>NC_137144.1:3423750-4055000 GCF_949319135.1 Squalius cephalus | reverse complement strand
GTTTTCCGCACAGCTGAGACCATATTAGCGCCTTTGTCAGTAATAACAGCAGACCTTACTGGTAATGCCCCAGTCATCAGATGTTTTAGTGAGGAGCTCAGATATATGTTGTCCTGTGTGCTGCACAGCTACATGGACTGTCTCAAGAGTGCAAGCCTGCATCTCTCAATTCTGGTCAATAAAATGTCCTGATACAGTCAAATATGCTTCAGTTGTTCTTGATGTCCACATGTCACTTGTTAAAACCACACTGCTTGCAGAGTCTAATGAGTGTTTCAGTCATGTTTTGACTTGCTCATAAAGCTTTGTAATTTCACTTGACATAAAGGATTTCCTACCCGGGATATTGTATCGGGGATCAACCACCTTCATGAAATTACAGAAACCTGCATCCTCAACCATTGAAACTGGTTGCAAGTCAGTAACAATCATCTTGGATAGGCTCCTTGTGATGTCTTGGGCTCTTTGGGAATCACCTGAAAAGGATAAAGGTTTGCAATGACTAAAGGGAAGCTGAATATATGTATGATTTCTGAATGATCATGTTACTGAAGACTGGAGTATTGGCTGCTGAGAATTCAGATTTGCATCACAGGAATAAATTACATTTTAAAATATATTTAAAATAAATAAAAAAACTGTAATTTTAAATTGTAATAATATATGTATTACTGTGTTTACTATATTTTTGATCAAATATATGCAACAATTGTGAACATAACTATTATTTTGAAAAAATAATATTACAGACCCCAGTAGTATATGTCTATATATAATATAACATGTGGGTTGCCCGAAGGCTAATGTATATATTAGGTTTTTACCCTAATGTAGCCTAACGAAAGAGAGATAAGGAGATAATAACTCTGTAGTACCTGGATAGGGTCTCCCTGAAAACTCTCCTGCAGCGTCTTCTGTCGGACAGAGGGTGGAGCGGGAGACACTGTTGGCAGCTTGGTTTTGTTCAGTCTCTTTATACGTTTCAGGGTGTGTTGTTTTTAAATGTTTAAAGAGGTTGCTTGTGTTGCTGCTGTGTGAAACTTTCTTGTCACAAATACTGCATCTTGCAATATTTTTGTCTGCCGTTGAAAAGTAGCACCACATCACACTTCGCTTTCTTTCTAGACGCGTGCGATACGTGCCGTCTACATGACGTGTACGTGCGTGTACAGGGCACGTCGCTCGCTTCTCTCACGGGCCAGCTAAATATGTCAGGGAGGGGTGTTTTCTATTTAGCACAAACCTTAAAAAGAAGTACCAAAAACACTTAGTGATGCAGAAATTATTAATATAATTTTAATATCAATATTTTTGTAAAGGTATCGATACGTAAACTACTTTTGCCATATTGCTATATCTTAGCTTGCTACATTTCCCAGGGTGAAGCTTCAGTGTAGTGAAGCTTCATTTAATGTACAGTAACTGCTAGCTTAGCTCTCTACATTTTCCAGCTTGCCCAACACTGTTAAAATCCTTAACATTAATGTCATAATTAATTTTTTTTTTTTTTTTTTTGTATGAGATTTTACAGATTTATCTTGCAATAATGACATTTTTTTCTCATGTGGAGGGAAAGGGCTTCCATATACTAGACATGTTTGGTGGATTATTATTTTTATTTTTTAGTATTGTTTAAAATTGTTGCATTTCTCATTCATTCTTTATACTGTAAATACAGTCAATAAAAAAAATCATATTCTTATCATATAATGAATCTTAATGTGAAAAAAAATAATCATTCAAACTTTAAAGATAAAAGTTCATCATTTGTGTAATGCTCCTGTTGTTAGTGTTTTTAGTTCAGTGTGTTATGAATGACATGTTTTCTGAATGTGAATTGTTGCCAGTGTTATGGAGGAATGAGCTTATTTTGAGACATATATGAAGTGTTTTGTTGGTCTGAGTGAGATTAACTCTTTGGCCAAGATTCATGTTGGTAATGCAGACTGAATGAAGAGTTTTGAAAATGTGGCTTCAGTATTAAACAATGCTTGGTAGCAATAAAAAAACCTGTAGGGGAGAGTGGGGTGAGTTGTGCCAGTTTTTACTCAAAGTGACTTTAAAGTGAGGCCATGGCAGTAATGCCTTCAACTTAAGGATGTACATATATTTCAGGATGTGGTGCATCCCTGAGAACAATAACTTTGGATCTGAAATAAATTGTTTCAGAAATATAGCTCTTGGGAAAAAAGTGGTCTCATGGCACAACTTGCCCCTGGTGCGGGGAAGTTGTGCCTTTGGGGGAATACATTGGGGGTAAATTGTGCCAGTGATTTCTGAAGTAAAACAGAACATTTGAATGTTATGAACCATACTGCTATATGAAAGCAAGATAAATTCAATACAAAATGACTAATTTAAGGTTTATTTAGATATTGTCACCCTGGAATACCATAGCATGCGTTTTTCCTACTATGGTCAATTGCATAGGGATTTTGTATTGAACATAACTCTGGATCACAGTGTCATAGAGACAAGGGGGCGGGCTCATTTTACTCAGACGACCAATAAGTCTCTCAGGATCATTGTGAAGCTATCAAGCTACGCCCTAGCAACCATTTAGAGCACCATAGCAACACAATATATGATATTTGTGAATCATTTCAGGCAAAAAGGCTTTGGCAAGATGCCTGTTGACATAGCGCTGTCTGTCAATTATGTAACATATAAGAATAAAGTGACTAGGCTAATTTCTAAACATACTATTGTGACATAGGCCACTTAAAAATGGAATAAAACTTCTCTTTAATAACATAGTGCAAACTCAAAACTGAAATCAGTGTTAGCTAAATTAAACAAATAGCAGGCAGGCCTAAGTCAAACAATGATGAGGCATGCCCATCTCCTCACTTCTTAAGATTATCCCCTGTGAGAATGTAGGTCTAGGTGGTCTGGATCTGGCACAACTTAACCCAGGCCCTTTGGCACAAATCACCCCAGACCCACAAGTTTGAAAAACTAGCATGATCCAGCAGTTAAGAGCTAACATCATGCTAACTGTATAAACTCATTGTGTAGCCTACTAAAGCACTAAAACATGTGTGAAATGTTTTCAAACTTGTCTATAATTGTTCAGACACTACAATCAAAAAACCTTAATCATAGAAATTTTACTTTGAAAGGGAAAAAACAGTTTTTTGCACTAAAATGTGCTTAAATCTCATGCCATGTGTCTCTCTTCTTTGGAGGACGAGTAAAAGTGATTGCTTTTCAAAATTATGTGGTCACATGACCAATTTCTTCTATGGTTTTCCAGAAACAAGGGTGGAACTACTTCCCCCCCTGGCACAAATCACCCCACTCTCCCCTAATCAAATAAACACTCCTATATGTGTATTAAAGGTGAACTAAGTAACTTTTTTATCTGAAAAAATCTGCTAAAATGCTGTCATTATTATGCTCCCTCACGCTGTTCGAACTCGAATGAAGACGACGTTTTAGAGAATGTCCCATCTGCTTTGATGTCTTTAAGTTTGAATGATCTCATTCTTTTCCCTTTTGCCAGTGAATATCAGGTGTTTATTTTACATACAATCCCAATAAGACAGCATCCATTTATGACTTTAATTTATCACATACACTGAATATGTTGTTATGTTAGGCCTACACACTGTTTCGTGTTTTAGAAAATATAAAGTATAAAATATAGTATAAATATAAGTGTAAATATCTGTAACAGAATTTACACTCATCTAGCATCTAACTACTATTTACACTTATTACTAAAAATTATTTTCATCTAATGCTATTTTAAATGAATGCAAATAGCCTGTCCCATATGTGTATTAGGGTTAAATGCCCTTGCTGAAGTTGTCTTTAAATGTGTGAAGGTGTTGTGCTGTTTGTTCTTTCCTCCTGCCACATTTAAGCAGTGTCACATGATCAAGAGTGCAGTTATACTGAATATCAGCACGCCTGTGATTCTACCATAGATTCTACCATGTGATTCTACCGGAGTAATCCAAGATACTCTCCAGCCTTTGCTGAGGACTTTACAGAACTGTTATCAACAATTACCTCAGAGTTTGACTGTTTTGCCATTGCTGGAGATTTTAACATCCATATAGATAGTGCAGAAAACAATATGGCAAAAGAAATCAAAAGTGTTTTAAAAACTTTTGATCTGACTCAGCATGTACATGGACCCACACACAATCGTGGACACACTCTAGATTTACTTATCAGTAAGGGTCTAAACATTTCAGCGATTGTTATTAAGGATGCAGCACTGTCTGATCATTTCTGTATTTTCTTTGATATATTGATCTCTCCTGCCACTGAAGCGAGATCTGTGTCTGTCAAGAAGAGATGCTTAAATGATAACACTAGTGTACTATTTATGAAGATTATATCCTTAACACCAAGCATATCTGCTGACTCTGTTGATTTTCTCCTTGATTCTTTTAACTCAAAAGTTAAAGGTGTAATTGATGATATTGCTCCTGTGAAAGTCAGGAAGAAGAGTGGCAGACAAAAAGCACCTTGGAGAAACTCAACAGCAGTGCAAAATATGAAAAGACAATGCAGAAAAGCAGAGCGCATGTGGCGGAAGACAAAACTTGTAGTCCATTATAACATCTACAAAGACAGCCTTCATGCTTTCAATATGGAACTAGGCAAAGCTAGACAGACTTTCTTCTCAAATATTATAAACAGCAATTTAAACAACACACGCACTCTTTTTGCTACTGTAGAGAGACTGACAAACCCCCCAAGCCAGATTCCCAGTGAAATGCTCTCAGAGAACAAGTGCAGTGAGTTTGCTTCTTTCTTCTCTGAGAAAATCAGTAATATCAGAAAGGTGATCAGCACATCCTTGAGTTGCACTGGGGTCAGACAGATCAAACCACCTGAGAAAGTAGTTACTATGTCTGACTTCAAAGAAATTGATGGCAAAATTTTGGAAGAAACCGTACAGCACCTTAAAACATCAACATGCGCCCTTGACACACTTCCCACATCATTTTTCAAAAGTGTGTTAAACAGTTTAGAAGCAGATCTCCTAGAAGTGGTAAATGCTTCACTTCTCTCTGGTAGTTTTCCAAACTCCCTAAAAACTGCAGTTGTCAAGCCCCTCCTGAAAAAGAGCAATCTGGATAAGACCATATTAAGCAACTATAGGCCGATCTCAAATCTTCCTTTCATAGGCAAGATCATAGAAAAAGTTGTCTTCAATCAGCTGAACAAATTCTTGAGCTCGAATGGATACTTTGACAATTTTCAATCTGGTTTCCGACCGCACCACAGCACAGAGACAGCGCTCATAAAGATAATAAACGATATTCGCTTAAATACTGATTCAGGCAAATTATCAGTGCTGGTACTACTCGACCTCAGTGCTGCATTTGACACTGTCGATCACAACATACTTCTGGACAGGCTGGAAAACTGGGTGGGGCTTTCTGGGATAGTCCTAAAATGGTTCAGGTCATACTTAGATGGGAGAGGTTATTATGTGAGTATAGGAGACCATAAGTCTGAGTGGACATCCATGACATGCAGAGTCCCTCAAGGCTCAATTCTTGCGCCACTCCTGTTCAACCTGTATATGCTCCCAATGAGCCAAATAATGAGAAAGAACCAAATCTCTTACCACAGCTATGCAGACGACACACAGATCTACTTAGCCCTATCGCCTAACGATTACAGCCCCATTGACTCCCTGTGCCAATGCATTGATGAAGTCAACAGTTGGATTTGTCAAAACTTTCTTCAGTTAAACAAAGACAAAAATGAAGTTATTGCGTTTGGAAACAAAGATGAAGTTCTCAAGGTGAACGCATACCTTCACTCTAGGGGTCAAACAACCAAAAATCAAGTCAGGAATCTTGGTGTGACACTAGAGTCAGACCTTAGTTTCAGTAGTCATGTCAAAGCAATAACTAAATCAGCATACTATCATCTGAAAAATATTGCAAGAATAAGATGCTTTGTTTCCAGACAAGACTTAGAGAAACTTGTGCATGCTTTCATCACCAGCAGGGTGGATTATTGTAATGGACTCCTCACTGGCCTTCCCCAAAAGACCATAAGACAGTTGCAGCTCATACAGAACGCTGAGCAGAACCAGAACATATTAACACATCACACCAGTCCTCAGGTCTTTACACTGGCTCCCAGTTAAATTTAGGATTGATTTTAAAGTATTATTACTGGTATATAAATCATTCAATGGCCTAGGACCTCAATATATTGCAGATATGCTCACTGAATATAAACCCAACAGATCACTCAGATCATTAGGATCATATCAGCTAGAAAGACCAAGGGTTCACTCTAAGCATGGCGAGTCCGCTTTTAGCTATTATGCTGGACCAGCTTCCAGAGGAGATCAGATGTGCTCCTACTGTAGTCACATTCAAATCAAGACTCAAAACACATCTGTTTAGCTATGCATTTACTGAATGAGCACTGTGCCAATGTTCGTCCGACTGTTTGTACTGTATTTTATTTTTTATTTTTCTAAACTGTTTTAATTATTCTTATTTCTTTTTATTATTTTAATTTCTTCTATGTAAAGCACTTTGAATTGCCATTGTGTATGAAATGTGCTATATAAATAAACTTGCCTTGCCTTGCCTTGCCTTGCCATAGACATGAAGAGCAGCACGACTGTGAATGTGATATTACTTTATATAACAGTTCTATAAGCAAGAACTTTCTAACTTTCCTTTCAGACCAAATCTGATTAGTTAGTATGTATATTATTTCCACGACCACTGATGAAAGAAACCACTGAGATCAATCCTGGAGTGAGAGACAACACATTAAAAACAGCTGGTGTTTCTGCTTCACTCCGCATCGCTCTCATACTGTGATCTGAAACACTGACAATAAAACATCCCAGTGCCATAATCAACATCAGCTCTAACTCTTATTTCATATCAAATAAATGACTATGTATAAATGTATATTTATTTATAAAGTCTTTATAAACTTTACTAAACATTGATATTGTGTAGTTTGTGATCCTCCATCAGCAGCTGCAGTTTCTCTCAGCTGTATCAGTGCAGTCACTGTGACGTGACTCTTTATCACTGTGTGAACACCCAGCTACCACTGATCTGGTGAAAACTCTGACAGTAATAATCTCCTGTATCTTCAGTCTGGACTCCACTGATGGTCAGAGTAAAATCACTGCCAGATCCACTGCCACTGAATCTAGATGGAGTTCCATTATCACGGTATTTTGCTCCATATATGAGGAGTTTAGGAGCTTCTCCAGGTTTCTGTGAGTACCAAGCCATACAAGTATATGAACCATAACCTAACATATTATCACTATCCACATCACTGCTGGTTTTACAGTTTATTCTGACTTCTTCTCCTGGTTGAACTGCTGGTATTGATGGACTCTGAGTTACAGTGATCTCTCCTCTACACTCTGAAAGAAAACACAAATGATAATATATATTTCACATTTTAAGATAATTAATAATCATTATAACAGCTGTATTACACAAACCTTGAATAAACAGTGCAATGGTCCATATGAAGATGTTGATTGTGTTCATTGCTGTAGTTTAGTCTTGTGTGATGATGAAGATTGTGTTCTGCTCTCAGTCATGAAGTGTTAAACTCACAGCACTATAAACACTCTCAGAGCACTGAAGCATGTGCTGACAATGCAAAGAAGTGGGCAGGATTTACAACAGCTTGTGCTGATAACAAACTAATATACACTAGAGTTACAGAATCATGACTTTATTTTGTATTTTTATTGTGACTCCTGAGACACTGAGGATGTGCAGATGAACGTCCATCTCTGTGTCCATATTCAGTCATGTGACCATCATCACTGCTACACTTCCACTAGATGAAGCGCCATCACTAAAGTAAGATCATGAATCATGAGTCTGTTCAGAAAGTATCAGGACTGATTGTGAATCTCTAATCAGAGTTCATGGTGTCACTCCATCTATCATGAAGCCTCATGTGTGTCTGAAATCATCAAATGGAGAAGAAACAGGCTGTTAAAGATGGAGACATATTAGAGCTTGTTCACGTTTCATGATCTTGTGTGGAGATTCATAACCAGTCCAGATACTTTTAGAACAGACCTTGAATATGAAAACATGCTTGACTGTGGAGAACATGCAAAATACCTTTTATATTTTCATTGTTGACACTTTCTATTGACTTTGGCTCTAATATTCAATAAACTCATTATTTGAAGAGATTTTCACTGAAGATTGAAGTCTGAAGCTGCAGGTTTTTCTGTGAATCATGATGATTGATCTGCATATGAAGAACAGAAGCATCATTATGAGAAACTCCACAACATCATCCATGATCAAAGAGGTCAAAGGTCACCTCAGAGGTCACAGCTCATCAAATATATTTCTTTAAACAGTGTTATATCAGAAAGCATTTAGTCAAATCTGAATGAGTGAGTGTTGAGAAGAGCTGAGGATCTTCTAATATCAGTGTGTTGAAGTGTTGTTTCTCTCTCTCTGCTGGAGTGTGTGTTCACTCGAGTGGAATAGAGGTTTTTGTACGAGCGTTTCATTAGATTGTATCACTGTGGTGGACATTCGGTGGAGGAACTAAACTGGTGATCAGTAAGTCTGTCTATTTAATCACCTAATAAAAAAATACAATTTAGATTTCAGAAAGTGTTTTACAGTGGAAACAAGAACAACATTTATTAATAATAATGATTGTTAAATATTGTGGTGATACTTTACTTAAAGCCTTTATGTATAATGCATTATAAAGGTATCAATAGCATATGTTATAATGTCATATATGTTTTCATAAATAACTGTAACCAAAGTTAAAATATGTTTATGTTTTATAATATTTGGAAATTCCTTGTTACATCTATAATTGGTTGTTTGTCATGAGTTTTAATGTATTATAATTTTTTGGAGGTGTCACAATGAATAGATAATATTATAATGTGTTAAAACTGTGGTTAAAATTATTGATTAGATTGTACATGAAAAAAAAAAAAAAAAAAAAAAAAAAAAACTATATATATATATATATATATATATATATATATATATATATAAATGAAATAAAACTCTAAACATATTTCCACACTGTGTCTCACTGAGTTTAATCAGTTTATTACATTTTTGTTTTTCCTTCATTTATTTCTACACTGAGTTCATATTTAGTTCATCTTTTATTGTAGAAATCATACATGGAAAAAGAGATTTGACATCAGAATGTAAATGTTGCTGCTTTCTGTAGTTCAGTCAATGATACTGAATCTCTTTTGCTCATGTTGTGCTTATAATTCAGTGTTTTGTTCATTCTGTATGATTCAATTGTGTTTTAACTCTGTTTGAAATTGAGTTACATTTTCAGTTCAGGTGAATATCTCAAAATGTAAGATATTAATGTTCAGAGTGAATAATTGCTGGAATTAAAGCAGTCAGATCGGCCTGATAATAGATAATATGTGTTATAACTGCTGTTACACTTATTGATGAGATTATACATGCATTTTAATGTATATATCAGTGCATAATTAATGCATTAAAATACTTTTATAATGCAATATGTATGAAAGCTTTAAATAAAGTGTTGTGTGTGTGTGTGCGCGTGTGTGTGTGTGTGTGTGTGTGTGTGTGTGTGAATGTGTTGTGTTTGTCTCCTGCAGCTGGTCCCACAGTGAAGCCCTCAGTGTCTCTGCTGCCGCCCTCTTCTCTGCAGATCTCTGGAGACTCAGCCGCACTGCTCTGCCTGCTCAGCTCTTACTCTCCACAGGGGGCGCTGGTGAGCTGGACACTGGACGGGTCAGAGGTCACCGAGGGGGTTCTGACCAGCGCAGAGAGCCAGCAGGACGGCCGCTACAGCCGCAGTAGCGTCCTGACCCTCAGCAAAGCACGCTGGGAAGCGGGAGAGCTGTACGTCTGCAGAGTAACACATGATGGAGCTCCTCATGAGGTCTCGTTCCACAAGAGCTCTGAGTGCTGATGTTTCTCTCCTGAAGATGAGCCGTATCTGAGTGTCCTGTGTCAGGCAGGATTCACATGAGTCTAGTGCTGCAGCTGTAGTGATTTACAACTCAATACTGAAAGAGAGTGTGAGTGTGTGTGTGTGTCTATGTGTGTGATCTTTCAATCTGCTGTGTTTGCTGCAACATTCAATAAAGCTTCTCAACAAGTTCACTTTGTGTCTGACAACATCATTCAACTAACAGATGAAGATGCAGGTGCTTTTCAGAAGGTTGATGTAGCAGTAAATGTCAAATAAAGCTCTTGGGGTTTGAACATGGTCTCTGGAGACAGAGCTGCTCTATTCTGAGAGGATCACAATCACTCCACCCTGACAATGCAAATGGGGTTTTCAGTCTCACTCTTTGATTGGTTACATGATCTGGACTGGAACACTTTCACTTCTGCTTTAGTGAAGCAGTGCAGACAAAGTGATCATTATATTCATAGGGGATTAAAAACTTTATTATATAAAAATATCCTAAAAAAGATCAAGATCAAGAATCAGTCGTTCTGGCACTAATTGTTACATAATCATTACATTTATAGGCAATGGTGTAAATATATATGAAAATGTTATGAAAATCAAAATTAATACATAATTAATTTATAAAAGGTCCTGTGTCTCAAATGGAAAGCATCACGTCCAGACAGCAGAAGTGACTGAATGCAGTCTGTTCAGTTTGATTGACAGGAATCATATATTACAACTAAAACATGATGATCATATTGAAACACTGACTCATTCTCTTCATAAACAGATTTTTGTACAACTTTTTATCACTGTGTGAACACATATTTACTGTTGATGTAGTGTAAACTCTGACAGTAATAATCTCCTGTATCATCAGTCTGGACTCCACTGATGGTGGGAAATACAATCATAAATCATTATTCAAACCTGAACTAAACGTTGCCAGAGTCAAGAGGAAGATGATGCTGAAAGTCATGTTTGTTGGTTGATGAAGAAGAGCTCTTGATCATGTCATGTTCAGTTCATAGAGCTATAAACACATGCAGAGTGAAGCATGTGCTGATCATATAAAACGTCTCGGTTACGAGTGTAACCTTAGTTCCCCGAGAAGGGAACGAGACGATGTGTCGATGATGCTTTGGGAACACCTCCTGCGTGATTGCGTCTGAAGCATCTATGTCAACTAGTCCAATGGCGGGCGTGAGCGTCACAGGCAGGTGACGTCATGACCAGTAAAGAATAAAAGCACATCCAGTGCAACCGGCACTAGCTTCGAAACTAGCTTTTATCCCTTCCTGGTCATGACGTCACCTGCCTGTGACGCTCACGTCGCCATTGGACTAGTTGACATAGATGCTTCAGACGCAATCATGCAGGAGGCGTTCCCAAAGCGTCATCGACGCATCGTCTCGTTCCCTTCTCGGGGAACTAAGGTTACAGTCGTAACCGAGACGTTCCCCATCGAGGAACTCGCGATGCGTCGATGACGCTTTGGGAACGAGAATACCCAAATCGCCATAATTTCAAGAACCTGAGTGTCAGCCTGAACAGAACTAATACATCAAGCATTAAGAACCTGAGACCCTGGAGTAGCGTCCAGATCTAGGCTATAAAATCTGACGAATGTGAGCGGTGAGGATCAGCCTGCCGCATCACAGACGTCTTGAAAAGAGGCCCCAGATAACAAGGCTTTAGAGGTCGCCATACTCCTAGTAGAATGAGCTCTAACCTCCAAAGGACACGGAAGGTCAGATGACTCATAGGCAAGAGAGATAGCCTCAACTATCCATTTGCTCATAGTCTGCTGAGAGGCAGGAAGACCTAACCTAGGTGATCCTAAACAGACAAATAATTGGTCGGACTTCCTCCAGGAAGAAGTCTGATGAACATAAGTATCCAATGCTCGCACTGGACACAAAAAGTTCAACTTTTCCTGGTCCAAAGATGTAAATGGAAGAGGACAGAAAGCCTGTAGCACAATAGGCCTCGGAATATTGGTCGGTACCTTAGGGACGTATCCCTGCTTAGGGAAGAGAAAAGCTTTGACCATCCCAGGTGCAAATTCAAGGCAGGTGGGAGAAACCGAGAGGGCCTGAAGGTGAAATAGCAAGAAGAAATATACTCTTAAATGTGAGAAACTTCTCTGAGACTGAGTCTAGGGGTTCAAATGGAGCCCTAGAAAGGCCTTCTAATACTATTGCAAGGTCCCAGGCCAGCACCCTAGTGCGTGTTGCAGGTCTCAACGTCAACGTGCCACGAAGAAAATGAGTAATGAGTGGGTCTCTACCCAGGGATGTAATCCCCACCGGGGCGTGGAAAGCCGCAATAGCCACCACGTAAACCTTTAAGGTGGAAGGACATAGACCTGATGAGAAGCGGTCCTGTAAAAACAAGTACTGACCCAACAGAACAGTGGAATGGGTCACACTGCTGCTGGGGACACCAAGTAAATACATTCCATTTGAGTAAATAAAGTTTCCTCGTAGCTGGAGCTCTGGAGCTAAGAATGGTCTCCACAACCTCGGATGAGAGACCACTCTCTAAGAGTTGTGCCTCTTCAGGGGCCACACCCACAACTTCCAAATCTCTGGCCGGGGGTGAAATATAGTGCCCCCGGCCTGAGACAGAAGGTCTCTCCTGATCGAGATCTCTAAGGGAGGGCCGTCGAGGAGATGAATCAGGTCCGCAAACCAGAATCGACTCGGCCAGCGTGGTGCTACTAGCAGTAGGCTTACTCCATCCTGGCGGATTCTCTCCAGAACTCCTGGTAGCAGAGCAACAGGGGGAAAAGCGTACAAACGTAGCCTTGGCCATGTCTGCACCATGGGGGGCTGGATGTGTAAGGGAAAACCAAAGTGGACAGTGCGTCGTTTGCTGAGACGCAAACAGATCCACCTCTGCCTGGCCGTAAAACTCCCAAATGATCTCCACCGCCTCGGGATGGAGTCTCCATTCCCATGGCCTCAGCCCCTGCCTCGACAGGGTGTCTGCTCCTATATTCTGAATCCCTGGTATATATACTGCCCTCAGAGAGCGTAATTTCCCCAGAGACCACAGAAGGATCTGGTGCGCCAGTTTGTATAGTGGACGCGAACGCAGACCCCCCTGACGGTTGATGTAAGAGACCACCGATATATTGTCTGAATGGACAAGCACATGATGGCCCCTTAGGTCTGGGAGGAAGTGCCTCAACGCATTGAAGACAGCCATCATCTCCAGGCAATTTATATGCCAAGAGAGATGATGACTTTCCCATAGACCCTGAGCTGAGCGGCCTTCCATTACCGCTCCCCAGCCGGTAAGGGAAGCATCTGTCGATATAGCAACTCGATGGCAAAGAGCTCCCAGTACCAGACCCTGGGACAGGAACCAGTGCTCCCTCCATATTGTCAAGGAGCGGAGACACCGCCGCGTGATCTTGAATGTATGAAGTGGGTTTCCCCTCGGCTCGCATCGTGACCGAATCCCAGACCACTCCAAGAAAAGCGGTCCTCTGTACTGGAGGTAGCACACTCTTCTTGGCATTGAGCCTCAACCCCAATTTCTGCATATGGGCGAGGACGACATCTCGATGCCGAACCGCCAACTGTTCTGATTCCGCTAAAATCAGCCAGTCATCTATATAATTCAGAATGCTTATGCCCTGCAGCCTGAGCGGGGCCAGAGCTGCATCTATGCACTTTGTGAATGTGCGGGGTGATAGAGCTAGACCGAAAGGAAGCACCCGATACTGGTATTCTTTGCCCCCGAAAGAAAACTTTAGGAACTTCCTGTGCTGAGGGAGGATGGAGACATGGAAGTAAGCGTCTTTTAGATCTATTGTGACAAACCATTCCTCGGACCTGATTTGAGTCACGATCTGTTTGAGTGTCAGCATTTTGAACTTGAGTTTCTGGGGCCGTATTCACAAAGCATTTTATCTTACCACTAGGAGTACTCCTAAATCGCACTAAAAGATTTTAGCTAGGAGTTTTCTCTTAAAAGTTATTCACAACGCCTTTCAGACCTACTCTTAGTAAAGAAAAATGACAACTCCTAAACTAAGAGTGAGTCTTCGTTGCTATGGATGACGTCATTACTCATGCACGAGCTTGACTGAAGTGACCACCTTGATTGGCTGATGATTGTAACGCGGGAATGATTCCAAACCCCTCCCCTACAATGATGAGTGACAGGTGACAGGTCTGAGAATGCGTGCGCTACACAAGTAGTGCGAAGGACAGAAGATGATGAATAACTGAATAAATAGCCTAAATGAATAAACAGTAAGGCAAAACAAATAGCCTAGTAGCCTAATGAAACATATGGATTGATGCAATATCTTTGCAACATTATTGAATTAATCTGTCACTATATGCCTCTGCCTACGTTTGCAAAGAGAAGAACATTTTAATTTGATTCACAATGAAATGTTACAATTAGTTTACATGCAATGAGTAGCCTAGTTTTGGTTGTTGTTGGTGGCGTTATTGCAGCCCTAGTTATGCCTACAATGCAAAATTGTTCCCTCGCGATTGGAAGCTCCTGTAGCCGCCGCGTACGCATTTCAAAACATTGCAACGTGAAATGCCACAAAAAGCGGTTTGTGAATAGGCCTTAGTGAGTTAGGAGTCCTCTCGACTTCTTTTAAGCTGTCCCAGGCTTAGGTGCTACTTTTAGGGCTAAAATGCTTCGTGAATTACTCTTAGTCAAAAAAAATTAGGAGTCCTAAAGTTACGAGTGACACGCTGTGGCGAGGGGGGCGTGGTTTTGCGAAGTCTGTAGCAGGAGAGAAAGGAGGGGGCCGATCGGTGAGTAAGTAGGTCAAGTGCAAAATGATGAACACCTGTGTCTGATTGCAGTGATTGGTGTGGAGAGACCGGATATAAGCCAGCATGCGGGAGGAGATGAGAGAGAGAGTTGGACTGGAACCTCACCTGTACTCTGTGTTTGAATGAAGTTGTGATTGTTATTTGTTTCTCGTTGTTATTGCTGTGCGTTGCACGGTGAATGCGCTACGTGCGCCCTTTTGTTTATTTGGTTTATTTTGAGTTAGTAAATAAAGTGAGTGTTTCAGTCACGCCGACCCCTGTCTTCTTCCTTCCTTACAATACAATATCTGAACCTCGTTACACTGGTGCCGAAACCCGGGAAGGAAGAAGATCGCCGCCGCCATGCAGACTCCGCCAGGTACGCCATTTGCGGACATCATTCAATCGCTCGCTGGTCTTCACCAGGAACATCATCAACATCTGCTGGCCATAAAGGAGGAGCAGGACAAACGGTTCGAGGCGCTCCTCCGAGGCCAGCATGAAGACCGCGAGCTGTTCCGGAGCTGGATAGACCGGGAGGTTAGGGCCGTCCCCCCATCATACAAAGACTCGTCCTCGCCGATACCTCTCAACAAGATGGGCCCCGAGGATGATCCGGAGGCATTTCTGGAATTGTTTGAGAGGTCGGCTGAGGACAGGGGATGGCCCTCGACGGACTGGCCAATGCGGCTGATACCCCTGCTGTCCGGAGAGGCGCAGGTGGCCGCACACCAACTGCCAGTCCAGAATCTCCTGGTCTATCAGGATTTAAAGCGGGCCATTCTCCAGCGGGTTGGCCGGACTCCGGAACAACACCGCCAGAGGTTCAGGACGTTGAACCTCGAGGAGTCTGGCCGACCCTTCATCATGGCCCAACAGCTCCGGGACTCGTGCCGCAAGTGGCTGATGGCCGACGGAAGCGACGTCAAGAAAGTCATCGATCGTGTGGTGCTGGAGCAGTTCGTGGCGCGGTTACCAACAAAGACCGCGCAGTGGGTCCAGTGCCACCGCCCGACGTCGCTGAACCAGGCCATCCAGCTGGCGGAGGACCAAATGGTGGCGTGCCCGGGGGTCGGCGAACCCCTGCCATCTGCTTCTCTCTCTCTCTCTCTCTCTACCCCCCCCCCAAGCCCTCTCCCCTTCCCAGGTACCGGGCGAATCTGCCGCCGAGGCCGGCTCCAAGGTGGAGGACAGGGGGTGCGGCGGAGCCGGTATCTGCCCCCAGGCCTCTTCCCCGGGGAGGGGGCCCATCGAGGGGGGGATTTTCTCCCCAGGCTGCGCTACCTCTCTCTCCACGCCAATCCCTTGACCCGCTTCCTGCCACTGGAGCGGCGGGGAGGCCCGGGCCGGCTTGTTGGCGCTGCGGGGACCCGAGTCATTTTATCGATCGGTGTCCGGTGATGGAGGTGGGGACGCTGATCCGGGTCCCCGATGCGCCGCAAGCTGCCCCCGATCAAGCTGGCCTGTACCAAATACCCGTGAGTATAAAGGGGGGTACTTTTCAGGCTCTGGTGGATTCAGGCTGTAACCAAACCTCTATACACCAAAGCCTGATTCAACCTAAGGCATTAGATAATGGCCGCATGGTTAAGGTACGGTGTGTGCACGGGGAAGTGGTGAATTATCCGTTAATGCCTGTGGATATTCAATTTAGGGGACAAAAGCATAGTGTGGAGGTGGCGATTAACCCGCACCTCCGGCATCCGCTGATTTTGGGGACGGATTGGCCAGCGTTTAATGAATTATTGGGTCATTTATGTGCGGATGCTTCTTGGGTAGAAAAAGATAAAAGGAAGGTGGCAACTGCTCAGTTGGGAGAAGCTGATCCGGAACCTCTGGGTACTGGTTCAGGGGAACAGAGCGCACTGGAGAGAACCATTCTCACAGAGCGCGATGATTTTCCCCTGGAACAGTCCCAGGATGACACGCTGAAACATGCCTTTGATCAGGTTCGCTCTATCGACGGCCAGCTTCTCCACCCCGACCAACCGCTCACCTATCCGTATTTTACAATTATAAAAGATAAGTTGTATCGGGTAACCCAGGATGCCCAATCAAAGCAGGATACAACTCAGTTGTTGGTACCCAAAAGCCGTCGGGAAATGCTTTTCCAGGCGGCTCACTCTAATCCAATGGCCGGGCATTTAGGACAAACAACGACACTAAACCGTCTCATGGCCCGATTCTTTTGGCCGGGCATTCACGAGAATGTACGCCAGTGGTGTGCGTCTTGTCGTGAATGTCAGCTGGTGAATCCACCGGCCAACCCAAAAGCACCATTGTGCCCTATTCCGTTGATGCAGGTCCCCTTCGAACGAATTGGTATGGACCTCATCGGGCCATTAGAACGGTCAGCACGGGGACATCGCTTTGCTTTAGTCCTGGTGGACTACGCAACACGATATCCTGAAGCAGTCCCGCTTCGCAATATTTCCGCAAATAGCGTGGCGAGCGCTCTGTTTCAACTAATCTCCCGGGTGGGAATCCCGAAAGAGATTCTCACCGATCAAGGCACGGCGTTTATGTCACGAACGATACGCGAACTTTACGAATTATTGGGCATTAAATCGATCCGGACCAGTGTCTATCACCCACAAACAGACGGGCTGGTCGAACGATTTAACCGCACTTTGAAATCCATGATTCGAAAGTTTGTACAAGAAGACGCCAAAAATTGGGATCGGTGGTTAGAACCCCTCTTGTTCGCTGTACGGGAGGTCACTCAAGCCTCCACGGGGTTTTCCCCCTTCGAGCTTCTCTATGGGCGTCAGCCCCGCGGGGTGTTAGACGTCCTTAGGGAAACTTGGGAGGACGGACCTTCAGCTAGTAAAAATGAAATTCAGTATGTCCTGGACCTGAGAACAAAACTCCACACTTTGGGGCGGCTGTCAAGGGAGAATTTGTTACAGGCTCAGGATAAGCAAAGTCGGCTGTACAACCGGGGGGCTAGACTGCGTCAATTTACACCGGGAGAGAAAGTGCTTGTATTACTTCCTACCTCTAGCTCAAAATTACTCGCAAAGTGGCAAGGACCTTTTGAGGTTACACGGCGAATTGGAGATCTTGACTATGAGGTAATACGAACAGATAGGGCCGGGGCACATCAAATTTACCACCTCAACCTGCTTAAAAAATGGTCTGAGGTGGAATCAGTGATGCTGGCGATGGTAGTGAGTGGAGAGGAGGATCTCGGTCCAGAGGCAAATGTCAAAACAAAATCTCTCGCCCTGGCCGCTGGGGGAGACCACCTCTCACCATCCCAACTCACTGATGTGCATAATTTACAAGCAGATTTTGCTGATGTGTTCTCGCCCCTGCCTGGTCGGACGGACCTCATTCAACACCACGTTGAGACAGAGCCGGGCGTGGTTGTTCGCAGCCGGCCGTATCGACTGCCAGAGCACAAAAAGAAAGTTGTGCAAAGCGAATTAGAGGCGATGCTAGAGTTGGGAGTAATAGAAGAATCTAACAGTGACTGGGCGAGCCCGATAGTTTTAGTTCCTAAAACGGACGGCTCGATCCGATTCTGTGTAGATTACAGGAAGGTGAATGCTGTGTCGAAATTCGACGCTTATCCAATGCCAAGGGTTGACGAATTGCTTGATCGGCTGGGTACTGCTCGTTTTTATTCGACATTGGACTTAACCAAGGGATATTGGCAGATCCCCTTATCTCCCTTATCCAAAGAAAAAACAGCTTTCACCACGCCGTTCGGATTACACCAATTTGTCACTCTTCCTTTCGAGTTGTTCGGGGCTCCGGCAACGTTTCAGCGTTTGATGGACAGGATTCTCCGACCGCACGCTGCATATGCCGCTGCCTACTTGGATGATATCATCATCTATAGTGGTGACTGGCAGCGTCATATGCAGCAGGTGCGGGCTGTCCTGAAGACGTTGAGACGGGCGGGGCTCACGGCCAACCCGAAGAAGTGTGCAATTGGGCGGGTGGAAGTAAGGTATCTGGGCTTCCACTTGGGTCATGGGCAAGTGCGTCCCCAAATTGATAAGACGGCAGCGGTTGCGACTTGTCCGAGACCCAAGACCAAAAAGGAGGTTAGACAGTTCCTGGGGCTGGCGGGTTATTACAGAAGGTTTGTGCCTAATTATTCGGACCTCGCCAGCCCGCTGACTGATCTAACTAAAAAGGAGGTACCAGATACGGTTCAATGGACGGAGCAGTGTCAGCGGGCTTTTACCCAGATAAAGGCTGCTTTATGTGGTGGACCGCTCTTACATGCCCCTGACTTTTCTCTCCCTTTCATCCTACAGACCGACGCGTCGGACAGGGGGATGGGCGCGGTCCTGTCCCAGGAGGTGGAGGGTGAGGAGCGGCCGGTGCTGTACATCAGTCGAAAGCTCTCTAAGAAAGAGACGGTGTACAGCACCATTGAGAAGGAGTGTTTGGCCATCAGATGGGCCATTCTCACCCTCCGCTATTACCTCCTGGGACGGGAGTTCACCCTCTGTTCGGACCATGCTCCCCTGCAGTGGCTCCACCGCATGAAGGATACCAACGCGCGGATCACTCGTTGGTATCTCGCTTTACAGCCGTTTAAGTTCCAGGTGATCCACAGGCCGGGTGTACAGATGGCTGTGGCTGACTTTCTCTCCAGGAGGAGGGGGGGGGAGGCTGCAGGCCGGATGGCTCCCCGGCCTGAGTCGGGCGGTGGGGGTATGTGGCGAGGGGGGCGTGGTTTTGCGAAGTCTGTAGCAGGAGAGAAAGGAGGGGGCCGATCGGTGAGTAAGTAGGTCAAGTGCAAAATGATGAACACCTGTGTCTGATTGCAGTGATTGGTGTGGAGAGACCGGATATAAGCCAGCATGCGGGAGGAGATGAGAGAGAGAGTTGGACTGGAACCTCACCTGTACTCTGTGTTTGAATGAAGTTGTGATTGTTATTTGTTTCTCGTTGTTATTGCTGTGCGTTGCACGGTGAATGCGCTACGTGCGCCCTTTTGTTTATTTGGTTTATTTTGAGTTAGTAAATAAAGTGAGTGTTTCAGTCACGCCGACCCCTGTCTTCTTCCTTCCTTACAATACAATATCTGAACCTCGTTACACACGCCCATTATTTTTAGGAGTTGCTCCTAAATTCGCCAGTTAGGAGCTACTTTTAGCCTTAAAATTCTTTGTGAATACGGCCCCTGAACTGTACGATTCAAACGACGAATATCTAGTATGGGCCGCAACCCTCCATCCTTTTTTGGAACAATGAAATAACGGCTGTAAAAACCAGATTCTCTGTCGGGTGAGTACACCTGCTCTATAGCCTCCTTCGCTAACAGAGCTTCTACTTCTTGCTCCATTACCAGAGCCTGCTCGGGCTGTACTTCTGTGAGTAACACCCCGTTGTAGCATGGTGGACGAGAACCAAATTGGATTCTGTAACCCTTTTCTACTAACTGCAGGACCCATAGAGATATATTAGGCAGATTCTTCACTGTGCAGATCGGGAAAGAAAGGCAGGCTCCGTGATGGAGGTGAAATATTAGACGGCAGGAAAGGCTCGTCTACTTTACTTTTGGGACGAGCGCCCTGTTTCTCTAGTGGCCATGATATGTGTAATTTTTCAACAGCTCTAGATAACACATCCATCAACTCCTCATGTGCTGGGGAAAGAGATGGCGATTCCTCTTCCCCCCTGTTTGTGTCACCTTCAATAGTGAGCACATCCACCTCCTCGGAGGAAGAGTACTGCAGCATTGGGCTCTCTCTCCGGGCGGAAGAAGCCGCAGGGCGGGCTTCCGACACCGGAGATTGAGCGATGGATCTCCCAGGTAAGGGAGGAGAAAGGGTCCTCGGATCCGTCTCCAACCCCGCTGAGAGATCCATTTGCGATCCCCAGGAATGCCTTCTCCGCTCTGCCTCAGCAGAAGCGGGTCCAGCACCCTGAGGCTTGCGAGCCTCACCACGTTCCTCGAAAAGTGACAGACGGGAGCGGAGCGTGCGAAGCGGCAGCTTCTCGCAATGCTGGCAATCAGCCCCTTTAAAAGCTGATACCGCATGCTCCACTCCCAAACAAATCACACAAAGCTCGTGTGTATCCCCACCCGTTAAATAACGCAGGCAGGGAGGAACACAGGACTTGAAGATTTGTTTCGCCATAATATAAACTTTGTACGACAGACAACAGTAAATATGACAGACAGGTTTGACACAGATCGCTTGCTGAGGCAACAGAAGCTAGTGCCGGTTGCACCGGATGTGCTTTTATCCTTTCCTGGTCATGACGTCACCTGCCTGTGACGCTCACGCCCGCCATTGGACTAGCTGACATAGATGCTTCAGACGCAATCACGCAGGAGGCGTTCCCAAAGCGTCATCGACGCATCGCGAGTTCCTCGATGGGGAACACCCTCTGAATGCAAAAGCTGCTGTAGACTGTGAGCTCACGACGAGACCGAAGAGAGATCAGGACGAGATACAGACTCACCTCAGACTCATCAGAGTCAAACAGCTTTACTGACAGGGTTAAAAGAACGGCTTTGAATGGCTGAAGCACAGTAACATTAAATATACTGACATACACATTTACACTTAAATACACACAGTTAAAAAAATATATATATTGAGTTCAGCCATGAAACTCTAGATCAATGGTTCCCCTACAATGTCTCTAATCTGGCACAAACATTTCAGGTCTTGAGTCTCTACTGATGATCTGATGAGTTGAATCCGGTGTGTTTGATTCCTTGCTCAACGTTTAAATAGTCTGGTTCAGAGTTTGCTGTAGTCTAGTTCCTCTGAAATTAGGCTGGCCACACACTTGAAAATTAGATTTGCACCCCCAAGCGGTCGAGGTTGTGTCCCAATTCACTTCTTGTCGCAAATAATTTTTTGTCCAAAAACTCCTCCTCAATTGTGTCATTACGGTTATTTTACTGCCTGATCGCATCAGAGCCCACTCAATCCCAAATCATACATATCAAATGTTTAATATTTCCTTCTCTTGTTAGGGCTGCCTCTGATGTGTCACCCATGATAGCCAATGAAAGCGAGCAAGCTTCTCCAACCGGATGATATGTGCTTCTGTAGCTGAAACTTGGCAGACACGAAAGTGGAATATTGAGAAAGAAGATCACCCATAATCTTTGTTTCTCCTTTGTTTTTTTCTCCCCTAAAACAAAACTCACGCCAGAAGAACCAGCTGACGAAGTCGATTGTCCCCCATTTGCAGAGATGGCAAAAGTACTCACTTCCCGTACTCAAGTAGAAGTACAGATACTTGTTAAAAAATACTTTGGTAAAAGTAGAAGTACTAATTTAACTTCTTTACTCAAGTAAAATTAACAAAGTACAGGCTTGGAAATTTACTTAAAGTATAAAAGTAAAAGTAGCCTTGCGAATGACAACCATTTTTTATGCAAAGCTACCTGGACCACACAAATGTTACTAGAGTGCAAGCTGAGAAACTGAAGTGGATTTGGAAAAAAGGCTCTTTATATGCCATTGCCTACATTTTAAATGGATGTCTGCCAATAGGCCTAAAACATCACATATATGATTATTGTGACAGAGACTGACTCCAGGTTAATACGATTCTGACTGAGTAGCAAGATATGAATTCAATTGTGATTCTGTGGGGATCCAGTTTCTCTTATTTAATCTTCCCCTTAACATTTAAAGGAATCTACCTGTATGTGTGTGTGCTCAAATATGGCTTCTGGAAAGAAAATAAAGGAGCAAATATTAATTACTAAACAGACATTAATTAAAAAGTTCCCCATACTTTTAGAGTTACAACTAACAACCACTAGATTTGTTAACGGTCTTAGCTTGTGCTCCCCACATCCCTTAACCTTAAAACACGTAAAGTGGTCTTGATTATAATAATAATAAAAAAAACTTGAGATAAAAAACATGAGTCCTCTAACTTACGTCTGAGAGGTTTGAGACATTAACATTAACCCAAAATAAAGTAGATAGGATTTGAGACAAGACCAAGTAACATTAACGTTAACGTAAGTGATCTCGAAAAAAAGAACGGCCTTGAGTAACGTTACAACAGCACTGTTACACTAAATCAAGTTACTGAATTGGTTTTTAATATTAAACTATACATGCAGATATTGTATCAGCTGTATTAGATTATTTTCAAATAAACTGAACGCTCGCTAACCTTAACGTTACTTGGGTTACTTAACTAAATGTTAGTGAACCAAGGCATCATCATTGATAGCAGGAGAACAAATGTAACTGACCATTAACGTAAACTTAACAAAGTTACTGAAACAAACAACAAATAGCTTTTGATAACAACAAAAAGATGATTTTAATTCTATGTGTTTTTTTCAAATTCGATGGTGAATTCTTGAAAGCCAGCAGTTCGTGGTGTTTCGGTTGGCACAATTTGCAGCACATTCACCAGGAGTCATACTTGATGCCTACTATCTCAAACATCTCTCTCAGATAAGGCCGAGGATGACTGGGAATGTCTTGCTGCTTGTCTGCCGAATCTCTGGGATCTCCGTTTTCTTCATTTTCAGTAATGTCGCCGCCCATACTACTATGTGCTAACGTTACCGCCATCAAGCCGCAATGATTTTGCCGCGAATGAATGCCACCGAATCTGTCGAGTCGTCTTGTAGTGGTGCGTCAAGTGCAACGTATATTCCCATCCAATTAGATTGAATTCAGTATTGATGACGCGAAAATAATAGCGGTAACTCCACTGAAATGATTTGAAACTAAAGTAACGAGCCAATTTTGTCAAATCTAAGGAGTAGAAAGTACCGATATTCATGTTAAAAATGTAAGGAGTAAAAGGAAAAAGTCGGCACAAAAATAAATAGTAAAGTAAAGTAAAAAATACTTGACAAATCTACTTGAGTACAGTAACAAAGTATTTGTACTTCCCATCTCTGCCCATTTGGTTTTCTTCTCAAGTCACATTGGATCTCGTGAGTCTCTGTGAGATCTTGGGCCCTATTTTAACGATCTGAAACGTAAGTGTCAAAGTGCAAAGCGCAAGTAACTTTGTGGGCGGGTCTCGGCGCTGTTGCTATTTTCCCGGTGGGATAAATGACTCTTGCGCCCGGCGCAAATCTAAAAGGGGTTGGTCTGAAGTAGCTTCATTATTCATAGGTGTGGTTTGGGCGTAACGTGAAATAAACCAGTCAGAGTGTCATCTCACATTCCCTTTAGGAGCAGACGCGCTTTTTCCTTGGCGGATTGCTATTGTAACGGCGGATTTGCCAGGCGCGCGCCAGGAGCGGTTCACAGCCGTGGAGAGCAACGCTCTCGTCACGGCCGTAAAAGAGAGAGAAGTGACATTGGGGATGGAGAAACACACCCAAATTAGCTTTGGTTAAACAGGCATATAATAATTTGGGTAAATATGTAAGCTAGATGTATGCTTTTATAATAAATTGTCTATCTATCTATCTATCTATCTATCTATCTATATGGGCCATTCTACAGAATTGGTGCAAACTGCTGTCCCTCATCCAAAAAACACATTTGAAAAGCATTTAATTATTAAAATCTTAGATGTTTACTAAGATCCTTCAATTATCTATTGAAACCCACAATAATATTTAAGATATCAGTAAGCTTTACATATATAAAATCATTATTTATGGGCTACTTTCAATTAGGAGGTGGCTGTCCCAAACCCTAACCCCTAAATTTCAACTTGTGAAAATTATATTGAAAAAATTTTTGCAAATTTTTCCATTCTTGTTTTAAAAAATATATTTTTGTTTTCTTTTAAAAAATGAAGTTAAAAAAAATATTTATTTTATTTTTTATTTTTAAATCATGAAACTTTATCTAAAAAAACTTGTCCCGCATTTTCATGTCACTACCAAAACACTGAATGTTGTAGTCCATTGGCTGAGACTGATTTTAACCACAGCCCTACATTTTTGATCAGGAAATATTCCTGTGTCCCTCTCTCTCATGTGCTATATGGTGAGTAGATTGATCCCATCATTTTGAAGTAAATGTGTTCTAAAGTCTAAAAATCTGTGTTGTAACTTTAAGGAATGTCACTACCAAACTCATTTTTTCTGCTATTGAGAAAACTTTTTTGGATGTTATTCCATAAAATTTAGTTGTTATATGTGTTCAACTGTTCTGACCAGTGATTGCTAACCATGTGCTGATTAGCATCTTCGAGCTAGGCTCAAAAGTATCTAAAATTGTCACTACCAAAACAGTCACAACCGTAACATGTCTTGAAGTTTCGGTTGTGACATTATTGTTTTGGTAGTGACAAAAGGGAACACATAATCCTTTATTTGGAGGAATAAACTACATTTTAGTACAGTTATGCAAATAATTACTACTGTAGTATGTTTTAGTAGTGTTTTAGTATGCAAGATTCTGTTAAAATTCTGTAATGTGATGAGGTTACAATTACTTAAGGTTGCAGTCCATGATACTAGCTTAGGTGTAAGGTTGTTGTCAGTAATGTTAATTTCTATGATTAACTTGACAGGGAGAATGACAGAAAACACCAACATGACAAAAAAAAAAAAAAAAAACTACAACAGAGAGACAGAGAGAATACAAACAAAGGTTGAGGGAAGACCCAGTGAAGTACGAGGAATACTTAAAGGATTAGTTCACTTTAAAAAAAAACTTTTGCTGATAATTTACTCACCCCCATGTCATCCAAGATGTCCATGTCTTTCTTTCTTCAGTCGAAAAGAAATTAAGGTTTTTGATGAAAACATTCCATGATTTTTGTCAATATTATGGACTTCAATGGGCCCCAAACGGTTCAAGGTCCAAATGACAGTTTCAGTGCAGCTTCAAAGGGCTTTAAACGATACCAGACGATGAATAAGGGTCTTATCTAGCGAAACGATCGGCCATTTCAAAAATAAATAAAAAAGTTTAAGTTTTATAAGCACAAATGCTCGCCTTGCTCTGTTCTTCTTGCTTCTGTTTTCATCAAAAACCTTAATTTCTTTTTGACTGAAGAAAGAAAGACATGGACATCTTGGATGACATGGGGGTGAGTAAATTATCAGCAGAAGTTTTTTTTTAAAAGTGAACTAATCCTTTAAGGAAAGAAAGAGAAAGAAATAAGAAACAAAGGGAAGGGAAGAAGGAAAGTTGAAGAGTATCAGTGAATTATCTGACAGGGAGCAAAGACAGGTCAGAAAAGCATGGAGGAAAAGACAGAAAAGACACAGGATGATGGTGAAAAGACAAAAAGAGGTGGAGACATTTTGCAGGGCTTCCACACCACCTAGCACTTCCAGTGAGGGTGATCAGACACCAGTACACACACACACATACACACACACACACACACACACACACACACACTTCAGTGGTTCTGGAGATTTATCTGAATGAGGAAAATTATTCTGAAATTAATGTTTTATGTAAACACACACACACACAGTTCAGTGGTTCTGAAACAGTCTACATTGTAAGTTGTTGTTGTTTTTTAGGAAGAAAAATCTATGAGCATACCTCTTCTCACTTGCACCTCAAGACCCAAAGTATAGAATAGCTCTAGGTGTGCTTATAAGATCTTTACTGTCAGATGTGTGTCTGCTATATGCACTGACTGCATATGTGCATCATAGTTATTTATTTATATTAACATAAAATGTGGACAGTCTGATTCAGCCATGGCAAACTAAGTATTGTGGTCACTACCAAAACATTACTGTCACTACCAAAAATGTGAAGTCACTACCGTAACATGGGATGTTTTGTCAAAAATAAAGTATATTGAATTATCAACTAAGATGTTATGATAGTGTTTGGTTCAATGCATATTCAAACTAATGAATCCTTAACTTTGAAATCAGTATGATAAATTGTATGCCTTCTACAAAGAAAGATTGGGTTCAAAATACAACAAATCTCATAAATTACATTTAAAATATTATTAAAATTATAACCTTTATTGATTTAACCTGTAAAAATATTTTTTTAAAATAGAAAAAATATATATTTATAAGGTAGATGTAAACAAAAACTTAATAGGTCATTATAAGCCTTCTTAATAAATTATTGAATATTGTGTTTCGGTAGTGACAAATTTGGGGAGAAGGAAAATATTCCAGGATTTTCTAAAAATACAATATGAGAATTAACTGCACAATTACTAGAAAAGCGTACCTTGGATATTATACAATTTACATACATGCAAAATTTGTGTAAAAAAACAAAAAAATTTCAAGATGTTTCCAACTCTGACTTTGCACCAATTCTGTAGAATGGCCCATATATCAATCTATCTATCGTTTGTAATAATGTATGATTTGCAAAAATGAAAACTGCTGCTTCTGTGTAGATGAGAGAATCAAAGTATGTGCGTTGTGCACATGCTACACTGATTATGACCAATGCGCCCTTAAAATAGCATATGAATAACATGCGCAACGCGCCACTGACTTTAGACTAGGTTTTTTCTGGCCAGTGGCGCAATTGTTTTATGGAACAGTAAAATAGCACCAGGGATTGTTTGCGCCGGAACACGCCTCCTTTTTTGCGCTGAACCGCCCAGGGAGCGCAAGTTCATTCCCTAGTTTAGCGATGTGCTTCTGTGGAGGGAAAAGCGCGCTTTGCGCGGGTTCAAAATAGTAATGAAACATGCGTCGGTGTACAAAGTCAATTGCGCTGGGTGCAAAATAGGGCCCCTTGTCTCACTGTGAAAATGTTGAACAGGTGTGTGTGGTCTCGCGGTCCAGACGAATCTTCTAGTGTGTGCATTCGGAGGATTATAGTCAGAGGTGGAGGGGGAACCAGCTCTAGGGTAAGGCTAGATGCCATTCCTCTATAAAAAACACATTTAAATAGAATGTCATGAAATAGTTACGTGTCATCTATCAACAACCTACACAGGATAAACGCTATTATTATTAAAGGGGTTACGTTCACAAACCACTATAATTTGAACAGGCAAGCATATGCGTGATCTGGCATGGAGGCCAGTTTGAATAATAAATAGCCTAACCATTGCCTTACCCAATGCAGCAAAACATACGTTTTCTTCAAATTCTGAATGGATTATCGCCCAAAAAGGCCAGTAAGTTTTACTTGCTATACAAGAAAATGCATGTGTATTGTTGGCCAAACTTATGTTTGCAAAATCTTGTCAATTCTTGTTACGTTGTACAATTACAGTACACATGCACATGTGTTGACAATTAGGGTATTAAGATGTTATTATTAGTTTTTTATTGTTTTTAATATTTAATATAAAAAATAATATGCAGCACGAGTCAACATTTCTCATAACCAAACATGAACCCTTTTCCAACCCAATACTCATGTCTTCCACGTCAATAGGTGGCGATGTTGTACATGTTTTCCCTGTAGAAAAACCGCTCACTGTCGGACAGAAGCAGACCCGTGGGAACTCCTGTAGATTAGTATTGTCATTTCTTAAAGGAACACTCCGACTTTTTGGGACTTTAGCTTATTCACAGTATCCCCCAGAGTTAGATAAGTCCATACATACCTTTTTCATTTCTGTGCGTTCTGTAAGTGTTATTTGACGCACCCACCGCTAGCCTAGCTTAGCACAAAGACTGGATGTAAATGGATAATGGTAGCATAATAATCCCAATAAGTGACAAAATAATGCAAACATTTTCCTATTTACATGTTGTGATCTGTATAGTCACAGCGTGTACAAATAACAAGGCTATATGAGACAGAGACCATTTTTAATCGTATAAATACTGGGAACTATATTCTCACTAGGCGTAGGAGCACAGCTAACGTTACTTGGGCGGAGTGATTAGCGCAGCACACGAGACGCCCTGTTGATGGTTCCGTAAACAAAACAAACGTGACTAACTAGCTAGTAGCGAACGTGACTCGTGATCATGGCTGACTTTGAGGAATTGTCAGAGGAATTTTACTGTGTATCAAACCTACATTATCCCTTACTTACCATAGTGTTCTCCTCTCATCCACCTCACGCGACCACTGATCTGTAGTGCACGCGACCCAGCTTTTCCGTGCACGCGAGTCCGTGGGAAAACAGCGTCTAGTTTAAACGTAACGTGAGAACAACGCGCGTATCTGAGGAACAGCCAGTCACAGGGTTTTTGACTGTTTGTGAGGTAAAATTAATTGGTTTATATCACATCTGTGACCCCCACTGGAGCTATCGCTGGGCTGCGGATCTGACATATCACGGTACTGTTCGAATAGACTTTGCTGCACGCCGGAGTGTTTTTGTGTGTAACACAATGTAGCGGCAGGTTAGAAAGCGAATGCTGATTGGTCATTTACTGTGTCTGTCAGATGTCTGCTTCGCTTGAGTGGCTGGTCTTACGGTGCTGGGCGGAGCAGAGCGAGTGTATTCAGTTCATTCACGCTCGCTCTGTTCGCGTCAGTGGAAAAAAGCGCTAATGCACAGTCACAAACTGTTTTGAAATATATCGGTCAAACGGAAAGATTTATCGGCCGATGCCGATATCTAAAAAAATCCAAATATCGGCCGATATATCGGCGATATAACGGTCGACCACTAGCTCTCATTGATATTGTTCATTGAAGCTTATAGAGTACAGTATTGTGAGAGATCGAGTAAGCGAGTGTTCCTGCATTTACAGTAGATATAGCATTTTCCTTCAGGTCAGTCATATTCGTAATAATGAATCCTTTTGAATGTCTGCGATATCTTGTCCTTTTAACAGTCAAGGGGTTTTCCCGTGCCATGACACGTTAGTCATTTGTCAGTTGCGTCTTGCTTCTCCGTGTTCACAAGTTTCAGTCCTTTCAATATAAAAGTCTTCTCTACTGACTGACTCACTTAAAAAAGACAGTCTTTGCCGCCATCTAATGGCGAAATAATGTAACTTCTGTTGCTGTTTACGGTCAGGGACTATTTTTTCCAGCAGAAGGAAGGCTTTTACTGATTTTAATTCATGAAAGTTGCATTGATACATATTTTTCTGGCTTTAATATTTGTATTGTGTGATAACCGTTTTCTAAAAGCAATAAGGTACCCGAGGCTAGTGCTGTGTGGTGAATAAGTCACGGCTGAAGTGGTTTCAGGCGCTCGCCCTTCAGCCGTGACTTATTCACGATTCAGCACTAGCCGCTTGTACCTTATTGCTTACATAAAAGCGCTCCCTTATAAGCACTAAGCTGTCACTCATCTTAATTCATCGCGATCTCACAAAGTTCTGCTAATCGATTAAGCTGACTGTACAATGAATATCTTATTTAGCCTACATAATGTCTACACTTTTATGTTACAAGTTAAATTATAACGAGAGGATTTGAGTGTGCAGATCTCAGCACTGGACAAAAACTCTGGCGTTTTTTATTCTAACTTAAACACGTCTGATTGGCCATTGCGTTTAAGAAATCAGATATGTTTGTGATTGGCTACATTGCTCAACGCAGCAAAAATACGTTGTAAATAGAAAAACCTATTTATATTAGTTTCGACACTCTCAAGAGCACGATCACCAAACCTGTTTATGGGTTTATGATGAGAGTATTCGCGAGAGAGCAGAATTCAGCCAGAATGCAGAGTTCAGCTCGCGCACTGAACACAACTCTGGTGTTACCCAAGAGCATTAGGTTAATTAGAAACGAAACTCTGTACGTCCCACCACACAGGGTTTCACAGCATTGCACACTATAACCAATCACACATGATCTGCTGAGATGCAATGGCCAATCAGAGGCATCAAGATTAGTAAGGCTCCTATATCACAATCTTACCAGCCTGTGCACAGGTCTCACCACAACACACGCACATCAATAATTAAATGTTTTTCATTAGTTTTTTTGTAACTTTTTATGTTTCAAGTGTTCTTGTTGCAGGGGTGATAGTAGAAAAAAATCCTGAGCCTGAACTTTTTTCCCTGGGAGGTAAGGAGGTATATATCTAAGCCAAGATATATGCCCTGATTAACATAATTGTCAAGTGGGATCCAGGGGTGTGCTCCCCTATGAGAACATTTTGATAAATAGTCCCTTAAATGATAGTCTTGTGACTTTTGTGGATGTAAATGGACATTATTCAGACATGAGATGAACAAACCCAATACAAGCCTATATTACAGTAGCAGGTTTCAGTAAGTCAAATTTAACTACCTTCCATCAGTGAGCTAACTTTGCTAGCAAGCTAGCTAGTTAATGCTCATTTGAGGTAATTTTTTCATGTTTTGTTCAAATATTTTGATTTTACTACCTAGTTATACTGCATTAAGTGTAAAACAAAGGATTGGATAGACAGAAATATTTTATTATAGTAATTATGATAGAGAGAAACTATGCCCCCAGGGGGGCGTTTTACCCCTCAGCGTAGGGGGCGTTTTACCCCACAAGCTATGACTTAAAAAAAAAAAACCTTTTTTTTTTAAATATAATTATATTCCTTATAAATAGCATATGATCTCAAACTACAGACTTCACTATTCATCTATCATACATCACTGTGATATCCTGCAGAACAATATTCTCTTAAACACTTGTTTACAAATATCTGAAAATTATAGCATTTACCATGTAATCCTCTTCTCTTCAAATATGTCGCTGGTGTCAGCTTCTCCATAGAGATTTGTATATCCCCGTTATCAACGTAGTGCATAGCAACAGTAAAAATGTATCTTGAACACTTTTAGTGGTTATTTTGGGAAAAACAGGTGGGGGGCGTTTTACCCCAGGGGGGCGTTTTACCCCACTCTACCCTAAGTTACAAGTTCAAAAAGTTTTGACAAAAAAGTTTTTTATAAAAAGATAAACCTCACATATTTCAGACTTTAAATGATTATTTATAAAAAGAAAGAGTCAAAAAAAGATACATTACTGACATTTACAATGCACTTGAGCTTATCTTTTATTGTTAATAGTAAAATTAGGTCCGATTTTCCCGTGGCGTCTGTCATGGCTATGCAACCATGCTCTGCGCTCTCCACAACGACAAAAAAGTTTTATTGGCTAATGGATTTCCATGGAAAAAAACGAACGCGTCGCTTCAATTATGAGCGCGCTTATTACCGCTTACCGCGCGCCTACATTTGAATGAACTTGAGCGCGCAAAAGACGCAATATATGAACGGCCTGTTGGCGAGCTACCTCAAATCAGGCTCGCTAGCGATAATTTTTTCGTCAAGTTTGATCCACCTTTATCGACAAGTTTGGTGTCTACTGTCTTCCCCTGGCTTCATAAAGTTGCACTCCATGACTTTGGCTATGTTTCGCGCTGCCAGTGTGGGAAACACATTCGTAGTGTATGGGAAACACAAAACAAATTCGCACGTGGAGTGACTGCTGAATCTATCTGATTGGCCAGAACCCAAGACCAGCCCCTGCCTACCCTATTACTGATTGGCTGAAGTTTACTGGTGTGGTTTAGTGAAAGCAAAGCGCCTCTCACGCGAACGCGAACCTGAATTTATTTTTTTTATTTTTTTTCGCAGACACGTCTGTACGCCGGAAATCCGGCGTGGCGCCGGAGCGCTATCAGCCCTGTTGTTGTAATTTCTTTGGTTTATTTGGAGATCATTTTGTTAATCTGGTCTTTCGTTGCAGGAGCCGAGGCTTCAGGGCAGGCCGCTGGTAGGCCCTCGCGTGCGGTGGTGGGATTTGGTCATGGAGTGCTGTGTGTTCATGCTTGACCTTATTGATGTGTGTGTGTTGTGGTGAGACCTGTGCACAGGGTGGTAAGATTGTGATATAGGAGTCTTGTGCTCATTAAACTAGTTTCCCTGCCATTGGTAAGCCTCTGCCTTTTTTATTAGCGTCTTCAATGTTTGTATATGTTAACCTGGTCGTACAGTCTTTTAATGATATAACAGTCTTTTTGTCTTATAACAAAACTCTGGTGTTTCAGCGATTACTAATCTTGATGCCTCTGATTGGCCATTGCATCTCAACAGATCATGTGTGATTGGTTATAGTGTGCAATGCTGTGAAACCCTGTGTGGTGGGACGTACAGAGTTTCGTTTCTAATTAACCTAATGCCCTTGGGTAATTTAGTGTCCAATCGTATACTGTGAGGGAGCGTATAAAAGGGGATTCGGGGACCGCCCATTCTCTTTGTTTTCATCCCTTCCGCTTTGAGGTATGTGTTGTTTGGCTAACTAGTTAGCACATAGATGCATGATTTTATGTAACAGTTATTTGGTTTATAGCTTTATTGCGGTGGGTTGTTGGCGGCTGCCATTTTCCCTCCACATGTTCCTCCCGCAGTCCCGTGCTTTGTTGACATGGTGACACCCTTCTGTGTGTGTGTGTGTGTGTGTGTGTGTGTGAGACCTGGATTTGCGACTGGCTATGAAATGAAGGTACATGGAACTACCGCTATTGTGCAGCGTTCATTTATAGTTATGTTGTATGTAATTTTATGTTTAAATTTTAGGAGGAATAGTCTGTGTTCTGGGATACCGTGCGTTCAGTGAAGTCTGCGGGGCAACACTATTTGATGCTGCTGTTTTGTCTATCCTGAGTGCAAATGAAGACCAGCTGACACCAATTACAATCATCTCCTGGTTGTGACCGATTGGCTCTTGGTTGAGAAGGCTTGTGGATAAAACTGGAGAGGAAAACCCAGTTTGCTGAGCTCCTTTTTGACTCCAGGCTGCCAAGACTGTCTTCTCCTGCCTCACGGTTTTAGCATGTGTGCTAAAGTTCTCATTGTTGATTCTAACTTGTTGGTTACTTGTTGGTTACTTGTTGTTGTTGACCTAAGCAGACTTGGACTGCAGTTGAGCTAAGTTTCCGTAACTTCATTTGACTACTGAAAGAGCCTTGAGTTTAACCCTCTGGGGACCAAAAACGCGTCCGCGCGTTTTGCTCGTTTTTTTTTTTTAGCAATGGAAATAAACACTAAATGCTCTGTTGATTTTGATCTTTCATTTTCGTGTAATACATCAATCGATCCTGTTCAGTTTCTATTTTTTTTTCTGTATACTCACAATAAAAATAAAGTGTTTTGCTTTTTGACAAATAAAGAAAAATTAACATGATGCGATTTCTGCCTTCTCTCTGTCAGTAAACTCCCATTTGAAACGCGTGCTATTCAAACGCAAATTCTGAGAACCATTTCAGTCTGTGAAACGCCCCCACATCAGCTGTAAACAAAGCGCCGCGAGTGAGGCATAATATAGCCTACCTTATGGAGAAAAGTTTCCTCAGAACAGTGCTGATATGAGGAGTAATATCTCCTGATATGAGGAGCAGATCCCGCTGAGGAGTGAGGTAGGCTGTTTTCTTTTCTCAAGTGTTGATGTGGAATAACGTTATGGAATAACGTTAGTGTAGGCCTATGCAAACCGCAAAAAGATGAATCGCATTTCTATAATATGACTCGCCTTTCTGTGAGATGAATGAAGGGTACATATTTGTAAAGACTGTTTAGCCTAAATATGAATCGCGCGTCTGTGTGTGAAATAATAAACTGCTTTGCTATAGCCTACTGAGATGAGTAAAAATCGACTGGAATATGTTGAAATAAAATGTATTTGTATAAGCAACGTATTAAACTGCAAATTAGCATTTATATGCCCTAATATTTCTGTAGAATATACTGCCACATCAAATAAGCTTTTGTTTAGCAATTTCTGCTCATATCTAACGTTATATATATATATATATATATATATATATATATATATATATATATATATATATATATAACTATATTATTTATATATATTCTATATATTTATATATATATTATATATATATATATATATATATTTGCTATATTCAAACTAATGAATACATATGATAAAATGTAGGCCTATAATATTTTTTCTTTTTCTTTTTTACAAAGAAAGAGTACACTTGAAATATTGTTGAAATTGTAATTATTGTTGTAATTGTAACATTTTTAATAAAATAGCAAAACATATTTACAAGATAGATGTAAGCGAAATCTTAAATGTTCAATATAAGTCTTCTTCTAAATACATCTTTTGTCCTTGCATTGTGGCTCAGTCAGTGTCACACCTGAATGAATGGCTAATTATGCAGAGTCATTATGCAGAGTGGGTGGGACATTGTAATCTAAGGTGTAAACTACTCCTCCCCCTCGCATATTGGCTTTCCAAGCAAAACCTGTTTTACACCATTTAAATCAATGTATTTTTTTTTTGTGAACGATAAAGCAAGACTATTTTCACATCATTTTGAAGCTAGAACTCAAAGGGACAACATCCATTAGTCAAAAGTCTTGTGGACACATATTTAATATGTGTTTTGTGGTCTTAATTCAGCAACTTTCATTTCAATTTTTTCCAATAACCACGCATAAACATTATTCTCTTAAAAATACAAACATCTACATACACGTTGCTCGCATATTATGGTAGCCCTGTTTGTGCTATATAGAGTGAATTTACACCTTTGCCATTAACATGTTTATAAATAACTGAAAAAAGCACAAATGTCAGAGCATGTCAGAACATCTCAAGGACCCCAAAAACAGCTTGGTCCCCAGAGGGTTAAAACATTTAGAACTTTTGATTTTAATTTTATAAAATTTTGATCTAGATCATTTGGGAAGCCGTAGGGAGGTGGATGCCATTTTTGTTCATGTCCATGTTTTCTCCTGTGTTTGGTTAGAGAGGGAGTAAGGTAAGAACTTTGTCATTTATTTTGAATCTTGCTTTGAAAGGTTAAGAAAGTATACCCCCTACAAAAAAAGGTTAGAACTTTATGTTTGTTGTTTTGGCCTTGTCCCCCTCCTGAAGCCTATTGATGCTTTCCCCTTTTTTTTGTACTTTGGACTGAATAAAGTCATTCTTGAGTGTTACAAAAATCAGTGTGATTTTTCTTTGTAGAGTGGTGGGACAGGAGATGAGAGTTCTTGGTTGCCAACTCTTTAGTAATTTCCATGTTACTGCCTCCCTGACCCCCTAGACTGGGGAGGCACGTAACAGTCCTGGTTTCTCCCGTGACAAACTCGCTCGTCAGGTTCATGTGTTTTGTGTGACACCTGCTCTCCCGCATCCAGTTCGGTAACACTTTATAATAACTGTACGCTATTAATCATTAATTAAGCATTAGTAAACAGATAATTCATAATTTATAAAGCATTTATAGACATTAATAAGCAGTTTATAAATACGGCTATAAATGCTTTATTCTTGATTTATAAGCATATCTATAATGTGTTTAACAATTGTATTTTCATAATTTATTAATGATCAATTTATCATTTTTAAACTAGTTTCCCTGCCATTGGTAAGCCTCTGCCTTTTTTATTAGCGTCTTCAATGCTTGTATATGTTAACCTGGTCCTACAGTCTTTTAATGTTTTTAAGATTATTGCTTGATTGAAATAAAGCTTTTGTATCTTTAGTATCCACGTCTCAGGCCCTCCTTTCGAGAACCACGCTCCTGTGTGTCCTTTGTTAAACTCATGAGTATTGATATTTCCCTGGTGGCGTAGTCAGCTACATCTTTAGAGATTGCTTTCCCTCTCAATGTCCCGCTACACCTGTAAAACAGGTAAAAAGTATGATTCAACATAAGCAGATCTAAATGTAATGCCACAAGCACACAATCGAGACTTTATTTAATTTTCAATTTACTACTAGATTTAGTTTAAATGTGCAGGTGCATTTTTGTCCCAATCCCTCGTTGTTTTTTGACCAGTGGCTGTGGCCAGGGATGGCCCAGCCTAACACACGCTCCGCCTATGATTATAATGATCAAAATCGGTTGAAACTGCCCTTATGTCTGTGGTCTCCCTGTCATGGTGCGTTGGAAAATAGTCAAGGATTCAGATGCGAGTGAATAAGTATTTATTATAGTCAAAAAGAGAAGACAAGAGGCTCAATTTGACAGGCAGCATTCACAGGAATCACTCAGTCTAGAAATAGCAGATAGTTCTCAAGTAAGTTCAGTGTAGAATTAACAGATGATCCTCAGGCAAACTCAGAGTCGGAGAGACAGATAATCCTCAGGCAAACTCGGGCAGACTCGGTAACGCAGGGACTCAGTGGGCGGAATGCAAATCCACGTGGAAACGAAGATCCTCAGTGAAGCGTCGTAGAACAGGACTGGAACAGGAGAACAATAGCACAGGCCCAGGAGAACCTCCACAACCATCTGACAAAGACAAGACGAGTGAGCAAACAATATATAGGACATCCTCATTCAGAACAGCTGGCGCTGATCGGCTCATCAGTGGATAACGAGCCAGCTGATGAGCCGCGCCCACTCACTCAACATGCACACACATAGCGAGAGAGAGTCAATGAATCCGTGAACCGTGACAGTACCCCCCCTCCTAGGAACGCCGCCTGGCGTTCCCAGACACCCTTACCTGTCTTGATTGTAATCATCGATAAGGGAGTGATCCAGAATGTCCCTGGCAGGAACCCAACTTCTCTCCTCCGGACCGTAACCTTCCTAGTCCACTAAGTACTGGAATCCGCGTCCCCTCCGTCTCGAGTCCAGGATACGGTTAACCGAATAAGTAGGCTCCCCATCTACGAGTCGCGGTGGGGGGGGAACCGGAGCAGGCGGATTAAGATGCGATCGAAAGACGGGTTTAATTTTGGAGACATGAAAGGCGGGATGACCTTAGCCTTGGTGCGCGCCCCCACTTGGAGCAGAGTCTCACGGGCTCTGGTCCATGTGCGGTGACACCTCTGGACGAACGCGTGAGCGGAGGGGACCGCGACTTCGGATTCCAGACTGGGAAAAATTGGTGGCTGGTAACCTAAACTACATTCAAACGGAGATAGGCCCATGGATGACACTGGTAATGCATTGTGGGCGTACTCCACCATAGAGATATGTTGGCTCCAAGAGGAAGGATTCCTGGCAGCCAAACAACACAACACTCTCTCCAAATCCTGGTTGGCTCTCTCAGTCTGCCCATTGCTCTGGGGGTGAAACCCTGAGGACAGACTAACGGTCGCTCCCAGTAATCTACAAAACTCTCGCCAAAATTTGGACACAAATTGGGGTCCTCTGTCAGAAACCACGTCTATCGGGAGGCCATGTAAGCGAAAGACGTGATCTACAACGGTCACCGCTGTCTCCTTGGCTGAGGGTAATTTGGGCAAGGGAATAAAGTGAGCCGCCTTCGAGAATCGGTCCACCACGGTCAAAACTACCGTGTATCCTTGAGAGGGTGGGAGGGCGGTGATAAAATCTAGCGCAATGTGGGACCAGGGTCTCGAAGGGACAGGCAGCGGTTGGAGTAACCCATCTGGGGGTCGATTGGAAGTCTTACCAGTGGCACAGACAGAGCAAGCCAAAACAAAACTGTGAATGTCGCGTGCCATAAGTGGCCACCAAAATCGTTGCTTGACCATAAAACTGGTGCGATCAACTCCTGGATGGCAAGCTACGTTGGAACAATGCCCCCACTGAATAACGTCTGACCGTAATCCCTCCGGCACAAATAAACGATTCGGTGGGCAACCGGGCGGAGGCGTTACCCCTTCTAAGGCCGTCTTGACCTTCGACTCGACCTCCAATGTGAGTGTGGAGACAAATAGGGTCTCGGGTAAAATGCACTCGGGAGTAGACGGGCGTTCGGAACGGTCAAAAATACGCGACAAAGAATCGGGTTTGATGTTTTTGGAACCTGGGCGGTACGAGAGAGAAAAATCAAAACGACCGAAAAAAAGTGCCCACCGAGCCTGCCTGGAGTTCAATCTTTTGGCGGTTCTGATATATTCCAGGTTCTTATGATCGGTCCAGACGATAAAAGGTACCCCCGACCCTTCTAACCAATGACGCCATTCTTCCAACGCTAACTTCACTGCCAACAATTCTCTGTTACCAATGTCATAGTTACGTTCGGCAGGAGATAAACGACGAGACAAAAACGCGCAGGGATGCATCTTGTCGTCCGTGAGAGAACGCTGGGAAAGCACTGCTCCTACCCCCACCTCTGATGCGTCGACCTCCACCACAAACTGACGTGAAGAATCAGGGGCTATCAAGATGGGAGCTGAAACAAAGCAGCCTTTCAGTTTGGCAAACACAGCCTCAGCTGTGTCTGACCACCTGAACGCAGTTCTGGGGGAGGTCAAGGCGGTCAGAGGTGCGGCTAGTTGGCTGAAATTGAGAATCATGAATGTAGATCATTTTAAACATATGTCATACGCAGCAGTTTCTCTGAGTTCAGTTCTGTGCTACACCTTTAAAAGCATGTTAACAATGAGACTATATTTATTGATCTTATGAACCACTGACAACTCCTAAATAACCGGTTTGTAAATAATGCCATACTTCATTTAGAAATGATAAATTGTTCATTAATAAAGTATGAAAATACAATTATTAAACTATTATAGATATGCTTATAAATCAAGAATAAAGCATTTATAACTGTATTTATAAACTGCTTATTAATGTCTATTAATGCTTTATAAATTATGAATTAACTGTTTAGTAATGCTTAACTAATGATTAATAGCGTGCAGTTATTATAAAGTGTTACCAAGTTATTTTTCTGAACACGAATGACACATTTTCGGCTTTTAATGTGTGTGTGGCTTTTAAAGTCTGTTAATTTCTAGAAATGAAGTTCACCCGCAGGGGAACCGCCTAACTCATCTGCAAACTCGACCGGAAGAAACAAGCGTCTTTTAGAGGAAATGTTCTCTTTTATACAGAGATAGGAAGTAACAAAGCACAAATACTTTGTTACTGTACTCAAGTAGATTTTCCAGATATTTTTACTTTACTATTTATTTTTGTGCCGACTTTTTACTTTTACTCCTTGCATTTTTAATACGAATATCGGTACTTTCTACTTCTTACATTTTACAAAATTGGCTCGTTACTTTAGTTTCAAATCATTTCAGTGGAGTTACTGTTATTATTTTTCACGTCATCAACCCTTCGCAGGGAGTTTGATTGACAGGCGATCTGACCAATCATAATCCGCCATTTTGTCCGACAAAGCGGTCAGAAGAGTTAGTAGATTAACATTGGAGGATTTCAATTTGAAAAACAAAGTGTACCGATGTCTTTTCGCGGTAAAAACAACATTCCTTCTGATGTTCATTCATGTTTATTTGATGCTATAAATGAACTAAGGAAGAGATGATCGGTTCTCGAGCAGCTTTATCTGAGGCTCTATAGAGATATATATAGAGATATAGCAACAGTAACTAAAGGGAACAGAAGGGAATGGTTTGGTACCGTTAGCAAACCGGTCTTTGCGAACGGTCAATTGGATGGGAATATACATTGCACTTGACGCACCACTACAAGACGACTCGACAGATTTGGAGGCATTCATTCGGTGAAGAATCATTACATACATGTTGAGTCCTTTAAATGTTGAGGGGAAGATTAAAGAAGAGAAACTGATCTGTGAATTCTCACAGAATCACAATTGAATTCATATCTTGCTACTCAGTCAGAATCTTATTAATCTGGAGTCCCAGTCTCTGTCACAATAATCATAGAGGCTATGTGATGTTTTAGGCCTATTGGCAGACATCCATTTAAAATGTAGGCAATGGCAGATAAAGAGCCTTTTTTCCAAATCCACTTCAGTTTCTCAGCTTGCACTCTAGTAACATTTGTGTGGTCCAGGTAGCTTTGCATAAAAAATGGTTGTCATTCGCAAGGCTTCTTTTACTTTTATACATTAAGTACATTGTTTAAAATTTTTGTTAAATCAGTATTTCTACTTTTACCAGAGTATTTTTTAACACAAGTATCTGTACTTCTACTTGAGTACGGGAAGTGAGTACTTTTGCCATCTCTGCTTTTATAAAGATATTATCTTGCTAGAGAATATTCTCCTTTGGAAATAAAGGAAGTGTTGAAGTGCCCAGAGAATCTCTCTTGCTGACAGATAGGGAACTCAGTAATATTAACCCCTTAAACTCTTTGGGTTATTTTGGAATTCCGCATGAAATTGGACATACCCAAACCTGATGGCTCCCCTTACCCACATACAGTGAAGTAAATGCAAAATATTGGTGTCATTTTATAGGAAACCCTTTAAACAAACAAAATCAAGTGTCAAATGTAATAAAAACTATTGTATGTGTTTAAAATATCAAAAGAAACACACAAAAAAGTAGGCGCTTTTGTGTGTTTTTTCGATAACATATATCATGTGGACATATCATGTGATCGACTGCCATTTTCATAAGGATCGACTTATTTCCTGCATTACTGGACTAAATGAGACATAACGGTGGATTATTTCTCAAGCGAAACTCACATAAAGGTGAAAATGGACTCATTTTGAAGAAAACAGTCTAAGGTGAAAGTCTATGTATCTTTTTGACTACTTTTAGCTCCGACATGCTGTAATTGGAGATGAAATGCAACGTGTCTCCTAGTTTGTTTACAAAGATCAAAGATGTACTTCGCGACTCGTTCTGCAATCATTTGATCTGTTGTATTATATCAACTAAATAAACCATATAGCAAAAATCCTGAGAAAGAAAGCTTTTGTTTGATATATGACTTGCCCTTTGTTCATCAAATTTGACCAATGCCATCAATATTCAAATTCATAATCACACTAACTTTTGATCGGTATTTCGGTTGCGGGTTGAGGAATTTAAACATTTAAATGATGTGATATGTAAAATGAATAAAAAAATTATGGTTTTGTGTTAAAAGTAGAGGGTCTAAGCTTTGTAATGATATCACATATGATTGTTAATGTTTCATCAGGACCTTTAAATATTAAAGGACGATCGTAATAACGATCTTAATAACGCAATTCCCACCCGGTACGGGGTTTACGGGCTTGACAGGTTAAAGATCTGTCCTCTAGTGGTGAAGGATGGAATTGCAATTAAAGTAATTGACTTTCCTACAGTTCGATTACATTGTAGTGGCAAGTTTTATAGGGACAAGCACCACTCACATTTTCTCCACATTATAGTCTGGTTTAGTAAGGGATATAAGATTGTGTTACATATTTACTTAGATCATAATAAATGAATAAAGTCTGTGAAAGGTTTGATATTGTGTAGTTTGTGATCCTCCATCAGCAGCTGCAGTTTCTCTCAGCTGTATCAGTGCAGTCACTGTGACGTCTGACTGACAGAGGTTTTTGTACGACTCTTTATCACTGTGTGAACACATACTGACTGTTCGGATAGTGAAAACTCTGACAGTAATAATCTCCTGTATCTTCAGTCTGGACTCCACTGATGGTCAGAGTAAAATCTCGTCCAGTACTTGCTGTTCCACTGCCACTGAATCTAGATGGAGTTCCAGTATAATGGCTTCTTATGTCATAAATCAGGAGTTTAGGAGCTTCTCCAGGTTTCTGCTGATACCAGGCTAAACGATCATAGTATATTCCTACATCTATATTACACTCTATTGTTGCTGTTTGACTCTGTTGGACAGTTTTAACTTCAGGTTGAGTCAGAGTCACTCCTCTGGATTCTGAAGAAGAGAAAAGAAAAACTATTAGTGTTTAAAACTATTATCATCAAATACTTTTACAAAAACACCAAAACCAGAGTCAGTTTTTACATCTTACCTTGAGCAAACAGTGCAATGGTCCAGATGAAGATGTTGATTGTGTTCATTGCTGTAGTTTAGTCTTGTGTGATGATGAAGATTGTGTTCTGCTCTCAGTCATGAAGTGTTAAACTCACAGCACTATAAACACTCTCAGAGCACTGAAGCATGTGCTGACAATGCAAAGAAGTGGGCAGGATTTACAACAGCTTGTGCTGATAACAAACTCATATACACTAGAGTTACAGAATCATGACTTTATTTAGTATTTTTATTGTGACTCCTGAGACACTGAGGATGTGCAGATGAACGTCCATCTCTGTGTCCATATTCAGTCATGTGACCATCATCACTGCTACACTTCCACTAGATGAAGCGCCATCACTAAAGTAAGATCATGAATCATGAGTCTGTTCAGAAAGTATCAGGACTGATTGTGAATCTCTAATCAGAGTTCATGGTGTCACTCCATCTATCATGAAGCCTCATGTGTGTCTGAAATCATCAAATGGAGAAGAAACAGGCTGTTAAAGATGGAGACATATTAGAGCTTGTTCACGTTTCATGATCTTGTGTGGAGATTCATAACCAGTCCAGATACTTTTAGAACAGACCTTGAATATGAAAACATGTTTGACTGTGTAGAACATGCAAAATACCTTTTATATTTTCATTGTTGACACTTTCTATTGACTTTGGCTCTAATATTCAATAAACTCATTATTTGAAGAGATTTTGACTGAAGATTGAAGTCTGAAGCTGCAGGTTTTTCTGTGAATCATGATGATTGATCTGCATATGAAGAACAGAAGCATCATTATGAGAAACTCCACAACATCATCCATGATCAAAGAGGTCAAAGGTCACCTCAGAGGTCACAGCTCATCAAATATATTTCTTTAAACAGTGTTATATCAGAAAGCATTTAGTCAAATCTGAATGAGTGAGTGTTGAGAAGAGCTGAGGATCTTCTAATATCAGTGTGTTGAAGTGTTGTTTCTCTCTCTCTGCTGGAGTGTGTGTTCACTCGAGTGGAATAGAGGTTTTTGTACGAGCGTTTCATTAGATTGTATCACTGTGCAGGCCCGGCTGCAGAATGAAATGACTGAGGGGGCATGTGAAATTGTTAAGGGGGCTTAACTTTATACCATCAATGAACAATACACACTGATAACTTGCTTAGTAAAAAAAGATAAGCCAGCGTCATTTATTATGCATATATTAACCCTTTCACGCTTAATTTTAATATTCTAACTGACTCCCCATAGTGAGTTTTTTCAAGGCGACTGTTATTTTACAGGGATGCAAACACATCAAAAAAGAAAAAGAGAGAGGTTATCGAAGCCCTCGCCCCGCAGCAAATATCCAGATACTTACATAATTGCGATGAATTTAATCCTTTGTAAGTGATCATTTTGCAGTGTAAGATTACAGTTAACACCTTTAAATATTACATTAATGTATTATTATGTATTTTTATTAATCTTAGTGAGTGTATAAATCGGCAGCAAAAAGTAGGCTAATTCTTGAAAAAATCGGCACAGTAATTTTATCAAATCTAAAAGTTAATAAAAACAAATTACTATTAGTACTCTTATAAAATTCAATCAGACAATCATACATTTCACAATTTTATATTTATTTATGAATGTCAATAATTCAGAAGTGTGTATATTTATATAGCCTACACTACACTACACAGAAATAACATACAATTAAATTATGCTTATTTTAAATGTATTGAGCAGGCTAGGTATACAAAAATATAGCATTTTAATAATCTTTCATTGCGCAAAACTATGAAAATATGAAACGCTTTAAAACAGAGCGCACAAAGCGCGTATGCACATCGCGGGTGCAGAATGATGTGCTCAAAGCAACATGGAGTCTCAGTGTTCAGCACTGCGCTGCACAAGTGCGCATTTAAAGGGACACCAGGCAACTTTTTTGTGTTAATAAATCATCTTCGTAAGTCGGTATATGGTTAAATGACTCATTACAGGGCGAATGAAGACTCTCTCACCCGCAAATACTGCCTGTAGGAAGAATATCCCGCTTGCAAGTTCGGTGTATCCTACCCGCGTCCTTCAGTCTCGCAAAGTCTCACAAAGTCTCAAACATCGCAAGAAGCAGGATCAGTTTACGGCAAGCATCCCCAGCTCAGAGGCAGGCTAAAGAAATTCGGCTAGAGATTGTTGATAATGGCAGAGCCGGGGAAGAAGCAGCGAAAACACTTGACAGAAGAATAAAAAAAAAGGAAAAGAGCTTCAGACCGAGCGAGGGCTCGCACACGTATCAATATTGGTCAAGCTTTTTCAGAATGGCGAGAGCTGAAAGACAGAGAAGGCTCCAAGTCAGATGCAGACCTCGCATTCTTGCTTTTGTGCTTGCCTACACTTTTATTTTATGTCACTAAGTCAACGCGTCGGATAATAGGCAATAAACATGTTGCACATATCATGATCGAGCTAGAATAAACGTTCTGATGTTTTCTTAGACAAGCAAAGGTAAACCGTCATTATACCAGATTAACTTTTAGGCCTTGCTAATATAACTTTAGACAAATATTATCCTCCGATATATATATATATATTTTTATGCTCATGTCCACTCTCCCAAAAAAACAAAACAAGAAAGCAGTAGTTAGCCTCGTTCATATCGTTCGTTCCTGGTAAAAATACTAGTATGCATGATAACACAATAAAAAAATAAAAAAAACTCGCCATCAGTTGTGAAGAAAATATTGCTTTACTTGCCTCGGTAGACATAACTGGTTTTGAAATAGCCGGTTCCTCTGCTCAGCTAGGTTGACAGCTGATCAGCTGGGTTGCTCGTGGCGAGGGGGGAGGGACAACAGTTAGTTTTTACGACAGTGTGTTTGAAAGCATTTACTACCAGACGCTAGGGGGAGCTTCGTAGAGAAAAAACACTCAGACTTGCCTGGTATCCCTTTAAAAGTTCACGGCACAAAGCGAAGAAATTTCGAGCGCACAAATCCTAGTGTCTATCTGTCCAACAGTTTATTGATCATTTGTTTCTTCACAGTTTTAAATTCCAGTTATTGTGCGTTTGATGCCGATTTAGTCCTTGTGATGTGTGATCTAACACGGTAGCGAGTCGTTTAAAAACAGCAACAAACTCCAACAAAATAAAGTCATTTTATGCAAATCCACAGCCTTTTCTCTACAGATCAAGCATTATAATGTGAGTATCATATTGGAGAGAGTTTTACCGTGCATGTATGCTGCTGTAACCGGGAGAGGCGCGCGCGCTGTTTGAATACTGAATGGAGAATGACAGCCACAGAGGAGGGAAAACGAGTTTTCGTAAACTTTAATGATGTAAATAGACTTCTGTCCCTCACAGTAAGCTATGAAATAGGCTTCAGATAAATTTGTCACCCAAACTGACGTGAAAAAAGCGGGAGGCGCCGAAAAGCGCGCTGTTCGCATCCCTGATTTTAGAATTTAGAACGTTCCCCCTTAATGTTTCCATGGCAACGCGTCATATTTGTCACGTGACACACCGCGGATGTATCGCTTTTATTTCCTTTTCCCTTTTTAATTCAAAATATTCACCAACTTGCTTACCATGTCATCAACTATCTGATATTCCGATTCTCAAAAATGTGTATGTGAGTGTGTTTAGTCATTTAAAACCCTTTATAAATAATCTTGATCTATAACGTGAGATGGCTGTTTCTTTGCACCGCAGTTCAGAGAGTCCCGTGAGTCATCAATTTCTCCCGAAATACATGCAAGAAAGTGGAATAGAAGAATAAACTACTTTATAGTTACTTCCAGTGGTTAAATTGGGCCGGGGCTCTCCGGGGCTCAGCCCCGGCACATAAGCCTGCTCGTTTGCAGTCAGTTGCCTACTGGAAATTATGTCACATAAAATTTGATGAAAGTGATACTTTTGAAAACATATTTCTGATTATAAATGAAAGATTTTGAAATGGCATGTCTATTTTGTCTCTGCGGAGCTGAGATGAGAACAATCGGGACACGGCCGTATATTGTTCAGCTGCTAATCTCGTTGTCAGTCGACCATGATCGCGCACCGCTCGCGCATGCCATGCGCATCTAGGTAACTTAGGCTACTACTCAGAACTCCGACACGGACACGGATAAATGTACGCAGCAATAATGAATGTTCCTGGGAGATCCGTAGTTGCGCGGGATGTGGAAGCGCGCAAAAGTTCCAGAACCTTCGATCTACTGCCTTGAAAAAAAAAAAAAAAAAAAAAACCCGAGCTGCTGGCCGCCGCTGCAGCAACAGATCAATTTAGTCAAGTTTGTTGGTTGTACAAAAAGTGCCCTGGCCTTGAATGACATTTAAGGTAAGGAAAAAATGCTTGGCACATTGTATGGGTCACTTTCATAACAAAGTAATACAATGTGTAATAAAGCGTTTTATATCTAATGTGAGGGAAATAGGCTACACATGCCGTGGACGTGACACAAAAAATCTTTAACTTTTAGGTGGCAAATTAATTTTTTTGTAATTCTGTGAATTACACTGCAAACCAAAGTAATACTACCCACCGGATGAAGAAGGGTTGACTCTCCACAGAACATAACATATTCATTTTATTTTATTTTTCATGTTCGCATTTATGAGGAAAAAACAATGTTACGGACGGGACCGCTCTGAAAGCGGCACTAAAAGACTGTTTAAAACTTTCACTGAGACCTCAAACAGAAAGCACAAAGCCTTTCTTTAAAATGAATTTCGTTTTGTATTAATTGTATCTTAATTTTAATCAATGTTTCATCAACCAATTGCCTGGATGATTTAATAATAATTTAATAATAACCGGCGAGTGAACTGGACTCTCGTCTCATAAATGAACCGAAACTCAGCGTATAAGGGAGCCTACTCGCCTCACAGACCTGATAAATATATCTATAAGCTTGAAGGTCTTGTTTTAAACAGAACAATTCAAAACGAAAGAAAACAGACCGCTGCTTGAGTATCCTAATCCGTATGAAATGTGCATTTCTCTCTGGCGCGTTCACTACTGCGAAGATCGCGAGGATAGCATCGTCAACTTCATCTATGCAGGGCACTGACACAGAAAACACTTGTTTATTAATAAACAATTAAAATGTCTCCATGCTATATTTTACATATTCATAATCATTACTTTTGCCGGTTCTTTGTGACAGCTTTTAGGTGCTTTATTGGCAGCACCACCCTTACATGTTATGAACGCGTCACCACCGCATCAGCACCGAAAACAGGAGATTTTTTTCAATCCCTGTTTTGGCAGGGGAAAAACTGATCAGAAAATGTAACGAAACGTTGTAGAAATGTAGTGGAGTAGAAAGTATAATAATTGCTGCAAAATGTAACGAAGTAAGAAATTGATTGATTCTACTTAAGTAAAGTAGGCCAACAGAAACGAAGTATTTGTACTAAGTTACATTCCACCACTGCTGATTAACAGTAATGTAAATGCTAAATGTCCTAATACCTGTTGATACAACAACAATGCAAATATGCTCTTAACCTTGCAGTTTTTCACATATCATGTAAGACTCAATTTCTCCATTTCTTTGCACAAAACTCTCCAGAAAATGCCATTTGATAGTTTATTTTTCAAAAAAAAATTCCCGGGGGAGCTTACATTCCCCCGGACCCCCCTAGGGAGAGCCCCCCCACATAATAAATCCCAATTTAACCCCTGGTTACTTCCACTGTGTTTTTCCGATATGAATAACACACGTCGGCAAATTATATTTGAATAGATTGTTATTGCTGCTTTCACAGATATCAGTGTGTATTTTACAAACTCCAAATGTATTGTTTTACTAGTGCTTAATGTGTATTTAAATGTCTGAAACCTAAAATAAACATTGTGAGGTTGAAAACACTGCATAGTTGTGATATATGACGTCCGACTCTGGCTCAGCGCCAGCCTACGCGCGAAAGCACAGTTTGAATCTGGCAGTTATGTCGTCACTGAACATTCTAAATCCCATATGTGGGACCATACTCTCAGCGGCACAGAAATAAAAATCCCATATATGGGACTGTTGCTCAAAAGGTTAAACATTTCATTTGTAACCATAAATACAAAAATGAAACTGAGGGGGCACAAATCAGATCTAAGGGGGCAATGCCCCCTTTTGCCCCCTCGTGGCGTCGGGCCTGTCACTGTGGTACACATTCGGTGGAGGAACTAAACTGGTGATCAAATGTAAGTCTATTTAATTACATATTAAAAAAAAAATACAATTTAGATTTCAGAAATTAATTTACAGTTGAAACAAGAACAACATTTATTAATAATAATGATTATTAGATATTGTGGTGAAACTTTACTTGAAGCCTTTATGTATGATGCATTATAAAGGTTTCAATAATGTATCTACATTATAATCTTATAACGATTATTTTATTTTTTTTCATAAATGATTGTAACCAAAGTTAAAATCCATTATGATATTTACAAATTCTTGTTACATCTGAGGTCTGAAACATCTGAAATTGGTTGTTTGTCATGAGTTTTAATGTATTATAATTTCTAAAGGTGTAACAATGAATAGATAATATTACAATGTATTCATTAGATCATACATGCATAGACTTTTATAATTCAATATGTATGAAGGCTATTAGTAAAGTGTAGTGTTACTGATATTGTTGTATACTAATTTAATCTAAAACAATGATATTATTATAAGAATAACATTATTCCTTTCAACAAAAAATAAATTCTAAACATATTTCCACACACTGTCTCACTATGAGTTTAATCAGTTTATTACAGGTTTGTCTTTACTTCATTTATTTCTACACTGAGTTCATATTTAGTTCATCTTTTATTGTAGAAATCATACATGGAAAAAAGAGATTTGACATCAGAATGTAAATGTTGCTCCTTTCTGTAGTTCAGTCAATGATACTGAATCTCTTTTGCTCATGTTGTGCTTATAATTCAGTGTTTTGTTCATTCTGTGTGATTCAATTGTGTTTTAACTCTGTTTGAAATTGAGTTACATTTTCAGTTCAGGTGAATATCTAAAAATGTAAGATATTTATGTTCAGAGTGAATAATTGCTGGAATTAAAGCAGTCAGATCGGCCTGATAATAGATAATATGTGTTATAACTGCTGTTACACTTATTGATCAGATCATACATGCATTTTAATGTATATAGCAATGAATAATTAATGCATTAAAAATGTAATTGTGTGTGTGTGTGTGTGTGTGCGTGTGCGTGTGTGTGTGTGTGTGTGTGTGTGTGTGTGTGTTGTGTGTGTGTGAATGTGTTGTGTTTGTCTCCTGCAGCTGGTCCCACAGTGAAGCCCTCAGTGTCTCTGCTGCCGCCCTCTTCTCTGCAGATCTCTGGAGACTCAGCCGCACTGCTCTGCCTGCTCAGCTCTTACTCTCCACAGGGGGCGCTGGTGAGCTGGACACTGGACGGGTCAGAGGTCACCGAGGGGGTTCTGACCAGCGCAGAGAGCCAGCAGGACGGCCGCTACAGCCGCAGTAGCGTCCTGACCCTCAGCAAAGCACGCTGGGAAGAGGGAGAGCTGTACGTCTGCAGAGTAACACATGATGGAGCTCCTCATGAGGTCTCGTTCCACAAGAGCTCTGAGTGCTGATGTTTCTCTCCTGAAGATGAGCCGTATCTGAGTGTCCTGTGTCAGGCAGGATTCACATGAGTCTAGTGCTGCAGCTGTAGTGATTTACAACTCAATACTGAAACTGAGTGTGTGTGTGTGTGTGTGTGTGTGTGTGTGTGTGTGTGTGTGTGTGTGTGTGTGTGTGTGTGTGTGTGTGTGTGTGTGTGATCTTTCAATCTGCTGTGTTTGCTGCAACATTCAATAAAGCTTCTCAACAAGTTCACTTTGTGTCTGACAACATCATTCAACTAACAGATGAAGATGCAGGTGCTTTTCAGAAGGTTGATGTAGCAGTAAATGTCAAATAAAGCTCTTGGGGTTTGAACATGGTCTCTGGAGACAGAGCTGCTCTATTCTGAGAGGATCACAATCACTCCACCCTGACAATGCAAATGGGCTTTTCAGTCTCACTCTCTGATTGGTTACATGATCTGGACTGGAACACTTTCACTTCTGCTTTAGTGAAGCAGCGCAGACAAACTGATCATTATATTTATAGGAGATTAAAAACTTTATTATATAAAAATATCATAAAAAAGATCAAGATCAAGAATCAGCCGTTCTGACACTAATTGTTACATAATCATTACATTTATAGGCGATGGTGTAAATATAATGTATATGAAAATGTTATTAAACATATAATACATGATCTCAAATCAAGAATCAGCCGTTGTGACAGTAATTGTGTAAGAATGTAAAAGTTTCTGTGGCTCAAATGGAAAGCATCACGTCCAGACAGCAGAAGTGACTGAATGCAGTCTGTTCAGTTTGATTGACAGGATCATATATTACACCTAAAAAATGATGATCATATTGAAACACTGACTCATTCTCTTCATAAACACAAGAGTGATGTTGATTGTAATGATATAGTGTTATTAGTGTTTGGATCAGAGGTTTGACAGTTGATGCTGGAAGGCCAAGAGAGCATTACAATAGTCCAGTCTGGAGAGAACAAGAGTTGTGTAGCTCTGATAGGAAGGGCCTGATCCTCCTAATGTTGTATAAGGCAGATCTGCAGGACCGGGCAGCTCTAGAAATGTGTCTGTGAAGTTTAACTGATCGTCAATCACAACTAATACTTAGTATACTAATACTATACAGTCTACTAATACTCTAATGAGAGTTAGTGGACATTGTTGTATAGTCACGTAAATCAAGAGATCACATTCAGGTAACTCACATGTCTCTTTGCTAGCATTGCATGTACAAAAACAACTTTCTCTCCCTCTTACATGCATACCAGTTCCCCACATAATACAACAACTAAACAACTCAAGACTAAAGCCGGGTGCACACTTTGTGATTTATAATAGTCCTTTACGATTGTTGCTACGAACATGATCCTCGCTGTAAGCCATGTCACACTGTAAGATCTCAGTCGTCATTAATGTCAGACTGTACGACAGTCAAGACGCGTTAAAAGCGGACGCACGCAAGAAAACTTGTCCAGTCACCGTAGGTTTTCCACAGTCTGCTCAGGAACCGATGCTCTCGGGCCAGATATAGTTATTTCAGTGAGTAAACGGCTCGACGGTGTCACGGTTCCCCTGGTTTCCTGGTCCTGTCCCGCACTACATTTCCCAGCATTCCCCTGGATCCTCACCTGCACTCGATTCCCTCATCACCACACCTGATCTCTATCATGTCATAATTATCTCATCACCAGCCTTTATATTCTGTTTGCTCTCACTCCCTCACTGCTGGGTATTATACGCTACACATGATTCAGTTCCCTCGTGCCTTTTAAAGTTCTTGTGCTGGGCTAGTGTCTGCTGTGTTGCTAGCGGGGTGGATCCCTGCGATATCAGTAAGACATTCTGAGGATCGTCCGAGAGAGGACTTCACTCTTCTTCTGTGAGTTATATGATGAGGATCGTCCGAGAGAGGACTTCACTCTTCTTCTGTGAGTTATATGATGAGGATCGTCCGAGAGAGGACTTCACTCTTCTGTGAGTTATATGATGAGGATCGTCCGAGAGAGGACTTCACTCTTCTTCTGTGAGTTATATGATGAGGATCGTCCGAGAGAGGACTTCACTCTTCTTCTGTGAGTTATATGATGAGGATCGTCCGAGAAAGGACTTCACTCTTCTGTGAGTTATATGATGAGGATCGTCCGAGAGAGGACTTCACTCTTCTTCTGTGAGTTATATGATGAGGATCGTCCGAGAGAGGACTTCACTCTTCTGTGAGTTATATGATGAGGATCGTCCGAGAGAGGACTTCACTCTTCTTCTGTGAGTTATATGTTGAGGATCGTCCGAGAGAGGACTTCACTCTTCTGTGAGTTATATGATGAGGATCGTCCGAGAGAGGACTTCACTCTTCTTCTGTGAGTTATATGTTGAGGATCGTCCGAGAGAGGACTTCACTCTTCTGTGAGTTATATGATGAGGATCGTCCGAGAGAGGACTTCACTCTTCTTCTGTGAGTTATATGATGAGGATCGTCCGAGAGAGGACTTCACTCTTCTGTGAGTTATATGATGAGGATCGTCCGAGAGAGGACTTCACTCTTCTTCTGTGAGTTATATGATGAGGATCGTCCGAGAGAGGACTTCACTCTTCTTCTGTGAGTTATATGATGAGGATCGTCCGAGAGAGGACTTCACTCTTCTGTGAGTTATATGATGAGGATCGTCCGAGAGAGGACTTCACTCTTCTTCTGTGAGTTATATGTTGAGGATCGTCCGAGAGAGGACTTCACTCTTCTGTGAGTTATATGATGAGGATCGTCCGAGAGAGGACTTCACTCTTCTTCTGTGAGTTATATGTTGAGGATCGTCCGAGAGAGGACTTCACTCTTCTGTGAGTTATATGATGAGGATCGTCCGAGAGAGGACTTCACTCTTCTTCTGTGAGTTATATGATGAGGATCGTCCGAGAGAGGACTTCACTCTTCTTCTGTGAGTTATATGATGAGGATCGTCCGAGAGAGGACTTCACTCTTCTTCTGTGAGTTATATGATGAGGATTGTCCGAGAGAGGACTTCACTCTTCTTCTGTGAGTTATATGTTGAGGATCGTCCGAGAGAGGACTTCACTCTTCTGTGAGTTATATGATGAGGATCGTCCGAGAGAGGACTTCACTCTTCTTCTGTGAGTTATATGATGAGGATCGTCCGAGAGAGGACTTCACTCTTCTTCTGTGAGTTATATGTTGAGGATCGTCCGAGAGAGGACTTCACTCTTCTGTGAGTTATATGATGAGGATCGTCCGAGAGAGGACTTCACTCTTCTTCTGTGAGTTATATGATGAGGATCGTCCGAGAGAGGACTTCACTCTTCTTCTGTGAGTTATATGATGAGGATCGTCCGAGAGAGGACTTCACTCTTCTGTGAGTTATATGATGAGGATCATCCGAGAGAGGACTTCACTCTTCTTCTGTGAGTTATATGATGAGGATCGTCCGAGAGAGGACTTCACTCTTCTTCTGTGAGTTATATGATGAGGATCGTCCGAGAGAGGACTTCACTCTTCTTCTGTGAGTTATATTCAGTGGATCGTCCGAGAGAGGACTTCACTCTTCTTCTGTAAGTTATATGTTGAGGATCGTCCGAGAGAGGACTTCACTCTTCTTCTATGAGTTATATGATGAGGATCGTCCGAGAGAGGACTTCACTCTTCTTCTATGAGTTATATGTTGAGGATCGTCCGAGAGAGGACTTCACTCTTCTGTGAGTTATATGATGAGGATCGTCCGAGAGAGGACTTCACTCTTCTTCTGTGAGTTATATGATGAGGATCGTCCGAGAGAGGACTTCACTCTTCTTCTGTGAGTTATATGTTGAGGATCGTCCGAGAGAGGACTTCACTCTTCTGTGAGTTATATGATGAGGATCGTCCGAGAGAGGACTTCACTCTTCTGTGAGTTATATGATGAGGATCGTCCGAGAGAGGACTTCACTCTTCTTCTGTGAGTTATATGATGAGGATCGTCCGAGAGAGGACTTCACTCTTCTTCTGTGAGTTATATGATGAGGATCGTCCGAGAGAGGACTTCACTCTTCTTCTGTGAGTTATATGTTGAGGATCGTCCGAGAGAGGACTTCACTCTTCTGTGAGTTATATGATGAGGATCGTCCGAGAGAGGACTTCACTCTTCTTCTGTGAGTTATATGATGAGGATCGTCCGAGAGAGGACTTCACTCTTCTGTGAGTTATATGTTGAGGATCGTCCGAGAGAGGACTTCACTCTTCTTCTGTGAGTTATATGATGAGGATCGTCCGAGAGAGGACTTCACTCTTCTGTGAGTTATATGATGAGGATCGTCCGAGAGAGGACTTCACTCTTCTTCTGTGAGTTATATTCAGTGGATCGTCCGAGAGAGGACTTCACTCTTCTTCTGTGAGTTATATGATGAGGATCGTCCGAGAGAGGACTTCACTCTTCTTCTGTGAGTTATATGTTGAGGATCGTCCGAGAGAGGACTTCACTCTTCTGTGAGTTATATGATGAGGATCGTCCGAGAGAGGACTTCACTCTTCTGTGAGTTATATGATGAGGATCGTCCGAGAGAGGACTTCACTCTTCTGTGAGTTATATGATGAGGATCGTCCGAGAGAGGACTTCACTCTTCTGTGAGTTATATGATGAGGATCGTCCGAGAGAGGACTTCACTCTTCTGTGAGTTATATGATGAGGATCGTCCGAGAGAGGACTTCACTCTTCTTCTGTGAGTTATATGATGAGGATCGTCCGAGAGAGGACTTCACTCTTCTTCTGTGAGTTATATGATGAGGATCGTCCGAGAGAGGACTTCACTCTTCTTCTATGAGTTATATGTTGAGGATCGTCCGAGAGAGGACTTCACTCTTCTGTGAGTTATATGATGAGGATCGTCCGAGAGAGGACTTCACTCTTCTTCTGTGAGTTATATTCAGTGGATCGTCCGAGAGAGGACTTCACTCTTCTTCTGTGAGTTATATTCAGTGGATCGTCCGAGAGAGGACTCCAATCATCTTCTGTGAATTGTACCGTGTGGATCGTTCGAGAGAGAGTGGACTCTAATCTTCTTCTGTGAGTTATATTCAGTGGAAAGTCCTAGAGTGGACTTTAAGTATGTTCAGTGAGTTATGTTCTGTTGACTGTCCGAGAAAGAGGTCTTGTATCTTCTGTGAGTTATCCTTAAAAGACATTTCAAAAAAGGACTTCCTGTGTTCTGTTATTATAACTTAAGTTTATATTTCTGTCTGAAGACTTTTCCTAAGTTCCTGAACTTCTATTAGTCTGTGGAATTGCCTTAAATAAACTTCTGTGAATTGTATTCTGGTCTTCAGCCTGGTTATGTTGTGACAGACGGCAGGAAGGAATAAACCAAACAATTTTTAGACGTTTTCAATAATAAAAGGTAGTGTGTCGATTCAATTAAAACCACATATCACATATTTTAAAACATTACATAATTCATTGAAGCCTGTTTGTCATGTATAATACACCGACCAATCGTCATCTGGCACAACAAGTTAAAAGTTCATTGGCCAATGTGAAGTGGAGCGGTAATTTTCCAGTCATTCATAAATGCTTTGAAAAATAGATTTACAGATGAATTTACATTTATGAAGCGATCTGAATCTGCGTCGTTTAAACAATGGATGCTAATTGACTACAGAGCACTGCACAAAACCAGCACCGAAAGTCACATTAATGGTAAGTAGTATTAAAGTCACTTTTTATTTAGTCTATGTATATTGAAACACCGTTTACCATTTGATCAAACTATCATAGTTGGTTAAATGAAGCCCAGGCCTACAGAACTATTATGTGAAGTGTAGGTGGACAACAACACGCCAAATGGAGACGTGAAAGGACTTCAACATGTTTGATAATTATGCAGCAATAGTATAATAGTACAGTACTACTGGTCAAACATTTGGACACATGACTATTTTTATGTTTTTAAAGAAGTCTCTTATGCACATCAAACCTGCATTTATTTGATCAAAAAATACAGACAGATATCATCACAATAAATAATGAATTAATTCATTAACAATAAAAACAAATTTAAAATAATGGTTTTCTATTTTAATCTACTTTAAAAATATATTTTTTTTTTCTGTGATGCAAAGCTGGATTTTCAACAGCCATAACTCCAGTCTTCAGTGTCACATGATTTTTCAGAAATCATTCTAATATGCTGATTTATTATCAATGTTAGAAACAGTTAAAAGAGAGAAAATTACTGACCCCAAACTTTTGAAAGGTAGTGTATCTTGGTACAAAATAGTTTTAACTGTGAATCCTGAAAAAAGTATCAAAGGTTATATGTATATCTGTCACAAACTGCTCTGAGACACAAAGGTTGAGGATCCAAATGCAGTTTATCTGAGTAATCCAGAATCGTAACCAAACACAGGCAAAGGGTCAAGCACAGGAAGGCAGTCCATACAAACAAACACAACAAGGCAGGGAACACGGGCAAAAGAGTAATCTACAGAACAGGCAAGAAATCCAAAACCAAGAGACATGAAACCAGGGAGAATGCTCAGAATTGCAGTGTAACACTAAACAAGACTTCACAGAGAATGAATGAGAAAACCAGGCGTATATGGGGTGAGCTAAACAAGATAATGAGACACAGGTGAAGGTCATAATGGATGAAGAGCAGTGAGTTATGGGAAATGTAGTTTGTGAGGGAATGACCATAGTCTGATGTGGAGTGTCCTCTGGTGTCTCTCAAGGGCACTCCAGCGGGTGACCGTTACAATATCATTATAGAAAACTATTATTTCAAGTAGTAATATTTTACAATATAATATTTTTTCTGTATTTTAGATCAAATAAATGCAGCCTTGATGAGCATAAAGGGCTTCTTTCAAAAACATAAAAAATAGTAATGTCCAAACTTTTGGCCGGTACTTTATATATATTTATATATACATACGTATTTATTAGGGGTGCATGATCTTGACAAAATGGGACATTGCGATATCGATAATGAATATTGCGATGTCGATATTAATTTCGATATTTTTAAACATGTAAAATTACAAAAGTTATGAGAAAAGGCATCAAAATAGATTCATAACAAATAAAACTAGTTTTCTTACAACACAAGGCTAATTTCAACTGACAGTCATGTTGGACTGGTACAACACAAATAAATAAATAATAACCATGTCTACAGAACAGGACATGTTTTACTGGTTGTATGTACACTACAGTATAAAAAACTATAAATAAAGAGCAAGTCTACAGAACAAGACATGTTAGAAACAATACAAATAAATCTAAAAAAAACAAGTAAAAAGAAAATGTCATGAGAAACAGGGCCCATCAACAACCGTGTAACCTTTAGAAGGCAATTTGCTCTTTCCCTGGTAACTCACAGGTAGAGACTACAGATTGCAAGTCAAAAAGACGAGCATGTCAGCCATAGCTGGTTTAAGCCGTGAACGATGAGCCGTCACAATGTTTCCCCCGTACTAAATATTCTCTGTGATGGTGAATTAGTTGCAGGGATACACAGATACTTTCTTGCCAGCTTGCGGGGGTGAGGAGGAGCTGTGACGGCATCTACCAGAACCTGTACAGCTGGTGTGGTGTTGCTGCTCTTCAGCAGACTCCCCAACGACCTCTGGGCCTTTTTTGATGGAGGTGGAGGTGGAGGTGGGACTGTCTGATCCAGAAGACCACAGAATAAAAACAAATAGGCCCAGTAAATTTGAAATTATATGGAATTTTTGTATCCACAATGCTCATAATTTACTTTCAAAAACATTTTTTTTCAAAAACATTTACATTTCTTGCGATTTCCTTCATCTCTGATTGCACCCTGGTCGTGAGAATTGGGACGCGCTCCTCACTGACATATTTGGTTTTGAATCTTGGATCCACAAAGGATGCCATGTCCAGCAGATCCTCTGTGGTCTGATCCCACTGGCATTCAGGTACTGGAGGACCTTTGATTTGATGGACTGGGTAAGCTCAGTGTCCTCTTCATCTCGAGTCAGAGCTTCAGAAGTGTTCAGAAGATGGAGGACTGGCTTTACAGAATGTAAGCTCGCGCTCGATCGGCCCAAAGCCGGCATCCGACCAGCGCGGAAGGTCTTTACTGTGCTACTGTCTTTTTCTCGAGGCAAAGTGTTTTTTGATTAAATGCAATACATTTGAATATGTATTCTCTCGTTATTTCATCTGACTCCATAAATGAAAAGGTTTGAATGATATCTGTGCATCATTAAATGTGGGCTAGTTCAAAGTCAGTTAGAATAATCAAATGTAACAATTTATTATGTCAGGTAAATGTATCATGCTAATTTCATGATCAATTCAAAGATAATCAATACAAAACATCAAATGCTCTGGAATAAAGAGAAGAGAAGCAAACCCAACATTAAGAAATACATGAGGCTGAGAGTCTCGGCCGCTCTCAGCCTCACGGGCTGATCTGAAGTACAGAAAGGACCCGAATCACCGGCTGCATTTCATTATATAGACAAACCTCTTTCACATGGAAACATCTGCTAACAATGGGAATTTACATTCAGAGTTGACACCTTTTGGGGGTATGAGACCATTTGTCTAAAGACCACCTACCTTTTTTTTTTTTGCCAGTTATCTCTAAACTCTTAAAGGGGTCCTATAATGGTACATGCACTTTTACAAGTTGATTGTACTGAAATGTTGTTGGCAGTGCCTGTACACAACCATCATATAATGGATACAAATCCATCCAGTGTTTTTTTTTTATTTCCTTATATGTTTTCCACCGTCTCAAATCGAGCCGTCTGACAGTGTGACGTCACACGGTCGGACGCCCCTCCCACGATTGTTAATTGACAGCAGCGTTTCAACACAGAACCGCCCTGAGCGAGCTGTCATCATAGTGATTGCATCACATTGCTGATACGCTGGAGCAGAATGGCGTCTAAAAGTGGTGTTCTGTTGTTGAGTGTAATAACAAACACAGCATCATTTTGATGTTCCTAAATCCGAACCACTGAAGACGCAGCGGCTGAGTTTTGTTTTCGAAGGGAATATTCCCCACAATCAACGTCAATGCTTTCATGTTTGCGCGAATCATTTCACACACCAGACTGCTTTACAGACGAGGGTCAGTATAAAGCTGGTTTTCTTACAAGTCAAGTCAAGTCACCTTTATTTATATAGCGCTTTTTACAATACAGATTGTATCAAAGCAGCTTCACATTGATAACACGAATATAATACAACAAAGTTTGTTTCTAGAAGAAAATTGCATCATTGTCCACCCATAATAAGGCAGATCAGTAATATTGTTGAATATTAAATGTCCCCTACTAAGCAAGCCAAAAGCCAAGGCAACAGTGGCAAGGAACCAAAACTCCATCAGTGAAAGAATGGAGAAAAAAAACCTTAGGAGAACCCAGGCTCAGTCGGGGACCAGTTCTCCTCTGGCCAACGAGCGAACAGTGTATGATTATGTTCCAGGCAGCGTTACAGGTCAGAGGTCAGATTGGTCATGTCGATGAGGCCTTCACAGGGCTGATGAGGCTGGCACTTCAGGATGCATCATGGATGGGTCCAGGTGCAGATCCACCATCTGGTCTGGATACGGCCGGGGTCCACCTCACTTCAGGAAACGGAGAGACTGGTTGACACTTCAGGACTCGGAGGTGAGACTTTTGTCTCGATAGTGCACAAGGTTGAGTTCAATTGTTAATTTCCAGTGAGGTCCTTTGTCCTCTCAGGGCCTCAAGAAGAATGCCTGGCATTTATCTAATTTAAGACAAGCAACACTCACACTTTCTCCACATTTTAGACAGTTTAGTAAGAGATATTGGTAACACTTTAGAATAAGGTTCCTTTGTTAATGAATAACTACAAAGGAACAAATGAGTAACACAATATTAAATCTAGTAACTAATATTAACTAACAATAAACTCTGATTAACGAACAAGTAAGTAATAGCACACAGATGAAAGTGTTAGTTCACTATTAACTAATCAATAAGTACTATTTTGTGAATGCTTCCCAGAGAACTACTGAAGAAATTTCATAATTCATGCAAAACTAATCAATAACTAATGCAGGACAAATGTCTAGAACTACATTAAATTTTTAACTGCTATTCTAAATGAAGGTTATTTACATTATCAATATTTAATAGCATAATAGCAGACTTATGATTTGAGAAAGCTGTCAATGATTAGCCTATGCTGTCATATAGCAATAATTAGCTAGCTCATAAATGTGTGAGTGTGTGTGTGTGTGTGTGTGTGTGTGTGTGTGTGTGTGTGTGTGTGTGTGTGTGTGTGTGAATATCTTGTCAATTATTAGAAGATTCTACACTTTAATGATTGGCTTTTCAGGATTGGATTAGTAAATTCTGTAAGAATCATGGTAACTAACTAGTAATGACTCCAGTGTTACTGCATAAATTCTATGGGAATTACTATCTAAAACTTCACCAAAAACCTCAAAAGCTTAAAATGACTTCAGTAACTACTTAGTTACCATGATCTTCACTTTATAATACGGATCCAAATAATTAGTAATTCCCATAGAAGTATGCAGTAACACTTGCATCATTATTAGTTAGTTACCATGATTCTTACAGTAATGAAAAGCCAATCCTAAAGTGTAGAAACTACTCAATATTCACACACACACACACACACACACACACACACACACACACACACACACACACACACACACATTGTTTACAATAGCAGTTACAATTTTTATGTAGTTCTAGACATTTGTCCTTCATTAATTATTGATTAGTTTTGCATGAATTATGAAACTTCTTCAGTAGTTCTCTGGAAAGCATTAAAAAAAACAGTAGTTATTGATTAGTTAATAGTGAACTAACACTTTCATCTGTGTGCTATTACTTACTAATTCATTAATCAGAGTTTCTTGTTTTTTAATATTAGTTACTAGATTGTTAATATTGTGTTACTCATTTGTTCCGGTGTAGTTATTCATTAACGAAGGAACCTTATTCTAAAGTGTTACCGATATATTATATTATATTATTATATTACATGTTTACTTACATCCTAATAAATGAATAAAGTCTGTGAAAGGTTTGATATTGTGTAGTTTGTGATCCTCCATCAGCAGCTGCAGTTTCTCTCAGCTGTATCAGTGCAGTCACTGTGACGTCTGACTGACAGAGGTTTTTGTACGACTCTTTATCACTGTGTGAACACTCCACTACCACTGATACTGTGGAAACTGACAGTAATAATCTCCTGTATCTTCAGTCTGGACTCCACTGATGGTCAGAGTAAAATCACTGCCAGATCCACTGCCACTGAATCTAGATGGAGTTCCTGTATAACGGTTTGATGTCACATATATGAGGAGTTTAGGAGCTTCTCCAGGTTTCTTTGAGTACCAGTGCAACTCATCACAGTGATCATCGGAAGGCAGAGGTCTTTCGTGAAAGACGGTTCGTTTCCCTGGCCGACAACATTGAGCACAGGCTGGATGACAACGGAATTATTTCTGATGCAGCCGCTCTAAATCGGTCTGTCACAATAATGAGTTCCAGATCCAAATGTAAGTAGCTCAAGTTTATTAGACAGAGAAAGAACTCAGATCAGACAAGATGCAGGAGACTGATGAAACTTGACAGACGATACCATAATAGGAATACTCAGGGTTCACTACAAGAGACTGGTCAATGTAAATTCCCGAACTGGTAATCCAGCGCCACACAGGACTCAGAGGAGAACGCGGGGATCAAACACAGCAAGCAGTTCTGACGAGGTAACTGGCAACGAGAACAAGACATGAGTGACGAACCGACACCCAGCATAACTCACTCCAGCTAGATATAGGCTGTAAACTAGTTGCAGCTGAAGTGACGAATTAGAGTGATGAGCTGGTCACTAGGCAACAAACAAGCAACACACACATAGACCCAACATCTACAACACACCAACAGATCCACAAAATGAACACAAGGATTTGTGAACCGTGACACCGTCAAATTGGCCATCTGATGAAGACGAGCGCATCCTATATGGAGACAACAAACTTCTCACCATTCAGAAGACTCTCGCTGTTGAGGCTGCAACCAGTACCATACTCCTCAAGGAATTCCACCAATTCAAGTGTCAGGGCATCACAGGAGACAATCTGCGCAAAGTGCTCATCACTGTCTCCACACTCCCAGCGTCAACAGCTGAGTGTGAAAGGGGATTCAGCACCATGAACCGTATTCTCACAGACGAAAGAAACCGAATAAACATCCCACACAGAACAACCTACTGTTCATTTCCATAAATGGGCCAGGGGTTGCCTACTTCCCTGCCCGGAGATTCGCAGAAATGTGGGTAAAAGAGGGATGACATGCCACAGATGACGCTCCCACAGGAAAGCAGAAAAAGATGACAGAAGTCCGTCATCAAGGCAGACTGTTTTCCTAGTATGATGCATAGGAAAATTTATGGCCCATTTATGTTTAAGTTGACACTATGTTGTGCCATTTAATTTTGCCATTCATAAATAAGTGTTTTGACATGTCTAGCCGAGTGGCACTATCCATGGTACTGGGAGGGGGATTTAGTTCTTGAAAAATGTGAAATATATTGCGTTAGGCTACTTCATGAGTTAATAAGAAAAAAGATTTTACAATTCCTGCAAATGCAGTGATGAAGTTCATGTTCTCATGATTTATTTTTATGAATAAAAATGTTTCCATAGACATGAAGAGCAGCACAATTGTGAATGTGATATGTAAGGGATAATGTATAGAGAGGCGGTCGTTATAGCGAATAACAAGCCCGACAGGCTGAACGAGACCCCGACGCGAAGCGGAGGGGTCTTGACAGCCTGAAGGGCTTGTTATTCGCTATAACGACCGCCTCTCTATACATTATCCCGCTTATTACATGGCTACCTACAAAATAAATAAATCATTTGCCACGAAATATTGATTTAAAAAGGAGTTTATTGATTTAAAAACGATTGTATTGCTTCCGCCAAAGAAAATAGTCCGTTCCGCGTCCATAGCAACGCGCTGTTTTTCATGGCAACGGTCTGTTATACTTCGCAGCGGTCTGTTATCAAGAAATAACAGACCGCATTCTACATTGGAATTCAGCCCAGCCATGTAATAATACTTTATATAACAGTTCTATAAGGAATAACTTTCTAATTTATCTTTCAGACAAAATCTGATTAGTTATTATGTATATATTTCCACGACCCACTGATGAAAGAAACCACTGAGATCAATCCTGGAGTGAGAGAAAACACATTAAAAACAACTGGTGTTTCTGCTTCACTCCGCATCGCTCTCATACTGTGATCTGAAACACTGACAATAAAACATCCCAGTGCCATAATCAATATCAGCACTAACTCTTATTTCATATCAAATACATTACTACAGATACATTTATATATATATATATATATATATTTTTTTTTTTTAGAAACTTTGAACTAAACATTCATTGTGTAGTTTGTGATCCTCCATCAGCAGCTGCAGTTTCTCTCAGCTGTATCAGTGCAGTCACTGTGATGTCTGACTGACAGAGGTTTTTGTACGACTCTTTATCACTGTGTGAACACGGGACCACTGCTGTGATAACTCTGACAGTAATAATCTCCTGTATCTTCAGTCTGGACTCCACTGATGGTCAGAGTAAAATCACTGCCATAGGTAGATCCACTGCCACTGAATCTAGATGGAGTTCCAGTATAACGGCTGTTTATGTAATAAATCAGGAGTTTAGGAGCTTCTCCAGGTTTCTGCTGATACCAGGCTAAGCCATTATAGGTTAGTCCTACATCTATATGACACTCTATTGTTGCTGTTTGACTCTGTTGGACAGTTTTAACTTCAGGTTGAGTCAGAGTCACTCCTCTGGATTCTGAAGAAGAGAAAAGAAAAACTATTAGTGTTTAAAACTATTATCATCATATACTTTCACAAAAACAGCAAAACCACAGTCAGTTTTTACATCTTACCTTGAATAAACAGTGCAATGGTCCAGATGAAGATGTTGATGGTGTTCATTGCTGTAGTTTAGTCTTGTGTGATGATGAAGATTGTGTTCTGCTCTCAGTCATGAAGTGTTAAACTCACAGCACTATAAACACTCTCAGAGCACTGAAGCATGTGCTGACAATGCAAAGAAGTGGGCAGGATTTACAACAGCTTGTGCTGATAACAAACTAATATACACTAGAGTTACAGAATCATGACTTTATTTAGTATTTTTATTGTGACTCCTGAGACACTGAGGATGTGCAGATGAACGTCCATCTCTGTGTCCATATTCAGTCATGTGACCATCATCACTGCTACACTTCCACTAGATGAAGCGCCATCACTAAAGTAAGATCATGAATCATGAGTCTGTTCAGAAAGTATCAGGACTGATTGTGAATCTCTAATCAGAGTTCATGGTGTCACTCCATCTATCATGAAGCCTCATGTGTGTCTGAAATCATCAAATGGAGAAGAAACAGGCTGTTAAAGATGGAGACATATTAGAGCTTGTTCACGTTTCATGATCTTGTGTGGAGATTCATAACCAGTCCAGATACTTTTAGAACAGACCTTGAATATGAAAACATGCTTGACTGTGTAGAACATGCAAAATACCTTTTATATTTTCATTGTTGACACTTTCTATTGACTTTGGCTCTAATATTCAATAAACTCATTATTTGAAGAGATTTTCACTGAAGATTGAAGTCTGAAGCTGCAGGTTTTTCTGTGAATCATGATGATTGATCTGCATATGAAGAACAGAAGCATCATTATGAGAAACTCCACAACATCATCCATGATCAAAGAGGTCAAAGGTCACCTCAGAGGTCACAGCTCTTCAAATATATTTCTTTAAACAGTGTTATATCAGAAAGCATTTAGTCAAATCTGAATGAGTGAGTGTTGAGAAGAGCTGAGGATCTTCTAATATCAGTGTGTTGAAGTGTTGTTTCTCTCTCTCTGCTGGAGTGTGTGTTCACTCGAGTGGAATAGAGGTTTTTGTACGAGCGTTTCATTAGATTGTATCACTGTGGTACACATTCGGTGGAGGAACTAAACTGGTGATCGGTAAGTCTGTCTATTTAATCACCTAATAAAAAAATACAATTTAGATTTCAGAAAGTGTTTTACAGTGGAAACAAGAACATTTATTAATAATAATGATTAGATATTGTGGCAAACTTTACTTGAAGCCTTTATGTATAATGCATTATAAAGGTATCAATAATGAATATCAAATTATTATAAACGATTGTAACCAAAGTTAAAATGAATTTTGAAAAATGAAAAAAGGAACAAATTCCTTGTTAAATCTGAAATTGGTTGTTTTCCATGAGTTTTAGTGTATTATAATTTTTTTGGAGGTATAACAATGAATAGATAATATTTTAATGTGTTAAAACCTTGGTTACAATTATTGATGAGATCATACGTGCATTAATATGTGTAAAACAATATATAATTAATGCATTAAAAATACTTTTATAATACAATATGTATAAAGACTTTAATTTAATTGTTACTGATGTTTTTGTATAATTATTTAATCAAAAAAATGATATTAATATTAGAATAACATTATTCCTTTCAACAAAAAAGGAATTCTAAACATATTTCCACACTGTGTCTCACTATGAGTTTATTCAGTTTATTACAGGTTTGTTTTTCCTTCATTTATTTCTACACTGAGTTCATATTTAGTTCATCTTTTATTGTAGAAATCATACATGGAAAAAAGAGATTTGACATCAGAATGTAAATGTTGCTCCTTTCTGTAGTTCAGTCAATGATACTGAATCTCTTTTGCTCATGTTGTGCTTATAATTCAGTGTTTTGTTCATTCTGTATGATTCAATTGTGTTTTAACTCTGTTTGAAATTGAGTTACATTTTCAGTTCAGGTGAATATCTCAAAATGTAAGATATGTATGTTCAGAGTGAATAATTGCTGGAATTAAAGCAGTCAGATCGGCCTGATAATAGATAATATGTGTTATAACTGCTGTTACACTTATTGATGAGATTATACATGCATTTTAATGTATTTTTTAATAATACTTTTATAATGCAAAATGTATAAAATGTTTAAATAAAGTGTTACTGATATTGTTTTATAATGATTTAATCTAAAACTAGAGCAGCATTACTCCTATGCTGTGAATGTGCAGTGCAGTGTGTTGTTTATAGTATTGTATGTTTATAGCAGTGCATAATTAATGCATTAAACATACTTTTATAATGCAATATGTATGAAAGCTTTAAATGAAGTGTTACGTTGTAGTGTTAAGTGTGTGTGTGTGTGTGTGTGTGTTGTGTTTGTCTCCTGCAGCTGGTCCCACAGTGAAGCCCTCAGTGTCTCTGCTGCCGCCCTCTTCTCTGCAGATCTCTGGAGACTCAGCCGCACTGCTCTGCCTGCTCAGCTCTTACTCTCCACAGGGGGCGCTGGTGAGCTGGACACTGGACGGGTCAGAGGTCACCGAGGGGGTTCTGACCAGCGCAGAGAGCCAGCAGGACGGCCGCTACAGCCGCAGTAGCGTCCTGACCCTCAGCAAAGCACGCTGGGAAGCGGGAGAGCTGTACGTCTGCAGAGTAACACATGATGGAGCTCCTCATGAGGTCTCGTTCCACAAGAGCTCTGAGTGCTGATGTTTCTCTCCTGAAGATGAGCCGTATCTGAGTGTCCTGTGTCAGGCAGGATTCACATGAGTCTAGTGCTGCAGCTGTAGTGATTTACAACTCAATACTGAAACTGAGTGTGTGTGTGTGTGTGTGTGTGTGTGTGTGTGTGTGTGTGTGTGTGATCTTTCAATCTGCTGTGTTTGCTGCAACATTCAATAAAGCTTCTCAACAAGTTCACTTTGTGTCTGACAACATCATTCAACTAACAGATGAAGATGCAGGTGCTTTTCAGAAGGTTGATGTAGCAGTAAATGTCAAATAAAGCTCTTGGGGTTTGAACATGGTCTCTGGAGACAGAGCTGCTCTATTCTGAGAGGATCACAATCACTCCACCCTGACAATGCAAATGGGGTTTTCAGTCTCACTCTTTGATTGGTTACATGATCTGGACTGGAACACTTTCACTTCTGCTTTAGTGAAGCAGCGCAGACAAACTGATCATTTCATTCTTTTATGAGATAATTAACGTATATATTTAAAATGGCATCATAAATCATATAAAAACATGATCACAAATCAAGAATGTAAAAGTTTGTGTGTCTCAAAAGGAAAGCATCACGTCCAGACAGCAGAAGTGACTGAATGCAGTCTCTTCAGTTTGATTGACAGGATCATATATTACACCTAAAACATGATGATCATATTGAAACACTGACACATTCTCTTCATAAACACAAGAGTGATGTTGATTGTAATGATATAGTGTTATTAGTGTGTGTGCTGTGATCAGTGTGTGTGTGATTGTGTTGTATGAGCAGCTGCAGTTTCTCTCAGCTGTATCGGTGCAGTCACTGTTGTAGAAATGAAAATATGATATTTGAAATGAACGACTTTACTGTTAACTTTTGCTTTACTGTTTTCTACCTTAAGGACCATAAGGAGTTCGCTGATAGTGATCAAGGCCTGTAGGCCAAGATGTGTGTACTTCGGGGGTCGATGAATTGTCACACCTTTAGTATGGTGGGGGAAGTTGTAATGATCTGGGGTCTCATTTATAAAACTGTGCGTAGGAACCTTACTAAAAGTGTACGTGCGCCCGAAAGCCAAAAAAGGCGTACGCAAAAAAATATTGAGACTTATAAAACCGTTCGTGCGCCAGAACCTGCGCAGAATTCACTTTGTAAATCCCAGTCAGCGGAAGATTGTGCGCACATGCGTCTCCTCCCCGAAATAACCATATATGGAGCTTACAACGCCTAGTTTTACTATGCAGATCCTCATCTGCATATCATTTGAATATGATTATTCATCCACGTGATAACGTTTAACGGTACAAGACACATTACATTAATACAAATCATGTAGTGCCTATCCTTGTCTTGTTTTTGAATACATAAATCAAATAGTGTAAAATACATTTCAGAGAAAGTTTTTCTCACTCTTTCCCACTGGCCGAATTGTATTTTTAATGGAAGCAGATAGGCCTTGGACATTATTTGCACAAAACAATTTTCTCAGACAGTCTGGTATTATCATGATAAATTATCTCTGTGGTTAAAACATTAAAGCACGCCACAGGAAAAGTGTTCAAAAACATTGCATCCACAACAAATATTTCTATTGACTGAATTTGAATATAAAAATGTTGTAACTTCTCAGTAATGATTTCATGTTTAAGTGTTTAACTCCATTAATTTGAATGGCATATTTAATCTAAATGTTTATATCAGAAGTAAAACACAGTTTAAATCATTATTTTATTTATTTAAAGTTATTTGCGTCAGTTTCACTAAACGGCTCAACGCGCTCGCTGGCGCGGACATTTAAGAAGGGATGGATATTTGTTTCAAGTGACAGGCTTGGTGAGTGAAATTATATTTGTATTATCTTTCTGTAAATGTTTAATTTTCTTTAGATTTTCTGTCTAAAAGTGACCAAAAAGCCACAACTCCAGCTCACCATCGGTGTCGCCAATTCCCTTTGTCTCCAGAATGTGCGTACGCACGGCTCAAAGTTTGCTTAAAGGTGCGCACATTCTCCCGTCAAGTTTGTTTTTTATAGATCACAACCTTTGCGTGGGAACTGGCGTACGTATGTTTCCAGCCGTTTTGTGCGTACGCACGCTTTATAAATGAGACCCCTGATTGGTCAGTTTGAACGTCTCACAATTGGGTTACAGTCACATGGTCAGAGAAGGGATAAAAGAAGATTGCAACTGTTACTCTCTTTCTTTGCCTCCTTTTTTTGTAAAAAGATTTTTGCCAGTTTCACTTCTGCTGAAAAGATAATGATGAAAATACCCTTACGAAAAAGAAGTTTATTTAACTGTGATATTAATATACTTCTTTTAAACTGAACATAATAATAGTATACTTTCAGTCTAATTGTTATGTACTTCTCAGAAATACACTTAAAATTGTTCTTAAGTATACTTGACTTATACTGACAGAAAAGTCAAGAGTATTTGGACTAAGAGTATTTGGACTATACATGTATTTAATCTTTTGATCAGGATATACTTAAAAGTATAATTAAGTATTATAAGTCCACTTGTCTTGTAGTTGTGTTTAATCTTTTAATTGAGTAACCTATTTTTTTTTTTTTTTATATATACAGTTTTACATACCGCCTTATAAACTTACATTGTTTTAAAATATTGATTTATGAAGAAAATTGATTTGTTCCTAATTCTGAGTATCTGAACTCTTGAGTAGAATGGTAACACTGGTATTGGACACAGGAATATACTTTACAGTGCTTTTCTAAACTCTTCACACAACAACACGCCTACATCACACAATGATGTAATAATGACAAAATGCTAAAAACCCTTTTCTACATATACTAACTCTATCAAAACACAGCAAACTCAAATCAAAATTGAATAATTCTGTCAAAACTGGCATTATCCAACATGAACGTCAAAAATAGCGCAATGACTGTCAAAATACTAACAGTTGATGGCTTTATGAAAACTGCATTACTTGTCGTGTTTCTCTGTACCTGCAAACAATATGAAATCCATAGTTTTTTTCACCAAAGTGATTAATATCTTGCAAGGAGAAACCAATGTGCACATGGGCTGGCTTGTACCAACACTCAACATCATGGTTTCCATGCAATCCTGCTTCCAAAGTTTAAAACTTAATGGACAACTGATGCTGCCATCCTCAAACTCGGTTTGCTGACATATGGATATAAAACTAAAAGAAGAGCAGTGACATACAAGTTAGAAGTGATGCCACTTCACCAGAGGAAGAGGATTTCTTCAAGCCATTAAAGTCCTCCCAGTCACAACAAGGCCCAACACTGCTTGATGGCTATCTGACATGTGCTGGCGACGACATGGGTGTCCTGAAAACCTTCCCACCTCTACTGAAGATGTCATTAAGGCTCAATACTGCCCTGCGTCTGCTGTCGGTGAGCGCCTGTTTAGCACTGCTGGCCTTTCAGTCCAAAAACAGCTAGAATAAATTCCAAGAACTTTGAGAACCAACTTTTGTTGAAGTTGAATGCAAATATTGCCCCCCTCTGTGACTGAGAGGTACATATCAAATCAAAGTCAGCTCTGAATATCTGATTTTACTTTTGTTTTATTTGTCCGTTGTACTGTAAAGTCCTTTTTTGAAAAAAATTGTTGAGTTTAGCTGATATGACTTGTTTGATCCGTGTTTTGTGCTGCCATGTTTAAGAAGATGTTGTGTTGATCTTGATTTAATGAAATATTGAGGTGTTCAATTTAATTTCTCTTTCAGTTTTATGACTTTACTTGTTAAGGCACATGATTATTAACTAGTGGTCAACCGATATATCGCCAAGGCCGATAAGTTTTTCTGATTGGCCGATGTGTTGGAAGCGGGACTTTTATTTTGACGGTGCTCCGGACTTTTATTTTGACGGGCGGTGCTGAGAACACCAGTGCCTGAGAAGAGAACAGGGGGGGGGGGGGAGGGAGGTTCAGGTCACACAGTGGGGCGGCAGTGGCTCAGAGGTTCATGTAGGTTGTCTACAAACCGGAAGGTTGGTGGTTCAATCCCCGGTTCCACCTGACCAAGTGTCGAGGTGTCCATGAGCAAGACACCTAACCCCAGCTGCTCCTGACGAGCTGGATGGTGCCTTGCATGGCTGACACCGCCGTTGGTGTATGAATGAGTGAGTGAATGGGTGAATGTGAGGCTATATGTAAAGCGCTTTGGTGGCCATTGGTCTGTGAAAGCACTATATAAATGCAGTCCATTTACCATTTATTCCAGGCTAACGGCTCCCATTTTTATGGAGTGATATTTTGGATGATGTGTGGGGAATTTGGAACCACAGTTGACAGGACTTCGAAACCTCTTTAGGGGTATTGAATGCACATCATGCCTCTATTAAGGTTAAAGTAGTCATGAACGAACAGGCCATAGAGTTCCTGGACACTACAGTGTACAAGGGGCCTGATTTTACTTCTACAGGACAACTGGACTTCAAAATGTTCTTTAAAGAAACAGATATTCATGCCTTGCTACACCATCAGAGTTACCATCCATGGCACAAGTTCAGAGATATAGTATTATCACAACTTCTGAGGTTTAAGAGGATCTGTTCACAGGAGGACAGCTTTCAGGAGGCCAAGCGTACGTTGTTCAGAGCCCTTCGAGCAAGAGGATATTCAAGGTCACGGCTAAGGGCAATTTATAAAGAGCATTGCCGGTTAAAGGCGAACCCGGAGCCCAGACTTTCAAGGAAAGGAAAGGTCTTAGTTCCGGCCACTTTTTCGTACTTAAGAGTACTATAAGAGTTTGCGGGATCTGCTAGTCCACAGTCGACTTCCCAGGGCCAAGGAGAGGTTACAGCCAATAAGTGGACCTCGAACCATTAAAGTTTGTGGCCAACGGAGGGTGTTCTTTCTCCCAAACATTCCATTGAAGGCAGAGAATTGTGTTTATGGAATTCAATGTAACAAGTGTGGTAGGCAATATGTTGGCCAGACAAAGAATTTGATCCGGAGTTTTGATATTGTGTAGTTTGTGATCCTCCATCAGCAGCTGCAGTTTCTCTCAGCTGTATCAGTGCAGTCACTGTGACGTCTGACTGACAGAGGTTTTTGTACGACTCTTTATCACTGTGTGAACACCCATTTACTGTTTGGATAGTGTACACTCAGACAGTAATAATCTCCTGTATCTTCAGTCTGGACTCCACTGATGGTCAGAGTAAAATCACTGCCAGATCCACTGCCACTGAATCTAGATGGAGTTCCAGTATAAAGGCTGTTTATATAATAAATCAGGAGTTTAGGAGCTTCTCCAGGTTTCTGTAAGTACCAGTGTAAGAAATTATTATTATACACTCCACTGCTGGTTTTACAGTTTATTCTGACTTTTTCTCCTGGTTGAACTGTTATTAATGGACTCTGAGTTACAGTATACTGTCCTCTACACTCTGAAAGAAAACAGAAACAAAATGAAAATGATATATATTTAACATTTTAAGATAATTAATAATCATTGTAAAACGGTATTACACAAACCTTGAATAAACAGTGTGAGAGTCCAGATGAAGATGTTGATTGTGTTCATTGCTGTAGTTTAGTCTTGTGTGATGATGAAGATTGTGTTGTGTTCTGCTCTCAGTCATGAAGTGTTAAACTCACAGCACTATAAACACTCTCAGAGCACTGAAGCATGTGCTGACAATGCAAAGTGACTCTCTCTATTTAAATCATTATCCTGAAGACTGTAGATCAGTCACAAACACATTATCAAACAACTTCCTCATGTTGAGAAATGCTAAGCTATTATACACACATTTCTGAAGAGTCTATTGGCAGAATCATACATATTATTGATTCAGTCATTATTTATATTTAAATTGCACTTATTTAACAACTGACGAGGAAACTATTGATTTGAAGATATTAATATTAAATATTGATATATTAATTATATTAAGTTGCTGTAAAACATTTAATTTTCATATAGCTACCAGTCGTGCTTCATTAAGCACACATACTTCTCAAGATTTATTAAACATTGTTTTCTTGACAGCATTGCTTTAACTGTGTACAAACATCTGATAAACGTTTGTTTTAAAAAAGTGCGGATTCACTCGTAACTAGGGTTGGGTACCGAAACCCGGTTCCAATAGGTAGTAACGAGACCGAATAAGAACGAAACTTTCGGTGCCTGATTTCGGTGCCTGACTTTTTTTTTTACCGCCCCTATTGAGAGTGAGGAGTCACGTGCCGATTTGGGCGGGGTCTGAGCCGGTCGGCCGTGATGGTAGGAGACGCTATCGGTTGCCAGGGGCAACGCCTTCAGAACTTCACAGTGGCGCGACTAAACTTTCCAGAGCTCTTTAATTTTTGCGCATTTATTATTTATTATTTCGGCGGGACAGAGACTGATCTACGAATACGAGAAAGATAAGGAAGAAAGTAAAGCAATACAAAAAGATAAGGTGAAAGAAAAGGGACCTTACAAGGAACAAGCTCACACACCATAGACTGTAACAAGGCTTAAGGCTCACACCAAGCGCAAAACAGTGGTATTTAGAGAAGATAACATGAGATATAATTTGTCTTGTGTAGACCTAACAGGTGATCTTTGGTCTTGTGAATCTATAATTTGTTCCCTGGCCAAACTGAGGGCTAAGTGAAATTTCATAACTTTATATTTAGGCTATTTAACTTTACCGTTGTTGTAACGTTAGACTAACGCTGACTTTGTATGTTTGACTGAATTGTTTGGTTTATTTCTTATTGTATAGCTTCTTTTACTCTTTACTTATAGGCTACTTTTATAATGGCTATTATTGATAAAACAGAAATTTTACAAAAAGAGACAGGGTTTAGTTTTGTATTTAAAAAAAAAAAAAATTATTACAGCGAAGATGATCAGAGTACAAATGCACATATTGCCTGAACCATAAGTTTAATATTTTAAAAATATAAATGAAAAGAGGCAGGGTTGTGCTAAAAAAATGTTTTGTTATAAATAGGCTAACGTTACATAGTGAATAAATATGCGTTGCCTGAACCACATTTGTGTGGCTATAATGTTTAAGATTTCTTTAAATGAAAACGAAAAGAGGCAGTGTGGTGTTTTATAGCATAAGTAAGGAATAATTGACGACAGGCCGTTGAATTATTAGAAAAATAATGCACACCCAAGGTGGTAATGCGGTCACGACGCGAAGCGGAGTTACACCTCAGGTGTGCATTATTTTTCTAATAATTCAACGGCCTGAAGTCAATTATTCCGCTTATACTACAGTTACCACACCTCGAAACATTGTTCAGATTATGTATTTCAAGACGTTTGTAAAGTTTTTGTCATTAAAATGCTCTTGTATGTAGGACTAATTTCTTACGCATCTAATCCAATGCCTCCGTTGCTAATTCCAAAACATCATTTTAGAGTTAGTAACGGAGGTTTGAGCCACTGATAGCAGACTAATGCTGGCACACACGACTAGCTGACACATTCTCTGACTGTTTTCATCGACTGCAGCAGATTTTAAACACCGACTTTGAACACAGACTGAACACGCTGAACACGGGTTTGGACATGATCAGTCATACGTATCAAATTGGATTCATAACCGGCCTTAAAGTGTGTCCCCAGTTATTAATGCAGTTATTAATGCAGTTATTAGAGAGAGATGTTGCAATAATGAGACAGAAAAGCATGTGCGTCAATATTATTATTTATTTATTAATTCAATTCGTTTTAATTAATTCGAATTCATTCTTTTTTTCTATTATTGACAGATGACAGTAGACTAGCCAAATAAATGAAACACAAAGCCCTTTTAACAAGTAGGCCTATCAATAATTATTTATTTGTTATATTATCTGCAATAATAATCCGTGCTGCAGGACTATCCATTTATTTAGCCTATATTCAGTTTAATTTTCTATTGATTATAGATAGGACTATATACTTTATTTATTCAAATTAAACTGCATGTTTCCATTAATTGTGAAGCTAGACATTGAAAATTCCAGATCAAGCGCATGGGGCTGCATGTTTTTTCTTGTTATGAATTGTATCCTATTTTCCGTTATTACAGTTAACTACGTGAAGTGATATGGAACTGTAATGCGGTCAAGACCTGCCTGGAACTACTTTAGCTGTGCGTTTCCCTGAAAATAATGCACACCTTAGAACGTTTGTCAACCAATCAGATTCAAGCATTCAACGGCCCTGTAGTATAATTTGTTTTATTGTTGCCTAAAATGTACATACAGAGATAACCGGAGTGACGCTTTGAAGATCGCGTTGTTCCATTAGCAGAATAACCGGACTCGCGTACTCGGGAGTCATTCTCCTGAGCTGGACTTGGCATTGAAGTCCGAACTTTAATGTCGGCGCTTGGCTTTGTGACAAACACTGGAGCAGTTTTTACCGCAGCAGTGACTTCCAGGCAAGGTCAAACAGTGCGGAATTGCGAGAACCTCCTCTACTACCGAGTTAACAACACATGTAAACAATGATGTTTTGCCGCCGGAATCCTGCCAACATGGCGGAGAGGGTGAGATAATGTCATATCGAGGGGAGGGGCTCTATTCGCTAGTTGCACGTGGCCGCCATTTTGGATTTCGAATCAGCGAGGGTACGCTAAGACACTTCCGGTTTCGCATTACGCCCGGTGCAGGGAGCTGGAGAAAGACGAAATGTATCTTTTATAGTTGTTTATAGAATCAATTATCACTTAAAATACTACTAAGATCCATATTACTATCACACGAGCCAATGGCAATTAAATGCACGGACGCATAGTCAGATTAATGAATGAAATACAACTGTTCACGAACAGAAGATTGTATTTGACTCATGCTGCATACACATACGCAATGACAATTATGCCTACTGTAAATATAGAGTTACAACTACGACTAGAGTTGTTTGCATAAAATGCACCGTGAACATTCACATGTTTGTCCTGTGATCGGCTACAATTCGCTCCGTGCACGGCGACCGTTGACGTTCGAACTTGAGTGTGTGGGCCAGTACTTCCAGTGAAAACTACGGTGATCTGACAGCGAGAGCGAGAGACAACAGCGACCGAGATATTTTTTTTCACAAGTTTTTAGGATTCAAGAGAGGTGACTTGCCTTTCAGAGGGTGACAGCCTCAGCACTTAATCGTTGTGTGCCGGTACCATTTCATCACGTTACAACAGAGAAGTCAGCTTTCATACGGTCCCCGTTGACGCCGCGGGACGGGCCGAGTGGATACAGAAGATCCGGAGGGATGACTTCAACCCGATCAAATGTTTAAATGCATATCATTTTCAGTGTATTTCACCTGTGCGTTTATATGCTTTCTATTACTGCATTTATTTTGTGCAAGTGAGATGAGTAAAGATCTGTTTCATAAATAATAATAATAATCTGTCTGGTGTTATAAGCAGCACATGTATTGTGTAAAATATACACAAACTTACCTATATTAAATTGTTTGTGGTACCTACCGTAAAAAATTAAAATATAAAATATGTGATGATAATATTGATCAAGCAATTGATGTAAGAAAGTAAAAATATATGCGCAGAATTGAGAAAACAGTATTTCTTGAGATAAATTGTAGCCGATCACAGGACAAACATGTGAATGTTCACGGTGCATTTTATGTAAACAACTCTAGTCATAGTTGTAACTCTATATTTACAGTAGGCATAATTGTCATTGCATATGTGTATGCAGCATGAGTCAAACACAATCTTCTGTTCGTGAACAGTTGTATTTCATTCATTAATCTGATTATGCGTCCGTGCATTTAATTGCCATTGGCTCGTGTGATAGTAATATGGATCTTAGTAGTATTTTAAGTGATAATTGATTCTATAAACAACTATAAAAGATAAATTTCGTCTTTCTCCGGCTCCCTGCACCGGGCGTAATGCGAAACCGGAAGTGTCTTAGCATACCCTCGCTGATTCGAAATCCAAAATGGCGGCCACGTGCAACTAGCGAATACCATGACTACAACTCCTCACTCTCAATAGAACATCTCGCGCCACGAATGTTCATATAATAAAGCATTTACAGTTAACCAGCAGAGTATTCATTTTGTTCGTTTGTTAAATAAGAGACGATCAAGCGCTGAAATGTGATTTTTAAATCAAGTGATTAAAGTGCTCGTTGCCGCGGCGATCAGTGGCGCTGATACAGTGTTTTCTTTTGTGGCTCGCGCACACCGCACCGTCTTTACTCGGACGCACGCTTCAATACGTTGCGGAGACTCTCTATTCGTTCTGGTGAAATCAAAATATAATGCACACAAACCTGTCCCTGCTTGATATACAACCACTGATGAGCATAATCTGTTTAAAAAAAAATTACGAATGCGGATTAGAACACTTGACGAAAGTTCAAGTTCAGCTGCCAGTGTCGTGGTGGACATGGTAAGTCTAGTATTTTAACTGCAAATCTTGCATATCAAGTATGAAGTATATCAAGTAGGCCTATATTTATTTGTGGCTATTATGTGTGTGTGAAAATATTTCTGCTCAGTGTCAGATATTTCTCTGTTTTAAAGTAAAAGTCATAATATGAGAAGACAAAATTTTGATCTTAACACGGCCTCCGGGACGACATGCTTCCTCCATGCATGCAGAACTGCCAATGCGTGGAACAGGAAGACAGCTCTCTTGGCCGTGGCAGGACTGATGGTGGGCTGCTCCAGGACGACCTCCGGGACAATAGCGGGCTGCTCGGGCACTGCCTCCGGGACGACAGCGGGCTGCTCGGTCACTGCCTCCGGGACGACAGCGGGCTGCTCGGGCACTGCCTCTGGGACGACAGCGGGCTGCTCGGGCACTGCCTCCGGGACGACAGCGGGCTGCTCGGGCACGACCTCCGGGATGACAGCGTGCTGCACGGGGACGGCCTCTGGGATGACAGCGTGCTGCACGGGGACGGCCTCTGGGATGACAGCGTGCTGCACGGGGACGGCCTCTGGGATGATAGCGGGCTGCACGGGGACGGCCTCTGGGATGACAGCGTGCTGCACGGGGACGGCCTCTGGGATGATAGCGGGCTGCACGGGGACGGCCTCTGGGATGACAGCGTGCTGCACGGGGACGGCCTCTGGGATGACAGCGTGCTGCACGGGGACGGCCTCTGGGATGATAGCGGGCTGCACGGGGACGGCCTCTGGGATGACAGCGTGCTGCACGGGGACGGCCTCTGGGATGACAGCGTGCTGCACGGGGACGGCCTCTGGGATGACAGCGTGCTGCACGGGGACGGCCTCTGGGATGATAGCGGGCTGCACGGGGACGGCCTCTGGGATGACAGCGTGCTGCACGGGGACGGCCTCTGGGATGACAGCGTGCTGCACGGGGACGGCCTCTGGGATGACAGCGTGCTGCACGGGGACGGCCTCTGGGATGACAGCGTGCTGCACGGGGACGGCCTCTGGGATGATAGCGGGCTGCACGGGGACGGCCTCTGGGATGACAGCGTGCTGCACGGGGACGGCCTCTGGGATGACAGCGTGCTGCACGGGGACGGCCTCTGGGATGACAGCGTGCTGCACGGGGACGGCCTCTGGGATGACAGCGTGCTGCACGGGGACGGCCTCTGGGATGATAGCGTGCTGCACGGGGACGGCCTCTGGGATGATAGCGGGCTGCACAGGCACGACCTCTGGGGTGAGATCAGTCTCCGGACTGGCAGACTTGTGTCTCCTACCCCCTCTCCGTCTACGACGGCGAGACGGTGGCTCTGACCCGTCCCTCACCAGCCCAGAGTCGAAGGGGGGCCATGGTGGAGAGTGGTGTTGGATTCCCTCTCGACCAACCACTCCTCTGCGACCTCCCCGAGTCCCACGAAAAATGACCAGACGGGTTCCCTCAAAACGCTCTCTCCTCTCCCGCTCGGTGGCTGGGGCAGAGAAGTTGGCGAACATACCGCTGGATCTTTGTGTGTGACGGAGTCCTTCTGTCACGGTCCACACTCAAGGAGACAGGTAGATCCAATAATGCAGTATTTATTTGGGGTAATCCGTACTCAAAATCCAGTCCAGGCAGAGGTCATAACCAGGATAGCAATCAAACAAAAACACAAACAAAACAACGGGCAATAACAGACTAGAAACAGAACTCAGAAGTGGCGTGATAATTACAAGGACTCCGTGACACACACTAAAACAGACAGGGTTATATACACAGGGAAACGACAATGATAATGGGGAATTGGCTGAGTGCAATGATCAGTGATAAGGGACAGCTGAGTGCAATGATGAAACAAGAATCATGGGAAATGTAGTTCAGAAGTGTGATGGACACCGTGGGGAAGGAGGACATCTAGTGGTGACCCAAGGAACATAAACCAGACACTGTGACACACGCTAACGCATAATAAATATGATCTGTGTTCTTCTGACTTCCATTTTTCCGCGCTTACACTTTTGGCACTTCACCGAAATACGGTTTAAAGAATTGAAAGTGTAAAGCCAATCTGTATGCGTAAAAAATAAACTGTTGCAAATGTCTAAATGACTTGTTGTGTGCGTGGGGTAAATGCTCCGAAATAACCCGATTTGCACATCAGTGGAACTTTTCACATCCATGACCCTCAGCCTGCAGCAAACCCTTCACCATCCTCTATCCAGCATAAGGATGTCTGGATTTAACTGCTGTGACTAATGTGTCCAGCTCCTCATCCGGAGCCCTACTGTATGTGTCTTTCACTGACAGTCCTGTTTCTGACACTCTCCGGCGTATGGTTCTTGTGCTCACTCCCAGCAATTTAGCAACACACGGCACTGGTGGAGACATGGCTATTAGTTCCTCAATACGGTCCTCTGACAAAACTATTCTTGGTCGCCCAAGCTTGCCAGATTCAAAGTCTAGAGTGTTGTTCGTACACGTGATTGTTGTTGATCTCACCAATCACCTGTACAACCTCTCCATCCATTACAGCATGTGGAAACGAATCCTCCTGGCTTGTGCACTTAAAAACACTAGTTCCCGGGAACAGGCAAACTCCAAAAAATCTAAATCAACTGGTGGTTGATTAAGCAGATGGGACAGTCGAGCATGGAGTCTATCCAATACAGCATTCATCAACAGTTCCTTAAGAGACAGCATTATAACAATTAGCAACATACACATTACAAGTTTTAATTATAGATTTGTTATATAACGTTGTAATTACATAGTTTAGCATCAGCTCAAAAGTCTAAGCAGATATGATATACATCATTTCAATGAAAATGCCAAACCAATCGAATCTGTTTTTCTTACTTAACACCAGCTTGAGTATGTGATATGAATTCAGTATGAACACACGGGAGTATATATATATATATATATATATATATATAGCGGGAGGCCGCTCAAGGGGAGGTGCTCGATTGACTACCTCTACATATGCACGACTACGCCACCCTGTTTAACAGGGAAATATTAATAAATTTAACTTCCTACAAAAGGACACACAGGAACGTTATCGAGGAAGGGCCAGAGACGTGGATACAAAAATACAAAAGTTTTATTGTAGTCAGCAACAATCTTAAAACATTAAAAGACTGGGTTATCATGCAACACTCAAGAAATCAAGGAGGAAGCCGAGGCTTAACAATGGCAGGTACACTATTTAGTGAGCACAAGGCTCCTATAATCACTCTTACCACCCCGTGCACAGGTATCACACACACACTCAATACGGTCAAGCATGAACGCAGAGCACTCAGTGACAAAACCTCCACCACAGCACGTGAGGAACTACTAGCGGCCTGCCTTGAAGCCTCGGCTCCTGTAATGAGAGCAAAAGTTACTGCACTGGTCTCAACATACAAAGACACTAACTACAAAAGAAACCAAATAATAAACATTTAAATCAACACACCAGAAAACAATAACACAAAGAATGACGTTCAAGATTTGGTACCAACACAAGATGTATGTAGTACAAAACTATTCTTTTAACAATACTTTCAAAAGCAAAACAGACATAAACAAACCAAAACATTCATAAACTAATAAACAGAAAAAAAGTATATATATAAACCACAAATAACAATTTGAAAGACTAGTTGGAGAAACAACCCAGCGATCACAGGGACGAGCGCTGGAGAGCAGGCGTCACACAAGACCCATAAATCGAGCGCACGTGTTAATGAGAAATGTTATTGCTGGGAAGAATCCGCACGTAAACAGCAGGAATCCGAGTGTATAAAGCAGCAGCGTCAAGCAGCGTTGCCCCGCAGGTGTCACTGACAGTCTATTCCTCCTAAAATATAAACATGAAACATATACTTGCAGTCTAAAAAGGGAGCGCCACACAATAGTGAAGGTTTTACGTACCTTCATTTCATAACAATCGCCCGTCCACGTCACGCGCACACAAGACAACACCATGAGGAACGCCAAAGGAGAGTAACAACTGCCAACAGCCCAGTTGCGATTTATCCTCAAGCTCAACGCATCACCAGACGCGGAACCGCGCAAGAGGAACGCCAGAGGAGAGTAGCAGCTGCCAACAGCCCACAGCCGCGATTTATCCTCAAAGCTAAAACGGAACAATTGTTTACATGACATCACGAATCTGTTTAACTAGTCAGCCAAACACATACCTCCAAGCGAGAACGGATGAGGACTCAGGAGGGGCAGTGCCCGGACAATGACGCACCACGCAGACGACAGCCATAGGTAAACAGTGACTCGAAACCCTTCTTATATGGTCCCGCATCGTTATGATTGAACTCACGCCCAAACGCATTAGGTTAATTAGACGCAGCAGTACGTCCCACTACATATATATATATGACTTTTCAGTGTGTGTGGTGTGAAGACATTCTTAAAAAGCCTTGAACAGTTTTTACAGCTCAGGACAAAGCAGGGACTCACACAGAACTTTCACAAGACATATAGTCATTGACCTTCCAGGAAGCATTTGTTATTGTTTCTTATTCTCACAGTAATATTAAGCTTTAAGGGAAGGCATTATTTTCTAAATGTACAGCAAAATAATTTTTTTTTTTTTTGTCTCATTCATATAGGACATCAACATTCCCTTGAGTGACTGGGAAAGCAGTGTCCTCCCTGAAGAGCCTGAATCTGGTCCAGGAATAGAGGGCCCGCTCACTGCAGAGGCGTATGGGGGACTCAGGGTTGCAGTGGACCCAATGGGGCCATCAGAGTGATTTGGCCGTGATATTTATATTTCAGTTGTACAGTATGTGCAACAACATTGCAATGTGTATATGTAAAGAATTACAGTTCTAGACAAACTCTGGTAGTCAGCAAAGTTGTAGTATTTGACACCTGTGTAATGTCTGAATACACTGTTAATTAAAACAAAGTGTTTGAATGTTTTTATTTTATTTTCAGTTGTAATTTTTCTACATAATGAATTGAACACATAATTGATTTTCTTGGAATGATCTATTTTCAGGCGAGGTTCTGTAGATCAGTCTTTGAACTGAACAATTTGTTTTTGAATAACATTTTGGTACATTATAGATGTAACTTATGCCAACTCATGAGATGTGAATCACTTCAATGACATCATAACACTGACACGAACGTTGAACTCGGAAAGCAGCTGGATTAGGGAAATGTATTTTACAACATTTGCCATTCAACAATAGTAATTGTTTCTGAACTGTCTATTATCAGGTGGTGATGTGTTCTCTGTAGAACTATATTTTAATTCAGTCTGATACATTATGAACGTTTGACTAAGAAGCAAATTTATGCCAATTCAACCACACCTTTACACCAACCCAAATCCAGTGTCACATGTTGCAATACAGGCCTCCAGATCCATAGAAAACTCATTAAATGTCCTGTAGTGACCAGGGAAACGTAGGATTTGAAAACATGTTGATGATCTTGGATGATTAGCACGGACCACTTCAACCTTCAGGCCACATGAGGGAAGCTCCCATCCGACCCAGAACTCCACAAGCTGTTGAAGTGTACCAGCACTTGCTTAGAAGCAATAGTATTAATAATATATATTAGTAAATACATTTGCTACATTTTGAAATAAGTCTTGATTCAACTCAGACACAGAATAACTATCATACCACGTTCAATGAAACGACGGAGGTACTCTGCAATGCGACATTTAATGTGAAGTGAGTGTGTATCCTCATCGTCATCATCCTCCTCCTCAGCAGGCCGTATGATATTATCCAGGATAGTCTTTATTTAATTAAGATTAACAGAAGAATAGCAAATTATAGATTCAAACCAAAATATTTTAATGTAATCCTGTCCAATACTACATAAACTTCATGTAATAATACCTGAGCACAGCATGCAGCGTCTGAGTGTCTGGAGAACCTCAAAGGGACATCATCTGGACGTTCTTGCAGCAGTGACCAAACGTTTGTGTTTACACCATTGTGTAGTTTGTGATCCTCCATCAGCAGCTGCAGTTTCTCTCAGCTGTATCAGTGCAGTCACTGTGACGTCTGACTGACAGAGGTTTTTGTACGACTCTTTATCACTGTGTGAACACATACTGACTATTTGGATAGTGAAAACTCTGACAGTAATAATCTCCTGTATCTTCAGTCTGGACTCCACTGATGGTCAGAGTAAAATCACTGCCAGATCCACTGCCACTGAATCTAGATGGAGTTCCAGTATAACGACTTGTTGCATAATGTATGAGGAGTTTAGGAGCTTCTCAAGGTTTCTGTGAGTACCAGGCTAAGAAATCATTATTATGCACATTACTGCTGGTTTTACAGTTTATTCTGACTTCTTCTCCTGGTTGAACTGCTGTTATTGATGGACTCTGAGTTACAGTGATCTCTCCTCTACACTCTGAAGGAAAACACAAACAAAAATTATATATATGATGATATACAGTATATAATACAAATATACATTTCACATTTTAAGATTAATATTTATTGAAAAAACTGTATTACACAAACCTTGAATAAACAGTGCAATGGTCCAGATGAAGATGTTGATTGTGTTCATTGCTGTAGTTTAGTCTTGTGTGATGATGAAGATTGTGTTCTGCTCTCAGTCATGAAGTGTTAAACTCACAGCACTATAAACACTCTCAGAGCACTGAAGCATGTGCTGACAATGCAAAGAAGTGGGCAGGATTTACAACAGCTTGTGCTGAGAACAAACTAATATACACTAGAGTTACAGAATCATGACTTTATTTTGTATTTTTATTGTGACTCCTGAGACACTGAGGATGTGCAGATGAACGTCCATCTCTGTGTCCATATTCAGTCATGTGACCATCATCACTGCTACACTTCCACTAGATGAAGCGCCATCACTAAAGTAAGATCATGAATCATGAGTCTGTTCAGAAAGTATCAGGACTGATTGTGAATCTCTAATCAGAGTTCATGGTGTCACTCCATCTATCATGAAGCCTCATGTGTGTCTGAAATCATCAAATGGAGAAGAAACAGGCTGTTAAAGATGGAGACATTAGAGCTTGTTCACGTTTCATGATCTTGTGTGGAGATTCATAACCAGTCCAGATACTTTTAGAACAGACCTTGAATATGAAAACATGCTTGACTGTGTAGAACATGCAAAATACCTTTTATATTTTCATTGTTGACACTTTCTATTGACTTTGGCTCTAATATTCAATAAACTCATTATTTGAAGAGATTTTCACTGAAGATTGAAGTCTGAAGCTGCAGGTTTTTCTGTGAATCATGATGATTGATCTGCATATGAAGAACAGAAGCATCATTATGAGAAACTCCACAACATCATCCATGATCAAAGAGGTCAAAGGTCACCTCAGAGGTCACAGCTCATCAAATATATTTCTTTAAACAGTGTTATATCAGAAAGCATTTAGTCAAATCTGAATGAGTGAGTGTTGAGAAGAGCTGAGGATCTTCTAATATCAGTGTGTTGAAGTGCTGTTTCTCTCTCTCTGCTGGAGTGTGTGTGTTCACTCGAGTGGAATAGAGGTTTTTGTACGAGCGTTTCATTAGATTGTATCTGTCACAGTTCTGTCACCCTTGTTCTGGGTTTTCTCTTGGTTTGTGACAGAGCTGTGACACTCCCGGTTTGTCATGTGTTTGTGTTGTTTGGTCTGTTGTGAGCACATGGCTATCATGTTATTTCCTTGTGCCATGTGCTCTCCTGTCTATTGTCTAGCCCCTCCCATCTTGTTACCGATTATTGGTTAATTTGTCCCATCTGTCCTTCTCGTTACCCTCCTTTGTTTGTTCCCCTATTTAGCCTCCCTGTGTTTGTAGTCCTGTGCTGGAAACTGGAGAGAATTCTGTTCCACCATAGGCAGAGGAGTAGAGTTAGGGGATATATGGTCATGTTCAAGAGAATGAGTGGGAAAAGGACATCGGTTAAAATTCCAGCTTTGATTGATAGAGAGAAGATGATAGTATCAGATAAGGGAAAGGCAGAAGTGCTAGGGAGGACTTTTGTGGCAGTACACAGTTGTGAACACCTTAGTGATATACATAAACAGCAGAAAGAACTTGCACTTAGAGAGAATAAGGAAGTGAAGTTAAAAAAGGAGGATGGCATGTCAATACTAGATGTGGATTTTACGATGTCAGAACTCAACATAGCTCTGCTGGGCACTGGATATACAGCACCTGGGCAAGATCAATTATGTTATGCCATGTTCAGACAGTTACCAGTTGAATCATTTAAGTTAATATTAAGACTTTTTAATAAAATATGGAGGGATGGAATAATACCACATAGTTGGAAAAGTGCAGTAATATTACCTTTCAACAAGCCTGGTAAGGACCCAGCTAATCCTGATAACTATAGACCCATAGCATTGACATCCCACTTGTGCAAATGGATGGAGAGGATAATAGTTCGCAGATTATCACATATATTGGAACAGAGAGGATTACTGACCAATATACAAAGTGGATTTAGAAAAGGGCGCTCCACAACAGATGCTCTAGTTAGGGTAAGTAATGATGTGGAAAAGGCATTGAAAATGAAAGAACTAATGACAATTGTATATTTTGACATAGAAAAGGCATATGATACCATGTGGAGGGAAGGTTTGCTTATTAAACTAAGTAATATGGGTATTGGAGGAAGGTTATATAATTGGGTTATGGACTTTTTAACAGGGAGGAAAATTAAAGTTAAAGTTGGATCAGAGGTATCTACAGAATTTAATGTGGACAATGGTATTCCCCAGGGGAGTGCAATTAGTCCGATATTGTTTAACATAATGATTAATGATATTTTTTCAAAAATGGATGGATGCATAAAAACAGCACTATATGCAGATGATGGGGCCATTTGGATGAGAGGAAAGAATGTGTCATATGTATTAGGTAACATAAGGAAAGCAATTAGGGAAGTAGAGATGTGGTCATATAAATGGGGATTCAAGATGTCAACAAGCAAATCTTGTTATATGATGTTTACAAAGAAGCGCAAGTGCCATGTTGAAAGTTTAACATTATATGAGCAGACAATGGTGAAAGTAAATGAATTTAAGTATTTGGGACTATGGTTTGATAGTAGGTGTACATGGAAAACGCATATTAAGCACCTAGAAACTAAATGTAAAAAAGTTATTAACCTGATGAGAGCTGTGGCTGGATGTGACTGGGGTGCAGAAAGGCAGTCGTTAATTAACATCTATAGGGCTTGCCTGAGGTCATCAATAGACTATGGTTGCGTAGTTTATGGTGCAGCGGCAAAAACAATATTGGAAAAAATTAATAGATTGCAGTATAGAGCATTACGTGTATGCACCGGAGCGGTTAAGACAACCCCCATTAATGCTATACTCAAAGAAGCAGGAGAGATACCCTTGGAGTTGAGAAGAGAGAAACTGGCGATGGCGTATTGGATTAGATTGAAAGGAAGTGGGAAAGAAAACCCAGCAAAAGAAACAATTCAGGAATGTTGGGAGTATTCCAAGTTTCAGGGGCTTGGTTTTGGATGGACAAGAGAAATGAGAGTGAGGGAATATGAAATGGAAGCCTTAAAGGGGACCTATTATGCCCATTTTCACAAGATGTAAAATAAGTCTCTGATGTCCCCAGAGTGTGTATGTGAAGTTTTAGCTCAAAATACCCAACAGAATTTTATTTACAGCACGTTCAAATCATCATTTTTTGGGTCTGTGAAAAACGCACTGTTTTAGTGCTTCTCCTTTAAATGCTAATGAGCTGCTGGTTCACGGCACAGGGGGCGGAGCCTAAGCAGCCGCGACCAGAGCCAGAAGAACAGGAAAGATGATAATAATAAAACAGACAGTCACAGTAATGGTGTTCATTTCGACCATAAAAATGCCTACAGAGAGAATATATGCTGTATGGAGTTGGAAAAGGTATAGTTTAGTTTAATTACGATTATAACCTATTTGGCATTGCTTGTATACACTATTAATGCAAGCCTGCTGTAGGACTCCGTCTGACGATCTGAATTGTCTGAATGATGACACAAAATATACTGATGAGTTTAATAAAGTTTACTGTATGTCTCACAAAAGATGAAGCATCAGTTTTTCTTCAGAAAATCACTGTTAGAGCTGAGTAAACAGTATAAGAAGTGCATAAGTAACGTTAGCCTAACTTACATAAATTTCTGTTGAGTTGAGGGAGGATTTTCTTTGAAAACAAAATGAATCCACCTCGTCTTCACTGGCTAGCAGATTTCAAGAGTAAATAAAGAGAGCTATGTGAATGAATACATCCAGCTACAACACCTTCAACGCTTGGGAGATGCTTCGACGCTTCTCGTGAGTGCATTGCTGCAGCAATGGCTGATGTGTACAACTCGCAGTGAACTTGATCAGGGCGGGTCTAAGTTATAACGGCAGTGTCAGTCAACACTCGGGGGCGGGGCCTGTGGCTTTAGTGATGTCACTAAAGCCACATTCTGAAAACGGGTCGTTTGGAGAGACTGCTTTTGATTTATGGAGATTAAAAAAAAAGGAGTGAGTGGATTTTTATCACTGTAGGGTGGTTGTGTACACATACTGCCAACACACATGTATGTCCAAACACCATACAAAAGTGAATTTTGCATAATAGGTCCCCTTTAAATTTCACCACGGCCAATCCAGTTAGTAGAATTCCACCATGGTTCTTTCCAGAAGTAAAGGTTGATATTAATATATTGGAAAAGAAAAGAGAATGGAGAATGGAGGAAATAGGAGTTAAAACAAACCTTTACATAAGAAACAGTTACTATAATTATTTAAAGATTTATACAGACGGATCCAAGAATAAACAGGAATGTGTGGGTGTTGGAATATATATACCAGAATTTAAAATCCATTTCTCCAAAAGACTATCTGACCGGTTATCAGTGTACACAGCAGAAATAGTAGCAGTCATTATTGCACTACAGTGGGTTGAAGAGGTCAGACCTGATAGGGTGGTACTGTGCACAGACTCTTTGGCCGTAATTAAAAGTATTCAGGCAGTAACATCAATAAGAGAGGATCTATTAATAGAACTTTTTAACAGTTTATTTAGATTACATCGGGGTGGTATAGATATTCAGTTTTGTTGGGTGCCAGCACATGAGGGGGTTAAAGGGAACGAGATGGCAGATAAACTGGCCAAAGAGGCACTGCTAAAAGTAATTATAATTACAATTCCACTAGGAAAAGGTGAAGGCAAAGCAGTGGTTAAAAGGAAAGGTCTTGAAATATGGCAGAAACGATGGGAGGAAGACAGGAAAGGTAGGAGATTTTATAAAATACAAAAAAGTGTCAGTATAAAGTATTACATGGAAAAGACCAGGCGTGAGGAAATTGTTATGACAAGACTGAGAGTGGATCACACAGGGCTGAATGGCACATTATTTTTAATGGGGAAAAGGAATAGTGAGAACTGTGAAAACTGTGGGGTTAAAGAAAATGTTGAACATGTAATATTGAACTGTACATTGAATGAAGTGGAAAGACAGGTGCTTAAAGATAAGGTTCAGGAGGCAGGAAGGGAGTGGAATCTGGTAGGGATACTGGGATCAGAAGGAGAAGAAATAAGAATCACTAGGAAGGCTTTATTTACTTTTTTAAAAGACTCAGGGTTATGGAGTAGAATTTAAAATGACATGATAATACACACTCCAGTACAGTAGGTGGCGGCATGCACCTAAACGTTGTTTGCAGTCCGCCATTAAATAAGAGAAGAAGAAGAAGAAGAAGAAGAAGTCCTGTGCTGGTTCGTTTGTCCAAGTTACCTATTCTTGGTGTTTCCTTCCTGCTTGCTACCGGAGTTTTTGTATCTTGTCTGCCAGTGTCTAATAAACTTCCTCTGCATTTGAATCCTCGTCTCACATTCATCCATTCCGTGACAGAACGAACCAGCCTGATAATGTGGATTCAGCGGAGTGAAATTTTTTCTGGAGAGGATAAGGAATCTTCAATTTCCTTGTTCGAATATTTCGCCAGGTGCGCTCGAAGGATTATGGAGGAGGAGGGGACCATGGTAGACGGCGGTCAGCAGAAAGGCAAGCCTTCACCGCTGGTCCCGAAACGGAGGAGAGGAAGGAAGAACCCCTCCGTGACTGTTCCGGTGGTCCCAGTTCCGGTGGTCCCAGTTCCGGTGGTCCCAGTTCCGGTGGTCCCGAAACGGAGGAAGAGAAGGAAGACTTCCTCCATGCCAGTTCCGGGGGTCCCGAGTCCGGTGGTCCCAGTTCCGGTGGTCCCAGTGCTGGTGGTCCCAGTGCTGGTGGTCCCAGTGCCGGTGGTCCCAGTGCCGGTGGTCCAGAGTCCGGTGGCTCCAAAACACAGGAGGAGGAGAAAGGCTCCCTCCGTAACTGTTCACGTCACGTCTGCCCAGCCAGAGACTGTTCACGTCACGTCTGCCCAGCCAGAGACTGTTCACGTTACGTCTGCCCAGCCAGAGACTGTTCACGTCCAGCCAGAGACTGTTCACATCACGTCTGCCCAGCCAGAGACTGTTCACGTCACGTCTGCCGAGCCTGTGTCACCGGACAAGATGCCTGCTGAAACGTTGTTGGATTATTTTTCGACGCTATTCAAGATCCTAGAAATTCCCAGGAATGTTCACGTCACGTCTGCCGAGCCTGTGTCTTCCGACAAGATGGCCGCAGCCGAGCCTGTTCACGTCACGCCTGCCGAGCCTGTGTCTTCGGACAAGATGGCCGCAGCCGAGCCTGTTCACGTCACGCCTGCTGAGCCTGTGTCTTCGGACAAGATGGCCGCCACCGAGCCTGTTCACGACACGTCTGCCGAGCCTGTGTCTTCGGCAAGATGGCCACCGCCGAGTCTGTGTTTCCGGACAGGATGGCCGCCGCCGAGCCTGTGTTTCAGGGCAAGATGGTAGCCGCCGAGCCTGTGTCTCCGGACAAGATGGCCGTCGTCGAGCCTGTGTCTTCGGACAAGATGGCCGCTGCCGAGCCTGTGTCTCCGGACAAGATGGCCGCTGGGCCGGTGCCTGTGTCTGTTCCTGAGCCGGTGCCTGTGTCTGTTCCTGAGCCGGTGGTGTCTGTTCCTGAGCCTGTGGGTTCTGTTCCTGTTTCTGAGCCGGTGGTGTCTGTTCCTGTTCCTGAGCCGGTGGTGTCTGTTCCTGTTCCTGCGCCGGTGGTGTCTGTTCCAGTTCCTGCGCCGGTGGGGTCTGTTCCAGTTCCTGCGCCGGTGGGGTCTGTTCCAGTTCCTGCGCCGGTGGGGTCTGTTCCAGTTCCTGCGCCGGTGGTGTCTGTTCCAGTTCCTGAGCCGGTATCTGTCCCTGTGCCGTGGCCGCCCGAGGGGTCGTCTCCGCCGTGGCCGCCCGAGGGGTCGTCTCCGCCCTGGCCGCCCGAGGGGTCGTCTCCGCCGGCTTGGCCGCCCGATGGACTGTCTGCTGCGCCCTGGCCACCCGATGGACTGTCTGAGCCGCCCTGGTTTTCTGCCAGGAGTCCGTACCCTCCCTCCCTCTGTCCCATCTGTCCTTCTCGTTACCCTCCTTTGTTTGTTCCCCTATTTAGCCTCCCTGTGTTTGTAGTCCTGTGCTGGTTCGTTTGTCCAAGTTACCTGTTCCTGGTGTTTCCTTCCTGCTTGCTACCGGAGTTTTTGTATCTTGTCTGCCAGTGTCTAATAAACTTCCTCTGCATTTGAATCCTCGTCTCACATTCATCCATTCCGTGACAGTATCACTGTGGTGGACTTTCGGTGGAGGAACTAAACTGGTGATCGGTAAGTCTGTCTATTTAATTACATATAAAAAAAAATACAATTTAGATTTGTTTTACAAATCTCATTTGTCAAATTGTTTTACAATTGAAACAAGAACAACATTTATTAATAATAATGATTATTAGATATTGTGGCGACAAGTTACTTAAAGCCTTTATGTATAATGCATTATAAAGGTATCAATAATGTAGATAACGCTTTATATTTTTTTCATAGATTATTGTAACCAAAGTTAAAATGCATTATAATATTTACAAATCCTTGTTACATCTGAAATTGGTTGTTTGTCATTAATGTGTTATAATTTCTAAAGGTGTAACAATGAATAGATAATATTACAATGTATTCCTTAGATCATAAGACTTTTATTATGCAATATGTATGATATTGTTGTATAATTATTTAATCTAAAACAATGATATTAATATAAGAATAGCATTATTCCTTTCAACAAAAAGGGAATTCTAAACATATTTCCACACTGTGTCTCACTATGAGTTTAATCAGTTTATTACAGGTTTGTTTTTCCTTCATTTATTTCTACACTGAGTTCATATTTAGTTCATCTTTTATTGTAGAAATCATACATGGAAAAAGAGATTTGACATCAGAATGTAAATGTTGCTGCTTTCTGTAGTTCAGTCAATGATACTGAATCTCTTTTGCTCATGTTGTGCTTATAATTCAGTGTTTTGTTCAGTCTGTATGATTCAATTGTGTTTTAACTCTGTTTGAAATTGAGTTACGGGGTTTTTTTAACGCTAAATCATAAATCGAATCGATGTATGTACAACATTACGATGTCCAGCAATCGATTGAAATAGTGGATGGGTTCAATTTAATGAGGTTTGATATATGTTGGTGTGGGTAAATCCATTATTTATATGTGTATTGAAATGGTCCAGTGGTAGAACTTTTGCCAAGAGTGTCAGAGGTTCTGGGTTCTAATCCACACTCGTATAGGTTTTTTTTTCTCATTAAAACCGATTATGTTTATCAGTGGTTGTATATCAGGCAAGCATACGTTTGTAAGCATTTTGTTTTGTAATTTCACCGGAACGAATAGAGAGTCTCCACAACGGATTGAAGCGCGCGTCCGAGTGAAGACTGTGCGCGAGCCACAAGAGAACACCGTATCCGCGCCACTGATCGCAGCGGCAACGAGCACTTGGATCACTTGATTTCAAAAACAACACATTTCAGCGCTAGATCGCCTCTTACAAACGAACTAAATGAATGCTCTGCTAGTTAACTGGAGATGTTTTATTTATTTGTATTGGTACATTCGTGCCGTGAGATGTTTCAAAAGTGGTGGGGACAATATCGACCTTAGCAAAAAGTGGTGGGGACATGTCCCACCCGTCCCACCCGCAAATTACGCCTATGACACTGACTCATCACATGGGCAAACACCCGTCACACAGTTTTACAATTAGCAATCAGAGCTTTAGCATAAAAGAGCAACAGGTGAGCTCTTCAATTGAGCAATGGATGCCAACATTGGATTTTTTTTTTTACTGTAACTGTATACAGTCAATTCTTCTGTTGTTTTGTATGTAGACCACTGTATGTACAACTTTGTGTTGGTTGGGATGTACACTGTGTACACTGTTTTTGTCGGAAAAATAAAATATATTTGTTACCGTGTATTTGTGTGTTCTGAGTATAAAAACAATATTCTCAAATATTTTACAACACACTTATGTATGTACTGTCTGTCGTAAGTGTAACACTAAACAAAAAAAAGGCCTAAGTCATTATGATGAATGGAGAAGAAGTGTTTTACATTCCTCATAGTGTTTTACATTAAGCACATCAGTGTTCAACTGGGTCTTATAAATGTCTATTCATATGATGGTTTGTGTGTGTCATTTGAAAACAAAATACAATTTTGAGAAGAAATAACATTGTTTTGAATGTAAAGTTTAATTTTGCAGGAGAATTGAGGGGTTTTGCCCATTGTGTGTGTTTTTTTGGATTTGTGTGTAGAGTTCTGAGAATATGAGGCATGCTTTCAGAAAATGTGTGTAAACAATCGAGACAAACTGTAAGATACGTTGGGGTTGTAATTGTCCGCTCAGTCTGGCCATTCTGTCCGTTGTCTACCATTTTCAAAACAGAGTAGCTATTGGCATTATTTGCTTGGTTTGGTCATGGGCCTACGCTACAATATGTCTAGAGCGCCCTCTACTGGTTGAGATGGCAAACAATAAAAAAAAATAAAAAAAACGGTCTAATCATAGACTGTAAAAAATGCGCTACACATGGCACTTTAAAAACTGGATAGTCTATTTATAGTTCGATTATGGATATTTCACGTCATGTTCAAATGCATATTCGAATATAGAATAAAAAGTGACAGCCCTAGTGTGTTGTAATGTGTAGTACATGAATTAATAAAAATGTGCCAAATGTATCCATTAGTTGTGTCTTTTGTGTTCATCATGTGGAAAGGTTTGTGAGGGGGGGAACCACAAGAAACATAACTTACCAGTTTTGGAAATGTTGTTTTGAATGTATTGCACCAGTGTGTAAGACTATGTTGTAGTGTGTGTGTTTGTGAGGGCTTGTGTGTGATGTCTGAGGGCAAAGTTTGGTTTTTCAGCAAGAGTGAATGGTTTTGAGTGTAGAGCTTCATTTTGACCTGAAAATATGATGTTTGGGGAACTGGGTGAGACGTTGTGGATTTGTGTTCACTGTTTTGAGAATACGAGACATAGTTTCAAGAAATGTGTTTTAAGATAGATAGATAGATAGATCCTTTTTATTAATCCTTTGCAGGAAATTACAGTGTCACGGCAGCTTCAAGACAAAACCAACACCATACATTCACTCAGAACATATCCATAAGTTAAGTTAAAATACAACAATCTAAATAAAAGGAAGTTATATTTGTGCATTATAAAGTCGTATAGCAGCTGGTATGAAGGACTTCCTATACCACTCCGACCTGCACATTGGTGCTATCAGTCTTTGACTGAAGGAGCTACTGTTTATCACCTTCAGGTGGTGGATTGGGTGTGCAGGGTTGGTCAGTATTGATCTTAGTTTATTCAATGTTCTGGCCCCTGCCACTTGCTGAACCGTCTCTAGTTCAGCCCCGACCACCGAGCCGGCCTTCTTAATGAGCTTGTCCACTCTGTTCCTGTCTGTTGTGCGGATGCCGTCTCCCCAACAGGCCACAGCAAAAAACAGAGCACTGGCCACCCCTGTTTGATAGACACTGCAGAGCAAGGGTTGACCGATATTAAACAACCTTAGCCTCCTTAAAAAGTAAAGTCGGCTTTGCCCCTTGCGGTACACCGCCTCCATATGGCTCTTCCAGTCCAGCTTACTGTCAAGCTGCACACCAAGGTACTTGTGATTGGCCACCAGCTCCACCTCAGTGCCCCCGATGGTTATAGGTGTTGGTTGGATCATCCTCCTCCCCCTCCTGAAGTCCACAACCCTTTCCTTGGTTTTTGTGGTATTCAGATGGAGATGATTGTCCACACTCCATTGCACAAAGTTGTTGAGTGTTCCTCTGTACTCCTCCTCATCACCTTCTCTTATAAGGCCGACAACTGTGGTGTCATCTGAGAATTTCTGCAAGAAGCATCTGTCGGTGTTATATTGAAAATCCGATGTGTAGATGGTAAACAGGAACGGAGCCAGCACAGTTCCTTGTGGCACACCTGTGCTTGAGACACTGTTCTGCAGGCGTACATACTGTGGTCTGAGGGATAGGTAGTCCAAACACCACAGGACCAGTGATGGAACCACCTTCATCCTTCCCATCTTCTCCCCTAGCAGTATAAGCATTATAAGCCCTCTGCAGAATATAAATGAGGGCATCATCAACACTGATGTTGGGCTGATATGCAAACTGTAAGGGGTCCATTTGAGTTGACACACTAGTCCTGATGTAGCGAAGGACTATTCTCTCAAACGTCTTCATGACATGTGAAGTGAGCGCTACTGGTCTGTAGTCATCATGGTGGGTTGGATGATTTTTCTTTGGAACAGGGACCAGGCAAGATGTCTTCCACAACCTTCTGTAAACGCAGGCTCATGTTGAACAGGTGTGTTAAAATACCACATAGCTCTGCAGAGAAATACCACATAGCTCTGCTAAGCAAGCGAGAAAACTGTAATAACATCAGTAAATAAGGAAGGGCACAACTCTATGTAGTTTGTATGACTGTTCATTAGTTACTTCTTAGTTATTTTTCTTGAACCTTAATTAGTAGATAATTAATAGTAGTTCTTCAGGAGATATGACGGAATTCATTAGTTATTGATTAACTAACTGATACTTAACACAACCATAAAATTATATTACATACAGATTAGTTAACACATCTTCCTTAGTAGTTAACAGTAGTGAAGAAGTAGTTAATGAAGAATTACCCATTAGTTCTTCAGTAATTCCTTATTAGTTATGAAGTAAGAAACAGTATTCTGAAGTGTTACCACATTTTCAACACATTTCAGTCCAGTTTAGTAAGAGATATTAGATTGTATGTTCCATGTTTACTTACATCATAATAATTAATTCATATCATATTGAATAAAGTCTGTGAAAGGTTTGATATTGTGTAGTTTGTGATCCTCCATCAGCAGCTGCAGTTTCTCTCAGCTGTATCAGTGCAGTCACTGTGACGTCTGACTGACAGAGGTTTTTGTACGACTCTTTATCACTGTGTGAACACAGCTTTACTGTCTATTTCATGGTAACTCTGACAGTAATAATCTCCTGTATCTTCAGTCTGGACTCCACTGATGGTCAGAGTAAAATCACTGCCATAGTCAGATCCACTGCCACTGAATCTAGATGGAGTTCCAGTATAAAGGCTTCTTATCCAATAAATCAGGAGTTTAGGAGCTTCTCCAGGTTTCTGCTGATACCAGGACACACAGTCATTACAGCCAGAAATCGGCTGACTGGTTTTACAGCTGATCGTAACAGTTTCTCCTTGTTTGACGGGTTTTATTGCTGGATTCTGAGTCACTGTCACTTGTCCCCAGATCTCTGAAATTAGACAGTTTAGTCATTAATATGATTGTAAATGAGATGTGATTGTTTATTTAGCAAAATTTTTATACAAGATATTTACCCTGAATGCAGAGAGTCCAGATGAAGATGTTGATTGTGTTCATTGCTGTAGTTTAGTCTTGTGTGATGATGAAGATTGTGTTCTGCTCTCAGTCATGAAGTGTTAAACTCACAGCACTATAAACACTCTCAGAGCACTGAAGCATGTGCTGACAATGCAAAGAAGTGGGCAGGATTTACAACAGCTTGTGCTGATAACAAACTCATAAACTCTACATAGAAGATTTTACTTTCAGAATAATGTTATTGAACCATTTAGTGATTAATTGCACATATTTATTAATTGTGAAATATTTTAGTTTATGTTTGTCAGGCTGATAAGACACTCGGTTTTGTCTGGAGAATCATGAATGTAGATCATTTTAAACATATGTCATACGCAGCAGTTTCTCTGAGTTCAGTTCTGTGCTACACCTTTACAAGCATGTTAACAATGAGAAATCAAGAACTAAATAAATCAGTTTTACTATATTTAGAGTAATAATAAAAAAGTCCATTATGGTCTTTGGAATCAATGTTGGCATGTTGCTCTCTGGGAAATATTTTCATGACATCTATTTTTTCCCACATTTTCCACATGCATGAAGTTCATCAGGACTCATAATCAAGTCATTATATATTAAACAATGTGCATCTGAAATGTTCAGAATTGTTGATTCATTTATTTGAAGCTGCAGGTTTTTCTGTGAATCATGATGATTGATCTGCATATGAAGAACAGAAGCATCATTATGAGAAACTCCACAACATCATCCATGATCAAAGAGGTCAAAGGTCACCTCAGAGGTCACAGCTCATCAAATATATTTCTTTAAACAGTGTTATATCAGAAAGCATTTAGTCAAATCTGAATGAGTGAGTGTTGAGAAGAGCTGAGGATCTTCTAATATCAGTGTGTTGAAGTGTTGTTTCTCTCTCTCTGCTGGAGTGTGTGTTCACTCGAGTGGAATAGAGGTTTTTGTACGAGCGTTTCATTAGATTGTATCACTGTGGTACACATTCGGTGGAGGAACTAAACTGGTGATCGGTAAGTCTGTCTATTAAATCACCTAATAAAAAAAAATAAAAAAAAGATTTCAGAAAGTGTTTTATAGTAGAAACGAGAACAACATTTATTAATAATAATGACTATTACATATTGTGGCAAACTTTACTTGAAGCCTTTATATTTAATGCATTATAAAGGTATCAATAACATATGTTATAATGTCATTATGTTTTCATAAATTACTGTAACCAAAGTTAAAATGTTTTATAATATTTGCAAATTCCTTGTTATGTCTAAAATTGGTTGTTTGTCATGAGTTTTGGTGTATTATAATTTTTTGAAGGTGTAACAAAGAATAGATAATATTATAATGTGTTAAAACTGCAGTTATAATTAGTGTTCAGTAAGTCTGTCTATTTAATTCTTATAATATTCCTAAACATACAATTTTAAACAAGTTGAAACAAGAACAACATTTATTAATGATAATTATTATTACATATTGTGTTGAACTTTATTTAAAGCCTTTAATGCATTATAAAGTGTTTCATAATGTGTTACAATGCCTTATATCTTATCATAAATAACTGTAACCAAATCTAAAATGCATTATAATATTTGCTATTTCATTGTTTCATCTTAAAAGGGTTGTTCTTCATAAAGGTGGATCAATGAATAGATAATATGTGTTATAACTGCTGTTACACTTATTGATGAGATCATACATGCATTTTAATGTATACAGTATAGCAGTGCATAGTTTTTGTTGTTTTAATTATTGTTAATTATTGTTTTAATCTAAAACTTGTGTGTGTGTGTGTGTGTGAATGTGTTGTGTTTGTCTCCTGCAGCTGGTCCCACAGTGAAGCCCTCAGTGTCTCTGCTGCCGCCCTCTTCTCTGCAGATCTCTGGAGACTCAGCCGCACTGCTCTGCCTGCTCAGCTCTTACTCTCCACAGGGGGCGCTGGTGAGCTGGACACTGGACGGGTCAGAGGTCACCGAGGGGGTTCTGACCAGCGCAGAGAGCCAGCAGGACGGCCGCTACAGCCGCAGTAGCGTCCTGACCCTCAGCAAAGCACGCTGGGAAGAGGGAGAGCTGTACGTCTGCAGAGTAACACATGATGGAGCTCCTCATGAGGTCTCGTTCCACAAGAGCTCTGAGTGCTGATGTTTCTCTCCTGAAGATGAGCCGTATCTGAGTGTCCTGTGTCAGGCAGGATTCACATGAGTCTAGTGCTGCAGCTGTAGTGATTTACAACTCAATACTGAAACTGAGTGTGTGTGTGTGTGTGTGTGTGTGTGTGTGTGTGTGTGATCTTTCAATCTGCTGTGTTTGCTGCAACATTCAATAAAGCTTCTCAACAAGTTCACTTTGTGTCTGACAACATCATTCAACTAACAGATGAAGATGCAGGTGCTTTTCAGAAGGTTGATGTAGCAGTAAATGTCAAATAAAGCTCTTGGGGTTTGAACATGGTCTCTGGAGACAGAGCTGCTCTATTCTGAGAGGATCACAATCACTCCACCCTGACAATGCAAATGGGGTTTCAGTCTCACTCTCTGATTGGTTACATGATCTGGACTGGAACACTTTCACTTCTGCTTTAGTGAAGCAGCGCAGACAAACTGATCATTTATAGGAGATTAAAAACTTTATTATATAAAAATATCATAAAAAAGATCAAGATCAAGAATCAGCCGTTCTGACACTAATTGTTACAAAATCATTACATTTATAGACAATGGTGTAAATATACAGTATATGAAAATGTTCTTTAAAATATAATACATGATCACAAATGAAGAATCAGTGTGTTGTTAATAAATGTTAATATCATAGTGTATTTGTTCATTGTTCATACATGTTTATATTAAAGTGTATTTGTTAATTTTATAATAAAAACTCTTGGTTGAGTTTGTGTTTCACTGCCAGTTTCTGCCCAGCCGACTCTCAGCCAGATCTGTCTTACAGTGCCTGGGCCAGACCTGGGCCATATCAGTCAATAAGAGTCACTTTACAGGGTGTGGGCCACATCTGGGCCAGAGGAAGCTCTGTGTGTCCATGTTCAGTGTGTTGGGCCAGTTTTGGGCCGGGGACCCAGCCAGAAGTGGAGGTGGGCCAGGCAAAGTTTGCTCTCTGGCCTGCTGTTATCAACTCAAGAGTGAACCAACATCATGTTGCTCTAGTGATGGAGAAACAAAGCTTTTAGAAACCATTGAACCGATTGATTTGCATAATGATTCACTGTATTGAAGCTCTGGAAACGCCACACGCTGGTCAGAACAGCGGAAACTCAGCATAAAAACACCTTTTACACACCAAATGCAAATGTTTTAATTTAAAGTCTAATCTATTCAATGCAATTACCAAATCATCTAATACCAGTAAATATGAAATGTCTTTATAATATGTGTTAGTTTATTAAATTGTAGGGCTTGTTTTGTTTGTTTTATGGAGAGCTTGGTAATCAGACCAATTAGACACTTTTAACTCCTTTTTTTATTATAAAAATGTGTCAATAAACATTAATATTTTAAAAACTGATCTGAGATCAGGTAAAATGAACTAGACAGTGGTTCATGGGTTCACAGAGATCATCGCCCCCTAGTGACGAACCAGTGGCATTTGGAAACAGTAATGACATGAAGCCAGTGCTGCCAGATTTGGGCAGTTTTGAGTTTGATTCTGCTGGTAAAAATTGGTTTGGCGGTTTTCAAACACCTACATTTTATAGACTAATTGGTTAATAAACAAAACTCAAGTGTGCATGTAGTCCATAAAATCAGTCATCATGATATGTAAATACACCGGCCCAACGCAGATCTGATTCAGCCAATCAGAGATCAGCAATCAGACGTGATCATTCATGACTGACGGGTTTTTAGTGAGATCATTTGTAGCTGTATATTCGAGTGATCAGTGTGTCAAAGTGGCATAAATATACAGTTGTATCTACAGTAAAGAGTGGGAGAGTGACCCAACTCTCTAAACGTGGATTACACCTGGTGGGACTCGAAGGCTCTTTATGAATATAACTGTAACTCTGAGAGCACAGTTGAATGGCTTCATTGAAATGGAGTATGGGACTATGACTCCTGTCCATCATCATGTGCACACTGGCCTGATCAGGACATCTGCAACTTCTAAACCGTCCAGACTGCGCTCTACTCGTCCCGACCGCTGCTGGAAGAGGTTTCAGTCATTCATCAGTTTTGGCTGTGCTAATTTCTGTTATGATCTACAATGTGCACTTCAAGAAAGAAGTACTCGTTCTGTTTAAAGTTAAAGCGCAACACAAAGGTAACTTTATTATTATTGAAGTTATTTTTCTGAACAAGAATGACACATTTTAGGCTTTTAATGTGTGTGTGACTTTTAAAGTCTGTTAATTTCTAGAAATGAAGTTCACCCGCAGGGGAACAGCCTAACTCATCTGCAAACTCGACCGGAAGAAACAAGCGTCTTTTAGAGGAAATGTTCTCTTTTATAGAGATATTATCTTGATAGAGAATATTCTCCTTTGGAAATAAAGGAAGTGTTGAAGTGCCCAGAGAAACTCTCTTGCTGACAGATAGGGAACTCAGTAATATTAAAGATCTGTCCTCTAGTGGTGAAGGATGGAAGTGCAATTAAAGAGATTGACTTTCCTACAGTTCAATTACATTGTAGTGGCAAGTTTTACAGGAACAAGCACCACTCACATTTTCTCCACATTATAGTCCGGTTTAGTAAGGGTATATAAGATTGTGTTTCATGTTTACTTACATCATAATAAATGAATAAAGTGAAAGGTTCCGAAATCTCGCCTGAAAACAAAGGGAGATCGAGCCTTCTCGGTGGCGACACCGAGGCTTTGGCTCCCTGTTACATTAAGTCCTGCGATTCCATTGAAGGTTTTAAGTCTGTGTTGAAGACATATTTATTTTCTGTTGCTTTTAACTGTTCTTAGCTATATGTGGTACTGAATGATCTGTGTCTATTGATGTTTGTTTTAATGTTACTGAAATGTGGAATCTGTAAAGCACTTTGGTCAACTCGTGTTGTTTTTAAATGTGCTGTAGAAATAATTGTTTTGATTGATTTGATTGATAAAGTGTGTGAAAGGTTTGATATTGTGTAGTTTGCAGCTGCTGATGGAGGAGCACAGTTTCTCTCAGCTGTATCAGTGCAGTCACTGTGACGTCTGACTGACAGAGGTTTTTGTACGACTCTTTATTACTGTTTGAAAACTCAAATACCACTGATAATGTGTAAACTCTGACAGTAATAATCTCCTGTATCTTCAGTCTGGACTCCACTGATGGTCAGAGTAAAATCACTGCCAGATCCACTGCCACTGAATCTAGATGGAGTTCCAGTATTACGGGTTGTTGCTTCATATATGAGGAGTTTAGGAGCTTCTCCAGGTTTCTGTGAGTACCAGGCTAAGTAATTACCATACTCCACTCTACTGCTGATTTTACAGTTTATTCTGACTTCTTCTCCTGGTTGAACTGCTGGTATTGATGGACTCTGAGTTACAGTGATCTGTCCTCTACACTCTGAAAGAAAACACAAACACAAATTAAAATCATATATGATGATATACAGTATATGATAAATATATTTAACATATTAAGAGAATTAATAATTGTTGTGAAAACTGTATTACACAAACCTTGAATAAACAGTGCAATGGTCCAGATGAAGATGTTGATTGTGTTCATTGCTGTAGTTTAGTCTTGTGTGATGATGAAGATTGTGTTCTGCTCTCAGTCATGAAGTGTTAAACTCACAGCACTATAAACACTCTCAGAGCACTGAAGCATGTGCTGACAATGCAAAGTGACTCTCTCTATTTAAATCATTATCCTGAAGACTGTAGATCAGTCACAAACAGTGCCGTGTCTGCAAACAGGAATTGGCAAAACGCAAGCGTGCACAAAGAAAACAAATGAAAAGTGCTGAATTTTGAATCGTACTGTTAGACAGACAAATAAAGATTTATTCAATAAATAAATAAAATGCACATACATAGATAAACAAAACAGATGAATACGAATAAATACACTGTAGCCTACATAGGAATTTAAAGTGAAAATGCAATGAATGTATTATTGTAATATATAAAATGTCATATTATTAATTGAGGGTGCCACATTTGTAAGGGCACAACACACATGGACTACTTTGTCTAAAACTGTTAACCCTTTGGGGTGTTCAGCTTCACACATCTGGATACCAATAGTACTTTGTAGTATAGTGTATCGGTTTCTTGTTTCACCGATAACTCTCTCTACATGGATTCTTACTGCGGCAAGTCCACGTGTGGACTCCAGCTCTACTGGGCTCAATCGTTTCCTTCCTTTAGTGAAAGCTGGGATCTTCAGCTCAGCATTATACAAGCTAATAGATTCTGCCACGTTAAACCCTCGATCGGCCAGTATTACATCACCTGCACTGATGCATTCCAGAAACCCAGAATTTTCTGTGACACGTTTGTCTGATGTTCTGCCTCCCCATCCCTTAGATATGAATATGACTGTTCCTTGTGGGGATATGCCAATTAGGTATTTCATGGTGTGATGATGTTTATAGGTAGAATATGTTTGTGCTCTTGCTTCTAAGTTTTTGAGTTTGTCATGATATCAGGTAAGACACGGCTCGTTGTACTTTATTCAAGAGCGTTCTTTTATTTTACTAATGTTACAATACAGAGCAGACTCAGCCATCTGTTGGACTCCATCAATAATAATCATACAGTGCCCTCTAGTGGTTAGCATACCCAAACTACGGTAACTTAGCAGGGACAAAAGACAATCTCACAACATCTCCCCCTTTTAGAAGTTAGCAATAACAAGATCCCAAACATCTGCATTTTGCAATATTAATTAAATTTTCATTTTCTTAAACCATATAACAAAAATAAATGCAACAACTTTGTTATCAAATAACATTTTTTTTTCATTACGTCTTAGCAAATAGTCTCAGAACGGTGCAGGACGTCACAGGGGTAGACTGCCCTCAGTCCTGAAAGGGATTATTCTGCCCTTTTGAACATCATCAGTCTTGAAACCTAAGAGGCACCTTTATCTCACGGCCCCTGGAAGTTCTTCTCACAGGAGTCAATGGTGGAAGGGGAGACCCTGCGGGAGGGCCTGCCGGTAGCTGGCCCACTGGTGATTCCGGCGGCGCAGTCACGTCTGTCGGTAGGGAACTGCTGTCCTGCTGAGACACTGTAGGCTGGGCACATTGCTGTTCCGCAGGAGGTTCGGTCTCAGGAACAGTCTGGAGGTGACGCCTGTTCCGACGGGTCACGTTTCCACTGGCCATCTCCACGAGGTAGGATCTCGGCTCCTTGGACTTACTGATGACCCTGGCAGGTGTTGTCCATCCCTTCTCCCCATCGAGCTTCACTCTAACAGTTTGACCAGGGTGAAGTTCAGGGAGCGCGCGTGCCGAATGCCTGCGGTTGTAGTAGAATCTGTATGAACCTTTTGCTGTTGCGTCCTTCATGTAGACTTGATCCGGGTCTAATGGACGTGGCAGCAATGTCTTTTCCAGAACAGGAACAGTAGTACGGATTTGTCTACCAGTCATGAGCTGTGCTGGACTTGCACCTGTTGCTGCGATTGGTGTAGAGCGATAACCCATAAGGGCTAAGCAGGGGTCCGGCTGTTTGAGGATGTACTTGGCAGTCTGAACAGCCCTTTCTGCAGCTCCGTTTGACTGTGGATAATGTGGGCTGGAGGTAATGTGAGTGAAACCATACCTCTGTTTGAAATCTTGGAATTCGGCTGATGTGAACTGTGTCCCGTTGTCACTGACCAGTTCTGGCGGGATGCCCCATCTCACGAAAATGTGCTTGAGCTTGTTAATAACCTGTTTGCTGGTCATGGTGGTGAGGGAAGCAATCTCAATGTCTCTAGAGAAATAATCGACAGCGACAAGAAAAGTCTTACCCTCTAACTCGAACAGGTCAACGGCAATCCTTTGCCATGGGCCACTGGGCAGGGGAGTGGTTACCAGTGGTTCACGTCTTTGTGTAGGTTTGTACTTTCTGCAAAAATCACATAATTTCACTTTGTTTGTGATCTGAGCTCCGATGTTTGGCCACCAAACTGTCAACTTGGCTCGCTCGCGACATTTGGTGAGGCCCTGGTGACCTTCATGCAGTTGGTCCAGGACCCCAGCTCTAAGTACTGCTGGAACTACTATGCGGTCGTGATATAGGACCAGACTGTCCGACTCTGATAAGTGACTTCTGGCTGCATAGTATCCACGCAGTGGTGAGCCCTCTGTCATTTTGCGAGGCCACCCTTTTCGGATGAATGTGATTACTTTTTGAAGTTCGGCATCGCTTTGTGTGACTTTGCGAATTTCCTCGAGCTTGGATGACCTGATTGGTTTGCTAGCCACCATAGTGTTCACATATGCCTTCACTTGCGTTTCTGTTTCAGGCACGTAACTGTCTTTCAGTGGATGTCTGGAGAGTGTATCTGCGACTACTAGCTGCTTACCGGGAACATGTTCAGCAGTGACATTGAATCGCATGAGGCGCATAAGCAGTCTCTGGCATCGTAGTGGCGTTTTGTCCAGATCGTATGAGTTGATCAATGGCACCAGTGGCTTGTGGTCAGTTTGTAAACGGACTTGGCCCATACCTTGGATGTAGCGGGCGAAACGTTCACAAGCCCAGACAGATGCCAGACACTCCTTTTCGATCTGCGAATACCTCTTCTCCGCATCAGTGAGTGTGCGCGAGCAAAAGGCAACGGGCCGCAACTCTCCATCGTGGTCTTGCAACAGGGCAGCACCAAGGCCATAACTGCTGGCATCGGCACTGACCACCGTTGGTTTGTTGACGTCGTAATAACTAAGAGCTGGTGCAGCCATGAGCATTACTTTTGCTTTGTTAAACGCTTGCTCCTGAGGCTCACCCCAAACCCACGCAGTCTCTCTCTTGAGCAGGTTCGTGAGTGGATGCAACACCGAAGACAGGCCTGGCAGGAATTTTCCAACATAGTTAACCAGTCCAAGCACCTGCCGCAGCTGCTCCACGTTGGAGGGGCTGGACATCTGAGCGATAGCCTCCACTTTGCTCTCATCAGGCTTCACACCATCCGCGCTAATGATGTGTCCAAAGAACTGCAGTTCAGTCTTTCCAAAGTGACACTTGGCCCTGTTGAGCTTGAGACCGGACGCCTTAACTGTCCGCAACACCGCGTCGAGATGGCGGTCATGTTCCTCTTTTGTAGAACCATAAACCAGGATATCATCCATTACAACGACAGTCCCTTCTAGGCCTTTGAGCAGGTCGGTCATCAGCCGCTGGAAAATCTCAGGTGCCGATGTAATGCCGAATGGCAGACGTTTAAAGCAAAACCGGCCCATTGGGGTAATGAAGGTTGTCAATTTTTGGCAGCTGGGGTCCAATGGAATTTGCCAGAACCCGCTAGAGGCATCCAGAGTGGAGAAAACCTTGGCTCCTGCCAGCTTAGGTGTTATATCCTCCAGTGTGGGCAAAATATAACGTTCACGCTTCACTCCCTTGTTCAAGCGTTTCAAATCCACACACACTCTGACCTCGTCCTTGTTGCGTTTTGGAGCGGGCACCATTGGAGCACACCAGTCTGTCGGCTCTGTAACTTCCTCAATGATCTCGAGGCTCAGCATACGCTTTAGCTCTTTCTCTACTTTTGGAAGGAGCGGAAACGGAACTCTGCGTGGCGTGTTGACGCTGTACGGGACTGCTCCCTCAGTCAGCTCGATCTTAACAGGCTCACAGTTCAGTAGTCCTATTTCCCCGAACACATCGCTTGTTAAGTCACTAGTGATAGCATTGACTCTTGCTACCAGCCCCATGTGCTTTGCCACTGCCTTGCCCAACAAGTTACTAACATACTGGCCTTTTACAACTGTAATCCAGTATTGGTATTTCTGACCTTTGTATGTAGTGGTGGCAAGGAACTTACCCACGCATCGGACTTTCCCGCCTGGGCTGTACACTGTTGGCCTGGACTTGTTCAGTTTTGGTTTTTGACGAAGTTTGCTGAAAGCCTCTTCAGTCATGACGGTGGTATCAGCACCTGTGTCAATTTTAAAATCCACCGGACTGCCATTCACAAGTAGCTCTACATCCCAGTCAGTATCGGTGTTTGACTCCCCAATGATGTTTGGCTTTGACTTTGTGGTTGCTCTCAGGAATAGTTCTCCAATAAAAAATGAATCCTCGTCTGAATCCATAACGGCCTCTGCTCTGACTTCTTTCAGCATCTTGGATTTACACACGGCCTCGAAATGTCCGATTTTATTGCACTTTCTGCACCTTTTATTACGGACTGGACAGCTTTCCTTTTTATCATGCATCCTATTGCATCTCTGACAGTTCAGTTTGTTCTCACTGTATTTCTGTCCTTGTCCCTGCCGTGGTTTATCATAGCTCCTCCTTGTGCTATTGTACTGTTTACGTCTCACCTCATTCACTGTAGTTTCCACGCGCTCTGCACTTTGTTGTTTCACTTGTTCACTTTGCCGTGCAAGCTGGATGGCTCTCTCCAGAGTCAGGTCCGCCTCTAGCTGGAGTTTTTGCGAAACATCTTTGTCCATTATTCCGATGACGATCCGGTCCCGGATCTGCTCGTCCTTCCCCGCACCGAACTCGCAGTGCTGCGCGAGCTCGTACAGGCTCCGCACAAAAGCTTCAACTGTCTCACCGGCCCTTTGGTTCCGCTTATGAAAACAGGCGCGATCGTGGATGACGTTTCTTTTTGGGACAAAGTGTTCATCAAACTTCTGCATCACTAGATTAAACTCATACTCTGGATGTGGCATGGCCTCGGTTGCCGCAGGAAACACAAACGAGCCGTAAATAGGTTCGGCATCTCTCCCCATCGAGTACAAGAGCGAGTTCACCTGCACTTCGCTGCTCTCTTTGTCCAGTTTCGATGCGACTCTAAACCGGGAGAATCTCTGCCGCCATGTGAGCCACTCCGCTGGCTGCGAGAAATCGAACGGCTCGGGAGGTCCAAACTTTGCCATTTTGCTCTTAATGTCGGCGTGAAGTACTTAATTCTGACACCATGTCATGATATCAGGTAAGACACGGCTCGTTGTACTTTATTCAAGAGCGTTCTTTTATTTTACTAATGTTACAATACAGAGCAGACTCAGCCATCTGTTGGACTCCATCAATAATAATCATACAGTGCCCTCTAGTGGTTAGCATACCCAAACTACGGTAACTTAGCAGGGACAAAAGACAATCTCACAACAGAGTTGTTCTATAACAATCAATTATGCAGGCACATATAGGGTAAGTTTGTCTAAATATCATGGGCATTGACAGCCGAAGCTCTTCTCTCTGAGGCCAAAATAAAAATGATGGGACAAGCTTTGCATGTAGCATGTCAAGGGTAGTTTTAAAAGTTCTGCTTGCTGTCGCTATCGAAATTTGGAAGAGAACACTAAGTAGAGCAAGGGACAGGTTCATTTTCATCCTCATAAGAGTTAATGTTCTTTCATACTTTGTAGGTTTTTAGAGTTCATCACTAATTGATGTCTTCATGTTTCGGATAAACTGCATGTTTATGGTGGAATCAGGGCTGTTTCAAAGAGTTGATTCAATGACTAAATTGGTTCATTGATTTCGTTCCTAGATGCAGAGAGTGTCTGCCAGATCAGTGGTTCTGTGAAACCTGCGATACCAAGAATCACAGGAGATGGCCACTCCACGATAGGGAGTCAGTCCTTGAGGGCTTTTTTAAAGCTATTCCCCCATCCACATATTTTGTAAGAGGGGAGGGAGGATACAGCTCACACAACCAAGGTTTGTAATTGCAAAACTCTTTTGTACTCTTTTCTAATAAATCTAGTAAGCTAATTTTGTGTTTATCTTTCCTTTGCTAGCTTGTATTTTGCCAACGGTGAGAGTGACTCAAAAATGTCCCTGTGAAGTCCCCAGCATAACTGTGTCCCCGGGCAAAGCGGTCATTTTAATTTCCATCAATGGTAATATTTCTAAACTCTGATCTTTTTTCAATATTCAGCTTTTTCCCTCTTTTTTTGGCTTTGCAATGAAAATAACAGTACTCAGAAATTACAGAATACATCTTGTCATTATGATAAACCAACAAAAATATACTTATTTGAGCTATGCTGGTGTGATTCTACTCAAGATGTAGCCCAATTGTCTTAAAGTGTGCCAGCTGATTGTTTCTAAAAGCTCAGATATCCATGGGTTTGTTTTCTTATAACCCAAGGGCGTTATGACATGCACCAGCCATTGTTTGCATGCTAAACATGCCAGCAGGAGTGGGCTCCAGAGTTCATGGACCTCATAAACAGTTGATACTGGCCAGCTTCCTCCAGCTCTTCTACTTTGTATTCCCTCAACCTTTTCAGCAGTGTAAGAGAACTGAAAGTCATTGCGCCAGCACTGTCCAGACAAGCCTTTGCAAAGCTGCTGGTGCATCGTACAAAGTGTGGTGGACGGGTAAGTGTTCACCATATTATAGAATTGTTTAACATATGTGACCAGTCACGGAAAGTAGGGACACAAGTCGGTTCTGGGGCATTTTGAGTTATTCACATATTCTGAAAGTGTAGTATTCAAGCTTTCCAACGATGTGTAACACATGGAAATCTGATAATATTTGGAGAAGTTGTGGCCATTTGAAGGTAGGCACTCAAAAAAACTGAAATGGTAGAAATCTGCTTCTAAAGATTGGCGAGTTCTCACCCTTCTGGGAATGACAATAGGGCTCATTTACATCTCATTAGATAAGTCATACCCCCTGTAAAGCTCCCCGTCTCCCCCTCCCCCCTGAATGTACCAATTCTACAAATTCTCTAAATAAAACATCTCCAGTTAACTGGCAGAGCATTCATTTCGTTCGTTTTTTAAATAAGATACTAGCGCTGAAATGTGTTTTTTTTTTAATCAAGTAATCAAAGTGCTCGTTGCCGCGGCGCAGATACAGTGTTTACTCGTGTGGCTCGCGCACACACTGCATTGTCTTCACTCGACGCGCGCTTCAATCCGTTGCGTTGCAGATACTCTCTATTCGTTCTGTTGAAATAACAAAATAATTCAAATGTTTGCGTGTCCCTGCTTGATATACAACCACTGATGAACATAATCGTTTTGATGAGAGAAAAAAACTATACGAGAAAAAAAACCTATATGAGGGCGGGTTTGAACTCAGACCCTCTGACACGACTGGCGAAAGCTCTACCACTGGACCATTAACATACACATTGGTTAAATAGGCGGATCTATGTATTGGCACTGACAACATGTATTAGGCTACATCTCATTAAGCGACAAATTAAACCCCATGTAACCTACTATTTAAATCGATTGCTGGACATTGTAATGTTATTGGCGTCCATCTTCATTGGATTTTGAAGTCAGATAGAGCCAGCCAGAGCGCTGCATAATAAGTAGCCACGCCGGCTTATTCAGTATGGAAATACACACCGACAATGACACGCCCCTACTGCGTGCTAGAATCTCCGAAAAACAAGCCGATTTCAAACTCAAAATGTACGTTTGAATGTACCCTTTTAAATATACCAATACTGCTATCTCAAACATGGAGAGGCTTCTTCGTGATCTCAACTAACAGATTCTGCAAAAAAACGAAAATCACCAATTTTGGAAAAAAAAAAGCCGCTTCTTTCTCATTTTGCTCGAAAGTTGTGCTGCCGACTTGTGTTCCTGGTTTCCGTGACGGGTCACTTTTGGTTTTGGCCCAATTATTAAATTATTTTAAAAAATTATTAAGTTAGATTAATCTTTTTTTAACACAAGTAACATACACATCTAATATTTTTTTCTAGGACCTTCCATTTTCATAACGGCTACTGTAGTTGCAACACGCATTTGAAAAAGTGAGGCGCTAGAGAGCACTATTCGTTTGAATGCAAAATACAATTTCACCACTAGATGGGAGAAATTCCTACACAGTGTACCTTAAAACTATAGACTTCAATGACCCCTGTGACCATAGTTGTCAGGGTACCTCAGAAAAACAGATGTGCATTGACACGTTGAAGACACGTTGAAGGTTCGTGTCTATATTTTAAATGGTCAGCCTGGTCCGGATCGGGTCCCAATCTATTACTTCGGGTCCCGGGTCTGATTAAAGGAACACGCTGACTTTTTGGGACTTTAGCTTATTCCCCGTATCCCCCAGAGTTAGATAAGTCCATACATACCCTTCTCATCTCCGTGCGTGCCGTAACTCTGTCTGACGCACCCACCGCTAGCCTAGCTTAGCACAAACACTGGAGGTAAACGGCTCCAGCTAGCATACTGCTCCCAATAAGTGGAAAAATAACTCCAACATTTTCCTATTTACATGTTGTGATGTGTATAGTCACAGCGTGTACAAATAACAAGGTCGCATGAGACACAGCCATCTTCTAACCGTATACACACTGGGAACTATATTCTCAGAAGGTGAAGCACTGCTACTTCTGCAGAGTGATTTACTCACAGCGTCTGAGAAGCCCGTGGTGAGGAGCAGAGAGTTCATCAGAGTTGGAGTAAATCACTCCGCAGAAGTAGCAGTGCTTCGCCTTCTGAGAATATAGTTCCCAGTATGTATACGTTTAATCCCAGTATATGTTCCCAGTATATGTCTTGTTTAATCTTAAAGTTCTGGTGGTCAGACGGCGCAGAGAGCACAGAGATGATAGCAAATAAATAATGCTAACGTCAGCGGCCATGGCACTAAATGAGCAATCGCTATTATAGTTCAAAAGGGCAAACAGCCAAAGTTAACTCGGGTCGAAATGCAAATCTGCAAAGTTGCATTTGTCATCTGTCACCGTGACATCAAGTGCACTTTTGAAGCTGAAATAATAAGTGGATTAAGCTTGGAATAACGAGAGGAATAACATGGATACAACTTTCTTGTCAGAGAACTGTAATGAATCACAGTCAGTCAGGTGCAAGGAAGGGAGACGACGACTACTAAAATTAGGTAAGACAAAAAGTTTCATTTTTCGCAACTTGTGTGGAATATGTGACAATTGGGTCCAGTCGGGTCTGTGTCTTCCCGCCGGGTTCGGGTCCAGCTCTCAAATAATTGACGGGTCCAGGTTGGGTCCGGGTACTACATTTATGGCATTTCTCGGATCTACACGGGTCCGGTCCAGCTTTTGAAATAATAGACGGGTCCGGGTTGGTTCGGTGTAGCACATTACGGGTCTCTTCGGGTTCGGGCACAAATCTTTGGACCCGTGTAGACCTCTAATATGCAGTGTTATTTTTTATATTTGATTACTTCATTAAATTTCTGTACCTGAACACTACAGTTAGACACCTGATCAACCTGAAAAGCATTGCTTATTTTATTTGTATCTTTGCTCTATTATATTCATTTGTGCTCTTGTTTGTTGTTTGATTATTTGTTCTTATTTTCTTTGTTTTTATTTGACAACTGACCATATGCACGTAACGTTCGTAATAACTTCTGCATAATATAAGCCAGCCGGAAAACTTCCGGTGAAATGTCACTTGTTGATGTGTCGGTATCTTCAATGTTCTGAGGAAGCTTTAACAGCATCAATAGTGTAATACTTAGTTTATAATCAGAATATAGTCACTTATATAGTCAGACCTAGCATTAATTTAGTTATTCAAACGAATAAAAAGCCTCAATTGTCCTATGTTTTACTGAACATAGCACATACCGAACTGTACCGAAACCGTGACCCTAAAACCGTGATAAAAACCAGAACCGTGAGTAATCTGAGCCATTACACCCCTACTGTACACAACGATTACTGTAAGCACATCTAAAATACATTCCTCTTGCGAATTTCTGCTTTTTGTCTGCATTCCTTCTCTTGGTTTTATCCTTGTTTTTGCTGGATTTACTGGGTACAGGGGATGAAGAGGACTGAGATGAGGATGAGGATGATGAGACACAGGAGGACGAGGAGTCAACTTTGCAATGTTTTTTTTTTTCTCTTCTCTTTTCCTTTTTTCCCTTTCTGTGTGAAGGTCATCTTCCGTACTGGAAGACTGTGATACAGCATCATCAAATTTGGATTTGCAGGAAGCTCCCATCATGTCTTCCTTTGCTGACAAGGCTGATAAGAACCTAACCCTAACCCCAACCCTAACCCTAACCCCAACCCCAACCCCAACCCCAACCCCAACCCCAACCCCAGACTTGTTGTTTGCTGACAAGGCTGATAAGGAATACAAACCAAATCATATTAAGATTACATTTCATTTCTTCCACATTTACCAGCTTTGATGTCATTGTTAAATGTAAATATTCTGCTACCTTTGTTAACGAACACCACAAGATCTAACTTTAAAACAAGAACAGATAGGCCTCAGACTACAGTACACTGTGCCCTTTTATGCCAGGATATGTTATAATGCAGACTCTGTACATTTTCCACAGTAAAAAGTCCATTAATATCACTTGTTTAACACTTGTATGAGATGAAGACTCCTATCATGCCAGTGGCTTGACATGTCAAAAGCTATTCTTAATGTACAAGAGGTGAAAGTGCGATGACCATTTACTGTTCAGTAGCAATTATGAGCAAAAGCATTTATTCAAAGCAGATTAAAAATGAGGAACATCAAACACTTTCTCATAAGAGCCAACAGTATTTGTAGTACACATTACTAAGTATAACTTATAACGGGTTGTAAGGTATTGGTCAGACTGCGACGTAGGAAATCTCTCTCACTTTCGATGTCCTTGCATTTATCCTCAAGGAACTTCATTTTAGCTTAAAATGCATTTTCTTCCTTCATTTTTTGTAGGGAATCCTGCTGAGTTGGGGCTGTTGCTGATGCTCCTGGTGGAATATAGAAAAAACACTGTTGCACTTTAACACTCTATCTATCTAAATAGCTATATTATATCTATATTAGTAAACTAGAACATTTACTAGCCAATGGCGATGCTATTGCCAAGGAGTGAGGTAATGCATGATGCATAATTAATTCTCAAGTCAAGATTATGGCAATACAGTAATGACTCAAGTATTACCAAATCGTTTAGAAGGAATTACTAAGAAATGTATTTTAGTTTAATAACAGAAAAAAAAAAAGTAAAAATGAAAGATTGTGAAAGCTTTGATTAAGGAGATCCCATTAATGTAGTAACAATACATAATAGGGGTGTGACGAGATCTCGAGATATTAAAACATGACATTAAAACGTGATATTTCTCGTTGAAGTGAAAAGCTGTCCCGTCACACCCCCTAATATTTCATGATTAATATCATATGTTTAAATATGATGGTTTCATTCTAAATATGGTGATTATCTCTATGATGGACACCCAACTTAAATTATATTAAACATCTGAATCTAGTCATGCCATCACCTGCATCGTGAAACACGGATGTTTAGGAAAGAGCAGCAAAATGGTTTTGTGGTTTAGGAATATCAGCACTAACTCTTATTTCATATCAAATAAATTACTATCGATAAATGTATATTTTAAAGTCTTTAGAAACTTTGAACTAAACATTGATATTGTGTAGTTTGTGATCCTCCATCAGCAGCTGCAGTTTCTCTCAGCTGTATCAGTGCAGTCACTGTGACGTCTGACTGACAGAGGTTTTTGTACGACTCTTTATCACTGTGTGAACACATCACCACTGCTGTGATAACTCTGACAGTAATAATCTCCTGTATCTTCAGTCTGGACTCCACTGATGGTCAGAGTAAAATCTCGTCCAGTACTTGCTGTTCCACTGCCACTGAATCTAGATGGAGTTCCAGTATAAAGGCTTCTTATTTCATAAATCAGGAGTTTAGGAGCTTCTCCAGGTTTCTGCTGATACCAGTGTAACTCGTCGCTGTATATTCCTACATCTATATTACACTCTATTGTTGCTGTTTGACTCTGTTGGACAGTTTTAACTTCAGGTTGAGTCAGAGTCACTCCTCTGGATTCTGAAGAAGAGAAAAGAAAAACTATTAGTGTTTAAAACTATTATCATCATATACTTTTACAAAAACACCAAAACCAAACTCAGTTTTTACATCTTACCTTGAATAAACAGTGCAATGGTCCAGATGAAGATGTTGATTGTGTTCATTGCTGTAGTTTAGTCTTGTGTGATGATGAAGATTGTGTTCTGCTCTCAGTCATGAAGTGTTAAACTCACAGCACTATAAACACTCTCAGAGCACTGAAGCATGTGCTGACAATGCAAATTACTCTCGCTATTTAAATCATTATCCTGAAGACTGTAGATCAGTCACAAACACTTTTCGGTTACACTTTACAAGAAGGTTCATTAGTTAACATTAGTTAAATACATTAGCATTTATTAATCTTTGTTAATGTTAATTTCAACATTAATACTTTATTAAAATTTTAACAACATTGTTGAACAAACAATGAATGGCTGTAATTGTATTAACTAACGTTAACAAAGATGAACAAACACAGTAACAAATGTATTGCTCATTATTTGTTCATGTTAGTTAATACATACATACAATACATTAATGCAATACATTACACACAAGGGTAACCAAGGGAACTAATAAGACACACCTGGGGAGACTAACCGACATGAAAAACTACAAAGAACTACAAAATAACACACATGACAGGAAATAACACACAAGACAGGGGAACACAGGCTGGGATCATAACAAATATTTTGTAAGGTCGTTGCACTTTCTATTGTTTATTCTGCGCTGTGCTGATTTTTTCCTCCCACATAAATTGCTTCCCTATTCTTGAGCTAAACATTGTTAAAGCACAAACCACACCTATTTACAATCACAGTAACCTTGACAACGAGCTACAACCCAATTATCATCAAAACAAGCATTTATAATATAGGCTGAATGGAACTCTATGAGCATGCGGCAGAGAGACTAGTTCAAAGGGACCGTCTGCAAAGTGCAATATAACCCAAAAACGACTACAGCATCAACTCATAGTCAAAAATAGTCATTGACTTCAATGTTACAAACTGTAGTGCCACCCAATTCAGTTTACACATCAATGGTGACCCACTGGTCATACTACACTGCTTTTGCACATTTTATATTATGAAAAATATTCAATAACTTCACTGTAACACACCAAATTTAGTTCACACATCACCGCTCTAATGTTGGTTATAGGCCTACAACACTTAGTTTGGGAAGTAATTGCACATAAAAAATAAGTACACAAATTATATTGGTACTGTACACAGCTTTTGCATTATATTTGCTTACTGAATTTGATGTCATCACTGTATAACAGTGTGAAGTTATTTATAATATATTTTCTAAAAAGGGTGAAGTTATTGATTTTATTTCATAATAAATAATTATAAAATTATGCATTTTTTTTAAATCAAACTATGTAGTATAACCAGCAGGAGAGCAGTGATGTGTGAACTGAATTTGGTGACAGTACAGTGTGTCACAGTGAAGCTATTGAATATGTTCAATAATATAAAATGTGCAGAAGGTTTGGGGATTTGCACTTTACAAACGGCCCCTTATTTGGACTTGTCTCTCATTCGTCTGGTTAGAGACAAATTATAATTATAAAGCTTGTTTTGATGAGAATTGGGTTGTAGCTCGTTGTCTAGGTTACTGTGATTGTAAATAGGTGTTGTTTGTGCTTTAACAACGTTTAGCTCAAGAATAGGGACGTTCGAATAGCCTATGTGAATATTGCCAGCTTCACTGAACTCCTTGAGTTAAGCACTGACCGCATCTTTATATCTGAGTCCAAGTTCAAAAGATTTGAAAAAAAAAAATTCTCCCAACCTAAAAAATGTTCCACCACCACGTCCCTTTAGGGGCTCCGTACATATTTAATCTCGAATTTGAGATTTTATTATTTATAAATAAAAATAAAAAATTGGTGGCAGTGGGGGTGTTTTGCAGCTGCAGGGTCAGGACGACTGGTTGCAATCGAGGGAAAGATGAATGCGGCTAAGTATAGGGATATCCTGGACGAAAACCTCAGACTGGGCCGAAGGTTCACCTTCCAACAGGACAATGACCCTAAGCACCCAGCTAAAATAACGGAAGGAGTGGCTTCACAACAACTCCGTGACTGTTCTTGAAAGGCCCAGCCAGAGCCCTGACTTAAACCCAATTGAGCATCTCTGGAGAGACCTGAAAATGGCTGTCCACCAACGTTTACCATCCAACCTGACAGAACTGGAGAGGATCTGCAAGGAGGAATGGCAGAGGATACCCAAATCCAGCTGTGAAACACTTGTTGCATCTTTCCCAAAAAGACTCATGGCTGTATTAGATCAAAAGGGTGCTTCTACTAAATACTGAGCAAAGGGTCTGAATACTTAGGACCATGTGATATCTTTTTTAATAAATGTGCAAAAATGTCAACAATTCTGTGTTTTTCTGTCAATATGGGGTGCTGTGTGTGTACAATGAGGAAAAAAAAAAGAACTTAAATGATTTTGGCAAATGGCTGCAATATAACAAAGAGTGAAAAATGTAAGGGGGTGTGAATACTTTCCGTACCCACTGTACAATACACATTTTTTTTTTTGCAATGAAGTGAACTGCAATGAAATTGCAGAAAACAACCTCATGGAAAGGTGTTTTACACCTGTCTCAATGCATGTGTTGTGGATTAATCTGTTACATAACATTAAACAAGATCAACCCACATCATTCAATATAGAAACATCCTTTGTTCAAAAAGAAACCGTTAACACATTGTTAAACACATTAAAGACATATGAATTGGCTTAAATTCCATTTTAATATCAACTAAGTTACCAATTATTTATGCTCTCAAGCTTCAACAAATTCATCAATTAAACTAAACACTCTAAAATGCCACTCCTACAACATACCAACAAATGAAACATCCTGTTCACAACATTCCTTTCAAAAAGAAACTCTGAAAAGCATTAAAGGTGTTGTTCCAACCCCGTAAGACTTTCGTCTTTCTTCGAAGTTGGACAGTTCACTCTGGCCCTCAGCGTCCACTGTCCTGCAGATTTAGCTCCGACCTCAAACCCTCCTGCCTGTTGTCTAGAAGTAAACCTGAAGACTAGTTAAATTTCCAGATGTGCTCGATTAGGGTTGGAGGATAACTCTCCGCCTCAAAAAGGAGAACGCAAAGGGCCAGAGTTGCCCATTCCTGATTTAAATTTACAAAGCAGCAGTCAGTACATTATATAATATACACATTGAAGTATTATCTATATAATATTGCAGCGCATAATATAAGCTAAGTACTGAACAAAAACTGTTTTACCCATATCAACAGCAACCTATTTTAAAAGATCTTTAAAGGGATACTTCACCTCTGGGAAGATGAATGTGTATTTAAAATAGGTCATTTAAGTAGAAGAAATGTGAAGAAATTTTTGACTTTGGAGCTTTCTAGACTGAGAAAAGCCAGAAAATGTATTTTTGGCTAATGTGGATGAAAGACAACAACTCCCAGAATGCACTTGCTTCGCTGCCTTAGGAGGCCACGCCTACCGGTAAGGGAGCGCAGTTGAAAACAAACAACAAGACTAGCCTATGTGATGAGTTTGCCAGGGATTTACAGATTGCCCATTCCGCCGGGATTCGGCTTTTGCGTTCTACAGTCGTCATTCATTCATTATGTTTACTGTGGCGAGTGTAACCCAGAGTGATTACAAATAAAAATTAAGAAAGGAAAAAAATAAATAGTAAGCCAGAGTGGTTACTAAAAGATACAACCAAAAGTAAATTGAATTAAAAGAAAAGTAAATTAATAACTGAATTCAGAATTGTAAAGTTAAAACCTTTTTCCTTTAATGATCCAAAAGTGTTTTCTTTTTGTTATTATTTTTCTCATGTTGTGAATATGAAAAATGTATGCTGTATTTTGAATTTTTTTTTTTTTCTTTTTTTTATTTCCAAAATTATACATGTAATAATACAATAGATACAAATGTTTCATAATCACATATAATACTCATTGTGTATTACTTAAAAAGAATGAAAAAAAGAAAACAAAAAAAGAAACAGAAAGAGGTATACTTGTATAATCAAAATACAGAGGAGTTTAATTCTTTGTAGATGTCCATAGTTCTGGTTGCTTTTCGGTTGGAAAGTCCTTGCAATGTTTCAAAGTAAATCTTCATGTCAGCCTTAAAATGGTAGATGTTGGGTATCCTTTCAGACCATTTACACTTGTGTATGTAAAACTTACCAAGTAATATAATAAGATTTAACATAAAAATGTAACTCTTGTCTATATCCTTTTTGTCATAATAAAAAATAACATCTCTTTTCTCTATGTGAATTTTAAATCCACTTAACCTATTAAATAAAAATTCCACATCAATCCAAAAGAATTTAACATAGATACATTCAAAGAAAAGATGCAAAATAGTTTCAGTATCCTTTTTGCAAAATGCACAAGATTCAGAAAGGTCAGTTTTATATCTTTTTAGGAATTGGTTTGTTGGATATATTTTATGTATAATTTTAAAATATATTTCATAAACTTTATTATTGATACAGTATTTGTTATTATAAGTCCAAATCAATCTCCAATTAATATTTTCAAAATGGTCATTCCAAAAGTATTTATTCCGAGGTGTTGCAGGGCAATGAATTAGGCATCTGAAAAATTTATTATTACATTTCCTATCTTTAATATCAACACCATTTAGCAAAACCTGTTTTTTAAACATTGATTGCCTATGAGGTTCACTACTACCTCGCAAAAGTCTTAAAAAACCTGCTGGTATTGCATCAAAAACAATGCTATATTCTCGTGGAGATATTGGAATTCCAAATGTCTTTAAAAATTCAGTATATGTAAATAAGTAGCCCTCTTTATTTATCAGTTGTGAGACCATTAGAATATCATTTTTAACCCAATTGTCATAGAAGATTGATTTATTCTTATATTTAACTGTTTTATTATTCCAAATTAACTGTTTGTGGGGGGAAAAGTTGTGTTTGTATATAAGAAGCCAACATAAAAGAGCCTGTCTATGAAAATTGGATAGCTGTATTGGGAGCTTGTTAACCTCAAAGTCACATTTTAAAAGGAACTCTATACCACCAACTCTTTCAAAAATAAGATTTGGAATTATATACCATAGTTTATCTGAATGCTTTATATAATGTTTTATCCAGTTCAACTTGAAAATTGCATTAGACGCACCAAAATCAAGCACATTCAAACCTCCTTGATTATAAGAATTACATAAAATATTTTTATTTAAATAGTGTGACTTGTTTTTCCATATGAAGTTAAATAAAGTGGAATCAATTTTTTTTTGAAAAGATTTTGGTACATCTAATACTTTTGCAGGATAGACTAAACGAGACAACCCCTCAGTTTTGGACAAAAGAACTCTACCTTTGAGTGATAAATCCCTCATGAGCCACATATCAAATTTCTTTTTAATTTTCCCCATAAGGGGTTGGAAATTGGATTGCACTCTGTCCGATTGATTTTTACATATATTGATACCAAGATATGTAACTTTCTCCCTAATTGGAATACCTTCAAATTCGGTTAAATGAGTATCATTGTCTTTAAGTGGAAAAAGAGTACATTTTTTAACATTTAAAGATAAACCTGAAACTTTGGAAAATATATTGAGACAATATATAACCTTTTTTACCTGTGATATATCTTTTAAAAAAATAGCTGTATCATCAGCAAGCTGACAGCATTTAATTTCTTTTTCCATAATTTTGATGCCTTGAAAAGAGTCATTATGTATATATAGAGCCATTGTTTGCATGACCAGAAGAAATAGGAACGGAGCAGCTGGATCTCCTTGTTTTATGCCCCGGGAGATGCTAAATCTACGAGTAGTTCCCCATGGAAGTTTAACCGAGCTATTGCAGTCGGTATATAAAGTTTGTATTGCCCTTTTAAAGTATTGACCAAAACCAAAAAAATCTAGTACATCAAATAAAAAATCATGTTTCACAGTATCAAAAGCTTTGTATATATCTATAAATAGAATGTAACTATTATCAGTTATGTAATCCTTATAATCAATTAAATCTAAGATTAATCGAATATTATTGCTAATATGCCGTCCTTGCATAAAGCCAGACTGGCTATCATCTATAATTGTATCTAAGCACAATTTTATTCTTTGCGCAAAAATATGAGCCAATAGTTTTGCATCATTATTAATTAGGGTTATAGGCCTCCAATTGTCAAGAAGCAAACAATCCTTATTAGGTTTAGGTAACAATGTAATTAAACCTTGACACATTGTTGGGGGAAGCCTACAGGTTTCTATAGCCTCCTTAAAAACTAATAATAAGAATTCAGAAATATAACCTTGAAATACCTTGTAAAATTCACCTGTAAGGCCATCATTCCCTGGGGATTTATTATCTTTTAACTTACTAATGTTCTTTTTAAGTTCTTCAAGGGATATGTCTTGATTACAAATATCCCTTTGAGTTTCATCAATACCTTGAGCCACACTTTTTATAGAAGAGAGGAAATATGAGCTCTGACTACTGTTGTGTTCGGAGTATAGTTTTTTATAAAATTCTTCCACAAAATTAGAAATGTTTGGGGGATCTTCAGAAATCTGTTCATTAATTTTAAGTTTATATATACTATTAACACTAACATTTCTTTTTTCTAAATTATGAAAATATTTCGTATTCTTTTCACCATGTTCTATCCATTTTCGCCTAGACCGAATAAAAGCTCCCTGTGCCAAATTTTGATAGATATTATCCAATTCAGCTTGTAATTCAAATAAAATATTGATGTCATCTTGTGATTGCTCATTCTTTTCATATATAGAAATTATTTCCTTGAGTATTCTATCTTGTCTCTGTCTTTTTTCCTTAGATAATTCTTTTGCCCTTTTGATTGCCATATTACGAATCTGAAATTTTGTATAATCCCAATGTTTACCATATATTTGGTCTTTTTTTGCTTTTATCAAATTTTCATTTATGATTTTTTTGGCTTTTTCTTTGAAGATTTTATCACTCAAAAGTGAATTATTTAATTTCCAATAATTTGGTTTATATTTTATTGAATGATCCCTTATACATAGTACTAAAGTAATCATATTATGATCAGAAAAAACTGAGGGTTCTATTTTGGTTTCTTCCACATTGTCTAGTAACTCATTTGAAATAAGCCAAAAGTCAATCCTGGACCTCTTAGATAAGTCTTTATTATTCCAAGTGAACTGGATTTGCTGTGGATTTTTAAGTCTCCATATGTCACAACAGTTTAAATGCATACATAGATTATTAAACTCTCCATAAGTGCCTCTTAAGGATCTTTGAGGTTGACAGTCTTTTATGGGGTCACTTATGCAGTTCCAATCGCCCCCCAAAATTAGTTTAGCGTTGATGAAGGAATTCAATAACGCGTTTATTTGTTCATCAAATTCCGCAAAAAGGTGTGTGTTTCTATTACTATTATTATGACCATATATATTGCCCATAATGAAAATATTCTCCATATATTCAATAACTAAAATGACCCATCTTCCTGAATCATGAACAACATTTTTAAGGATTTTCCCCTGAAAGGAGCCCTTTAATATGGCAACGCCTGCAGATTTGCTGTTTCCATAGGCCATCCAGATATTGTCACCCCACTGATTTTTCCAGAAATTAAAATCTGAAGCTAAGGCATGCGTTTCTTGTAGAAAGTAAAAATCTGCCTTGAAAGTTTTACAAAATAAAAATACAGCTTTCCTCTTAATCTGTTCTCGTATACCTCTCACATTAAGTGAATAAAATGACAAAGACAACTTGAAAAGTAGAACAAGTTAACTCGAAAAGAAAAAGCCTGAGTTTTAAATATAACAAGGAAAGAAAATGATTTTCTTCACCTTTTGAATACTAATTAGAACAAGCAAACTTGGGTTTATAAATCTGACTTTTTAACTGTCAAACATTAGATATGCTATAACAGCATATCTCTAAACGTAGCCTATTAAGGATAGGCTACAACTGAACTTCTCAACAAAAGTAAATAGGAAACTTCACTTTTAGATCACGTCAGAACTCTCATTCATTACATTCTTATTTCTTTACCCTCAATGATGGCTTTGGCTCCGACGAAGAAGGCTTTTTTCCCTTGCTTCCGTGCCTCTTCAATCTGTGGCCACAGTTTAGTGCGTGTCTCTTTGTCTTTTGTAGTTAAGTCTTCTCCGAATTTTAACTTCTTTGTCTTGAGGAATTCCGAATTCTTCGCGCATTTCCATACATTTTCTTTGGTCGATCTAGATGTAAATCTTGTTATCACCGGTCGAGTTTTACCATCCTCTCTCCTCCCGATCCTATGGCTTACATCAATTTGGGTGCGAAGATCTTCTTCGGGGTTTTGAATGACTGCCTTACAGATGTCAATCACACGCTGTTTTACGTCTTCTCCTTCCCGCTCTGGTAGGCCGTACAGCCTCAGGTTCCATCTTCTGTGATAGCGTTCCATTTCATTCAATCTGTCTTCCAGGCCTGTTATTTTCTTCTGATGGTCATCACTTGCACTTTTAACCGTTGTTATTTCTGTTTTCATGTCTTGAACTTCGTTGAAGAGAAACTCCGATGACTCCTTTAAGGCTTCGATGGAGTCCGCATTTTTCTTTATCAGGCCTGCAAGATTGTCCGCGTTCTCTTTTATTTTTTCAGCCACAAGCCTCACGATGTTATCTTGCAGCTCGGAGAGTGTAGGTTCAACTTTCCCTCTCTTTGCTACCGGAGTGCACGGCGCTGACTCAGGAAGAGAGACAACTCCTCCGTCAGAATTAGTGTAGGAATGTATATCACCTGCTTTAACAACTTCCATAACATCCTCCGTCACATCTCTGTTCTCATTGGTGAATGAAAGCGTCTTGTTTGTCTTTTTACCTTGATCTCTTGTTCTTTTGTCTGTCATCTTTGAATTTGTTTCCTTTTTCCCTTAGCAATTGTGCTAAATCGTCTGCTTAAATCAAACTCACGCTGAAAAAGTGTCCAAATCGTCCTCTTGTTAAGACAGCAATATAAATATATATTTCCAGTTGTTTGCACTTTTCGAATTTAACGTTTAAGGTGAGAAAATCATTTATTTTTCTTTAGCCTTGAATATTGCCAACTGTCTCGGCCGCCATCTTAGCCAGCCCCCTGTATTTTGAATGTTATGTTGCCTTTGAGAGAATGTGATGTGTAGTTCACTGACGACCTATCAGGAGAGAGTAACGCGAATGAGGGGATGACGTCAGAGCACGCGGAGAGAGGAGATGTAAGCACAGAGAAATCGGCAGAGATAATTCTGAGTGAAATTAACAGTGATTTTGATGTAAAACTAGACAAAACGTCTAGAGGTATACTTATTTTATTTGAATTGAACTATATGAGTGATTTTGAGTTAGTTTTGAGTGTTTTTATCGTGGACACGGCGATGATACGGACTGAGCTCATCACTGTGTGGAACAAGATGGCGAGCCTCCCAGCGAATCCTGATTAAAACGAAATCATCGAACGATTTCATCGGACCCTCTGCTTAGTTTTCCCCGGACGGAGGAAAAGAACTGTGCAGGATGACAGAGTGAACTGACGTCGAACTCTTTTCTCTTCTCTTCTCAATTGACAGTATTCTATTTTCCCCTTTCACCACAACGGTAGGCCTGAACTGTTGCATCTAACGTTTACTGGGGTATGGACGATATTTTTTCTCTTTTGAATTCAGAGACTGGTATTTGAAAAAAACACTACTGAATCTACAGATATTTGATCGTTTGTTCATTGTTCATTGCCTGTTTTTATTTTTATTTGAAAGAGAAGGGTTTATTGTGTGAAATAATTGAGATATAATTGTTATTTTTATTTTATTTTTATTTCTGAGTTGAACTGGGAAAAAAAGAAAGGAATCCATTGTGGATTTCGATTAAGAAACTTAAAACCTAAAATTAGTTCAAATAAGGAACTATAAAACTAAAATATAAATATGTAAAAAAAGGAAATATTGAAATAAGAGTTAAAATAGAGGAAATTTGCAATAAATTAGCTTTCAAAAAGAGATTAAAAGGAAATAAATAGGCTAACTCCTTAAAGAAAAAGAAAGATATTAAAAAAGGGATACATAACTAATAATTCTAACAAGGAAAAAGAGAAAACCCAGAAACCATTTTATTTAATTGTTTTATTTTTCTTGCATTTATTAATAATCCGTGGTTTCATTGTTAGTCAACTGCCCATTTTTCTTTTCTGCCATTTCTGTCTTTCCTGAAAGAGAGACAATTTAATTCATTTCATTCATTATTTTTTTTCCCTTTAATATAAATCTTGCAACATTATTCTAACTTACCTTTGTTGTCTGTCTGTTCATTTAATCTCTCACTGCTGCTCCCTACGAATCTAGAGTACTGGTCCACGTATCCTCTTGTATGACTTACCTTGGTACCCATTAGGCCGTGGTGTCCTGGTGACCTGAAGGAGGCGCTACACGAGCAGGACGAGGCTGAGGGCCGCGGGAGAACGGCGCGAGGCCGGTGGCGTCATTACTGAGACGCGCCGGTCTCGCATCTCTCGCGGAGGAGCGGGAATTTTCTTAGCAATGGTAAAACGCACATCAACCGATCACTTGTTTAGCGTTCATGTAAACACTACATTCAGATTCACCGATCGGAATGAATTCAGTTAGATTGAAACAAAAGGTGAGCTGCATGTAAACAATGAATGGCGACCGCAGAACGCAAAAGCTGAATCCCGGACATTTTGAACGATCTCGCCCGCCGGACAAGTCCGGGAAAAGGAGGATGGTAACCCCTACTTACTCAGCTTTCTCCTACTACTCAGCTTTCTCCACAGAACAAGAGCCTGCTAGCTTAGCTTTCAAAGAAAGACGGCTGACACTGTGTACATTCTGTGAGTGAGATCCCTCCCTCTATGGGCGGGCTGAACACATGCGGATCTAGCTCCTTCTACTGGCTGTAGTCTTTAGCCTCTGGACAGAAAATCCTCCGATGACGCAAAATGACGATTTTTGCGTCATCGGAGGATTTTTTCCAGACAAAAAATACATAAATCTCTTGTCTCAGGGGGATATGAGGGGGGAAAGCACGGTAATTCGAAAATACTACAGGTTTTCTACTAATACAAAGCTTAACGCTAAATCCTGAAGTATCCCTTTAAGAAAGGCATGGTCTCTTTTGAGCCTTTGCTAGTGATGCTTGATTTCTTTCCAGACAACATACTCTTCTGTCAGAGCTTCACATGGTCAAAAACCAAGTGATAACCTGTACAATGTAAAAATGTCAACATCAAATTATGTACTACATATTACAGCATTGTTTCAATTCAATACAAGACTCGCGCAGATTTCTGTCTTTGGGCACCAGATGTTCCTTCCTCACCCGAAACAAAAGACTTATTCGATTAGCTTGTGTTGTTATAAGGACTGGTCTTCCTTCTCTGCTGTAAAACAAGAAAGTCTCGACTTACTCTATGTGCAATTACTATTGTTCTTGAAACATATCAATTAAGACTAGGGGTGTCCATGGTTAACCGATTAACCGTTAAAAATTGCGTAACCGAGTGAAACATTTTGCTCGGTTAAGTGGCGTCAATGGCGTGAATTGAATTTAGTTGTAATACATTTTTGCACCACCAGAGACCGCTAGACCAGTTTTCTAATATGAAGCGGGCAAAGAAAGCGCGTGTCCGAGAGTGAAGGCTGTGCGCGAGCCAGAAACAAATATAGTCAGTCAGTATCCGCGCCACTGATCGCAGCACAATAATATCTGTCTGCAGAGCCGCAGCTTTACCCCAGCAGTTTTACCCCGTGCATGCGCAGATTCATCACAACAGTTTTACCCGCAGAGTCCGTTTACCGTTACATTAACCCATGCAATTTGTATTATGCATTTCCTAAACATGTACTTGCTAATCAAACACTTTATATGAACAAACTACTAATCTATAAAACACAATCGGTCTTCCGACCTTTTACTATTGTGTTGATATGCGCGAGGGAGAGAGAGCAATTACAGCGCTCGAGTTGTTTGAAGGCGGTGACAGTGCGCGCGCGCGCGGCCGGGGCTCTCTCTCTGTTTGTTCTTATGCGCCCTGTCCACTGATCTAAATAATTAGTTGTTACGACGACTTATTTGTTCCCTCGTTTTATCGTGGACACGTTGAACCAATTCCCTCCCTCATTTTGATTTAACGAATTACAACGTGGCCAAAAACAGTTTGATACTATTAATTAGTGAATGCTAAAGACCTATTTTTTGTGAATTGGTGAATATTCAGGTGAATTATTTCGTGGCCACGAATTAATAATAATTATTAAACTGTTTTTCTTACCTGTGAAGAGAGCTCTTCAGTGAAGGCCGACTATTCTCGTACAGCTTTTTATTCCTTTTTTTTTTTTTTTGTGAATTGGTGAATATTCAGGTGAATTGTTTCGTGGCCACGAATTAATAATACCTCAGCACGTTTTACAAGACCCTTCTCGATCGCAGCGGCAACGAGCACTTTGATCACTTGATTTAAAAAACAAAACATTTCAGCGCTAGATCGCCTAAAAAAAAAACGAACGAAATGAATGCTTTAGTTAACTGGAGATGTTTTGTTTATTTGTATTGGTATTCGTGCCGCGAGATGTTTCAAAAGTGGTGGGGACAATATCGACCTTAGAAAATAGTGGTGGGGACATGTCCCACCCGCAAATTACGCCTATCTCGGGGTTGCGGCGCGCACACTATGGTTAACCGAGTATTAACCGCTAAGGGCCTCGGTTAACGGTTAATGAAAAACTTGAAAACGTGCAGCCCTAATTAAGACGGTTATAATTAAGTTAATTTACCATACGATTACGAATTCGTCCATAGAGTGACGCCGGGGCGCTTGACCATGCTTCAGTTTTTGACGCCTTGGGAGTGAGAATGGGTTGAATATCAGCACTAACTCTTATTTCATATCAAATAAATTACATTTATCGATAAATGTATATTTTTACAGTCTTTAGAAACTTTGAACTAAACATTGATATTGTGTAGTTTGTGATCCTCCATCAGCAGCTGCAGTTTCTCTCAGCTGTATCAGTGCAGTCACTGTGACGTCTGACTGACAGAGGTTTTTGTACGGCTCTTTATCACTGTGTGAACACCCATTTACTGTTGATATAGTGTAAACTCTGACAGTAATAATCTCCTGTATCTTCAGTCTGGACTCCACTGATGGTCAGAGTAAAATCACTGCCAGATCCACTGCCACTGAATCTAGATGGAGTTCCAGTATTACGGATTGATGCTCCATATATGAGGAGTTTAGGAGCTTCTCCAGGTTTCTGTGAGTACCAGTGTAAGTAATCATTATTATACACATCACTGCTGGTTTTACAGTTTATTCTGACTTCTTCTCCTGGTTGAACTGCTGGTATTGATGGACTCTGAGTTACAGTGATCTGTCCTCTACACTCTGAAAGAAAACACAAACAAAAATGATAAATATACATTTCACAGTTTAAGAGAACTAATAATCACTGTAAAAACTGTATTACACGAACCTTGAATAAACAGTGCAATGGTCCAGATGAAGATGTTGATTGTGTTCATTGCTGTAGTTTAGTCTTGTGTGATGATGAAGATTGTGTTCTGCTCTCAGTCATGAAGTGTTAAACTCACAGCACTATAAACACTCTCAGAGCACTGAAGCATGTGCTGACAATGCAAAGAAGTGGGCAGGATTTACAACAGCTTGTGCTGATAACAAACTCATAAACTCTACATAAAAGATTTTACTTTCAGAATAATGTTATTGAACCATTTAGTGATTAATTGCACATATTTATTAATTGTGAACTATTTGTGTTTATGTTTGTCAGGCTGATAAGACACTAGGTTTTGTCTGGAGAATCATGAATGTAGATCATTTTAAACATATGTCATACGCAGCAGTTTCTCTGAGCTCAGTTCTGTGCTACACCTTTACAAGCATGTTAACAATGAGAAATCAAGAACTAAATAAATCAGTTTTACTATATTTAGAGTCATAATGCAAAAAGTCCATTATGGTCTTTGGAATCAATGTTGACATGTTGCTCTCTGGGAAATATTTTCATGATGTCTATTTATTCCCACATTTTCCACATTCATGAAGTTCATCAGGACTCATAATCAGGTCATTATATATTAAACAATGTGCATCTGAAATGTTCAGAATTATTGATTCATTTATTTGAAGCTGCAGGTTTTTCTGTGAATCATGATGATTGATCTGCATATGAAGAACAGAAGCATCATTATGAGAAACTCCACAACATCATCCATGATCAAAGAGGTCAAAGGTCACCTCAGAGGTCACAGCTCATCAAATATATTTCTTTAAACATGTTATATCAGAAAGCATTTAGTCAAATCTGAATGAGTGAGTGTTGAGAAGAGCTGAGGATCTTCTAATATCAGTGTGTTGAAGTGTTGTTTCTCTCTCTCTGCTCGAGTGTGTGTTCACTCGAGTGGAATAGAGGTTTTTGTACGAGCGTTTCATTAGATTGTATCACTGTGGAGGACTTTCGGTGGAGGAACTAAACTGGTGATCGGTAAGTCTGTCTATTTAATCACCTAATAAAAAAAATACAATTTAGATTTCAGAAAGTGTTTTACAGTGGAAACAAGAACAACATTTATTAATAATAATGATTATTAGATATTGTGGTAAACTTTACTTAAAGCCTTATTATACTGTATAATGCATTATAAAGGTATCAATAGCGTATGTTATAATGTCATATATGTTTTCATAAATAACTGAAACCAAAGTTAAAATGTTTCATAATATTTGCAAATTCCTTGAACATCTTGAATTGGTTGTTTGTCATGAGTTTTAGTGTTTTATAATTTTTTGGAGGTGTAACAATGAATAGATAATATTACAATGTGTTAAAACCTTGTTTACAATTATTGATGAGATCATAATGTGTAAAACAATACATAATTAATGCATTAAAAATACTTTTTATAATGCAATATGTATAAAGGCTTTAGTTAAAGTGTGACTGATATTTTTGTATAATTATTTAATCTAAAACAATGGTATTATTATAAGACTAACATTATTCCTTTCAACAAAAAAATATATATAAAAAATGAAATAAAATTCTAAACATATTTCCACACTGTGTCTCACTATGAGTTTAATCAGTTTATTACAGGTTTGTTTTTCCTTCATTTATTTCTACACTGAGTTCATATTTAGTTCATCTTTTATTGTAGAAATCATACATGGAAAAAAGAGATTTGACATCAGAATGTAAATGTTGCTACTTTCTGTAGTTCAGTCAATGATACTGAATCTCTTTTGCTCATGTTGTGCTTATAATTCAGTGTTTTGTTCATTCTGTGTGATTCAATTGTGTTTTAACTCTTTGAAATTGAGTTACATTTTCAGTTCAGGTGAATATCTCAAAATGTAAGATATTTATGTTCAGAGTGAATAATTGCTGGAATTAAAGCAGTCAGATCGGCCTGATAATAGATAATATGTGTTATAACTGCTGTTACACTTATTGATTAGATCATACATGCATTTTAATGTATATAGCAGTGCATAATTAATGCATTAAAAATACTTTTAGAATGCAATATGTATGACAGCTTTAATTAAAGTGTTACTGATATTGTTTTATAACTAGATGTACCGCATGGCGGTAAAAAATATGACCGCCGCTCAGGCCTGCACTGGCTTTCCACAAAAATAAATGACGTGGAGCAATTTGGCTGTATTGCGTGTTTATGTATATAAGTTGTATATTTTAAAAGACTGTCTGGAGTATTCCTGTGGATCATGGATAATTTAGAGTTTTGTAATTATTTGCCATTACTATTTAAGTTCCCTTTCAAGGGAACTCGCGTTGCGTCGAGTTTGACGCTGTGGGAACGCTTTGCGTGATGATGTCTTGAAGCACATGTAAAATCAGCCCAATGGCGTGGCGGAACGTCAGAGGCGGGTGACGTCACGTACCAGGAAACTATAAAGCCGGCACGAAAACAGAAAGCGAAAGCTTCTGTGTCTTCAGTAGCGCTCTATGTGAAATCTGTCTTTGTCTATTTATTGTTGTCTTGTCACTGAAAGCAATTACGTCCAGCGAACAGTTCAGAATGTTTGTGCATCCCTGCCCGCGTTTTATTACGGGTAGAGACACTCACGCTCTGTGCATTGTTTGTTTGGGAGAGGAGCATGCCCAGTCAACACTCGAGGGTGCTGACTGTGTGCACTCGCTCCGATCCCGGCTGAGTTTCTTCCGGGAAGCTCGCGTCCCCCAGGGCTCGAGTCCCGCTGCTGCCGAGGCACAGCGGCGATCTCAGTCCTGGGGTTCGCAAATGGATCTATCAGCGGGGTCTGAGACGGGCTCTGCCTTATCTCAGCCCTTATCTGATAGACCTGATGTCATTCATCAGGGTTCGGAAGCACGCGCTGCGGTTTCTTCCACCCTGATGATGGCACAAACACTGCAATTATTCAGTTCTGAGGATCTGGATGTTGTTAGTGTTGAGGCTGAGTCTGAGGATGCCCCACCTCAGTCTCATACATTTGAAGAATTGCTGGATGTAGTGACAAGAGCAGTCGTTAGACTATTGAGTGTTGGGACGTTCGTTCAAAATAAATAAATAAATAATTTTATGATTTGACGAACGCTTTCTGCCCTCACGTGCACAATCACAACGCCGAAATCTGCCGTTTTTCCCCGATCTCCACACTGAGGTGTCGAGATCGTGGGATTAGCCAGTTTTATAGAGTTTTTTATTTCACAAAACTTCGAATTATTCTTCTATTTCTGGTTATAAAGAAAATGGTTATGGGGAGATGCCAAAGGTGGAAGAGACGCTTGCGAGCTATCTCTCTCCAGCGACGGCATCTTCTCTAAAAATTTCGGTATTGCCTAATGAGCCCCTCAGAGTTGTTACTTCTCTGGGGGGCAGGGCTTATTCCGCGTCTGGTCAGGCTGCAGCATTTTTACACTCGATGTCTTTGCTGCAGGCTTATCAGGTGGAATTATTGGGATCTCACTGAGGGCGGGGGTTTTGGCCCAGATGTGGTGTGTGAGCATCATTAAACACAGAGAAAATATATAAAAAAAAAATAAAATAATACATATATTTTTATGATTCTCTCCTTTCTACATCTGAGTTATTTGGCAACGCTGTTTATACTGCAGTTGAGAAATTCCAAGAGGCTTCTAAACACGCTGCAGCGTTCCAAAAAAAAAAAAAAAAAAAAAAAAAATGCTCCCCCGTCGCTCACATCCTGAGGCTGCTGTGCGGGAACAGCCTCAGGCCTCGAGCTCCCATAGGGCATCTAAAAAGCAGAGCGTTTTCTCCCGTGCTCCCCCGCAAAGATCTTGGGGACAGGGAGGACGTTCTCAACCCCAGCCTTCGAAGGGTAGAGCGGATCTGAGGACCGTTATTACCGCCAAGAAGGCTACTGGGAAAAAGTCCTGACGTCCGAGGGCTCAGGACAAATGAGGGCAGTCCCCCCCGAAGTAGAGCGGTCAACACCTCTTTTTACGGTGCCCGTCTCTCTTCTGTGCCCTCAGGGGACCGTTCTGCTAACCCTGCCACCTCCGGTGTTACAGGGCGCAGCGGTCTCCGGCGAGCACATATCTCAAGGACCACCCGGAAACGTAGTGGCCTCGGGATGCCCGCCCCCTCTGAGGAGGGTGTTAGAGCAGTCGGTTCGGTCGTTCCCTGCCGGTGCACCGTTACAGGGCGTCGAATCGACTACTCAACAACAACAAAATCCAGAAACCAGTCTCAAGAGGCTGGTACCTCTAGTAGAATCTTTGACAGCGTGGAAGCTACTGTCAAATGTTTCTCGTTGGGTCCTGCAGACCGTAGGGTTAGGGTTCCAAATACAGTTTGGTTCTCGCCCACCTCGGTTTATGGGGGTCCTACCCACCGTGGTGGACCCCGAGCAGGTTCTGGTTATGGAACAAGAAGTGAACACTCTGTTAGAGAAGGGGGCCATAGAATATGTACCTCCCTCCAACAGGGAAACCGGGTTTTACAGTCGGCATTTCATAGTTCCAAAAAAGGATGGGGGATTGCGTCCCATTTTAGATCTTCGAGTTCTGAATGAGTCAGTCATGCAGCTCAAGTTCAAAATGTTGATTTTGAGACAAATCGTGCCACAAATCAGGTCCGAGGACTGGTTTGTCACGATAGATCTCAAGGATGCTTATTTCCATCCGTCCATGTCACTGGAAGTTCCTGAGGTTTGCTTTCGGGGGCAAAGCATACCATTATCGGGTTCTTCCATTCTGGCTAGCTTCGTCACCCCGCACTTTCACCAAATGCGTGGATGCAGCTCTGGCGCTTCTGCGCCTCCAGGGTATTCGCATATGAACTATATCGACGATTGGTTGATTTTAGCTCAGACGCATCAGTTGGCGGTTCGACATCGAGATGTCGTCCTCGCCCATATGAAAGAGTTGGGGTTACGGCTGAACGCCAAGAAGAGTGTGCTTTCTCCACTCCAGAGGACCAACGGGATACCTTTTGGACTGCTACACATGAGGCCCCTGCAGTGGTGGCTCAGGACCAGGGGGTTTTCCTCGAGGGGCAACCCATTTCGCACAATCAAGGTCACGCGGCGATGCCTACGTGCCTTGGTTGTGTGGAAGAAACCTTGGTTCCTGTCCCAAGGCCCAGTGCTGGGAGCTCTTTGTCGTCGCAAACTGCTAACGACAGATGCTTCCCTCACGGGCTGGGGAGCGATTCTAGTGGGTCGTTCATCTCAATCATTTATGGCATATCACGAAGTAGAGCGGTTAACACCTCTTTTTACGGTGCCCGTCTCTCTTCGGTGCCCTCAGGGGACCGTTCTGCTAACCCTGCCACCTCCGGTGCTTCAGGGCGCAGCGGTCTCCGGCGAGCACATATCTCAAGGACCACCCGGAAACGTAGTGGCCTCGGGATGCCCGCCCCCTCTGAGGAGGGTGTTAGAGCAGTCCGTTCAGTCGTTCCCTGCCGGTGCGCCGTTACAGGGCGACGAACCGACTACTCAGCAACAAAACCCAGAAGTCAGTCTCGAGAGACTGGTACCTCTAGTAGAATCTTTGGCAGCGTGGATGCTACTGCCGAATGTTTCTTGTTGGGTCCTGCAGAGACCGTAGGAAAAGGGTATCATATTTAGTTTGGTCTAAATCTATCACCGAGGGGGTTTGCGCTCGTGCCCATTATGCTATCTGGCACGCCATATCCTCTTGTGGTCCCAGGGGAAGCTGCTGTCTCTCAGGGCAGCTTACTTCCTCGGGGTCCAGAATTTGGGAGCAGACACTCTGTCGAGACAGGGGCTGAGGCCCGGGGAATGGAGGCTCCACCCCGAGGTGGTGGAGTTCATATGGAGGGAGTTTGGCCAAGCTCAAGTGGATCTGTTTGCGTCTCGAGAGACGTCTTACTGTCCGCTTTGGTTCTCCCTCACGCATCCAGCTCCTCTGGGACTGGATGCCATGGTGCAGACGTGGCCGAGGCCACGCCTGTATGCCTTTCCCCCAGTTGCTCTGCTCCCGGGAGTTCTGGAGAGAGTTCGCAGGGATCGGGTTTGCCTGCTTCTTATAGCCCCGCGGTGCCGGGCAGAGTATGGTTTCCCGACCTTGTGTCCCTCCTCGACGGGCCTTCTCTGGAGCTACCTGTCAGGAGGGATCTTCTTTCTCAAGCAGGGGGCGCTATAGTACACCCCCAACCAGAACTGTGGAACCTGTGGGCTTGGCCTCTGAGGGGGCCCAGCTCATAGGGTCAGGTCTCTCAACCGAGGTTGTTGAGACCATTCTACAGTCCAGAGCTCCCTCCACGAGGAAACTTATGCCCTGAAGTGGAGAGTTTTCACTTCATGGTGTAGTGACCGTCTGTTGGACCCAGTTAACTGCCCAATTGGTACAGTGCTGGAGTTCCTGCAGGTTCGGTTCACGGCAGGTCTGACCCCGTCCACTTTAAAGGTTTATGTGGCGGCCATAAGTGCTTACCACATTCCTTTGGGTGGAATGTCTGTGGGGAAAGACCCTCTGGTATCTCATTTCCTTCGTGGCACCTGGAGGCTGAGGCCTGCAGTTCGCTCTAGGGTGCCTCCGTGGGATTTGTCCTTTGCGCTGCAAGGCCTTTCCCTGGCCCCCTTTGAGCCTATTATATCCCTAGGTCCCTACTAACGTGGCCAGACCTTTTTACTGCAGGCCTTCTGTCCTCCTCCCTTTCAGAATTCGGACCAGGAGACTTTATTTGTGTGCTTTGGGTCCCCTAACAAGGGGTCTCCAGTGTCTAAGCAAAGCATGAGCAAGTGGGTAGTTGAGGCTATTTCGCTTGCTTATGTAGCGGCTGGACAGCCTGCTCCTATGGCTGTCCGGTCGCACTCTACTAGGAGTATGGCGGCCTCCAAGGCCCTTATATCAGGAGTTTCCTTACTGGACGTTTGTGCTGCGGCGGGCTGGTCCTTTCCGCACACTTTCGTCAGTTTTTACTCTCTGGACCTGGACTCTACACCAGGGTCTCAGGTCCTGTCATCCTAGTGCTGCTCTTTATGATTTCACACAGGACAGACATTTATAGCTATGGGGGCGTTGGTATAGACGTTCCCACAGCGTCAAACTCGACGCAACGCGAGTTTCCTTGAAAGGGAACGCCTCGGTTACGACTGTAACCTCGGTTCCCTGAAGAGGGAACGAGCGTTGCGTCACCTTGCCATATCTCCTTCATGCCTGCTAGCGACTACTTCAGACTTTTACGAAGCTTTCGCTTTCTGTTTTCGTGCCGGCTTTATAGTTTCCTGGTACGTGACGTCACCCGCCTCTGACGTTCCGCCACGCCATTGGGCTGATTTTACATGTGCTTCAAGACATCATCACGCAAAGCGTTCCCACAGCGTCAAACTCGACGCAACGCTCGTTCCCTCTTCAGGGAACCGAGGTTACAGTCGTAACCGAGGCGTTTTATATCAAAAGTCATTAGTTTAGACACTTAACATCCATAATGTGAAAACGTCACATCCATAACAGTGGTTAACAGTAAAAAGCGACTGAAGTGCCCTTGAGCAAGGCACCTAACCCCTCACTGCTCCCCGAGCACCGCTGTTGTTGCAGGCAGCTCACTGCGCCGAGATTAGTGTGTGCTTCACCTCACTGTGTGTTCACTGTGTACTGAGTGTGTTTCACTAATTCACGGATTGGGATAAATGCAGAGACCAAATTTCCCTCACGGGATCAAAATAGTATATATACTTATTTATACATACTAAGTATGAAAAATCTGTGATTTTTTTTTCAAAGGACCCTCCCATTCAATTTCTACAAACCTCTACCAAACGGTTGAGGTGCCTGTTGATGGTAAAAGTCAGTTATCTGACTTTGGCATGGGTTTGTTGTGTTTTACTGAAATAAAAAACATTTTTTCCCCAAAAAAGTGGTTTTATCTTGTAGCCCTGGTCCCAGAGTTTTAAAAAAACAATGTTAACAAAATTAAACTCATTCCCACTGTACCTAGTAGAACACTTAAGTAAATGTCCCATTGAAATTAATGGGATTTTATGGATTTAGGTGAAGAAAGTGTACACATAATACATTTTGGTCTGTACCATGAAGAGAAAACTGATTCAACTATATAAACTATATATTTTCTGAAAGCGTAGACTCTCAGGATGTGATCTAACATGACATGAAACATGTCCCACCCACCTCATTAGTATAGGCTACTGCCCAAGCATAACACATTGGGTATTGGTAAATCGGGTATATGGCTGATATCTAAAAAAAGTAGTAGTATGTGCATGTCTGTGTGTATGTGTGTGTGTTTGTGTATGTGTGTGTCTGTGTGTGTGTGTGTGTCTGTGCGTGTATGTATGCATGCGTACATGTGTGTGCGCGTGTGTGTTTGTGTGTGTGTGTCTGTGCGTGTGGATGTCAGTGTGTGTGCATGCTTGCGTTTGTTTGTATTCCTGCATGTGTGTGTGTGTGACAGTATCATCCTAAACCAGCAACCCTTCGCTCAACAGCACCATCTACAGGCCGATGAGTGTACAGTCACTAAATGTGCACATAAATGAATTTATTTTATACCCCCCCATGGATGAAATTCTGCGAAACTTAGCATACCCCCAGAGGATGTCAAGTTAATCATACACATGAAATATGATTCAGTTCTGAACATCTCCACTGAAGATAGGGGCAATTAAAGCAGAATAATATTGCATTTTCATTTTTTATGGGAGGGGCGCAAATCACAAATGAGTGATTATGGGCTAGGTTGATGTGGGCCCTTAAGAGCAACATACCATAAAAATTTCTTCATCCTCGGTGCCACGGTTCAGGTAGTTATTTAGGAAAAACTGCATTTTTTGGGTTTGGGGGGGCCCAGCGCGGGGGGGGGAGTGGCCCCCGGGGACCAAATGAAATTTTTCCGTAAAAGTCTAGTGGGGCTACATGCCCACCAAATTTCATGTTCCCCGGTGTTTCGGTGTCCCTGGTATCGTTGACGGAAAATTCAGTAGATTGACGAAAAAAAAAAAAAAAAAAAACCTTGACAATCCCTATATGACCGCTTTCGCTAGCTACGCTAGCGGCGGTCATAATGATTGAATCTAAAACTAGAGCAGCATTACTCCTATGCTGTGAATGTGCAGTGCAGTGTGTGTGTGTGTGTGTGTGAATGTGTTGTGTTTGTCTCCTGCAGCTGGTCCCACAGTGAAGCCCTCAGTGTCTCTGCTGCCGCCCTCTTCTCTGCAGATCTCTGGAGACTCAGCCACACTGCTCTGCCTGCTCAGCTCTTACTCTTGAAGGATCCAAATTTAAGAATATGTTTAAGATCTGCTGATCTTACTTCCTTACATAACATCACATGAAAAACTAAGGTGAATTACACTGTATTGGGCATTCAAGGTGAACATGATGGCATCAATTTACTGATCAGAAGTCAGCTTTAAATCAGCTGTCTAAACATTGTAATAGTCAGGGGTTTTATACCATCTTTGATCTTCCAACTAAGAGCTGAACTGTGTGGGAATGTTACCTAGTCTAAGGTCTCGTGACCAATTGTTGTGTATACCATTTGGGGGGGGGGGTACCATTATCTCAGTTGGGGGCAATTGCCTCTATTGTCTTTAGATGATTAGATTTAGTGGTTACCTCTAAGGCTGTGTGTATGTTTAGCACCTTTAAGGACAGCCCACTGAAAGACCTATAAAGAAACCATGTAAAGTTTGTTAGCCAGAATGATTTGGGAAGAACTGCAGCCGCGTACAGCGAAGTCCTCAATAAAGAATAACTTTGTTTGAACGTGATCCCCAACGTCTCCTGGTCTCTTGCTTCGACGAAGAAAAAGTTTTCAACACTCTCCACAGGGGGCGCTGGTGAGCTGGACACTGGACGGGTCAGAGGTCACCGAGGGGGTTCTGACCAGCGCAGAGAGCCAGCAGGACGGCCGCTACAGCCGCAGTAGCGTCCTGACCCTCAGCAAAGCACGCTGGGAAGAGGGAGAGCTGTACGTCTGCAGAGTAACACATGATGGAGCTCCTCATGAGGTCTCGTTCCACAAGAGCTCTGAGTGCTGATGTTTCTCTCCTGAAGATGAGCCGTATCTGAGTGTCCTGTGTCAGGCAGGATTCACATGAGTCTAGTGCTGCAGCTGTAGTGATTTACAACTCAATACTGAAAGAGTGTGTGTGTGTGTGATCTTTCAATCTGCTGTGTTTGCTGCAACATTCAATAAAGCTTCTCAACATGTTCACTTTGTGTCTGACAACATCATTCAACTAACAGATGAAGATGCAGGTGCTTTTCAGAAGGTTGATGTAGCAGTAAATGTCAAATAAAGCTCTTGGGGTTTGAACATGGTCTCTGGAGACAGGGCTGCTCTATTCTGAGAGGATCACAATCACTCCACCCTGACAATGCAAATGGGCTTTTCAGTCTCACTCTTTGATTGGTTACATGATCTGGACTGGAACACTTTCACTTCTGCTTTAGTGAAGCAGCGCAGACAAACTGATCATTTATAGGAGATTAAAAAGTTTACTATATAAAAATATAATAAAAAAGATCGAGAATCAGCCGTTCTGACAATAATTGTGACATAATCATTACATTTATAGGCGATGGTGTAAATATACTGTATATGAAAATGTTATTAAAAATATAATCCATGATCAAGATCAAGAATCAGCCGTTGTGACAGTAATTGTGTAAGAATGTAAAAGTTTCTGAGGCTCAAATGGAAAGCATCACGTCCAGACAGCAGAAGTGACTGAATGCAGTCTGTTCAGTTTGATTGACAGGATCATATATTACACCTAAAACATGATGATCATATTGAAACACTGACTCATTCTCTTCATAAACACAAGAGTGATGTTGATTGTAATGATATAGTGTTATTAGTGTTTGGATCAGTGGCAGAGGTTTGACAGTTGATGCTGGAAGGCCAAGAGAGCATTACAATAGTCCAGTCTGGAGAGAACAAGAGTTGTGTAGCTCTGATAGGAAGGGCCTGATCCTCCTAATGTTGTATAAGGCAGATCTGCAGGACATAATCATTACATGATTACATGATACTCTAATGAGAGTTAGTGGACATTGTTGTATAGTCACGTAAATCAAGAGATCACATTCAGGTAACTCACATGTAACGGGCAGTTCTAGAAATGTGCTCTGTGAAGTTTAACGCGAAGTTAAGACTTTCCAGGCGAAGGTCCTTCGTCAGATCTGGATACGGCCTGGATCCGGCAGGCTGCAGGAAAACCTCGGGATAAACACAGACACTAAAATTAGCGTAGATGCCATTCTTCTCATGATGTAACGAGTACATCAGGATTTTTGGGAAGTGTTCCCGGTTCCGGCTGACCTAATATATGCAGCCTAACATTAAATTATAGAAGTCTATAATGTATTATGTGAAAGCTAGGTCAAAGAGATGTGTCTTTAATCTGGCTTTGAATTGACAGAGTGTGTCTGCTTCCCGGACAATGGTAGGAAGACTGTTCCAGAGTTTTGGTGCTAAATAGGAAAAGGATCTACCGCCAGCAGTCGATTTTGATATTCTAGGTATTATCAACTGGCCGGAATTTTGAGATCGCAATAGACGTGACGGACTATAATGCGTTAAGAGCTCGCTCAAGTACTGCGGAGCTAAACCATTTCGTGCTTTGTAAGTAATCAGCAATATTTTAAAATTGATGCGATGTTTAATAGGGAGCCAGTGCAGTTTTGACAGAACCGGGCTAATATGGTCATACTTCCTGGTTCTGGTAAGAACTCGAGCTGCTGCGTTTTGGACCAGCTGTAGTTTGTTTATTAAGCGTGCAGGGCAACCACCCAGTAGAGCATTACAATAATCTAGCCTTGAGGTCATGAACGCATGAACTAATTGTTCTGCATTTGTCAATGAGAGCATATGGCGTAATTTAGATATATTTTTAAGATGGAAAAATGCAGTTTTACAGATACCAGACACGTGACTTTCAAATGAAAGATTGGTATCAAAGAGCACACCCAGGTTCCTAACCGACGACGAAGACTTAACAGAGCAGCCATCAAGTGTTAGACAGTATTCTTGATTATTACGTGAGGAAGTTTTTTGTCCAATAATTAGAAACTCTGTTTTTTCAGAATTTAGAAGTAGGAAATTACGAGTCATCCAATTTTTTATATCCGCTATGCATTCCGTTAATTTTGTGAATTGATAAGTTTCGTTAGGTTTTGAAGAAATATAGAGCTGAGTATCATCGGCATAACAGTGAAAGCTAATGCCATGTTTCCTAATGATATCTCCTAAGGGTAGCATGTACAGAGTGAACAGCAACGGTCCTAGTACTGAGCCTTGTGGTACGCCATACTGAACTTGTGATCGATGAGACATCTCATCATTTACTGCTACAAACTGATAACGGTCAGATAAGTATGATTTAAACCATGCTAGTGCATTTCCCGTAATGCCAACATAATGTTCTAATCTATTTAAAAGAACGTTGTGGTCAATGGTGTCAAATGCAGCACTAAGATCGAGTAACACTAATAGAGAGATACAACCACGATCGGATGATAAGAGCAAATCATTTGTGACTCTAACGAGAGCTGTCTCGGTACTATGGTACGGTCTAAATCCTGACTGGAAATCCTCGCAGATATCATTTCTTTCAAGAAAGGAACACAGTTGTGAGGATACTGCCTTTTCTAATATCTTTGACAGAAAAGGTAGATTCGAGATCGGCCTGTAATTGACTAATTCTGTAGGATCAAGTTGCGTTTTTTTAACAAGCGGTTTAATCATAGCCAGCTTAAAGTTTTTTGGTACGTATCCTAGAGACAAAGACGAATTAATGATATTAAGAAGATGATCTATGACCTTTGGAAGTATTTCTTTCAGTAGCTTAGTCGGTATAGGGTCTAACATACATGTTGTAGATTTAGATGATTTAATGAGTTTAGTAAATTCTTCCTCTCCTATAGCAACGAATGAATCAAATTTTTCCTCAGGGAGACTACAATGCACTGCCTGATGTGATACTGTAGTAGACGGTTGCATAGTTATAATTTTGTCCCTGATATTATCAATCTTATAAGTGAAGAAGTTCATAAAGTCATTACTGCTGTGTTGCTTGGAAACTTCGGTGCTTGAAGCTTTATTTTTCGTTAGTTTAGCCACCGTTTCAAATAAATACCTAGGATTATGTTTATTTTCTTCTAATAGGGTTGAAAAATAAGCAGATCTAGCAGCTTTTAAAGCCTCTCTGTAAGTAATTGAGCTCTCTTTCCATGAAATGCGAAATACCTCTAGTTTTGTTTTCTTCCAGTTGCGCTCCATTTTTCTGGCTGCTCTCTTAAGGGCCCGAGTGTGCTCGTTGTACCACGGCGTTGGACTATTTTCTTTAATCTTCTTTAAGCGCAACGGAGCAACTGTGTCTAAAGTGCTGGAAAAGAGAGAGTTAAACGTTTCTGTTGTAATATCTAGTTCTTCTAAGCTATCTGAGATGCTGAGATGATGAAACTGATTAGGAAGATTATTAATAAAGCAATCTTTAGTAGCAGAAGTGATAGGTCTCACATATTTGAAACACGGAGTCGGCTTTGCAGCCTTGGCTAAATGCAAATTACACGAGACTAGGTAATGATCTGAGATGTCATCGCTCTGCTGCAGAATTTCAACGGCATCAACATCTATTCCGTATGATAATATTAGATCTAGAGTATGATTACGACGATGAGTAGGTCCTGACACGTGTTGTCTAACTCCAATTGAATTTACAATGTCTTTAAATGCCAATCCCAATGCATCTTTTTCATTATCGATGTGTATATTAAAATCACCAACAATTAGTACTTTATCTGCAGTCAATATTAATTCTGATAGAAAGTCCGCAAATTCTTTGATAAAGTCTGTATGGTGCCCTGGTGGCCTGTATACAGTAGCCAGCACAAATCTCATAAGTGATTTATCGTTTACACTATATATTTTTACATTAAGCACCAATGCTTCAAAAGAATTATATTTAAAACTTGATTTCTTAGTGGTTTTGAAACTATTACTATAAATTACAGCAACACCACCCCCTTTGCGTTTCAGACGAGGCTCATGTTTAAAACAGTAATCTTGCGGGGTTGATTCATTTAAAGTAATGTAATCGTTTGGTTTTAGCCAGGTTTCTGTCAAACACAGCACATCAAGGTTATTATCTGAAATCATATCGTTAACAACGAGTGCTTTTGAAGTAAGCGATCGAATATTCAGCAACCCAAGCTTTAGCATTTGCTCATCTGTAATATAGCTGTTTTTTATTTGTTGAACATCAATTAAATTTTTAACCTTAGATGGGTTTAAACGTTTTTTGGATTTCCAAATTTGGGGAACAGACACAGTCTCTATATGATGATAGCTAGGTGAAAGAGGCTCTATGTGATAGGATTTATCTGACCTGGGTGACGTGAGACAGCTAGCAGACGGTCGGTTAAGCCAGTCTGTCTGCTTCCTGACCTGAGCCCCAGATTGTCATGTTTGAGCTCTAAGACTATGAGCCATATTACTAGAGAGAAGAGCATGCCATGCCTTATCATTCACATAACACAATACATTGATTTGAATTTTGCAAAGCACTTTCTGTTTGGAAAGGCAATATTCGAGTGGGCGTCAACGATCATGCATATTTAGTGGTTCACACCTGAGGAGACAATGGGGCCTGCATACTTAAATAGCCATTCATTCAGGTGAGTCACTGAGCCACAAGAATGCAAGAGCAACAGTTGGAAGCATCTCAATTCTTTTTTATTTTTCCACATATTGTGCTTGCAATTTGGCCTATGATATCCAAGGAAAACATGTCTAGTAATTGTGCAGTTCTCATACTGTATTTTCAGTTTTGGAATATTTATCCTTTCCCCAAATTTGTCACTAATAAAACACAATAAAAATTATTTGAAGAAAAGGCTTATATTTACCTTTTAATAGTTTGTTTACATCTACCTTGTAAATATATTTTTTTATTAAAAAGGTTACAATTACAACAACAATTCAAGTGTAATCTTTCTTTGTAAAAACTAAAGTATACATTTTATCATACATATTTCAAAGTTAAGGATTTGATTGATTATTTGATAACTTTATTTTTGACAAAACATACTATATTTAACATGAGCAAATATTGGCAAACAAAAGCTTATTAGAGGTGGCAGATATTTTACAGTAAAAATGTATAATCTATCCAAAACTAATCAATGAAATGTTGTCTTTCATATGTCTGTAACATAGGTCTTTCATTTTTATTATAAGAAATATAAATGTTAATTTGCTTATACAAATACATTTTATTTGAACATATTTCAGTCGATTTTTACTCAGTATAGCAATACAGTTTGCTAAAACCGAAACATTCATTCACAAACAGAAACGCCTGACTGTAACGTTGTTTTTATGAAATATTAGGGGCATATAAATGTTAATTTGCAGTTTAACCCTCTGGGGTCTAAGGTGTTTTTGGGGTCCTTGAGATGTTCTGACATGCCCTGACATTTTTGCTTTTTTCAGTTGCTTATAAACATATTAATGGCAAAAAAAAAATTACACACTATTTAGCACAAACAGGGCTACCATGAAATGTGAGCAACAAGAATGTACATGTCTGCATTTTTGAGAGAATAATGTTTATGCGTGGTTATTGAAAAAACTAAAAACTAAAGTTTCTGAAATAAGGCCATAAAACACATTCTAAATATGTGCCAATAAGACTTTTGTCTAAAAGATGTCATCGCCTAGTGTTTTTTCTTCAAAATGAAGTGAAAATCACCCTGCCTTATCATTCACATAACACAATACATTGATTTGAATTTTGCAAAGCACTTTCTGTTTGGAAAGGCCATATGCGGAGTGGGCGTCAACGGTCATGCATATATAGTGGTTCACACCTGAGGAGACAATGGGGCCCGCATACTTAATTAGCCATTCATTCAGGTGAGTCACTGAGCCACAAGAATGCAAGAGCAACAGTTGGAAGCATCTCAATTCTTTTTTATTTTTCCTCATATTGTGCTTGCAATTTGGCCTATAATATCCAAGGAAAACATGTCTAGTAATTGTGCAGTTAATTCTCATACTGTATTTTCAGTTTTGGAATATTTATGCTCTCCCCAAATTTGTCAATAATAAAACACAATAAAAGTTATTTAAAGAAAAGGCTTATATTTACCTTTTAATAGTTTGTTTACATCTACCTTGTAAATATATTTTTTTTATTAAAAAGGTTACAATTACAACAACAATTCAAGTGTAATCTTTCTTTGTAAAAACTAAAGTATACATTTTATCATACATATTTCAAAGTTAAGGATTTGATTGATTATTTGATAACTTTATTTTTGACAAAACATATTATATTTAACATAAGCAAATATTGGCAAACAAAAGCTTATTTGAGGTGGCAGATATTTTACATTAAAAATGTATAATCTATCCAAAACTAATCAACGAAATGTTGTCTTTCATATGTCTGTAACATAGGTCTTTCATTTTTATTATAAGAAATATAAATGTTAATTTGCAGTTTAAATCCAGGAAATTTGTTAATGAAAAAATTATTAAAAGATACAATTGATACAAAACGAAATTTGTTTTAAAGAAAGGATTTGTACTTTCTGTTTTGAGGTCTCTGTGAAAGTTTGAAAGTCTTTTAGTGATTTTTTTAGAGCGCTCGCGTCCATAATGGAGAACTGTCACGTAATATTGTTTTTTCCTCATAAATGCGAACACGAAAAATAAAAGACAAAAGACTTTTAAGTAAAACTTACTCCGAAATTGTGTTCTCGGCGGAATTCGCTCTTCAAAATGCTGCCGTTCGCCATCTGAGTTACAATCTTCCTCTGAGGAAAAGGTGCATTCTTCCTCGCCGTCCAGAATCATCTGAAGGGAGTCTTTATTACCGGAGAAGCGTGTCATACTCAAAACGCGATGAACTATCAGTAAGTCTGATGAAGAAACTTTTTATGGCATTGATCGGGGGGCGGGTGCGCTGCATACTAGATCATCTAACTATTTACATGTGAATCGCGCCGGGGGCGGGGCGGCCGCAGCTGATTATAGAGATAATGAGGCAGAAGGAAAAACGGTACCTCTCCTTGCTTTCAAACGGATTACATGAGTTGAAAACATTTGTTTTTTATATAAATTACTTCATTTAAAAGAGGAGATTTCAAGCTTCATAAAGACATATCTCACGTGCCTGTGTGAGAAGTATTCGCTGAGTTATGATTCATTTTCGGACGCGTTTCAGAATGGACTACATGGACAGAGAGAAGGCAGAACTCGCTTCGTGTTTATTTTTCTTTATTTGGCGAAAAGCACAACACTTTGTTTTTATTGTGAGTGTACACAAAAATAATACACACTTAACAGGATAGATTGATGTATAACACAAGCATATAAGATAAAAATTAATATTTTTATTTTATTATTTTTTTGCACTCATACGGAAAAAAACGAGCCTATCGCGCCGGCGCGATAGCCGACCTCAGGGGGTTAATATGTACAAATTGCTAAAACATCATCATTCATTCACACAGAGACACATCATCATTCATTCACACAGAGACGCAATTTAAATTTAAACTGTCTTTTTGCGAGCTGTGATAAACAGCGCGCATCTCTGCGGCTGCCGTTCATTCATTCACAGAAACGCGATTAACTTGAGAAGGAAAAAAAAACTTACTAACTACAGTATTCGGATCCTCTCTCCTGCAATACCCGCACTCTGAGGTAGATTTTCCATTATTATTATTCCTCACAGCGCTGCCAGATGGTGTAAACACGTAGGCTACAATATGATTAAACTTGTGTTTTCTCGAGCTGATATGGGGGCGTTCACAGGTTTGCAGGATTGCCTCAGTAATTTGCGTTTGAATAGCACGCGCTCTCCGTGGGCGGGTTCACATTACATTTGAATGAGCTCTAATTAGCTTGACTGGAATCGCTCTCTTTTAATACAGATTTCACAAGATGAGAATATTTGTTTTTTATATAAATTACCTCATTTAAAAGAAGATAATTCAAGCTTCATGCCTGTGTGTCTGTATGCCTGTTTGACTGAGTATTCGCTGAGTTACATTTCATTTTCGGACGCGTTTCAGAATGGTCTTCACTGACAGAGAGAAGGCAGAACTCGCATCACGTTTATTTTTCTTTATTTGGCAAAAAGCACAACACTTTGCTTTTATTGTGAGTATACACAAAAATAATACACATTTAACAGAATCGATTGATGTATGAAACTTGCTTGTAATATCAAAGTCAACAGAGCAAAATTAAATTCTTTTGAACTGAACTGAACTAAAAAAAAGCGAGCTGGTATCACCGGCGATACCGTCGACCCCAGGGGGTTAAATAAACTTCTGTGAATTGTATTCTGGTCTTCAGCCTGGTTATGTTGTGACAGACGGCAGGAAGGAATAAACCAAACAATTTTTAGACGTTTTTTTCAATAATAAAAGGTAGTGTGTCGATTCAATTAAAAATCCACATATCACATATTTTAAAACATTACATAATTCATTGAAGCCTGTTTGTCGTGTATAATACACCGACCAATCGTCATCTGGCACAAGTTAAAATTTACTTCACTTCTGTATGTGCATTCAGAGTTGACACCTTTTGGGGGTATGAGACCATTTGTCTAAAGACCACCTACTTTTTTTTTTTGCCAGTTATCTCTAAACTCTTAAAGGGGTCCTATAAAGGTACATGCACTTTTATAAGTTGATTGTACTGAAATGTTGTTGGCAGTGCCTGTACACAACCATCATATAATGGATACAAATCCATCCAGTGTTTTTTTTATCTCCTTGTATGTTTTCCACCGTCTCAAATCGAGCTGTCTGACTGTGTGACGTCACACGGTCGGACGCCCCTCCCACGATGTTTACTGACAGCAGCGTTTCAACACAGAACCGCCCTGAGCGAGCTGTCACCATAGTCCGCGCAGACATTGTTGATACGCTGGAGCAGAATGCCGTCTAAAAGTGGTGTTCTGTTGTTGAGTGTAATAACAAACACAGCAGTCATTTTGATGTTCCTAAATCCGAACCGCTGAAGACACAGCGGCTGAGTTTTGTTTTCGAAGGGAATATTCCCCACGATCAACATCAATGCTTTCATGTTTGCGTGAATCATTTCACACACCAGACTGCTTTACAGACGAGGGTCAGTATAAAGCTGGTTTTCTATGTAAAACGTTTTTAATATAATTCATAATCTTAAGTTTATTATTAACAATGCGTTATGGTTATTGTGTCATTACAAACGGTGTATGCACAGAACAGAGAGGCGAGGTGAGCAAAGCTCATTATTTAAAAGTGCTAACTTAACAGTCTTACTTTTTGTCCCCACATCAATCTTACTTTGACGTGTAATAGGCACCAGATTAGTTAGGTTTGCTGCACGGCTATTGAAGGCCTTAGACTTTCTATCTTGTAATAGAACAGCAATAGAGAAAGATACCGGCACACTGGGTTCCCGCTTGTTCTGTAAACATTTGAGAAAGTTACTGTTATCAGAGCGGGGACCCAAAACACATCACTGAGAGCTGGTATCAGTTGTTTTTGGTTCACCTTGAGTAGATGGAGGAGGGTGTGGGCCCTGGCGTTGTGGTAGAGGCCGAAGAGCTCTCACAGGAGGGGGAGGGCGAGCTGGGCCCGCAGGCTTTGGTGGTAATGGTGCCTGTCGTTTTTTGGTTGGTATCTGGGGGCTTGCAGCAAAAGAGTGAGATAGTCTGGTTCCAGCATGCACCAGTTCTTCCATTTTCTGTGAGAAGCACAGAAGTGGCGATGCTGGGGAGAGGGTTAACGTGTCTGGTGAAAGGGGCTGTTGCTCTGGTGTTATAGGAGGTTGAGATATGCTGTCCTGGCTTCCCTGGCTGTTTTCCAGCAAGTCGTCCTTGGGTGCTGAATCTTCAAGCAGTTCTGATAAGTCTCTCTGTGGGCAGGGCTCAGCTGAGATTGTGTCCGTGAGCAGAGGTTGTTGTGGTGGAGTGGTGTTATCATTGTCCTTGTGTGATATGTCAACCGCATGTCCATTTTGCTGCTGAAGTGAAGTCCCGTGGTCATTCATACTGTGTCCAGGTGTGTGTGTGCCGTTCAGATTGAGTGGATTGGCACACACTGCAGAAGGATGATTTAGGGAGAAGTAGATATTGTCCTTTAACACTCTTGAACCAAGTTTGTTTGGGTGATGGCCATCCCGATGAAAAAGTTGTCTCTGACTCCAGAAAAGATTGAAATTGTCAATGAAGTTTAGTCCGTTTATATTGCAGGTTTTTTGCAGCCATGTATTTAGCCCAAGCAACCGTGAAAACCTGTTTGTTCCTCTTGCTGGGAGAGGTCCACTGATGAATGTTTGAACTTTCAGTCTTTTAAGTGTTTCAAAAAGTTAATTGAAATCCTTCTTAAGGAGTTCTGACTGCTCTTTATGAATATCATTCTTCCCCACATGTATGATGAGTCGATTTGCAGTCTTATGTTTCATCAGAATGTTCTGAAGTTCCCTGTTTATATCCGAAGTTGTTGCTTGTGGAAGGCAGCACGTAGTTGTGTCCCTGCTGCTAATGTTTCTGATTATGGAGTCCCCCACTATCAGAGTCCTGGGCTCGGCTGTGCTCTGAGCTGAGTGCCGCTGTCTGCTCGACCTTGAGCGCCAGTTAGCATCAGTGTTAGCTACTGGCCCATTCAGTCTGTGTTCGATCACATTCATCACGTTTGGGGATTCCTCATTTACATTCATTAGTACTTCAAATCTGTTCTCAAGATGTATAGGCGGTGGTAGGAGACCAGTGTTTGCAATCCTTGTCAGAGCTGTATCTGGGGTAGAGGATGCTACTGCGGCAATATGTGATGCTCGTGACAATCTGATGTCTCGAGTGCCTTTGGGTCTCGCTCCCTGTTTGTGCCATCGATTAGTAAGTTGATCGGCTTGTTTCTCTACCTGTCGAGGAGCACTAGTTTCATGGGACTCACCAGCTGTATGCTGAGGGTGTCCATGACGAAGCTCTGTTGTGTGCTCCGTCTGGTTTGGTGGTCCCGTAAGTAACTTTGTTTCGAGAACTGCAATCCTTTGTAAAAGTCTGTGGCAGTTAGTGCAGCAAGTAGATTCTTGAACCTGAAGAGGCATTTTCTCTCTTATCCGTATGAATGTAGGCAGTTGTGTTTTCCTTTCCCGGAATGTAAGCTGGTCGGGTAAAAGAATTCTGCGTTTTTGTAGTAATCCAAACTTTGTTGTCTGAGCACTGTGTTGTTTGCTGAGGTTAAAATTAGGTGATAAAAGGAAATAAAATATAAAAATATAGGAGATAAAATGTAAAAGCGATAGAGCAAAGCGCGGAGCAGTAAGCAAGAGCGTCCGAACAGTAGCTGAGCAGGAAGTGGAAGTGTAGCAGTGATGATGGTCACATGACTGAATATGGACACAGAGATGGACGTTCATCTGCACATCCTCAGTGTCTCAGGAGTCACAATAAAAATACTAAATAAAGTCATGATTCTGTAACTCTAGTGTATATTAGTTTGTTATCAGCACAAGCTGTTGTAAATCCTGCCCACTTCTTTGCATTGTCAGCACATGCTTCAGTGCTCTGAGAGTGTTTATAGTGCTGTGAGTTTAACACTTCATGACTGAGAGCAGAACACAACACAATCTTCATCATCACACAAGACTAAACTACAGCAATGAACACAATCAACATCTTCATCTGGACCATTGCACTGTTTATTCAAGGTTTGTGTAATACAGTTTTTATACTGATTATTAGTTATCTTAAAATGTGAAATATGTATGTTTATCATATACTGTATATCATCATATATATATAATTTAATTTTTGTTTGTGTTTTCCTTCAGAGTGTGGAGGACAGTATACTGTAACTCAGAGTCCATCAATAACAGCAGTTCAACCAGGAGAAGAAGTCAGAATAAACTGTAAAACCAGCAGTAATGTGTATTTTTCTATAAGTGGTTATGTTGGTTATTACTTACACTGGTACTCACAGAAACCTGGAGAAGCTCCTAAACTCCTCATAAATTATGCAACATACCGTTATACTGGAACTCCATCTAGATTCAGTGGCAGTGGATCTGGCAGTGATTTTACTCTGACCATCAGTGGAGTCCAGACTGAAGATACAGGAGATTATTACTGTCAGAGTTATCACTATGGTCCAGTGTTCACACAGTGATAAAGAGTCGTACAAAAACCTCTGTCAGTCAGACGTCACAGTGACTGCACTGATACAGCTGAGAGAAACTGCAGCTGCTGATGGAGGATCACAAACTCAAGTCACCTTTATTTATATAGCGCTTTTTACAATAAAGATTGTTTCAAAGCAGCTTTACAAAGATAACAGGAAAATAATGCAACAGAGTTTGTTTCTGCTGTTCAGCAGATCTAGAAGAAAATATCATCCTAGTCCAGCTGAAGTAAGATCAGTGGTGGTTAACTTTTGTTGTAAAAACGTTATTTAATTTAGTTCATTTACACACAGTGCTTAGCATAAGTGAACACACCCATAAAGTTGTCTAAAAAGAGGACTAAAAAATAATCTTATGGAAATTGATTTTAATGCCTTAATTAAAAAAAAAAGAAAAGAGGCAAACTCCAACCTTTAAGGACACAAATTTTCTTTGTGAATGAATAATGTATCGTAAATAATAAATGTTCTTCCTTAAAATACAGGGTGCATAAGTCAGGACACCCCTATGTTAAATTCCCATAGAGACAGGAAGATTTTTATTTTTAAAGGCCAGTTACTTCATGGATCCAGGATAATATGCATCCTGATAAAGTTCCCTTGGCCTTTGGAATTAAAATAGCCGCACATCATCACACACCCTTCACCAAACCTAGAGATTATGTTTATTTCAGTTAGCCTAATAACTGGTTTGATTTGCATTGAGAGATGATCTTATGGAAACTAAGAAAGATTAAAAAAAATAAAATAAAAAACAGCACAACACTTTAAACATTTAAAGACAACTTCAGCAAGGGCATTTAACCCTAATAAAAACATGGTAGTGTTTATTTGATCACAGTTTTTTTTTTTTCAATTGCACATTTTCAAAACTCTTCATTACCAACATGAATCTTGGCCAAAGAGTTAATCTCTCTCAGACCAACAAAACACTTCATATATGTCTCAGAATAAGCTCATTCCTCCATTACACTGGCAAAATTTCACATTCAGAAAACATACATGTCCTTCATAACACACTGAACTAAAAACACTAACAACAGGAGCATTACACAAATTATGATTTTTTATCTTTAAAGTTTGAATTATTATTTTTTTCACATTAATATTCATTATATGATAAGAATAGGATATTTTCATTGTATTACAGATTAAAGAATGAATGAGAAATGCAGCAATTAGTTGTTTTCTATATCTTTACAACCCAGTCTCATATAAAAACGTCCCCTGACTACGTTGGTCCAAAGTGCAAAACGTAGAGGGGTTACAATAATGGCCCTTCAATTGTATCACTGTTACATTTTTTTTCCTATTGTTTTGCGTCCAAGTCATGTGACTTTCAAGATTCCAGCCGGAGAACAAAAAACATGACAAAAAATGGAAAAATCTATATTTTGCGTTAGTTTCTGCAATAAAAATAAGTTTTGATTACATTTCTAGTGAGAAATATATATTTTAGTTTCATAATATTCAGTATTCAGTGAATGTACATAATCACTCGCTTGCTCGTTGTTGTGAATATTTTTCATATCTCGCCAGAATAATGTGAAACTGGAACGTTTTGGTTGCTCTGGACGCTGCTATCGCCTAGCATAGCTGTGGCCCCAGATTCCACAAAAGACTCTCCCTTGCGATTTCTCTCGTCTGACGGCTCAAACCCCCGCCCACTACATGCGTTGCGTCTAAGGTTGATTTGCTGATCAACAGATTATTCCCTGGCAGCGGGAGGAACTAATGTTGACAAAGTGACGAGTAACGATCGGTCCGCTGCGTTTAATTTGATAAATCTACCGGATCCTCTGTGCATTTAACTTCCTGTGTGGTGCGATCTCACTGATGGGTTTTGATGCGTCATGGCCCCACGAAGAAGAACATTAGTCGTGATCAAAGAAGTGAGCGTCCACTTGAAGATGAAGATGTGACACTCAAACTCTTTCTTTGGTTCAGACGTTTGTAGGCCTGAGTTTGTAAATCATGCATTATTCACTTCTGCACATTGCTTTTCCGGAACGTTTGTGATGCTTATTTATTTAGTGATGTAATATTCATAGTGTACTTTTCGGTAATAAAAGTACAACAGAAATGTTGTACAGAAATGAATAAATTTAGCACTGCCATAGCATTTCACTGATCCTTCATGTATTATAATGATGTATTTCATGTATTTGTTGATGTTGTTCACAATCATGTATTTTGTTCAACAGATTATACTTTATCAGATCATGCTGCTTTACTTGTTTAAAATACTCTAGGTATGTATTTTGCAATATACACAACAATATAGTTTATTAAACTAACTTAACTGTTCTTGATTTCAAAGTGTCTTAACATTTATATTCATTTTTTTGCACTTTTAATATACCATTTTGGCAAGGCAAGGCAAGTTTATTTATATAGCACATTTCATACACAATGGCAATTCAAAGTGCTTTACATAGAAGAAATTAAAATAATAAAAAGAAATAAGAATAATTAAAACAGTTTAGAAAAATAAAAAATAAAATACAGTACAGATAGTCGGACGAGCATTGGCACAGTGCTCATTCAGTAAATGCATAGCTAAACAGAAGTGTTTTGAGTCTGGATTTGAAAGTGACTACAGTAGGAGCACATCTGATCTCCTCTGGAAGCTTGTTCCAGCTGCGGCTGGCATAATAGCTAAAAGCGGACTCGCCATGCTTAGAGTGAACCCTTGGTATTTCTAGCTGATATGATCCTAGTGATCTGAGTGATCAGTTGGGTTTATATTCAGTGAGCATATCTGCAATGTATTGAGGTCCTAGGCCATTGAATGATTTATATACCAGTAATAATACTTTAAAATCAATCCTAAATTGAACTGGGAGTCAGTGTAAAGACCTGAGGACTGGTGTGATATGTTCATATTTTCTAGTTCTGCTCAGAATCCTGGCGGCAGCGTTCTGTATGAGCTGACACTGTCTTATGGTCTTTTTGGGAAGGCCAGTGAGGAGTCCATTACAATAATCCACCCTGCTGGTGATGAAAGCATGCACAAGTTTCTCTAAGTCTTGTCTGGAAACAAAGCATCTAATTCTTGCAATATTTTTCAGATGATAGAATGCTGATTTAGTTATTGCTTTGACATGACTACTGAAACTAAGGTCTGACTCTAGTGTCACACCAAGATTCCTGACTTGATTTTTAGTTGTTTGACCCCTAGAGTGAAGGTATGCGTGCACCTTGAGAACTTCATCTTTGTTTCCAAATACAATGACTTCAGTTTTATCTTTGTTTAACTGAAGAAAGTTTTGACACATCCAACTGTTTACTTCATCAATGCATTGGCACAGGGAGTCAATGGGGCTGTAATCGTTAGGCGATAGGGCTAAGTAGATCTGTGTGTCGACTGCATAGCTGTGGTAAGCAATTTGGTTCTTTCTCATTATTTGGCTCATTTGGGAGCATATACAGGTTGAACAGGAGTGGCGCAAGAATTGAGCCTTGAGGGACTCCGCATGTCATGGATGTCCACTCAGACTTATGATCTCCTATACTCACATAATAACCTCTCCCATCTAAGTATGACCTGAACCATTTTAGGACTATCCCAGAAAGCCCCACCCAGTTTTCCAGCCTGTCAAGAAGTATGTTATGATCGACAGTGTCAAATGCAGCACTGAGGTCGAGTAGTACCAGCACCAATAATTTGCCTGAATCAGTATTTAAGCGAATATCGTTTATTATCTTTATGAGCGCTGTCTCTGTGCTGTGGTGCGGTCGGAAACCAGATTGAAAATTGTCAAAGTATCCATTTGAGCATAAGAATTTGTTCAGCTGATTGAAGACAACTTTTTCAATGATCTTGCCTATGAAAGGAAGATTTGAGATCGGCCTATAGTTGCTTAATATGGTCTTATCCAGATTGCTCTTTTTCAGGAGGGGCTTGACAACTGCAGTTTTCAGGGAGTTTGGAAAACTCCCAGAGAGAAGTGAGGCATTTACCACTTCTAGAAGATCTGCTTCTAAACTGTTTAACACACTTTTGAAAAATGATGTGGGAAGTGTGTCAAGAGCGCAGGTTGATGTTTTAAGGTGCTGAACGGTTTCTTCCAAAATTTTGCCATCAATTTCTTTGAAATCAGACATAGTAACTACTTTCTCAGGTGGTTTGATCTGTCTGACCCCAGGGCAACTCAAGGATGTGCTGATCACCTTTCTGATATTATTGATTTTCTCAGAGAAGAAAGAAGCAAACTCACTGCACTTGCTGTCTGAGAGCATTTCACTGGGAATCTGGCTTGGGGGGTTTGTCAGTCTCTCTACAGTAGCAAAAAGAGTGCGTGTGTTGTTTAAATTACTGTTTATAATATTTGAGAAGAAAGTCTGTCTAGCTTTGCCTAGTTCCATATTGAAAGCATGAAGGCTGTCTTTGTAGATGTTATAATGGACTACAAGTTTTGTCTTCCGCCACATGCGCTCTGCTTTTCTGCATTGTCTTTTCATATTTTGCACTGCTGTTGAGTTTCTCCAAGGTGCTTTTTGTCTGCCACTCTTCTTCCTGACTTTAACAGGAGCAATATCATCAATTACACTTTTAACTTTTGAGTTAAAAGAATCAAGGAGAAAATCAACAGAGTCTGCAGATATGCTTGGTGTTAAGGATATAGCCTTCATATATAGTACACTAGTGTTCTCATTGAAGCATCTCTTCTTGACAGACACAGATCTAGCTTCAGTGGCAGGAGAGATCAATATATCAAAGAAAATACAGAAATGATCAGACAGCGCTACATCCTTAATTAACAATCGATGAAATGTTTAGACCCTTACTGATAAGTAAATCTAGAGTGTGTCTACGATTGTGTGTGGGTCCATGTACATGCTGAGTCAGATCAAAAGTTTTTAAAACACTTTTGATTTATTTTGCCATATTGTTCTCTGCACTATCTATGTGGATGTTTAAATCTCCAGCAATGGCAAAACAGTCAAACTCTGAGGTAATTGTTGATAACAGTTTTGTAAAGTCCTCAGCAAAGGCTGGAGAGTATTTTGGAGGCCTGTAAATAATGAAAAGTAAAATGCGTGGAGCACCTTTTAACACAACACCCAGATATTCGAAAGATAAGTAATTCCCAAATGATATTTGCTTACATTGATAGATATCTTTAAAAAGAGCAGCTAGACCCCCACCTCTCTTAACAGCTCTGCAGACACTCATAAAAGTAAAGTTAGGAGGGGCTGCTTCATTGAGGACTGTTGCACTGCAGCTGTCTTCTAGCCAGGTTTCATTTAGAAGCATAAAATCCAGGTTGTTTGTGGTTATTAAGTCGTTGACTATAAGTGATTTAGAAGTGAGCGGATGCTAACCTGTTAAGCCTCACCAGTGCGTCGGCGCACTGAAGCGTTTTTTTTATATATAGCTCAAAGTTACTATCAGATTTAATGTTATACTTCGACAAACTATACATCATTAAAAAGATATAAGACTCAAGTTTCAGTATTTGACCACTATTGTATTCTGAGAAACTTATAGCGACAGTTATTTCTTAATTTGTGTCAGGAGTTATGAAATGAAAAAATGAGTCGATACCTTTGATATGAATTATGCGCGTCAGCCGCTCCCATTCATAAAAAACTCCCGTGCTGTCGTCATGACAGCGATACACAAAACAACGTCCCTCAGGGCTTTAGCTCAAAAATTTGCAGATTTGGAGAAATATTGATATATTCTCATAGATTCACATAATATTTCTATAGACAGGAATAATATTTATTGAATTTATACCCAAATGCGTCGATGTAATCATTATGAGCGCTTCTTACTGAGATGTGTTGTGTTTTCAATTCATACCAATAGCCTGAGGGCGCTATTATGCACAATAATAGTCCATATATAGAACATGAAGAAGAGCCATGATCATGTGACATTCCAGGACGTCACTGATACACACAAAGCTACAGAGTTCGCGCTGTAAAATGCAGATACAGATGTTTTGAAGATAATAAACATGATTGCAATGATATTTGAGTTACCTGTGTTTTTCAAGACATGCCAGGTATTTTCATAATAATAGATTATATTTATAATGTAATGCTAATCTATATAGACTATCATTGTGCAGAACAGTATACAATAGTATATTTTCTGTCTGATTTTTTTATCTGAAGCCAAATTAGATCACAGAAGATTATTTTAAATACTCCACTTGCGTTTTAAAGTAAGTTTGGAGCACAAACATGGTTTTAATCTCATAAATTGTCGTGTATTGATGGTGTGCTAAGCTAACATGCTAGCTAGCCCTAGGTGCACCTGCAACCTAGAAGTTATATTTTTATGTTTTTTTGAATGCTTACTGAAAGTTTCTTTATTCAAGAATGTTCTTTATTCTTTATTTAAAATGTGAGGTGAACTTTGAGAAAAGAATTTAGGGATTGAAACCCTATGAATAGCATGTGAATAGCCAGTCGTTAGTAACTATAATGCAGACAAAAGAAATGCATATTTAGAGCCATAACCAGGCTGGAGAGGTGTGAATGTGTGCAGGGGGAGACTGAGACTGAATGGGGATCGTTTGCACCACAAAACAATAGAGACAATAAGACTGAATGGATGACTTAGAAGATGACTAAACATCAGCAGCATCTTAGCGTCAAATCAAAATAAAGTAATTTGACATGGTCTTGAAAAACATTTAACTAAATACAGAGTTTTGGACTTATTATCTTCAGATTTTAAACATAAAATGTTTAGACATGTGGCTTTAGCTGTAGTGCATTTCTAGATTGCTACAGTGCCAACTTCAATTTTATTTTCATGAGGATGTTTCATTAAAATTAATTTCTAATAACTTTACAAAACTTTGAAGCTATTTATAACAATTTTTGTCATTATGACAATAATTAATTCTACATTTACAATAAACTGCCAGGTGTCAGCTTTCAAATGAGACCATACTTGTGCTTTTAGTACAAAGGGTTCATGAACTGTATCTGTTTCAGTTTGGGTATGTCATTTCTGGGGATTTTTGAAAAGTGGGGTTGCAGCTTAACAGGTTAAAGAGTGCTAACTTAACAGACTTACTTTTCCCCACATCAATATTAGTTTGACGTGTAATAGGCACCAGATTAGTTAGGTTTGCTGTACGGCTATTGAAGGCCTTAGACTTTCTATCTTGTAATAGAACAGCAATAGAGAAAGATACAGGCACACTGGGTTCCCGCTTGTTCTGTAAACATTTGAGAAAGTTACTGTTATCAAAACGGGGACCCGACACATATCACTGAGAGCTGGTATCAGTTGTTTTTGGTTCACCTCGAGCAGATGGAGGAGGGTGTGGGCCCAGGCGTTGTGGCAGAGGCCGAAGAGCTCTCACAGGAGGGGGAGGGCGAGCTGGGCCCGCAGGCTTTGGTGCGGGTGGTAATGGTGCCTGTCTTTTTTTGGTTGGTATCTGGGGGCTTGCAGCAAAAGAGTGGGATAGTCTGGTTCCAGCATACACCAGTTCTTTCATTTTCTGTGAGAAGCACAGAAGTGGCGATGCTGGGGAGAGGGAGAAAGTGTCTGGTGAAAGGGGCTGTTGCTCTGGTGTTATCGGAGGCTGTAATATGCTGTCCTGGCTTCCCTGGCTGTTTTCCAGGAAGTCGTCCTTGGGTGCTGAATCTTCAAGCAGTTCTGATATGTCTGTCTGTGGTGAGCTCTGTGGGCAGGGCTCAGCTGAGATTGTGTCCGTGAGCAGAGGTTGTTGTGGCGGAGTGGTGTTACCATGTCCATTTTGCTGCTGAAGTGAAGTCCCGTGGTCATTCATACTGTGTCCAGGTGTGTGTGTGCCGTTCAGATTGAGTGGATTGGCACACACTGCAGAAGGATGATTTAGGGAGAAGTAGATATTGTCCTTTAACACTCTTGAACCAAGTTTGTTTGGGTGATGGCCATCCCGATGAAACAGTTGTCTCTGACTCCAGAAAAGATTGAAATTGTCAATGAAGTTCACTGCTTTTATATTGCAGGTTTTTTGCAGCCATGTATTAAGCCCAAGTAACCGTGAAAACCTGTTTGTTCCTCTTGCTGGGAGAGGTCCACTGATGAATGTTTGAACTTTCAGTCTTTTAAGTGTTTCAAAAAGTTCATTAAAATCCTTCTTAAGGAGTTCTGACTGCTCTTTATGAATATCATTCTTCCCCACATGTATGATGAGTCGATTTGCAGTCTTATGTTTTATCAGAATGTTCTGAAGTTCCCTGTTTATATCCGAAGTTGTTGCTTGTGGAAGGCAGCACGTAGTTGTGTCCCTGCTGCTAATGTTTCTGATTATCGAGTCCCCCACTATCAGAGTCCTGGGCTCGGCTGCGCTCTGAGCTGAGTGCCGCTGTCTGCTCGACCTTGAGCGCCAGTTAGCATCAGTGTTAGCTACTGGCCCATTCAGTCTGTGTTCGATCACATTCATCACGTTTGGGGATTCCTCATTTACATTCCTTAGTACTTCAAATCTGTTCTCAAGATGTATAGGCGGTGGTAGTAGACCAGTGTTTGCAATCCTTGTCAGAGCTGTATCTGGGGTAGAGGATGCTACTGCGGCAATATGTGATGCTCGTGACAATCTGATGTCTCGAGTGCCTTTGGGTCTAGCTCCCTGTTTGTGCCATCGATTAGTAAGTCGATCGGCTTGTTTCTCTATCTGTCGAGGAGTACTAGTATCATGGGACTCACCGGTATGCTGAGGGTGTCCATAGCCGCGTTTCCACTGTCACTTCCGGGGCTTGATCTGGGCTTACTCGGGGCCAACGGCCAGGATCTCTGGCCCGTTGAATACCTTGGGCCAAAGTGGGCCAGCTCGGGCTAGAGGAGTGGTTACGAACAGAGGCGGAGTTCACCTGAGTCGGGAGACGGCAGCGCCGGATGATTCCGTCAGCATTAAAGACTTTTAAAATAATTTAACTTGCGTTCATATTTGAATGCCTGTGTTTGTGATTCAAAAGACTATGCACGCTAACCATTACCATAGTAAACATAGTAAACGCTTGAAGATAAGCATATTAAAAAAAAACATAGTGAACGCTTGAAGAAATCAGACCAATCATAAAGGCTATCAACAGTCATGTTTTTATTTTATCTGTCAGTAGCCTACGTCTCGTCTCTTTATATCGGACAAAATAAAGCAACTTTTTTTTTTTCGGGAGCTTCCTCTGTTTCTCTGACTGAAAATTTCTGTATGGGAGTCGAGAGAGTGCTAAAGCTCCTCAGGTCGTATTTTTGGTGGCATATATTTGTAGAAATGATCATTCTTTCTAAATGTGAAGTAAATATGTCCTGTAACTACCAGATAAACAGAAACAGACGCGACTGAAGAAGTAAGTGTGTCCTCTCCTCTACCCCCTCTTTCTTTTGTGAAATAGACCAAACGGTAATTTATTTCTGAGTGACTAATGTGCAATTTTGACATAAATTAATTCATTATGATCAGTGTATTACTTTTTATTGTAAACCTGTGGTAAAACATCGATGCTTGGGTTTTAAATATTCAAGTAAACAACAAAAATGCCAGCAAACGGACGCTTTTATCATGTTTGTTTTCAACGCTATTTCCAGTGATTTCTGATTAGTTTTCTGATAAAACTTCCATTTGTTGGTGAAATGATGGGTTAGTGTCACGGGGTGACGAAAAGGCAGGCGGAATCTTTTTTTTTTTTCTTGAGGGGGCGTTTCCCTGTCGGAGCATTTCCGGTGGGACACCGGGCCGGTTCCGGTGTTGACGTGATGGTCGATCGCAGGGTAATGAAGTGAGAAACGAGTGTCAGCTGTGAGAGATGAGGGAGGCGATCAGCAATTGGGACGAGTGTCTTAATGGATATAAAAAGGCATTTTGGTCGGGGCAGGAAAGCACGAGGAGCGGACGAGGAGAGGTGAGGCACGCAGCACGTGAGCGGCCGCGGATGCGGAGAGGGAGGGAGGGAGGGAGGGAGAGAGGGAGGGAGGGAGAGAGGGAGGGAGGGAGGGAGGGAGGGAGGGAGGGAGGGAGAGAGAGAGAGAGAGAGAGAGAGAGAGAGAGAGATGACTTCGGCTGGATTGCGGGTGTAAGCTTTTGTTGCATCGTGAGTCTGTTGAATTGCAGTTTTATTATGGAAATGAGCACGAGTGAAACCTTACAGTGTGTGGTGAATACACGAGTGTGGGAATTGTGTTTCTGCTGTTCACTCGCAGTCACAGCTGTTTATTAACTTCTCCTCTACCTGAGCCCTGTAAGTTGCAACTGCATTGGGGAAATACCATTACCCTCCACTCTCTGCCTGAATCCAGTGAAGAGCCGGCTAATGCTTGAAGAGCCTGCTACTGCTGGAAGGGCTTGCTGATACTGGAAGAACGGTGAAGCTGTGAATTCTGTTCGTTCCTCTCTCTGCCTGAGTCCAGTGAAGAGCCTGCTAATGCTGTGAGTTACACGTATCCATTCTTCTCTCTGCCTGAGTCCAGTGAAGAGCCGGCTAATGCTGTGAGTTATACGTATTCTCCACTCTCTGTCTGAGGCTAGTGAAGAGCCGGCTAATGCTGGAAGAGCCTGCTAATACTGGAAGAGCCGGCTAATGCTGGAAGAGCCCGCTAATGCTGTGAGTTATATGTATTCACCACTTTAACCTCTTCTCTGCCTGCATCTGCTGTATGGGTGAAACATCACTTTAACCTCCTCTCTGCCTGGACCTGCTGCATTGGTGAAATGCCATTAACCTCTTCCCTGTCTGAGGGTGCTGAGATACGCGAAGAGAACGCTGAAGAAGAGAACGCGGAAGCTGTGAATTATGTTCATTCCTCTCTCTGTCTGAAGGTGCTGAGATACGCGAAGAGCTCGCTGAAGAAGAGAACGTGGAAGCTGTGAATTATGTTCATTCCTCTCTCTGTCTGAAGGTGCTGAGATACGTGAAGAGCTCGCTGAAGAAGAGAACGCGGAAGCTGTGAATTATGTTCATTCCTCTCTCTGTCTGAAGGTGCTGAGATACGCGAAGAGAACACTGAAGAAGAGAACGCGGAAACTGTGAATTATGTTCATTCCTCTCTCTGTCTGAAGGTGCTGAGAAACGCGAAGAGCTCGCTGAAGAAGAGAACGCGGAAACTGTGAATTATGTTCATTCCTCTCTCTGTCTGAAGGTGCTGAGATACGCGAAGAGCTCGCTGAAGAAGAGAACGCGGAAGCTGTGAATTATTTTTTTTTGTAATTTAATATTTTTATTAATTTTCAATTTTTTGCCAAGATACAATAACAATAATAATTTGTGCAGTTACATTACTTCCAGTAATTGCATTAAACTTAAGTAATATACACCACACATTCCTTAACTACAAAACCCCCCTCCCTCCCTCCCTCCCTCTCTCCCTCCCTCTCTCCCTCCCTCCCTCTCTCCCTCTCTCCCTCTCTCCCTCCCTCCCTCTCATTTCCCTCCCTCCCTCCCACTTCCCTATGGAGCACACAAGTTAGACCAGAGACATGATCAAGATTACAAATTGGACCTAACGGGTTACCACAAATGAAAGATACAAAAAGTCATAACAATAGCTTCTTTACATCCCCTGCAGCCTTTTCCCACATCACCAACGTTTTTAACTTGACATTATTAATACGGGCTGATGACCACTCCAGGTAGATCACCTCGAGAAGAGTTTGAAGCCAGTGTTTTATTGATAATCGGTGCGGAGGAAGCCACCTCAGAACAACAATTTTTTTCGCTGCAGTCAAACCAGCCAACCAAAGTTTACGTTCTATCTCAGTGATCTTGAACCTGGAATCGTCATTTAGAAGAAGCAGCGCCGGCTCCAGAGAAAACTTCTTTCCCACCAGAACAGTCATTTTATCCACAACTTTGCCCCAAAATCTTTGTACATCTGGGCACTCCCATAAGACATGTAGTAATGTGCCCATAGTGCCCTGACTACAAAATGTACAGAAGGGGTTGGGCACTAGACCTAATAAATGTCTTTTACGTGGTGTCAGATAGGTCCTATGGCAGATTTTGTAGTGGATTAATTGGTGATTTGGATTTTTAGAAGACTCAAATACATTATTCCACACCACCTCCCAATTAATGGTCTCTGTTCCAAGAGGTATATCCACCTCCCACGATCTATACCCAGGCAATTCTGTAGTGATGTATGACATGAGATTGTTATAAATAAATGAGACCGTTTTCCTTTGGGGTGCTCTTTCCATAAGAGACACTATAGAATGAATCTTTAATGCAGACCCCCAGGGAACCTTGAGAGAATTAAGTGCTGACCTTACCCTAAAATAGAGGAATTGTGAATTTCTTGGAATATCAAAGTGGGACATTAGAACAGGAAAATCTAAAATAGAATTTTGCCCTGAGATATCCCCCAACGTCCATATCCCATATTGAGCCCACAGTTGAGAAATGAATGGTTTACCACCTGTCAATAAATTGATATTGTGCCAAATAGGAGAGTGTTTATGCCATTTCAGTTTGAAGTCTACGTGTTTCTCAAAATTTTTCACAATTTGTAATGTATACGAAATAATTGGTCCAAATTCTGAATAGCACGTCTTATGTTTCAAACCAGAGAAAATCACATCCCGAAGCCTAAATGGGTGCACCAGCTCCTGTTCTAACGTTTTCCAAGGTGACACTAATTCCGCATCATGCCAGTATTTTAAAGAACGTAATATAAAGGCCCAATGATACAGTTTGAAGTTCGGGCACGCCCATCCACCCTGAGATTTATCCCGTTGTAATGTTGACCATTTAATGCGCGGCTTCTTCCCATTCCAAGTAAATTTTTTAAGCATTGAATCAAGTTTTTGCCAGTAGCCTGTCGGGGGTAATATTGGAATCATAGAACTAATAAAATTTATGCGTGGAAGAATATTCATTTTGATTGTAGCCATGCGGGCAGGCATGGGCGATGGGAATGCTGCCCATTTCACTAGGTCATTCTCGACTTTTTTCAAAATAGATGAGTAATTATTCCTAGCTATTGCATGGATACTGGGACTAATTTCAACACCTAAATATGTGGCCTTTTGCGCCACTGGTATACGGGATTGGATATTTAATTTCTTCAGATCCGTATTCAACAACATTAAAATTGATTTGGAATAGTTAAGCTTGTAGCCAGAAAGTGTACCAAAGTGTTCTATAATTTTTAGAACATTCGGAAGGGATTGCTGTAAATCCGAAAGATAAATAAGTGTATCGTCCGCGTACAAAGAAACGGAGTGTAATGTGGACCCTATTTTAACTGGAGCTACTAAGGTGCTTTGACGTATGTATTGGGCTAATGGTTCGAGTGATAAATTAAAAATGGAAGGAGATGCTGGGCACCCCTGTCTGGAACCACGACAAATACTGAAAAGATCAGAAAGGTGCCCAGCTGTAACAACCCTTGCTGAGGGATTAGAATATAGTACTTGTATCATTTTAATAAAATTTGGGCCAAATTTGAATTTTTCTAGTACGTTCCACAAATATCTCCATTCCAGGCGATCAAACGCTTTTTCAGCATCAAGAAATAAAAATCCACAAGGTAGTTCTGTCTTTTTGGTTTCCGAGATAATATGTAGAAGCCGCCGGACATTATCTGAAGCTAGCCGCCCTTTAAGAAAACCAGTCTGATCTAAATTTATTAACTTCCCAGTAACCCTATCAAGACGCATGGCAATAACTTTGGAATAAATTTTTATATCTGCATTAATTAAAGAAATAGGGCGATAGCTTGAGCAATTCTGGGGGTCCTTCCCTGGTTTATAGAGTACCGAAACAAGTGCTGTGTTGAGATCCCTGTGGAAGAAGCCCTTTTCTATAGCTGAATTAATAGTATCTAGCCAAATAGGTCCTATAATATCCCATAATTCCAGATACAGCTCCACAGGTAACCCGTCAATTCCTGGTGAGCGCCCCCTATTGGTTAATTTAACCGCTGTATGTAATTCCTCTAGCGTTATGGGGATATCCAAGTCCTTGGATTCATTGTCCGATAACTCAGGTAAATTCAGGTTGTCAAAGAATGAATCAAATAAGTCCTGCGAGGATCGTTCGTCCGAAGAGTAGAGGTTCTCAAAAAATGATTTAAATGAATTATTAATGTCGGCTGTTTTGGTGACCAATCCGTTCACTGGACAATTTATAGAAGGAATATTAAATTGGTTTTCTTGTTGTTTTAATGTTAATGCAAGGAGACGGCTTGGTTTACTACTATCAGTGTAATATTTGTGTTTGGTGATATGCATCATGAATTCAGTCCGTTGCCTCAGTATATTATCTAGTTCTGCCCTCACAGCCCTAAGCTTTATTGCTACCTGATTACTATAGTTGTCCTTAAGCTCCCTCTCTAATTTGCAGCAAGCCTGTTCCATTTGAGTAATCTTTTGTGTTCTGCTCCGTTTAAGATAAGATGAAAAACTAATTGCATTTTGGCGCAGAAAGCCTTTGATTACTGACCAAACAATCGCTTTGTCTGAAACTGAGTCTTTGTTAATATTAATAAATTCCACTAGTTTGGGCTTAACTTGTGCAAGGTATTTTTCATTTCTCAACAGAGTTGTATTAAATCTCCACCTAGACGATTTACCTTGTAAAAAGTCAAAATTAAATAAAGTCATAATTGCATTATGGTCAGAGATAATACGAGGTAAGAAAACCATCTTATCTACAGTTGCAATCAAATCTGATGTGGATAACATGTAATCTATTCTTGAGAACATCTTATGATAGGGGGAAAAATAAGTATAATCTCTGGCTGTAGGGTTCTGAAGCCTCCATATATCAACCAAGTTTATATCTTTGACAAAGTTCTTTAAAGCCTCAGAAGATAAAGCTTGTGCACGTGTAATGGATGGATTAGATCTATCTAAATTGCAATCAAAGAACGTATTCATATCCGATCCTATAATAAGTGAATAATTAGACAAACTTAGCAACTCTTTAGTCATCCAAGGAAAATAGGATGAGTCAAAAATCGTGGGGGCATAAATGCTTATAAAAGCTATTTTTTTACTCTGAATAGAGACCCCGCAGTAGGCCAATCTCCCTGAGTTGTTAGAGTTAACCTTCTCAATAACCAAATTAAGTTTGCGTTTCATTAATACCATAACTCCTTTAGTCTTAGAGCCATCCCCCGAGGACGCCACCACTTTATAATGTTTATTCTGCATGCGATGGACACAAGCTGGTTGTAAATGAGTTTCAGATAGGAGAGCCACATCAACATTTTTCCTTCTCAGGAAATCTAGGACTTTTGTTCGCTTATACGGTGAATTTAAACCTCTAACATTGAGGGACAATACAATGTAATTAGTCATCCTGATAACCTCTAACCAAAATGCATTGTAATCCTGATATAAAATAAAGAATACAATTATTCTGTGTGAACCCCAAACCCCCCACCCCCTTGTGATAAACACTTGACTTCCTTGGTTCTATCCTCAACTTATCTACTCTCCCTGGGAGAGCTATCCGAGCATTAAATCTTAACATATAATGCCAAAATCAATATAATCCAGTAATATATGGTGGGAGCGATATAATATAAACACATACCTAAAAAAAAAAAAAAAATTACAATGAAATTAAGATATGTTATCAATAATATTAAACCAGAATAATGTTGCGCTTTAAAGTGCCTCTTCAAATTGAAAAATAGGGTAAAATACAAATGAGAACACATTGGCATGTGGCGTCCCACTAAGTGTGTAACTAAACACATTGATTATGATTAAATCAGTTCTGAGAGAGGGGCACTTGCAGAGTTCGGCTATCTGCACTCTGCCCCCAGAAGCGACAAGAGACATTCAACATTCACATTCCAACTGAGTGTAGTCCCCTAGATTAAAGTCATTAAAGTCATTGTAATAAGGACCCCCTGTGGACGATATCAATCCTGTCATTTTTAAATGTGTACCTCCTGTCCAGTCATCACCAACTCAGTCCTTTTTTGAGCCGAGGTGTTGATTGTAGAAAGTTTCAGCAGTCTCTGCAGAGCTGAATGAATGCCGAGATCCCTCAAAGTACACCACCAGCGTTGCAGGGTATCGTAGGCTGAACTTAACCCCCTTCTCATAAAACTGTGATTTTACCTTCTTGTAGGCGCTGCGCTTGGCCGCCAGCCGAGCACTCAGATCCGGGAAGATAAAGATTTTCCTGCCCTCGTAAAAGAGCTGACGCTTTTGTATAGCCAGTTGCAGGACGCGCTCTCTCTCCTGAAAGCGGTGGAAGCAAAGGATGAACGGCCGCGGGTTTGCGTCAGGGCTCGGTTTAGGTATCGGCGCTCTGTGACATCTTTCCAGCTCCGGGGCTTTTGACAAGCTGTCATCATTCAGCACTTTGACCAAGAGTTCAGACATGAACTTCAAAGGACACTTCCCCCGCTCGCTGTCCTCCGCGACGCCGATGACCCTGAGATTCGTACGCCTTTGCCTATTTTCATACCCGTCCAACATGTCCTTCAAACCGTTGTTTTCTTTCGTGAGGTCCCGCACAGAGGACTTCAGCTCCGCCACGGATGATTCCAGTGTAGAGATCCGGTCACTGTGGTCTGTAAGCACGTCCTCCGCCTCATTGAAGCGAACTTCGTACGACTCCACTTGTTGTTTAACAGCTTCTAGTGTATTTTGAATCGGTGAGAGCGACATCTTTATCAATTTTGTCAGCTCGTCCGTGATGTTATTTCGGTTCTTTTCCAGTTCCTCCACCAACATGGCTAGCGTTAGTTGCTCAGCCGCCATGGAACGCGTTGTTGTACGTCCCTCTTCAATGCTTTTGTTCGAAACCTTGTCCTTTCTGTTTTTATCTGACATCCCAAATAATAGTTCAGAAACGGAAAACCATTAGTGAAAGGTTATAGTCACTTTATAGGCGTAAATTTATAAGTAAAACACCATTTGCTCGGGAGCTCTCCTCTACACGTTCACTTTATCACGCCATCGACCGGAAGTCTTGAAGCTTCCGGTCGATGGCGATGGAAGCTGTGAATTATGTTCATTCCTCTCTCTGTCTGAAGGTGCTGAGATACGCGAAGAAAACGCTGAAGAAGAGAACGTGGAAGCTGTGAATTATGTTCATTCCTCTCTCTGTCTGAAGGTGCTGAGATACGCGAAGAGCTCGCTGAAGAAGAGAACGTGGAAGCTGTGAATTATGTTCATTCCTCTCTCTGTCTGAAGGTGCTGAGATACGCGAAGAGAACGCTGAAGAAGAGAACGCGGAAGCTGTGAATTATGTTCATTCCTCTCTCTGTCTGAAGGTGCTGAGATACGCGAAGAGAACGCTGAAGAAGAGAACGCGGAAGCTGTGAATTATGTTCATTCCTCTCTCTGTCTGAAGGTGCTGAGATACGCGAAGAGAACGCTGAAGAAGAGAACGCGGAAGCTGTGAATTATGTTCATTCCTCTCTCTGTCTGAAGGTGCTGAGATACGCGAAGAGAACGCTGAAGAAGAGAACGCGGAAGCTGTGAATTATGTTCATTCCTCTCTCTGTCTGAAGGTGCTGAGATACGCGAAGAGAACGCTGAAGAAGAGAACGCGGAAGCTGTGAATTATGTTCATTCCTCTCTCTGTCTGAAGGTGCTGAGATACGCGAAGAGCTCGCTGAAGAAGAGAACGTGGAAGCTGTGAATTATGTTCATTCCTCTCTCTGTCTGAAGGTGCTGAGATACGCGAAGAGAACGCTGAAGAAGAGAACGCGGAAGCTGTGAATTATGTTCATTCCTCTCTCTGTCTGAAGGTGCTGAGATACGCGAAGAGAACGCTGAAGAAGAGAACGCGGAAGCTGTGAATTATGTTCATTCCTCTCTCTGTCTGAAGGTGCTGAGATACGCGAAGAGCTCGCTGAAGAAGAGAACGTGGAAGCTGTGAATTATGTTCATTCCTCTCTCTGTCTGAAGGTGCTGAGATGCGCGAAGAGAACACTGAAGAAGAGAACGTGGAAGCTGTGAATTATGTTCATTCCTCTCTCTGTCTGAAGGTGCTGAGATACGCGAAGAGAACGCTGAAGAAGAGAACGCGGAAGCTGTGAATTATGTTCATTCCTCTCTCTGTCTGAAGGTGCTGAGATGCGCGAAGAGAACGCTGAAGAAGATAACGTGGAAGCTGTGAATTATGTTCATTCCTCTCTCTGTCTGAAGGTGCTGAGATGCGCGAAGAGAACGCTGAAGAGACTTTTTAAGCAACTTTTTATTTATTTAATAAAGAACATTTATTTTTAATTCTGTGTCTGTCTCCTTTGTGTCCACGGTCAGCTCCTCAGGGGCGGCACGCAAGCGAAGGGGTGGGCGGCCCGCTGGCGCTCCACCCCGACCTGTGACATTAGTGTAATGATGGGTTAGTGTGACGTTGTTCCAGAGAGGCGTGTTACGGGCGTGTTTTAGTGACGCGCTGTGAGCTTCTGGCCCGACAGTGGAAACGCAGGCCCGGTGCTATTAGCCCGAGGCTATTAGCCCGGCACGGCCCGTTTAAAGCCCTGGCTCGCACTGGCCCGACAGTGGAAACGCGGCTCATGACGAAGCTCTGTTGTGTGCTTCATCTGGTTTGGTGGTCCCGTAAGTAACTTTGTTTCAAGAACTGCAATCCTTTGTAAAAGTCTGTGGCAGTTAGTGCAGCAAGTAGATTCCAGAAGAGGCATTTTCTCTTATCCTTGTAGGCAGTTGTGTTTTCCTTTCCCGGTATGTAAGCTGGTCGGGTAAAAGAATTCTCAGTTTTTGTAGTAATCCAAACTTTGTCGTATGAGCACTGTGCTGATTTGCTGAAGTTAAAATTAGGTGATAAAAGGAAATAAGTACAAGCGTTTTGTAATCTAATCCTTAACCTGTTCAAATTGACATTTGGTGGTGGGAGGGGGGTTTGATTGTTCTTCTCATAGCATGGTGACATCATATACTGCAACTTGTTAATTCTAAGACTCTCTTTCAATTTGATATATCAAAACCTTTTTAATTATCAATCAATAATTGTCAAGCATTCAAGAAGCCCTAGTACAAAAGCAACACAATATTCATTATGGATCAAACAATGGCGATTATAATAAATTTTAGAGTATCATTATGAATAAACTCACTGCTATTTTTGTTAGATACAGTATGCTCCTTATCAACCCACGTACTATTATTTTAAAAACATGTTTCACGCCTGCATTGCGCCAGGTGTATGATAGGGCCCAATGTATGTGCTATTGTTGTGCAACCTGTACATATTTGTGCATATCTAACATCTCAAAAACTGTGTAAACCCTTTAAAGTTTACTTTTTCTTTTTGTAATTTTTGGTGTAAACACACTATTCAAACTATTTATACTAAAAAACGTCCTAAAATAGTGTACAGGTATGTGAATTGGGAAGCACCCACAGTCGGTTGGCATGAAATGGGGGTTGCAATCATCTTTTCTTCCCTATCGTGACGTATATCTGAGTGAAACGTCTTCTGGAACAAGAAGAAATGTAGGGCGGGACTTGATTTTGTCCATGAGGAATTGATCGGACGGTTGGGGTTTGCTGTTGGTCAGTCTGCTGGCTCTCTGCGCTGGTCAGAACCCCCTCGGTGACCTCTGACCCGTCCAGTGTCCAGCTCACCAATAGTACTGTGGAGAGTAAGAGCTGAGCAGGCAGAGCAGTGCGGCTGAGTCTCCAGAGATCTGCAGAGAAGAGGACGGCAGCAGAGACACTGAGGGCTTCACTGTGGGACCAGCTGCAGGAGACACACACACACACACACACACACATTCACAGCAGTTATAACTCTGAACATAGAGATATTCAACTCAAAATGCAACTCAATTTCAAAAAGAGTTAAAACACAATTGAATCACACAGAATGAACAAAACACTGAATTATAAGCACAACATGAGCAAAAGAGATTCAGTATCATTGACTGAACTACAGAAAGTAGCAACATTTACATTCTGATGTCAAATCTCTTTTTTCCATGTATGATTTCTACAATAAAAGATTAACTAAATATGAACTCAGTGTAGAAATAAATAAAGGAAAAACAAACCTGTAATAAACTGATTAAACTCATAGTGAGACACAGTGTGGAAATATGTTTATAATTTATTTTTTTGTTGAAAGGAATAATTTTATTCTTATAATAATATCATTATTTTGGATTAAATGATTATAAAACAATATCAGTAACACTTTATTTAAAGCCTTTATACATATTGCATTATAAAAGTATTTTTAATGCATTAATTATATATTGTTTTACACATTATAATGCATGTATGATCACATGAATAACTGTAACCGCAGTTATAACACATTATTGTGATGAAGAGAGATGGGACCAAAATGCGAGATTCTCAATATGCAGTCTTTAATGAGAAGCGATTCACAGAAGTAATATGAAACAAATCTTCACAGTATTCTCTGGAAACAGTCAACTGAAAACTTCGCTTTGTAGAAATCAACATAAACTGCTGGAAGCAGAAACGACAGGAACTCAGGGTGCGCAGCAGGCGTCAGACGAAGTGTGCTCCAAGAGGAGACAGTAGAGAGAAGATACCTCTGGCCGGATACCGCGTCTTGATCAGGAACTCAGCGTCTGAATTGGCAGGGCAGAGTTCAGTGAGCCAGCATGAGATAGGAAGAGAATACTTGACTCGAAGTGAGGCTTCCACACGAACCATACAAGACACGACACGACAGGACAGGACAGGACTAGATTCACTTGATAAGAGAGGTAAGAGATACGTCTTCTGCATAAGGTAAATCAGAATAAACTGACAAAGAAACAGAGAAAGAGAGTGTTAGAAATAGCAGGACACATCAGGGGAGAAAGGGGAAACAGGTGAGATAAGTGAACGGAGATTAAGGATAAATGGGAACAGCTGGTACTGATGAGACAAGGGTGATAGTGTGGTGAAACAAAGTGAGAAGTGGCCACAAGAGGGAGACAGAGAAAGAGGGAACCCGGATCATGACAAATAAAGAATAAAGAACATTCTTGAATAAAGAAACTTTCAGTAAGCATTCAAAAAAACATAAAAGTATAACTTCTAGGTTGCATGTGCACCTAGGGCTAGCTAGCATGTTAGCTTAGCACACCATCAATACACGACAATTTATGAGATTAAAACCATGTTTGTGCTCCAAACTTACTTTAAAACGCAAGATGAGTGTTTTAAATAATCTTCTGTGATCTAATTTGGCTTCAGATAAAAAAATCAGAAAATATACTATTGTATACTGTTCTGCACAATGATAGTCTATATAGATTAGCATTACATTATAAATATAATCTATTATTATGAAAATACCTGGCATGTCTTGAAAAACACAGGTAACTCAAATATCATTGCAATCATGTTTATTATCTTCAAAACATCTGTATCTGCATTTTACAGCGCGAACTCTGTAGCTTTGTGTGTATCAGTGACGTCCTGGAATGTCACATGATCATGGCTCTTCTTCATGTTCTATATATGGACAATTATTGTGCATAATAGCGCCCTCAGGCTGTTGGTATGGATTGAAAACACAGTATCAGAGTATGCAAGCGCTCATAATGATTACATCGACGCATTTGGTATAAATTCAATAAATATTATTCCTGTCTATAGAAATATGATGTGAATCTATGAGAATATATCAATATTTCTCCAAATCTGCACATTTTTGAGCTAAAGCCCTGAGGGACGTTGTTTTGTGTATCGCTGTCATGACGACAGCACGGGAGTTTTTTATGAATGGGAGCGGCTGACGTGCATAATTCATATTAAAGGTATCGACTCATTTTTTCATTTCATAACTCCTGACACAAATTAAGAAATAACTGTCGCTATAAGTTTCTCAGAATACAATAGTGGTCAAATACTGAAACTTGAGTCTTATATCTTTTTAATGATGTATAGTTTGTCGAAGTATAACATTAAATCTGAGAGTAACTTTGAGCTATATATAAAAAAAAACGCTTCAGTGCGCCGACGCACTAGTGAGGCTTAACAGGTTAAAGAGACATTCACTTAAACGGCGTGCTGAAAACAGAGCTGTTTTTGACCAGGAAAAATGAGTGTTTTCTTACAAGTCAAGTCACCTTTATTTATATAGCGCTTTTTACAATACAGATTGTATCAAAGCAGCTTCACATTGATAACATGAATATAATACAACAAAGTTTGTTTCTAGAAGAAAATTGCATCATTGTCCATCCATAATAAGGCAGATAAATAATATTGTTGAATATTAAATGTCCCCAACTAAGCAAGCCAAAAGCCAAGGCAACAGTGGCAAGGAACTAAAACTCCATCAGTGAAAGAATGGAGAAAAAAACCTTGGGAGAACCCAGGCTCAGTCGGGGGCCAGTTCTCCTCTGGCCAACGAGTGAACAGTGTATGATTATGATCCAGGCAGCGTTACAGGGCAGAAGTCAGATTGGTCGTGTCGATGAGGCCTTCACAGGGCTGATGAGGCTGGCACTTCAGGATCCATCATGGATGGGTCCAGGTGCAAACCACCATCTGGTCTGGATACGGCCGGGGTCCACCTCACTTCAGGAAACGGAGAGACTGGTTGACAACTTAGGACTCGGAGGTGAGACTTTTGTCTCGATAGTGCACAAGGGTGAGTTCAATTGTTCATTTCCAGAAAGGTCCTTTGTCCTCTTAGGGCCTCAAGAAGACTGCCTGGCATTTATCTAATTTCTCAAGTCTTACAGTTATTTCAGTCGTACAAGAAGATACGCTGACATAGCTCTCCCCCGACAGTGCATCTGTGAAGTCCTGCAGGGGAGAAAGGGTCTTGTTGATGGCTTCAAGAACGTCAATGTCCTGCCATGTCGGTACCAAGTGCATGTGGTTCTTGTCGGTCGAGAGAACCAGAGCCACTGCCTTATGCTGCCCCAGCACCCTTTCAATCATGTGCTGCCTGGATCCCCATCTGGTTTGGCATTCTGTAACCAGTGCGAGCTCTGGAAGGTAGAGCTCCTTCTGTGCCTCTGTCAAAGCTCTCCTCTTCTTCCAGCGGTGAGAAAAGTGGCCCACTATCTTTGGGCACAACTTTGTAGCCTTGTCAATGCGAGCATCATCTTTAATTGGGTCTTCTAAAGATATAATGAAGTAAAGACAAAATCAAAAAGTTAATATATTACTGTTTCCTAAATAAACACTAAGTCATCACCAGTGGTGGAAGAAGTGTTCAGATCCTTTACTTAAGTAAAAGTACTAATACCACACTGTAGAAATACTCTGTTACAAGTAAAAGTCCTGCAAAAGTATGTAAGTATCATCAGGAAAATGTATTTAAAGTATTAAAAGTAAAAGTACTCAATGCTGACAAATCGTCACAGTTTAGAAAGTGTAAAGGATCCAAACAGTTGTGTGTTTCATGGTCTAATCATTTCAGCTGGACTTATAGGACTAACCTAACCCTAACCCCTACCCCGCCTCAGAGGAGGGTGTCTAGTGTTCTAGTGTTCAAAGTGCCAAAACACCTGATGAGCCTGAGGTACACTACTGATGAGCCTGAGGTACACTACCGATGAGCCTGAGGTACACTACCGATGAGCCTGAGGTACACTACCGATGAGCCTGAGGTACACTACTGATGAGCCTGAGGAACATGTTTATATTAAAGTGTATTTGTTAATTGTATAATAAAAACCCTTGGTTGAGTTTGTGTTTCACTGCCAGTTTCTGCCCAGCCGACTCTCAGCCAGATCTGTCTTACAGTGCCTGGGCCAGACCTGGGCCATATCAGTCAATAAGAGTCACTTTACAGGGTGTGGGCCACATCTGGGCCAGAGGAAGCTCTGTATTCTGACTAATTGGTTAATAAACAAAACTCAAGTGTGCATGTAGTCCATAAAATCAGTCATCATGATGTGTAAACACACCGGCCACTGCAGATCTTATTCAGCCAATCAGAGATCAGCAATCAGACGTGATCATTCATGACTGACGGGTGTTTAGTGAGATCATTTGTAGCTGGATATTCGAGTGATCAGTATGTCAAAATGGCATACATATACAGTTGTATCTACAGTAAAGAGTGGGAGAGTGACCCAACTCTCTAAACGTGGATTACACCTGGTGGGACTCGAAGGCTCTTTATGAATATAACTGTAACTCTGAGAGCACAGTTGAATGACTTCATTGAAATGGAGTATGGGACTATGACTCCTGTCCATCATCATGTGCACACTGGCCTGATCAGGACATCTGCAACTTCTAAACCATCCAGACTGCGCTCTACTCGTCCCGACCGCTGCTGGAAGAGGTTTCAATCATTCATCAGTTTTGGCTGTGCTAATTTCTGTTATGATCTACAATGTGCACTTCAAGAAAGAAGTACTCATTCTGTTTAAAGTTATGGCTCGTTTCCACTGAGCGGTACGGTCCAGTACGGTACGGCATGCAATTATTTCCATTTCCACTGTCAAAAGTTATGAATGGTACCAAAATGCCGAACCGTACCGTACCACTTTTTTTTTTTTTTTTTTCAGTACCCTTCCGCTGGGGTTCCTAACACAGTGGTACGGTACTAAAGGGTGGAGCTAGACTCACTGCAGAACGTTGATTGGAGGGGAATGACAACATAAGAAGCGCCATTTTTTAATATACAGTTGAAATATAATACTACTGTTATTGTGTCACGAAATGTAGTTTTAAGAGTTTTTCAGGCGAGAATGTAGTTGTTTGAAGCTCAAATCTGTGTAGTAATAGTAATCGATTGTCAAGTTCACGCGCATGATCATAGGTACTAAACCAATCACTCACATGGCTGGGCACTTGTAATGACACATCAAGGATGTTAAGAGGCTAAAAGCAGGTTTAAAACTTGCCCCATTGAAGTCAACAGGGTGCAAATTTTAAAAAGAGGATAACACGGTGTATTTTTGTCGTTGTTCTCTGTATTGACAGCACTCCAAATGTACAAAAAAATGAGCTCAATGTTAAAATTGACCGGAGTTCTCCTTTAACATACTGTACAACGTGATGAACACGCACAGCATACGTTAATGCAGAAGTACGGAACAATGCAATTCACAAAAGTTTATTATTTGCATGTGCTTTTAAACTTGCTGGTAATGCATTTCATTTGTGGGTTGATGTGCTGTTCTAACGTGTGCTTTTTTGAACATGTACACCTGTTGGGTGTACTTGGGTGTACATGGGGGAGCAAAAAGGTCAGGAAAATGTGCCATCAAAGAAAAAAAAAAAGTTTGCAAACAGGTAATATATAAATAAATGTCTCTTAGCATCTACCGATACAACTGTATAGGCAACTCTTATGTACACTGAATAAAAAATCAAATCAAAAACAGGATGTGCTATAGGCTATATATATATATATGAATCCAAGTATGAATCAGAATCAGAATAGATTTTATTGCCATTGTCAATGAAAGGTTTCACAGACTAGGAATTTTCTTCGGTGTACTCATGCAATTCTACAAATAAATAAAACATCTCCAGTTAACTGGCAGAGCATTCATTTCGTTCGTTTTTTAAATAAGAGAATAGCGCTGAAATGTGTTTTTTTAAATCAAGTGATCAAAGTGCTCTTGCCGTAGCGATCAGTGGCGCGGATACAGTGTTTTCTCGTGTGGCTCGCGCACACACCGCACTGTCTTCACTCGGACGCGCGCTTCAATCCGTTGCGGATACTATCTATTCGTTCTGGTGAAACCACAAAACATAATGCAAACGTTTGCGTGTCCCTGCTTGATATACAGCCACTGATGAACATAATCGTTTTGATGAGAGAAAAAAACTCTACGAGAAAAAAAAAACCTACACGAGGGCGAGTTCGAACTCAGACCCTCTGACACGGCTGGCGAAAGCTCTACCACTAGACCATTAAGATACACATTAGTTACTAAGGCGGATCTATGTATTGGCACTGACAACATGTATTAGGCTACATCTCATTAAACGATAAATTAAACCCCATGTAACCTACTATTTAAATCGATTGCTGGACATCGTAATGTTATTGGCGTCCATCTTCATTGAATTTTGAAATCAGATAGAGCCGGCCAGAGCGCTGCATAATAGCCTAAGTAGCCACGCTGTTCCCTTGGAGGGCGGGGGCAATAACAAAAGAAACAAAAGCCGGCTTATTCAGTATGGAAATACGCACCGACAATGACACGCCCCTACTGCGTGCTAGAATCTCCGAAAAACAAGCCGATTTCATACTCAAAATGTACGCTTTTAAATATACCAATACTGCTATCTCAAACATGGAGAGGCTTCTTCGTGATCTCAACTAACAGATTCTGCAAAAAAACGAAAATCACCAATTTTGGAAAAAAACGCTTCTTTCTCATTTTGCTCGAAAGTTGTGCTGCCGACTTGTGTCACTGGTTTCCGTGACGGGTCACATATGTGGATGATTTCATAACAGGAGCAGATGATGTGGAAAATGCACTTAAATTGTCCCAGAGAGCCAAAGAAATAATGTCAAGTGCAAGTATGAAATTATGCAAATGGAACACAAATTCATCTGAGTTGCAAAACGAATGGAAACAATGAAATAAGGATGAGAGAGTGGAAATTAAAGGCTTAAATCCACTTAAAGTTCTTGGTCTAACGTGGAACAGAGTCATTGATGAATTCATGTTTGAAACTAATGAACTGATTGATTTTTTGCAGAATAAAAGAGACACGAAACGAGTCTTACAAGCAGCTGCACGCATATTCGATCCTATTGGATTTTTGTCCCCGTTTACCATTCGAGTCAAATGTTTATTTCAAGAGATGTGGGAGAGAGGAATTTCATGGGATGAAGATCTTCCCAGTGATCTCGCGCAAACCTGGCATCAATGGTGCTCAGAGGTACCCTATTTGAAAAGGATAAACATCTCACGTCGTTACGATAATGATGTTGAAATGAAATGTAACGAAACTAGTGTAAATACCACAGTTGAACGTGAAATTCATGTATTTACAGATGCAAGTGAGAAGGCCTACTGCGCCGCGGCATATTTGCGGTGCGTAAAAAGAAATGGAGAGTGTAAAACCAGTCTGATCGCTTCCAAAACTAAAGTTGCTCCATTAAAGAAAATTACACTACCCAGATTGGAGTTAATGGGAGCGCTTATCGGAGCAAGAATAGGAAAATTCATATCGAATAATCTGAATGTGAGTGAAAATGAAATGTATTTCTGGACTGACTCTATGATAACTTTTCATTGGATTAGGAGCAGTGGAAACCGTTTGTGGAGAATCGTTTGTGGAGAATCGTGTAATTGAAATCCAAAGTCTGACATCACCAGAAAACTGGAAACATTGTTCTGGAAAGGAGAATTCAGCTGACCGCGGAACGCGTGGAATGAGCGCTCAAGCGCTCCAGAAAGAGACGTTTTGGTGGCACGGGCCGGAATGGCTGAAAGATGGCTCGCAGCCACATGACATCGAATCTCAAACGATGAAGGAAACTGATGTGATGGAGTATGTCGTTCAGAAAACAATGATTGATCCAGATTGTAAAGTTGCCCCGCTGTTTGATTTGAACAAGTACAGCGGACTCAATCGAGTTTTAAGAATCACATCATGGATACAGCATTTTGTGCATAATGCACGGAAGCAGGAAAAACGCTATGGACCATTGTGTACAGATGAGATTCAGCAAGCAGAGCAGTACTGGATCAAGCGAACAAAGTGACAGTTTCTCAAAGGAAATGAATAGTTTGTTGAAAAATTATGATGTGAATAAGAATTTGAAAATCATTTCATTAAAACCATTCCTGGATGAATGTGGAATTATGCGTCTAGGAGGGAGATTGCAGGAAACGAACTGGTCTTTTACCCAGAAACATCCGTACATCTTGCCAGGTAATGATGTGTTTTCAGAACTTTTGATCAGAAACGCACATGAAGAAGTGATGCATTCAAGTCTACAAGCCACTCTTAATCAATTGAGAGAAGTGTACTGGATACTGAAATCCAGACAGATGACAAAGAGTTGTGTCAAGCGTTGTTTAATTTGCAGACGTGCACATGTAAAGGCGGGCCAACAGGTCTGTGCACCGTTACCAAAAGAACGCATTAATGAGGCTCAAGCATTTGAGATTACTGGAGTTGACTTTGCTTGTCCAATTTATGTGAAACCAGAAAATAAGAAGGCATATATTGCTTTATTCACATGCGCCGTAACCCGAGCTGTGCATTTAGAACTTGTTTCCGATTTGACCACTGATGCGTTCCTGCTTGCCTTTAAAAGGTTCATTGCCAGACGTGGTATCTGCAGTGTTATTTATTCTGACAACACTAAGACCTTCAAGAAGGCTGAAAAAGATTTGAAATCCTTGTGGATATTGATAAACGGTAAAGAAATACAAGAATTGTTTGCAAACAAGAGGATTAGATGGAGGTATATCGTGGAGCGTGCCGCTTGGTGGGGTGGCATGTGGGAGCGTTTGGTGAGATCTGTCAAGACGTGTCTACGTAAAGTACTTGGGAGGTCATATCTCAATTTTGAGGAACTCCAAACCCTGATCTGTGAAGTGGAGGCTGTGATAAATTCCCGCCCTCTTTCTTATCTGCACACAGAAAGCAGTGAACCTTCGCCTCTCACACCTGCTCATTTCCTGACCAGACAAAGAATGACTACTCTTCCTTCCTATCCGTTACATGATTCAAGTTTAGTGGAAGCGACTGCCATTCAGCTCAACAAAAGACTACAGTATCGACAGTTGTTGACTACTCAATTTTGGAATCGATGGAAAAGGGAATATTTGATGGAACTTCATTCTGCACACCATGTGAGTAATACATTCAAACCATCTACATTTAAAATTGGAGATGTTGTGTTGATTCATGATCATAAACAACTCAAGCATATGTGGAAGATGGGACGTATTGAAGACACCTTCATGGGAAGAGACGGTAAAATTAGATTGTGTGCTGTCCGATTGCCGTCTGGATTTGTGTATAGGAGACCTGTACAATTACTCTACCCTTTGGAAGTGGATAAACATTGACTAATGACAAGTTCATCGGGCCAGAGTTTGTTATGGCTATATTGCATGTCCCTAATCAACTGTCGTTGCAGCTTATTTAACTTTACAAATGGAGACGCTCCCTCAACCTAAGGGTTCGTGTGACGCACGTTTCCATATATGGACGTAACCTGTTGCAGTGGGCGTGGTTCATTGGAGTTTCCTAGGATAAAGGAACTATGATGTGGAACACGTGCAGGCGCACAAAGAGACTCCATATTGCTATTTTTCCCATTCCCTTTTTCCCCACGCAACTTAGAGTTGTAAAAGAATAGATAATAAAATTAATTCAAGCATCAAGATCTCTTCTGGTCGAAATGTTTCCTTGTACACAACAACACCCAATGGGCAGTAAATAGCCTTTCAGACAGTTTTTATCTACTGTACTACGTTATTTTTAGTCTCATTGCTCTAATACTGTCAAATACACACAAGGTTTACATAAACATTTGATTATGTCTATAGTAAAACAAACATTTGAGAGAAAATCTTTTGCTTGTGTCATATGCATGTAATGTTGCCATATTACAGATTGTATTTTTATTAATGTTATAATATTGTTTGTATTTTATTTGAGTGTTTGCTAAGAATATCTTGCTTATTTTAAATGTGGAGGAAACATTAAAAGATTAATAGCTGATGTTGGGAATTTATTAATTGTATAAGTAAAGATTTGACTGATTAGATCAGAAAAATATAGATCATTTGATTTATGGACAAAAAAAAAAATTGTTAAATGTACACTGTATATATTAAATGGATGCATGTAGTAATTTTTTTTTTTTTTGTAGTTCTTGTTTTTCTTGAAAAGGTTATATTGTGGAAAAACGTCTCGGTTACGGATGTAACCCTCGTTCCCTGAGTGGGAACGGAGACGTTACGTCGGATGACGACGATTGGGGTTTTGCTTAGAAGCCTATCACCTTCGAGTATATAAAACGAGCCAATGGCAATGAAATGCCATGGGTCTGCGGAATTTGCATAGCGTATCTCCGCCCACCGCAGGGAGTATATAAGGAAGTACGCTGCAAACATGCAGATATGTCTTCGCTGAGGAGTCGAAACTGGACCCAGGCGTTTTTCAGCGATACAGCGGAAGTGGCAGGAAGACGTAACGTCTCCGTTCCCACTCAGGGAACGAGGGTTACATCCGTAACCGAGACGTTCCCTTTCGTGGTCACTCCGAGTTACGTCGGATGACGACGATTGGGGTTCCAGTCTAATCACGCCACCTCGGCTGTCATCCAGTGCCCTGCGTAAGTCTGAGCTCCCTGTTGTGAGACTAGCACGAACGAAGGAGTCCTACTTAACACAGGAATACCAAGGTACACTGGGAAGCATATCCCAGAGGAAATATGCAATTATGCCCAACCATTACGGGGGGGACTTGAAATACACATATGACCCAGAGGGATGCATATGGGGAATCACTGGGGTGTCCAGCCGCAGGTGGAATATTTAAACCCCAGGGGAGGCAAGGTGGCTTGCCAAGGGAAAGACACACGCTCACAAAGAGACTTACAGTGGAATACACATGTGGGGGTCGCCCAGAGGGGGGACCATGCACATGGAGGCACTTAGTCAAGCGCAAAAGCTGCGTTATGGCAGAATGGCATAAGTCAGGCGTTGACGTAACCAGTGCTGGAGGAACTCAGAGCTTATCAGACTCACCTGAGAGATAATCGCACGTATCCCGTCCGTGGAGAGGAATGGCGAGCAAGCGAAGACACCTGAGCAGAATCTAGTACCGGCTGGTTGAAGCGAGTACATGAGAAGAAACTGGCTCTACTCGGAGATTATAGAATCTCGCGAATGTGTTGGGTGTCGCCCAGCCTGCAGCTCAACAAATGTCTGTTAGCGAGGCGCCATGCGCTAGAGCCCAAGAGGAAGCCACACTACGAGTGGAGTGGGCTTTCACACCAAGGGGGCATTGACGACCTTGCTGTTGGTATGCCAAAGCAATGGTATCCACTATCCAGTGAGATAACCTTTGCTTTGAGAGAGCCTTTCCCTTCAGCTTCCCACCATGACAGACAAAGAGCTGGTCTGAGGTCCTGAAACACCGCGTTCTGTCTACATAAACACGGAGTGCGTGTACTGGACAGAGCAGTGTCAAGGCTGGGTCTGCCTCCTCCAAGGGCAGCGCTTGCAGGTTCACTACCTGGTCTCGAAAGGGTGTGGTAGGAACCTTGGGCACGTATCCAAGCCGGGGTCTCAGGATCACATGAGAGTTAGCCGGCCCGAATTCCAGGCACGCTTCGTCAACCGAAAATGCCTGCAGGTCCCCTACCCTCTTGATGGAGGCCAATGCAACCAGGAGCGCTGTCTTCATAGACAGGAACTTAAGCTCTGCTGATTGCAAAGGCTCAAATGGAGCACTCTGCAGGGCAGTTAGAACCACTGAGAGGTCCCAAGAGGGTACGAGGGGAGGACGAGGAGGATTCAGTCTTCTCGCTCCCCTCAGGAACCTGACGATCAGGTCGTGCTTCCCCAGAGACTTACCATCAACTGCTTCGTGATGTGCGGCAATGGCGGCAACATACACTTTCAGGGTGGAGGGAGACAGCCTTCGCTCCAACCCTTCTTGCAGGAAGGAAAGCACGACACTGATGGGGCAATTCGTGGGTTCTTGATGTTTAGAAGAACACCAGTTGACGAAGAGGTTCCACTTCAACGCATAGGCATGTCTCGTGGACGATGCTCTAGCGGAAGTGATGGTAGCCACCACCGCTGGTGGTAGGGTACTCAAACCTGCCTCGTCCCGTCCAGGAGCCACACGTGGAGGTTCCAAAGATCGGGACGAGGGTGCCAAAGGGTGCCCCGTCCCTGAGAAATGAGGTCCTTCCTCAGAGGAATTGGCCAGGGAGGTGCTGTCGCGAGGAGTACTAGTTCGGAGAACCAGGTCCGGTTGGGCCAGTACGGGGCAACCAAAATGACCTGCTCCTCGTCCTCCCTGATCTTGCGCAAGGTCTGCGCAAGAAGGCTCACTGGGGGAAACGCGTACTTGCGTAGGCCCCGCGGCCAGCTGTGCGCCAGTGCATCCGTGCCGAGCGTGCCCTCGGTCAGGGAATAATACAGGTCGCAGTGGGACGAGTCGTGGGAGGCAAACAGGTCTACCTGTGCGTCGCCGAACTGACCCCAAATCAGCTGGACCGTCTGGGGATGGAGTCGGTTGATGTACGCTACTGTCGCTGTATTGTCTGAACGGACTAGTACAGATGTGGCCTTTAAAAATGCGCGTCTCAGAGAGAAGAATGCTGCGAGCACTTCCGAAATTCTGCGGGATCGTGCAGAAGGGGGATTAGATGTTGGACGCAGGAAATAATAAAACCTGTAGATGGCAGTCGAGTTTCATGTGGCCATACTGAGTTGACGAAGTATGATGAATACAATGTTTTATTTTGCCAGTTATATAAACAGTCACATATTCTTCATAAAAATCTGACTCAAACGCGCATCATTTGTCTTATTTTTTTTTCTGTGTACTTACAGTAGAAGAGACGTGATGTAGGCTATGATAACTGAGTCTTATAACACAATAATTTGCGAAGACCTTTGAAGAGACCGAGATCATTTGCGCATTATCATTATCTAATTTTACATTTAGTTCATTTTTGCATCTTAACGTTTTAAATAGTTTTAACATGGTTGTAATGCGCTTTTCTGCATTACTGTACAGTACTTTTTATATTATCATGTTTCCCTTATAGGCGTCGATTTCGGTGGGGACGGTGGGTATGCACCCACCAGATTTCGTCATGAGTCATTTTGTACCCACCACTTTTAACTTCAGTCCATAATAATTTGACTTTGGGTTCTATTGACCGTTTTCAGTGGTTATGAGGAGCTTAATTAATTTAACCTGAGATGTGCGTTATATCGCCTTTTGATCATTCTTTGTGTTGTCGATTTTTGACACAGTTTCATTATATGTTCATAATAATTTGATTCATAATTATGTCATTTTTTTCTAAAAGTAAAAAAAAACTAAAAGATTTTCTAAAAGCAATATTCTAAAGAGATACAAAGACAGTGTACGCCACCAGATTTCGTCATGAGTCATTTTGTACCCACTACTTTTAACTTCCGTTGACCGTTTTCAGTGGTTATGAGGAGCAATATGAGAGAAAAAAAATTTGTAATCATTGTCTGACACAACAAAAAAAAAATTATAATATTCATTTTATTTTAATTTTCGTGTTCGCATTTATGAGGGGAAAAAACAACGTGTCAGTTTACGGTTATGGACGTGAGCGCTCTAAAAGCGGCACTAAAAGACTGCTTTAAAACTTTCACAGAGACCTCAAACAGAACAGCTGCCTTTCTTTAAATTGAATTTCGTTTTGTATTAATTATATCTTAATTTTAATCAGTGTTTCGTGAACCATTTGCCTGGATTTAAGAAGTAAATATAGCAGACAATCACGACATTGGAGGCCCCGGCGATATCTCATAAATGAACCGAAACTCAGCGTGTAATGAACATTCACATTTACAGTGTATTTAGACACATTTAGACGCATTCACAATCATTACTTTTACCGGTTCTTTGTGGCAAGCTTTATGCGTGCGGTCGTGCGCAGTGCGGCTATATTACGTAAACACTCATGATCCATATAAGTAGGCTAATTAAATTAATATAAAGGGGCGATTTGTCCATGAATTACTTAAATGAACAACTAGCCTAGTATACTAGTCGACTAGAAAAAAACGAAAAAAAAAACCTTTTAGTCGAAAGCAGCCCTTATTCCACATATTTTCAAACCAGGCAACATGACATCTGTGTTGAGCGAGCGACCGGAATGAATAGCGGAGCGGAATATTCAGAAATGCGCTCTCCACTCACGAGCTCTGATCGGAACAAACCCGAACCTCACTGTCTGCTGAACTTGCAGAATCATCAAAATATAATATTTTCTAAAGAAGAATTTTAAAACTTTATTGGTGGTAGTTGAGAAGAATTCCTCTTTCCATATCTAAATCATTTCGAGTGCAATATAAATGTACATTACTGTTATTCTTATTATATAAGAATAATACGTATTTTTTACAACATTTTTAACATAATAGAGAATATAAGTTTAGCGTGTTGTGTGTATTTCCTAATTATAAGCTTTTGGTGAAATTGCAACAAAACTAAAAGAGTAAAAGTGCATAAAAACATAAAAACATGGCGTCGTCTCACGAAATATCTGCGTACACACGAAACCACTGAAACCGATTTTAAAACGATGTAGCCTAGTAGGCTATACATACCAGACCAGGCACTGTAATTCTGCCACAGTATACTAAAAACGTAGAAGACTTAAAGCATGCGCATAAACCTTGCGCGCTATACAACAATAATATTAGGCACAGTAGCTTCTTTTTTTCTTTTCTTTTTTTATCAAGAACTTTGTTGAACAATATGAACAACCATAAATGGTCTGGTACAAAATATGAGTCACGATATTCGATAGTTAACGGATGCATAAAGCTTGCCACAAAGAACTGGCAAAAGTAATCGTGTCAAGTATAGCAAGGAGACATTTTAATTGTTTACTAATAATCTAGTGTTTTATGTGTCAGTCAAAGATGTTGACAATGCTGACTCGTCATCTTCGCAGATATTGTGAACGTGCCTATAGAGAGAAATGCACACTTACATAAGAGAGTTGTCTGTTTCTTTTCGTTTTGAATTGTTTTGTTTAAAAGTGGACATTTCAAGCTTTCTAGATACATTTCTGAGTTTCGGTTCATTTATGAGACGAGCTCAGTTCACGAGCAATGCAAGATATATCGCGCCGGTGCCTCCATTTCCTGATTAAATAGTCTTAAATGCGTCTTCGTGGACAGAAACCAATATAATCTTCCTGATTTAATCACGTAAAACATAAGTCTAAACACAAGCACCACTCTTCTGAATGATGGTAACCACAAACCTCCAAGAGTTTGTAAACCAATTGTTTGTAAAACATATTTAATACTTACAAATTAAAAAAAAAAATTGTTTTGCAGTGTATAGGCTAAATAAAACGACATTAAGAAAGTTATTTCCAAAATGTAATTAATTGCACAGTCTTTGTTTTAGCTGCTTGTTTTAGCTGCTAACAATTGCACAGAGTCAAGGAAGTACAACCACCCACCCCCCAGGTCTGCCGATTCAACCCCCAATGCTAATCGATCTCCTCTCAGGGAATCAAAAGAAAACCGGTTTTTCCAGTTTTCACCAGCGTGGGGGCGGGGTTTTAATCCCTTGCAGTTCCTTTGTTTAAATGCTATAAGCAAATCTACATACGCTTTAAGTTATTTCAAATTAATGTTTATAGCTTAATTTGTTGATATCGCGTAACTTAATTTGACATATGTTGATATAACCAACTGACATTGTAGATTCCATTGCATGCCAGGAAGAGGCTTATGCTTTGTTTTAAGTAATGAGCATTTACTATAATATAGCCGCACTCAATCGCACGATCGCATAAAGCTTGCCACAAAGAACCGGTAAAAGTAATGATTATGAATGCGTCTAAATGTGTCTAAATACACTGTAAATGTGAATGTTCATTACACGCTGAGTTTCGGTTCATTTATGAGATATCGCCGGGGCCTCCAATGTCGTGATTGTCTGCTATATTTACTTCTTAAATCTAGGCAATTGGTTCACGAAATATTGATTAAAATTAAGACATAATTAATACAAAACGAAATTCAATTTAAAGAAAGGCAGCTGTTCTGTTTGAGGTCTCTGTGAAAGTTTTAAAGCAGTCTTTTTGTGCCGCTTTTAGAGCGCTCACGTCCATAACCGTAAACTGACACGTTGTTTTTTCCCTCATAAATGCGAACACGAAAACTAAAATAAAATGAATATTATATATATATATTTTTTTTGTGTCAGACAATGATTACAAAATTTTTCTCTCATATTGCTCCTCATAACCAAAACGGTCAACGGAAGTTAAAAGTAGTGGGTACAAAATGACTCATGACGAAATCTGGTGGGTACACGTACACTGTCTTTGTATCTCTTTAGAATATTGCTTTTAGAAAAACTTTTTTTTTTTTTACTTTTAGAAAAAAATGACATAATTATGAATCAAATTATTATGAACAAGTAATGAAACTGTGTCAAAATTCGACAACACAAAGAATGATCCAAAAGCGATAACGCACATCTCAGGTTAAATTAATTATAAAAAACAGGGAACATTTTGTAAAAGCAAAACTGAACAAAATGCATAATTAAAATAATTGTATTAGGCTATGTGTTACCGAATATTTAATACCACTTCCCCATAATGTTGTAATTATTTTTTTAAAACAACATCTGTCAAACTGTCAATCAGATACCTCTTATCTGGTCATTTTTATTTTATTTTAGAAGTCATAACTGTTGATCACCCTTTATATGGATTTTGTGAATATGAATATTTAGAATATTTACAAACTGTCGGCAAGACCTCAAGCCAACCCCGGACATTCTGAGACTAACGTGGAAAAATCTTTATGCTTAATGCATTAAGACAGTTTAATTAAAATATTTATTAATAATTTAATGGCAAATCAGATGCGCCCAACGTATGCTACGCGTTGTGCTGCGACATTACCTCACAAGAAATATCTGCCCAAGAACAATCACACAAGAAATATCTGCACGAATTAAGAATCTGGGTAAGTCGCATTATTTAAGCCTTGCATTATGTTAGGATGATTTTGTGTATATATATAAAAAAATACTGCTGGGTTTTTACAGGCAGAGCCACGTGCATTATGCTCACACTAAATTCTCTGTTGCGCTTAGTATAAATGCGCATTGCATGCACAATCATCTTAATAGTTGTACAAAAAAGTTATGCGCTGGCAAGAACGTCACTTTGCTGTTTTAATAAAAGCAATGTTAAATATTCTGCATGCACTCATCTCCTGGAAACCACAGCAATGACAAAGCATAAAAATTCGTAAACGTTGTCCAATACCCCTTCTTGTCTTAATGAACCTTTTGCATTTACAAATATTTTCAAATGTCTGTATAATACAGTAGCCTACTGTAAATATTTGTGTCTATTACTATTTATAATTTATATTTTATTGTGGATGTTTTCTCACAATCATGACGTAATGTGAAGTAAAATAAAAAATCTAATGTAAAGTTGTTTTTTATGCGCCACCTGGTGGATATTCTGTGAAGCGAAACACATTGAGGGATTTTTTTAAGTAGGCCCCCCCCGAAGCACTTGCAGAATTCTGCGAGACTCTACGAGACGAATTGCCGAATGCCGCGGGAGAAAACGCGCGTTTTTAAAGGCCAGATCTGTACATGCTGGCCCCTGAGCAGCGCATGGAAGCGGTGCAGGGTGAGACGTACAGCCAGCAACTCGAAGCAATTGACATGTCAAAGGCGCTGGGGTCCTGTCCAGGAGCCCGCGGCAGCATGACCATTGCACATGGCGCCCCAGCCCGTGGCGGAGGCATCTGTTGACACAACAACATGCCGGGAAACTCGTTCTAAGGGCACTCCGGCCCGTAGAAAATTGAGGTTCGTCCACGGGGTGAAGGTCTGGCGGCAGGCTGGAGTCACTGGAACTCGGAGCGTGCCGTGTTGCCATGCCCACCTCGGGACTCGATCGCGAAGCCAAAGCTGAAGCGGTCTCATATGAAGCAATCCCAGCGGCGTTACTGCGGCTGCGGATGCCATATGCCCCAGGAGCCTCTGAAATAATTTCAGTGGAACCGCACTCTTGCCCTCGAACTGACGAAGACAAGTCAGCAGTGACTGCGCGCGCTCACTCGTAAGCTGCGTGCACATGGGGACCGAGTCGATCTCCATACCGAGAAAAGAGATCCTCTGCACGGGGCAGAGTTTGCTCTTCTCCCAGTTGACCCGAAGGCCCAGACGAGCTAGGTGCTGGAGCACTAGGTCCCAGTGTTCGCAAACCTGGTCTCGAGAGTGAGCTAGGATTAGCCAGTCGTCGAGATAGTTCAGGATGCCTCGACGACCTTCGTGAAGACGCGAGGAGACAGGGCTAGCCCGAAAGGGAGAACCGCGTACTGGTATGCCTGCCCCTCGAAAGCAAACCGTAGAAACGGTCTGTGTCGAGGTAAAATGGAGACATGGAAGTAGGCGTCCTTCAGGTCGATCGCTGCAAACCAATCCTGCGGCCGCACACACTGGAGGATGTGTTTGGCCGTTAGCATCTTGAACGGCAGCCTGTGAAGGGAGCGGTTCAAGACGCGTAGGTCGAGGATTGGCCGTAACCCACCGGACTTCTTGGGTACAATGAAGTAAGGGCTGTAGAAGCCGGACTTCATCTCGGCTGGAGGGACAATCTCGATCGCACCCTTCGCCAGTAGGGTGGCGACCTCCGCTCTCATGACAGGGGCATTGCCACCGACCATAGTGAAGCGGACTCCCCTGAAGCGGGGAGGAGATCGCGCGAACTGAATCGCGTAGCCGAGCCTGATGGTTCTCGCGACCCAGCGGGACAGTCTGGGAAGCTCTAGCCAGGCCTCCAGAAAGTGCACCAGCGGGGTCATACGGACCACAGACGTACCGTCGGTGGGGTAGCGAGGCGGAATGACCGGCACCAGCGAGGGTGGCATAGCGGCCCTGTGCGGGGGCATGGTCATTAACCGTGTCCTGCCAGAGGAGGGCGCGCGTCCCATGGGGGCGTGCTCTGGCAGGGGTCTGGCGATAGAGGGGGATGAGAGGAGCGTGGCCCGTGGGCGGCGCGTGCTGTCATCCCGCACCTCTGGGACAGAGGAGGGCGGCAGTGGCGGGACCCGAGGGTGGCGCGCACTGCGGCTCTCGGGCTCTGTTGGCTCAGGATTGGGGAATTCGATTCTGTCTTTAACCACATTAGGGTGCTGCCCGTCCTTGGACGAGCAGCGGGGAGTGGAGAACAAAAGATTCTCCCCCGGTGGAGGGCCCTGCTGCCAGCTCCTGAACAGAAAAGAGAGCCAATCCTGAGCTGCCCGTCTCAGGAGCGCCGCTTAGCCTGGCGTTTAGCGGGCTGCGGGGCTGGAGAGGGCTGTAGCGCCTTCCTACGGCTTCCTCCACGACGCGGCCGAGATGAAGGCTGCTGCTGGGGCCGTGCGGGAGGGGCGGGAGCCGCGGGAGGGCGCCCTCGGCGGCGAGCAGGCTGAGGATTCTGTACCGACGGCTGAGCAGTAGAGCGTCGGGGCAGAATGTGCTTAATCGCCTCAGTCTGCTTCTGAGCAGTCGAGAACTGTTGGGCAAAGTCCTCGACTGCACCGCCGAAAAGGCCGGCCTGGGATATGGGAGCGTCGAGCAGACGAGTCCGCACTGGCTCACGCATATCAGCCAGGTTCAGCCAGAGATGTCTCTCCTGGACCACAGCTGTGGACATCACCAGACCCAGGGAGCGCGCGGTCACCTTCGTCGCCCGGAGAGCGAGGTCGGTGGCGGCGCGCAGCTCATCGAAGAGCCCTGGGTCTGTCCTACCCTCGTGCATGTCACAGAGCATCTTGGCCTGGTAGACCTGTAAGACGGCCATGGCATGCAAAGAGGCAGCTGCCTGTCCCGCCGCTCTGTAAGATTTCGCCACCATGGTAGACGAGAATCTACAGTGGGAATCCCAGTGTACCCACAAGCATCAGCCTTATCGAGGGGAGGAAAGGCGGAGAAAGCCGACGAACGATCACGGGAAGACATGGGAGCCTTCCAGGACCGCGTGACTTCCTCATGCACTTCCGGGAAGAATGGCATTGGGGTTGGGCGGCGACGAGTGTCAGCGGCCGCTCCCAAAAACCAATCATCCAGCCGCGAGCGCACTAGATCTGGATCAATGCTGGCGCGCCCGAGGGCGGCAACACAGCCGAATCCTCACTTCCCGAGGACTCACGCCCACCTTGTGATGCAGCGATCGACATCGTATCCTCTTCTGGAGCGCCAAACGAAACGCGCGGGGCCTCCGTAGAGGGACCAGCGGTCTCAGTCTGGACACTCGCGGGTACCAATGCTGAAGAGGGGTGTGTGGACCGTGGACGTGTCGGCGGTGTGTCCCACACAGTTACCCTCAGGTCACCCTGGCCACCAGCTGAAGTACAGCCTCGCGGGGAGACCGTAGATCGGGGTGTGGATGAGGGGACTCTCGCTCTAGTGAGCTCATTGAGTCTCGACCGCAGCATGGAGATGGTCATGTTCCCGCAGTGGGAACATGAGTCATCCACAAACGCTGCTTTAGCGTGATCAACGCCCAAACACGCTAAGCAGAGATTGTGCCCATCAGAAAAGAATATGTCGCGACCGCAACCAGAAGTGCACGCGCGAGGCATCTTTAAAAAGACGTGCCACGTGCAATGCTCTTTTTGTGAGAGGAAAACTCTGCAGATGCTGAAGCGAACAGGGAGAAATCACACTATCTGTCAGATCACTGAGCAGATCAGCAGGGTAGTGAGCACTCGCTGAAATCGCCGTCACACCAACACCGGAGAGTTCGCTCGTCTCGAAGGGATGAGAAGACTAACTCAGAATTATTTGGCTTGCAGGAGTGGAGAAGTTCTCGGCTCCGAAGCGAAAACATATCTGCATGTTTGCAGCGTACTTCCTTATATACCCCCTGCGGTGGGCGGAGATACGCTATGCAAATTCCGCAGACCCATGGCATTTCATTGCCATTGGCTCGTTTTATATACTCGAAGGTGATAGGCTTCTAAGCGAAACCCCAATCGTCGTCATACGACGTAACTCGGAATGACCACGAAAGGGAACTACAGTATAAATATGACATTTGGTTGTAAGTAGATACAGGTTTTTAAATATTATTGTAGAGGCAAAAGATTTTAACTAGGTAAAGTTTGAAACTTTGAATAGAAAATAGTTTTAAGTCTATTTTTGTTCCCCAAATAGTAAGTAGTACTTAAAATCTGGCAATAGTTATCGAAATAAAACTGTTTTGTATTAAGAAATATGTAGTTCGTTACCCTTACTGACTGTTAATAATTTGTGATATGTAAACAAAAAAATTAAGAATGACATGGTTTACAAACAGCCAGTAATTAAGTAAATATAATCATAAAGTAGGTCATCTATGTCCTAAATTAATGACTCGTTTGTCACAAAATGAGTTATGGTATTTTGCTTTTGCTTGGTAGTAAAATTGTATTAATGTGTAAGTGTGTTGTTGTCATACTGTATGGAACTAAGTACTTTGTTGTTTGTTTTGGAATTTTTAGGTTAATATCTCGGTGAAGATTCTTCAACTGACTGAAGACCAAGTGTGTGTCACAAGATCCCATCAGAAGATGCAGAAAAGATCTTATGATGTGGCAGACAAAACACATGGTATCGCTTTGTGTGTATGGGGCGGCGGAATTTTGCGAAATGGAAAATGCTATTACTTGACAAATGTGTCCGTGAGGCAGTTCGGTGGAGAAACGTCCATTTCCACTACAGCAGTCAAAAGTAACTCTGCTTGATGTTGATATGAAGGTACATGGCATTGTAAACAACTTGAAGGTCTTTGAAGGGCAGCTTGTCACCGCAGAGGGGAAAGTGGAGTACATGTGTCCAAAGCGACATGTTTTGCCAAATGTTAACCTTGACACGGCAATAACAAGATGTCAACAGTGTGGGGTGTACTGCAAAATGGCAGCTGTTGTTGCAGTTTTGCGTGCAAAAGTGACTATCAGAGATTTTACTGGGAAAATGACTGAATTTCTTATTGATGATTACGTGCTGCGTCAACTTCTGTCAGATCGAAAGGTTCTCTGACACGGATGTTCTGGTGTCCAAGCTGTTTGTGGAGGACAGAATCCAGTTAAAGGGCAGAGGAAACCGCATTACTGCAGCAGCATTTTTCACTTCACAAAATAATAATAATAATAATAATATGTTGTTAATATTGCAAGTTAATATTTTTTTTTTAAGTTTGGAATGCTAGTAAATATTTAGGAAAATTGAGATTAAGTCAAATGTGTCATTCAGTGAGATTAGTGTTATAATGTGTTAAAATAGTTGGTTAAGTTTGTTAAAGATAGGTAGTAGTTTAGGGACAAAAATAGTATGAAAGTTTTTTATACTATAGGAAGGAATTTGTGGAAGTTTAATATAATGATAATGTTACGTTAATTTAAGTTTTTATAATTAATCGTAGTAGATTATAATTATTGCAGTTAATTGTGAAATTGTATTTGTAGTTTTTTTGTTTTAATGTTTAAATGGATGTTAATTTATGATTGGTACGATTTATGATTTTATAAAGAAGGTCAATAGTTAGATTTGATATTTAAATATATTATATACATATAAATGTGTATACTTTTTTGTTTGTTTTGTATTTATTTTAAACTTGCAAATAATTGTTCATTGTTGTTTTTGAAAATAAAAGTTTCAACCTTTGTTCTGTTTCATGTTTTGTCCAAATACCCGTGTGTATGTTAAGCTAGTAATTGTAGTATTTGTATATTAAACAATAATGCAACATTAAAGATTAAGTGGATAGTAGAAGGGAATGTTTGGCCAATATCACATTTATTTAAAGAGTTTTACAATAAGATATTTCTGCAGGCATTTATCTTTTTTATTTTGTGTAATTTTCTGTCAGTGGTGTTTTTATTAAAAATATTAGAATTTTAGAGTAATTGAAATAATTAATTAATTCATTGATGACCAAAATTACTATAGGATTTAATTTAAAATGTATGAATTTGTAGTTTGCATATATGAAGTTATAATCATCATATTTGACTTACTGTACACCTTTGCACAGCGGCAATTCTGCATGTTAAAAATACTATACAAATTATTAATTCAATATAAAATAATTTTTCATAAGTGTATAAATTAAATGTATCAGTATTTATTGGTATAGGGCTTTGTTGTTGGATTATTAATAGCTTAAACAAATATGGCATAAGTATGAAGTTTATATGTAATTGTAGGTTCAGCTTTCTAAATGGCAATGGCCTATTAACTATGTGGTTGACAAATAGATGCACTATTTTGGGACACAGGCATTTGTAGTGGTGTCCAAAAGTACACTGGATGTTATCAAGTATACTCATTTGATCTAAGTATGAACTTAAATAATGAGTGTAGAATTGATGCATAGTTTGTGGTTGCATTTTGGCCCAGACCGGCCCACTACATATGATCATAAACACCAACCATCTTTTGCACGCCCTTGAATATATATACCAACTCCTATTTTAGTAGGAACGAGTGAGAGTTAACAGAGGAAAAAAAATAAAAAATAATAATAATTTATTAAAACAATTGAACTATATTCCACAGTGATGAATCCTAAAACAAGCTATAAGCGGCTCTGACACAGCAGTACCAGGGCCCTATCTTGCACCCAGCGCAATTGACTTTGTACACCGACGCATGTATCATTCCTATTTTGCACCCGCGCAAAGCGCGCTTTTCCCTCCACAGAAGCACGTCGCTAAACTAGGGAATGAACTTGCGCTCCCGGGGCGGTTCAGCGCAAAAAAGGAGGCGTGTTTTGGCGCAAACGTTCCTTCATGCTATTTTGCAGGTTTAGAAAACAATTGCGCCACTAACCAGGAAAAAATAGTTTAAAGTCAGTGGCGCATTGCGCATGTTATTCATTATGCTATTTTAAGGGCGCATGCTTGGCCATAATCAATGTAGCGTGTGCACAACGCGCATACACTCTCTCATCTACACAGAAGCAGCAGTTTTCATTTTTGCAAATCATACGTTATTACGATAGATAGATAGATAGATAGATAGATAGACAATTTATTATAAAAGCATACATCTAGCTTACACATTTACCCAAATTATCATACGCCTTTTTAACCGAAGTTAATTTGGGTGGGTTTCTCCATCCCCAACGTCCCTGAGAGAGCGTTGCTCTCCTTTGCTGTGAACCGCTCCTGGCAAATCCGCCGTTATAATAGCAATCCGCCACGGAACAAGCGCGCCTGCTCTTAAAGGGAATGTGAGATGACGCTCTGATTGGTTTATTTCACGTTACGCCCAAACCACACCTATGAATAATGAAGCTACTTCAGACCAACCCATTTTAGATTTGCGCCGGGCGCAAGAGTCATTTATCCCGCCGGGAAAATAGGAACAGCGCCAAGACCCGCCCACAAAGTTACTTGCGCTTTGCGCTTTGACATTTGCGTTTCAGATCGTTAAAATAGGGTCCCCAGTGTTTCTCAAAGGATTTTTAGTAAAACTGTGGTGGGTGACCTCGGGTCCTCCAGGGGGTTTGGGGGCATGCCCTCCTCCGGAAGAAAATGTTGTGCATTTTAATGTTAAATGCGTCAATCTGGTGCACTTTAAGTGTTCAAAATGAAGAGCTCCAACTCATATTTAGTGTGCAAATTGAACAAAGAAAAACTCTAACCTTTTTTAGTTATAGTCTGGAACTACTGAAGGGTGAGTGTTTTTGGGGAACTAATTAATAGAAAACTACGCAGTAGATCCTCAACAACACGACATAATGGACGGCACTTCGTGGAGGAGGAAACACAATAGTCGTGCTGCTCCTGCGACGCATACACACTGCAAATGGAGCAGCCTATGTGTGAAACAGCGTAATCATATGAATCGTGTGGTTTCCTCCAAGTCCTCTAAAGAGACACGATCCTCTATATAATCTAACGGTTTAAATGTTTACTTCTAAATCTAATCACACTCAAGTAACATACGCAGAGATGACGCACACACACACATCTGATAAACAGAAGCTCTGAGGTGCGAGCTCATTATCATAACAACCAATCACAGCCGTTCAACAGCTCTGGAACCAATCAGCTTTAGTCGTGTGTTACACGTGTTGTTTAAATTTAAACGAGTAAAAACTTTTATAAACATCTTTGGAAAATTTATTAATGATGCATTTCAAATAATATGATGTTGAAATCCTTGTGGGAATTTCAGTAGAACAAACGTATAATGGACAACAGCCTTTAGAAAGCCTTTTACAAGCACAAACAAGTAAAAGTGAACATCATATTAATTTTAAGTATGCTTATTGCAATGCTTAATAATAGTTGACAAATGTCTATAATACATTGTAAAAACGTGTTTTCAAATTATTAAAATGATAAATACATAAATATCTAAAACTTTACTAAAAGTATGCTTGTGTTTAGCATATTTCTTAAAAGTGTAAAGCATATTTATTACCAATGTACTTGTAGTGTACTTTTTAGAAATATATTAAAATTCAATTCAATATATATTTTAATGCACTTCAAATAAGCATGCTGGGAATTCAAATGTATTATAAACATACTATTTGAATTTCAAGTATATTTTTAATACATTTAATACTACATCTTTTTCACCTGGACAGCGTCCCACCAGTCCTCGTTTCAGACTCTCATCCACAGACGACTGGTTTTGGGTATTTTAACTGTGTGATAAATATAAGAGCACAGAACAACGGTTCATATACTAAATATTAAGTCTGCTGTTTAAAACTATAGAATAATAGAACCAATGTTGGAGAATGTTATCATGCACAAACATCGTGAAACTCTGTATATTCGTGTGCATGTCAAGAAATATATTATGATTTGAAGCTTGTGACATATAAACGCGCACATTAACACGATCACATGTTTAGCGTTCATGTAAACTCTACATTCAGATTCATCAATTGGAATGAATTCAGTCCGATTGAAACAGACTTTTGATTTATTGTGGTAAAAGTGGCTCTCCTATTGAATATCTCCTATCAGTGTGGCTCTCATGAAAAAAAATAGTGAAGACCACTGACTGAGATCAATCCTGGAGAGAAAACACATTAAAAACAACTGCTCAGCTCTAACTCTTATTTCATATAAAAAATATATTACTACTGATAAATGTATATTGTTAAAGTTTTTAGAAACTTTGCTAAACATTGATATTGTGTAGTTTGTGATCCTCCATCAGCAGCTGCAGTTTCTCTCAGCTGTATCAGTGCAGTCACTGTGACGTCTGACTGACAGAGGTTTTTGTACGACTCTTTATCACTGTGTGAACACATCTTTACTGTTGATATAGTGATAACTCTGACAGTAATAATCTCCTGTATCTTCAGTCTGGACTCCACTGATGGTCAGAGTAAAATCACTGCCAGATCCACTGCCACTGAATCAAGATGGAGTTCCAGTATAACGGGTTGTTGCTTCATATATGAGGAGTTTAGGAGCTTCTCCAGGTTTCTGTGAGTACCAGTGTAAGTAATTATTATTATACACATTACTGCTGGTTTTACAGTTTATTCTGACTTCTTCTCCTGGTTGAACTGCTGATACTGATGGACTCTGAGTTACAGTGATCTGTCCTCTACACTCTGAAAGAAAACACAAACAAAAATGGTAAATATACATTTCACAGTTTAGGAGAATTAATAATCACTGTAAAAACTGTATTACACAAACCTTGAATAAACAGTGCAATGGTCCAGATGAAGATGTTGATTGTGTTCATTGCTGTAGTTTAGTCTTGTGTGATGATGAAGATTGTGTTCTGCTCTCAGTCATGAAGTGTTAAACTCACAGCACTATAAACACTCTCAGAGCACTGAAGCATGTGCTGACAATGCAAAGAAGTGGGCAGGATTTACAACAGCTTGTGCTGATAACAAACTCATAAACTCTACATAAAAGATTTTACTTTCAGAATAATGTTATTGAACCATTTAGTGATTAATTGCACATATTTATTAATTGTGAAATATTTGTGTTTATGTTTGTCAGGCTGATAAGACACTCGGTTTTGTCTGGAGAATCATGAATGTAGATCATTTTAAACATATGTCATACGCAGCAGTTTCTCTGAGTTCAGTTCTGTGCTACACCTTTACAAGCATGTTAACAATGAGAAATCAAGAACTAAATAAATCAGTTTTACTATATTTAGAGTCATAATAAATAAAAAAAGTCCATTATGGTCTTTGGAATCAATGTTGACATGTTGCTATCTGGAAATATTTTCATGATGTCTATTTTTTCCCACATTTTCCACATGCATGAAGTTCATCAGGACTCATAATCAGGTCATTATATATTAAACAATGTGCATCTGAAATGTTCAGAATTATTGATTCATTTATTTGAAGCTGCAGGTTTTTCTGTGAATCATGATGATTGATCTGCATATGAAGAACAGAAGCATCATTATGAGAAACTCCACAACATCATCCATGATCAAAGAGGTCAAAGGTCACCTCAGAGGTCACAGCTCATCAAATATATTTCTTTAAACAGTGTTATATCAGAAAGCATTTAGTCAAATCTGAATGAGTGAGTGTTGAGAAGAGCTGAGGATCTTCTAATATCAGTGTGTTGAAGTGTTGTTTCTCTCTCTCTGCTGGAGTGTGTGTTCACTCGAGTGGAATAGAGGTTTTCTGTACGAGCGTTTCATTAGATTGTATCACTGTGGTACACATTCGGTGGAGGAACTAAACTGGTGATCGGTAAGTCTGTCTATTTAATCACCTAATAAAAAAATACAAATTAGTTTTCAGAAAGTGTTTTACAGTGGAAACAAGAACAACATTTATTATTAATAATGATTATTAGATATTGTGGCAAACTTTACTTATGACTGTAAACAAAGTTAAAATGAAAATGTTTAATAATATTTACAAATTCCTTGTTACGTCTAAAATTGGTTGTTTGTCATGAGTTTTGGTGTATAATAATTTTTTGAATGTGTAACAATGAATAGATAATATTATAATGTGTTATAACTGCAGTTATAATTAGTGTTCAGTAAGTCTGTCTATTTCATTCTTATAATATTCCTAAACATACAATTAAAACAAGTTGAAACAAGAACAACATTTATTAATGATAATTATTATTACATATTGTGTTGAAACTTTACTTAAAGCCTTTAATGCATTATAAAGTGTTTCATAATGTACATGTTACAATGCCTTATATCTTATCATAAATAACTGTAACCAAATCTAAAATGCATTATAATATTTGCTATTTCATTGTTTCATCTCAAAAGGGTTGTTCTTCATAAAGGTGGATCAATGAATAGATAATATGTGTTATAACTGCTGTTACACTTATTGATTAGATCATACATGCATTTTAATGTATATAGCAGTGCATAATTAATGCATTAAAAATACTTTTATAATGCAATATGTATGAAAGCTTTAAATAAAGTGTTACTGATATTGTTTTATAATGATTTAATCTAAAACTAGAGCAGCATTATTCCTCTGCTGTGAATGTGCCGTGCAGTGTGTTGTGTGTGTGTGTGTGAATGTGTTGTGTTTGTCTCCTGCAGCTGGTCCCACAGTGAAGCCCTCAGTGTCTCTGCTGCCGCCCTCTTCTCTGCAGATCTCTGGAGACTCAGCCGCACTATGCAATTCAGTTTGCACTCCGGCCTCCCAAGTTCAAGGGCATCCACTTCACCCGTGTGCGTCCAGTGGATGCTCCTATCTTGCGGAAAGAGATTGACGCCCTGCTGGCGAAGGACGCGATCGAGCCGGTCCCTCCAGCCGATATGAGGTCAGGGTTTTACAGCCCTTACTTCATTGTACCCAAGAAAGGCGGTGGGTTATGGCCAATCCTGGACCTGCGAGTATTGAATCGGGCCCTGCACAAGCTCCCGTTCAAAATGCTCACGCAGAAATGCATTTTCGAATGCATTCGTCCCCGGGATTGGTTTGCAGCGATCGACCTGAAGGACGCGTACTTTCATGTCTCGGTTCTTCCCCGACACAGACCATTTCTTCGGTTTGCTTTCGAGGGTCGAGCATATCAGTACAAGGTCCTACCCTTCGGGCTGGCCCATCGCCCCGTGTCTTCACGGAAGTCGCGGAGGCGGCCATTGTTCCCATGAGAGAACAAGGCGTTCGCATTCTCAACTATCTCGACGACTGGCTCATTCTGGCGCACTCGCGAGATGTGTTGTGCGATCACAGGGACATGGTGCTCCGGCACCTCAGTCAGTTGGGGCTTCAGGTCAACTGGGAGAAGAGCAAACTCTGCCCCATGCAGAGGATCTCTTATCTCAGTATGGAACTGAACTCGGTCGCCCAGACTGCGTGCCTCACGGAGGAGCGCATCCAGTCAGTGTTCACCTGTCTCAGGTCTTTTCGAGGCAGGACAGCGGTCCCACTGAAACAATTTCAGAGGCTCCTGGGGCATATGGCAGCCGCAGCCGCAGTAACGCCGCTCGGCCTGTTGCATATGAGACCGCTCCAGCACTGGCTTCACGATCGAGTCCCGAGGTGGGCGTGGCAGAGCGGCACGTTCCGAGTCAAAGTCACCCCGCACTGTCGCCAAACCTTCACCCCTTGGTCAGATCCTGTGTTTCTACGGGCCGGAGTGCCCCTAGTCCAGGTTTCCAGGCATGCTGTGGTATTCACAGATGCTTCTGCCAAGGGCTCAGGGGCCACGTACAAAGGGCATGCAGTCTTGGGTCTGAAAAAAAAAAAAAAAAAAGGGGACCCCAACTGCATTGGCACATCAACTGCCTAGAGTTGCAAGCAGTACGCTTAGCCATGTGTCGCCTCAAGGGCTTCTCAAACACAAGCACGTACTGGTCCGTACGGACAGCACTGCGACCGTTGCGTACATCAACCGACAAGGTGGTCTACGCTCCCGTCGTATGTCGCGACTCGCCTCCCACCTCCTCTTATGGAGTCAGAAGCTTCTGAGGTCGCTTCGTGCCGTTCATGTCCCTGGGGAGTTCAATCATGTGGCCGACGAGCTTTCACGTCAGCCTCCCCTTCTGGGAGAATGGCGACTCCATCCCCAGGTCGTCCAGCTGATTTGGCGAATCTTCGAAGCCGCACAGGTAGACCTGTTTGCCTCTCCGGACACGACCCATTGCCAGTGGTATTACTCCCTGACCGAAGGAACTCTCGGCACGGATGCCCTGGCACACAGCTGGCCCCGGGTCTTACGCAAATATGCGTTTCCCCCAGTGAGCCTTCTTGCACAGACCCTGTGCAAGGTCAGGGAGGACGAGGAGCAGGTCCTTTTGGTGGCCCCGTATCGGCCAACCCGGACTTGGTTCCCAGAACTCATGCTCCTCGCGACAGCCCCTCTTTGGCCGATTCCTCTGAGGAGGGACCTACTTTCTCAGAGAAGGGGCACCCTAGTGCACCCGCGTCCAGACCTTTGGAAACTCCATGTATGGTCCCTGGACGGGACGCGGAGGTTCTAGATGGCCTGCCACAGGCAGTGGTAGATACCATCTCTTCAGCTAGAGCCCCCTCTACGAGGCGCCTCTATGCTCTGAAGTGGAACCTGTTCGTCGGCTGGTGTTCTTCCCACGGGGAGAACCCACGAACTTGCCCAATCAGAGTTGTGCTCTCCTTCCTACAAGAGGGGTTGGAGCGAAGGCTGTCTCCCTCCACCCTCAAAGTGTATGTTGCTGCAATATCCGCACATCACGATGTAGTTGATGATAAGTCCGTGGGGAAGCACGACCTGGTCATCAGATTCCTCAAGGGTGCTAGGAGGTTAAATCCACCTCGCGATTTGCACCCTGTACCCTCTTGGGACTTAACTTTAGTGCTTAGAGCGCTTCAAAGTCCTCCTTTTGAGCCTTTGCTGACAGTCGAGCTTAATATCCTGTCCATTAAGACAGCGCTCCTGTTAGCATTGGCTTCCTTCAAGAGGGTGGGGGATCTGCAGGCATTTTCGGTCGACGAATCGTGCCTAGAGTTCGGGCCTGGCCTTTCTCATGTTATATTGAGACCCCGGCTCGGATATGTGCCCAAGGTTCCTACCACTCCCTTCGCGGACCAGGTAGTGAACCTGCAAGCGCTGCCCCAGGAGGAGGCAGACCCAGCCCTAGCTTTTCTCTGTCCCGTCCGGGCCCTCCGGGTTTATATAGACAGAACGCAAAGCTTTAGGACCTCAGATCAGCTCTTGTTTGTTACGGAGGCCAGCAGAAGGGGAAGGCTGTCTCCAAGCAGAGGTTAGCCCACTGGCTAGTGGATGCTATCACCAGGGCTTATGAGTCCCAGGGTGAGCCCTGCCCACCCAGGTTGCGGGCTCATTCCACTAGGAGTGTTGCTGCTTCTTGGGCTCTGGCACAAGGCGCCTTGCTAACAGACATTTGTAGAGCTGCGGGCTGGGCGACACCAAGCACGTTCGCTAGGTTTTATAGCCTACGTGTGGAACCTATTTCCTCCCGAGTACTCGCTACGGCCAGTAATTAGAGGGAATAGGTGTGTCGGCTTGCGACGCCATTCCGTGAGCGGATACGTGCGTCTTTTGCTCCGTTGGTTACCCAGCAAACGGCTAACCTCCTCCATCATCCCCTCCGGTGCCAGGCGTTGCGGACTGCCGGCACCAGGTCTGCTACCTTCAGTAAGGAGTTGCTAGTAGACTGGGTGCCTTTTCCAGTGGTCCCTGCGGCGACCCATGATTGCCACGTGCAGTTCAGCCATGTCTTCCCCTTGACAGACTCATTCTGTCGTCCCTGTTGAGTACGCTCCTCACTCCTCCGGACTGGGACTACCTTCAAGGACTGCTATATGTTTCACTACCCTACTTGGTTAGTACATGTGTGTATTTGAGGGCCTTCCTCTAGGCTGCCTCAGCTTCCGCAGCGTTCCCCCCCCTTATTATTTTACTTGGGGACGGGCACGCTTTCCCAGTGTTATCCAATATCCACTGATTGGGTCTTGCGGAACAGCAGTGTGATTCCCTAGCTAGCTCCCGCAAAATTTCTGGAAACTGCTGCAGGGCTGTAGCTTAGCTGGGCGCTGGAAGGGGCCAGCACCATGGCGTTTTGGTAGGGATCCCAATTCGTCAGGGGAACTCCCCCGACGAGGCGTCGGAGTTCCCTGATGACGAAAGGGAACGTCTCGGTTACGTATGGTAACCCTCGTTCCCTGAGTCCAGGGAACGGAGACGCCTCGTCCCGTCGCCATGCTGCTGTACCTTCGCGGAGGACTGGACACCGTCTGGCTCCTCAGCGAAAAGCATTTGTGTATGCGCTTGCTTCCGCCTTTATACCCGCACTAGTAGGCGGGCTGCGGAATGCAAATGTTGCATGCCAATGTTCACTGGCTCGTTTTAATTCACTCGAAGGCAATTGGTCTCCCTAGCGTGATCCCAATTCGTCAGGGGAACTACCCCGACGAGGCGTCTCCGTTCCCTGGACTCAGGGAACGAGGGTTACCATACGTAACCGAGACATTATAACTGCTGTTACACTTATTGATGAGATCATACATGCATTTTAATGTATATAGCAGTGCATAATTAATACATTAAAAATACTAATAATAATATGTATGAAAGCTTTAAATAAAGTGTTACTGATATTGTTTTATAATGATTGAATCTAAAACTAGAGCAGCATTATTCCTATGCAGTGAATGTGCAGTGCAGTATGTGCAGTGCAGTGCACTTTTATCCGAAGCAACTTGCTGTGATGATGAGGCAGGAATAAAGTGGAGAGAATCCAAATGCAAGTACTAAATTTAATGAAAACAAACAGGGCGAACAACAGAATTCAGAATAAGGAACTCAGGAACAGTTACAAAGAACAGCAAACAACTTCAACGACCGACAAACCACAACTGAAATACAGAGGTATAAATACACAAGCAGACAAGCTAAACAAGATAACAAGGGGGCGTGGTAAATCCAAGACACCTGTAGACAATGATCTAACAATTAACAAAATGACAAGACACATGGCAGGATCACATGACAAACAGGGAATCACGTGACAGACAAGACAAAACCCACACCGTGACACTTGCATTGTTTTTAAGTTTAATTTAAGTTATCCATTCCCTGGAAATCTAAGCTACAGGAATGTATTGAAAAAGAATGAATCTTTAATGATTTTAATGTAATGGATTATGAGGTAATATCATCCCTGTAGGTGCATTCAGAATCAGATGTAGTGCTTTTATTAACGTCAAAGTACATGCAGCATCAAGTTTGAGAGTTAGGGAAAATTCTGCCAACACCAGTCTGAAAAAATAATATATTTTCCCTGCTTGTGCTTGCAGGTTCATTCTGAGAATCAGCCCTGATGGCACCAAACACCAAAGGCACAGATCAGATGGAAATCTGGAAAGGTCCAAAGAAAAGCCTCAGCCTGAACCCCTCAGTGTTTCTCATCAGAGAGCTTGTCAACTTTGACTGGCAAAATTACTGAAATGTAACAACACAAACTGACTCTGACTGTATTTTATTATTTTAAGGTCTGTTTTGCTTTTCAGTGTGTATGTGTTTCCCATGCTACATATACAGATAGTCCCCAGGAGACTTCTATGGACTTTTTCCTTCAGCTAGTGGCTCCTAAAGGTCAAGATTTGTAATTTGTACTTCTAAAACAAAATGTTCATGATTGTGTTTATTTTGATTTTTGGGGGGTGGGGTAAACATACAAAAAAAATGATGAAAAAATAAATAAACTCAATACTACTACTGTAAGTGAAAATACGATAATAATACTGTAAATGTAAGTACAGTAAATGGTACAGTATACTATAAGTGAAAATACAGTAATAATACTGTAAGATTTACAGCAGCCTCTTTACAGTGTAGTTAGTGCCTGACACAGACCACATATACTATGTATGGAACAGTGGGATTGGAATCAACTTCTCCTCTCTTTCCTCATTTATTCTTCTCCCTCCATCAATTATCCCTCAGTATATTTTACTCAATTTATTAATTTATTTTTAAAGTCATTAGAAACTTTGTTAAACATTGATATTGTGTAGTTTGTGATCCTCCATCAGCAGCTGCAGTTTCTCTCAGCTGTATCAGTGCAGTCACTGTGACGTCTGACTGACAGAGGTTTTTGTACGACTCTTTATCACTGTGTGAACACTGGCACATTGTGATAACTCAGACAGTAATAATCTCCTGTATCTTCAGTCTGGACTCCACTGATGGTCAGAGTAAAATCACTGCCAGATCCACTGCCACTGAATCTAGATGGAGTTCCAGTATAACGGTTTGATGTCACATATATGAGGAGTTTAGGAGCTTCTCCAGGTTTCTGTGAGTACCAGTGTAACTCATCACCACCATACACTCTACTGCTGGTTTTACAGTTTATTCTGACTTCTTCTCCTGGTTGAACTGCTGTTATTGATGGACTCTGAGTTACAGTGATCTGTCCTCTACACTCTGAAAGAAAACAGAAATAAAAATGATTAATATATATTTCACATTTTAGGAGAATTAATAATCATTGTAAAAACTGTATTACACAAACCTTGAATAAACAGTGCAATGGTCCAGATGAAGATGTTGATTGTGTTCATTGCTGTAGTTTAGTCTTGTGTGATGATGAAGATTGTGTTGTGTTCTGCTCTCAGTCATGAAGTGTTAAACTCACAGCACTATAAACACTCTCAGAGCACTGAAGCATGTGCTGACAATGCAAAGAAGTGGGCAGGATTTACAACAGCTTGTGCTGATAACAAACTAATATACACTAGAGTTACAGAATCATGACTTTATTTTGTATTTTTATTGTGACTCCTGAGACACTGAGGATGTGCAGATGAACGTCCATCTCTGTGTCCATATTCAGTCATGTGACCATCATCACTGCTACACTTCCACTAGATGAACCGCCATCACTAAAGTAAGATCATGAATCATGAGTCTGTTCAGAAAGTATCAGGACTGATTGTGAATCTCTAATCAGAGTTCATGGTGTCACTCCATCTATCATGAAGCCTCATGTGTGTCTGAAATCATCAAATGGAGAAGAAACAGGCTGTTAAAGATGGAGACATATTAGAGCTTGTTCACGTTTCATGATCTTGTGTGGAGATTCATAACCAGTCCAGATACTTTTAGAACAGACCTTGAATATGAAAACATGCTTGACTGTGTAGAACATGCAAAATACCTTTTATATTTTCATTGTTGACACTTTCTATTGACTTTGGCTATAATATTCAATAAACTCATTATTTGAAGAGATTTTCACTGAAGATTGAAGTCTGAAGCTGCAGGTTTTTCTGTGAATCATGATGATTGATCTGCATATGAAGAACAGAAGCATCATTATGAGAAACTCCACAACATCATCCATGATCAAAGAGGTCAAAGGTCACCTCAGAGGTCACAGCTCATCAAATATATTTCTTTAAACAGTGTTATATCAGAAAGCATTTAGTCAAATCTGAATGAGTGAGTGTTGAGAAGAGCTGAGGATCTTCTAATATCAGTGTGTTGAAGTGTTGTTTCTCTCTCTCTGCTGGAGTGTGTGTTCACTCGAGTGGAATAGAGGTTTTTGTACGAGCGTTTCATTAGATTGTATCACTGTGGTGGACTTTCGGTGGAGGAACTAAACTGGTGATCGGTAAGTCTGTCTATTTAATCACCTAATAAAAAAATACAATTTAGATTTCAGAAAGTGTTTTATAGTTGAAACAAGAACAATATTTATTAATAATAATGATTATTAGATATTGTGGCAAACTTTACTTGAAGCCTTTATGTTTAATGCATTATAAAATTACAAATGTGAAATTGTTTGTTTGTCATGAGTTTTAATGTATTATAATTTCTAAAGGTGTAACAATGAATAGATAATATTACAATGTATTCATTAGATCATAAGACTTTATAAGAAAGTGTTACTGATATTGTTGTATACTAATTTAATCTAAAACATTGATATTGTTATAAGAACTTTCAACAAAAAATATATAAATTAAATAAAATTCTAAACATATTTCCACACTGTGTCTCACTATGAGTTTAATTAGTTTATTAAAGGTTTGTTTTTGCTTCATTTATTTCTACACTGAGTTCATATTTAGTTCATCTTTTATTGTAGAAATCATACATGGAAAAAAGAGATTTGACATCAGAATGTAAATGTTGCTGCTTTCTGTAGTTCAGTCAATGATACTGAATCTCTTTTGCTCATGTTGTGCTTATAATTCAGTGTTTTGTTCATTCTGTATGATTCAATTGTGTTTTAACTCTGTTTGAAATTGAGTTACATTTTCAGTTCAGGTGAATATCTCAAAATGTAAGATATTTATGTTCAGAGTGAATAATTGCTGGAATTAAAGCAGTCAGATCGGCCTGATAATAGATAATATGTGTTATAACTGCTGTTACACTTATTGATTAGATCATACATGCATTTTAATGTATATAGCAGTGCATAATTAATGCATTAAAATTATTTTATAATGCAATATGTATGAAAGCTTTAAACAAAGTGTGTTGTGTGTGTGTGTGTTGTGTGTGTGTGAATGTGTTGTGTTTGTCTCCTGCAGCTGGTCCCACAGTGAAGCCCTCAGTGTCTCTGCTGCCGCCCTCTTCTCTGCAGATCTCTGGAGACTCAGCCGCACTGCTCTGCCTGCTCAGCTCTTACTCTCCACAGGGGGCGCTGGTGAGCTGGACACTGGACGGGTCAGAGGTCACCGAGGGGGTTCTGACCAGCGCAGAGAGCCAGCAGGACGGCCGCTACAGCCGCAGTAGCGTCCTGACCCTCAGCAAAGCACGCTGGGAAGAGGGAGAGCTGTACGTCTGCAGAGTAACACATGATGGAGCTCCTCATGAGGTCTCGTTCCACAAGAGCTCTGAGTGCTGATGTTTCTCTCCTGAAGATGAGCCGTATCTGAGTGTCCTGTGTCAGGCAGGATTCACATGAGTCTAGTGCTGCAGCTGGAGTGATTTACAACTCAATACTGAAACTGAGTGTGTGTGTGTGTGTGTGTGTGTGTGTGTGTGTGTGTGTGTGTGTGTGTGTGTGTGTGTGTGATCTTTCAATCTGCTGTGTTTGCTGCAACATTCAATAAAGCTTCTCAACAAGTTCACTTTGTGTCTGACAACATCATTCAACTAACAGATGAAGATGCAGGTGCTTTTCAGAAGGTTGATGTAGCAGTAAATGTCAAATAAAGCTCTTGGGGTTTGAGCATGGTCTCTGGAGACAGAGCTGCTCTATTCTGAGAGGATCACAATCACTCCACCCTGACAATGCAAATGGGGTTTTCAGTCTCACTCTTTGATTGGTTACATGATCTGGACTGGAACACTTTCACTTCTGCTTTAGTGAAGCAGCGCAGACAAACTGATCATTTATAGGAGATTAAAAAGTTTAGAATATAAAAATATCTTTAAAAAGATCAAGATCAAGAATCAGCCGTTCTGACACTAATTGTTACATAATCATTACATTTATAGGCGATGGTGTAAATATACTGTATATGAAAATGTTATGAAAAATATAATACATGATCACAAATCAAGAATCATCTTTGATACTGAATGTGACAGTAATTGTGTAAGAATGTAAATGTTTGTGTGTCTCAAATGGAAAGCATCACGTCCAGACAGCAGAAGTGACTGAATGCAGTCTGTTCAGTTTGATTGACAGGATCATATATTACACCTAAAACATGATGATCATATTGAAACACTGACTCATTCTCCTCATAAACACAAGAGTGATGTTGATTGTAATGATATAGTGTTATTAGTGTGTGGATCAGTGGCAGAGGTTTGACAGTTGATGCTGGAAGGCCAAGAGAGCATTACAATAGTCCAGTCTGGAGAGAACAAGAGTTGTGTAGCTCTGATAGGAAGGGCCTGATCCTCCTAATGTTGTATAAGGCAGATCTGCAGGACCGGGCCGTTCTAGAAATGTGCTCTGCGAAGTTTAACTGATCGTCAATCACAACTAATACTTAGTATACTAATACTATACAGTCTACTAATACTCTAATGAGAGTTAGTGGACATTGTTATATAGTCACGTAAATCAAGAGATCACATTCAGGTAACTCACGTCTCTTTGCTAGCATTGCATGTACAAAAACAACTTTCTCTCCCTCTTACATGCATACCAGTTCCCCACATAATACAACAGCTCAACAACTCGAGACTAAAGCCGGTGCACACTGTGCCATTTATAATAGTCCTTTACGATTGTTGCTACGAACACGATCCTCGCTGTAAGCCATGTCACACTGTAAGATCTCAGTCGTCATTAATGTCAGACTGTACAACAGTCAAGACGCGTTAAAAGCGGACGCACGCAAGAAAACTTGTCCAGTCACCGTAGGTTTCCCACAGTCTGCTCGGGAACCGATGCTCTCGGGCCAGATATAGTTATTTAATATAGTTATATATAGTTACATAATATAGTTTTTATGAGTAAAAGGCTCGACGGCAGGAAGGAATAAACCAAACAATTTTTAAACCTTTTTTTCAATAATAAAAGGTAGTGTGTCGATTCAATTAAAATCCACATATCACATATTTTAAAATATTACATAATTCATTGAAGCCTGTTTGTCATGTATAATACACCGACCAATCGTCATCTGGCACAACAAGTTCAAATTTCATTGGACAATGTGAAGTGGAGCGATAATTTTCCAGTCATTCATAAATGGTTTGAAAATTAGATGGACAGACGAATTTACATTTATGAAGCGATCTGAATCTGCGTCGTTTAAACAATGGATGCTAATTGACTACAGAGCACTGCACAAAACCAGCACCGAAAGTCGCATTAATGGTAAGTAGTATTAAAGTCACTTTTTATTTAGTCTATGTATATTGATACACCGTTTACCATTTGATCAAACTATCATAGTTGGTTAAATGAAGCCCAGGCCTACAGAACTATTATGTGAAGTGTAGGCGGACAACAACACGCTGTGTTGACGTGACGTGAAAGGATTTTTGATTTTATCACAACATTTATGATAATTCTGCAGCAATAGTATAATAGTACAGTACTACTGGTCAAACATTTGGACACATGACTATTTTTATGTTTTTAAAGAAGTCTCTTATGCGCATCAAGCCTGCATTTGATCAAAAATACAGAAAAATATTACATTTTAAAACTAATGGTTTTCTATTTTAATATACTTTAAAAAATATCATTTATTTCTGTGATGCAAAGCCGGATTTTCAACAGCCATAACTCCAGTCTTCAGTGTCACATTATTTTTCAGAAATCATTCTAATATGCTGATTTATTATCAATGTTAGAAACATTTTATTTATTTATTTTTTACCTGTGATACTTTTTTTCAGGATTCATGGACGAGTAATCTGTAAGCAATCACATCATTACCACATTACACAAGCTGATTGGCCTCTGCTGATCCTGTAGCCAATGAGATTGCTTGATAATTGAACTGTCTTTTATCATTCCACACTAAACCATGTTGCATAGTCAGTAGCTTTTTATTTTACAGTCCTGTTCTCCATGTTGTTACTATGCACTTATTATAGTAATTGAAATAACTGGGTAATAACTAGGTACTAACCCTGAACCCATGTAGTTACCTTATATTACCCAGTACTTTTCCTAGTACATTGTAAGTACATGTAAGTGCACATACTGTAAAATAAAGTGCAACCTCATAGTCTGCTGTTATCAATGTAAAAATGACCAAAATCATGTTGCTCTAGTGATGGGAGAAACAAAGCTTTTAGAAACCATTGAACCGATTGATTTGCATAATGATTCACTGTATTGAAGCTCTGGAAATGCCACACGCTGGTCAGAACAGCGGAAACTCAGCATAAAAACACCTTTTACACACCAAATGCAAATGTTTTATTGAAGGTGTAATGTAAATGCAGGGTTCTCAAGTCTCACGCATTGGCCGTGAGACACACGCAATTCAACCAGTTCACACGCTCACACGCCACACCGTGTATTTCTCACGCTGAAAAGGCAATGCCAACCAAGCATGTCATGTCATGCAAGCTTTATATATAACGTTGTATACGAGGCGCGGGCACACAAAGTGAAGTTTCCTGCCGCCAGCGCGTATCTTGGCCAGATTGCGTTCGTTAGTAGGCAACACAGATGCGCGAACACACGGAAGTTGACGGAACATTCTCGGCCACCGTACGTTCGTTACTAGGTAACCAACAACATCGCGCGAACACACGTCGTGATGATGGAGAAGGTAAATTGGAAGAAAGCTCGTCTAACATTTTTAGGCTAGAACATTTAATATATAGCCCATCATATACATTATTATTGATGCAGTCAAAAACTCTACAACTACTTTGCAACCAGGCCAGAAGCTTTGGCTCAGTTTGGCTAGCTTACGTTATCTGAAACTAAGGGGAAATGTTAGTGGGTATGGGAAGGAATGAAGATGTATCTCTTCATTTTATTTTAAATAAATTTAAATTTATTTATTTTATTTTATTTTAAATTATATATTATACTGTATTAATAGTATTTCTAGTTACATTAAGGCTACATACGTATTAAAGCAGAGTGCTCTGGGTAATATATATCCTGTCAAAACATACATTAATCATTGCCATTGCATTTGTATTTTTCAAACACTTACAACACAAAACACATTTCATAAGCTGGAGTGTGTACTCTTGTGTACACTCACACACACACACACACACACACACACACACACACACACCTTAATAATACTCTAATATGTCATTTGTTCACAATGTCCCACCACACAATAAATCATTATACCGTTTCGACTAGACATATTCAAAATGCAAAAATATTTGTTTTTCCAAACTGTTTGGAGCAATTCATTATATTTTTGTAATTTTTGTATAACTTATTTGTAATTTTGAAATATAACATTAAAGAGTATATTTGATGTGATGAATTGCTCTGTCATTTATTAGATTTACCAATTGTTATAATTTCAATTTGTGCGGGTTAACAATGGTTAAAATTGGGGGGCGGGGCTCCATTAGGCTCCTCCCCCAACCACATGTGATCTCACTCCAAGCTTTTGATCAAACTTGAGAACCCTGTAAATGTAATTACCAAATATCATTAAATATGAAATGTTTTTATATTATGTGTTAGTTTATTAAATTGAAGGGCTTGTTTTGTTTGTTTAATGGAGAGCTTGGTAATCAGACCAATTAGACACTTTTAACTACAACTCCTTTTTTAATATAAAGATTCGCAGAGATCACATCGCCCCCCAGTGACGAACCATTGAAATTTTCTAAACCGTTGTGACACAAAGTCTAGTGTAGTGCAGTCACGCAACTTTGTGAGTTTTAATACACGCTCTGAATCACTGTTTCGAAATAAATTATTTTCAGAGCTTCATGAAGCAGTGTTTGAAAACACCCATCCCTAGTTTGCTGTTGTACAAGTTGTGGATGATGCAATGAGTGAATAATTACGCATATAAGCACAGCTTGTCTAGCGTTGTGGTGGGAACTAAAACGAGATGACACTATTGATGTTTTTTTTTATATTGAATTTTACAATGATGAAATGAGAGGTTTTTTTTCAACACTTTTATCGCCGCCTTATACAGTGTTTCTATTAACTTTAGAGTTGTGTCACCTGTGAATGTCCAACTATTGAAACAATACTGTATATGTGAAAAAATAATTGAATATAAATACAACTTTGCAGCACCTACTGTCAAGAATGGCCTAATGTACTTAAAATTCTTTAGATTAAATTTTACAATATTAGACAACTTTTTCACATGGCTTTTAAAAGTGAGAGTAGAATCCAAAGTAACCCCAAGATACGCAAACTCTTTAACAACTTCAAGTTCCTCCCCTCTCAGAAATACATTTGAATGCGTCATCTCTACTAACCGTCTTGAAAACATCATAAACAGTTTTTTGTTTTTGTTTTTGTTTTTTGTGATCAATAATAAACCTGTCCTGGTAAGCCAATCCTGTATATTGGTTATAGCAGAAGTCAAAGTAATCAAGGCTTTTTCAAAATTCTTAGTATGGGTAAAAATGACTACATCATCTGCATACAACTGAACATTTACATATTTACATACTACAGGTAGATCATTAATATAAAGTGAAAATAGACTTGGTCCTAAAATAGAACCTTGTGGAACCCCCTTGGGGCAAGCAATATAAGAAGATTTTATACCATCAATACATACACATTGTTTTCTGTTTGAAAGATAAGTTTTATCCAAAGTATTGCTTCCTCTGAAAAATTTAAATTGGTTAATTTAGATAAAAGCACCTGATGGTCAACAGTGTCATTCGTGCATTCTTTAGATCTAAAAAGACAGCACCAACACATGCATTCTTATCTAATAAGCATTTCACTTTCTCAACAAACAAACAGTTTGCTGAATCTGTTGAATAATTACTGCGAAAAACAAACTGCATTAGATATAAAGAAGTAAAACCCTTATTTAGATGATTAGTCAAAATATTAGCTACCCATTTTTCTGCTACCTTAGATATAATATGAAGGATACTAACTGGCCTATAATTTTTTAAATTTGGACAACTGTAGCCACCTTCCAAGCAGATGGAACAACTGCTTGCCTGAATGACAAGTTTACCATGTGTGTTATTTGGCATACTAAATAATCTTTATTTTATTTAAAAAATGTTGTATCAAGCCCATAGGAATCCTTTGCTTTGGAGCTTTTTAATGCATCAATAATATTTGCTACTTCTAACTCACTTATTTCATCTATTTGAAAAATCGGTTTTAAGACGAGCCTGGCACTGAAGGTGATGAGGAGGTCTGAAGCCAGCACCATTTGGGCTGTTTTTCTGCGCAGATGAGAAAATTCTTCAAATGGTAATTTTATATTTGTTTTGTGTGTATAAAAGTGGCTGTGTTATACAAGAACGCGTTAACAATTCCGTTTTTGTGATGCATGCACATTATTAACAGCATGTTTAAGTGTCTTGTAGCGTGCAGTGCAAACAACTAATGCAGTCTTTTTGTAGACTGAGGTGGGGAAGCGTTTAAAACTTTTTATTCGCCCTTTGTTTAAGTGTGAATTACATCATCTCTATTTTGCTTGTTCTTAGCATTGAATATCATGTTGTTATATCTGCGTTGAGTCAAGACAAACTTACTACCATCAAGTTTTTTTATGACTGTTAAATTCAAACATTTTTTAATAGATTTGGCCTAGACTTTTCATGTTACAGAGCAGGCTTCCTCTCCACCTCCTCTTCACCACCGGAGGGAGCCGTCGCCAGAGTATTAACTTCTTTTCACCGAACTCCAATTCCCATAATGCCTCTTAACTGGGACTGATTGCACAACACACCTGCACCTCATTCACACACACATATAAGCCACTTCCACACACACATTGCGAAGTCTTGATTTGCCCCGGCCATCATCTCTGAGCGTTATTTCCCTGTGTTTGATTTCTGTGTTTGATTTCTGTGTTTGATTTCTGTGTTTGATTTCTGTGTTTGATTTCTGTTTGACTTTGGACTGCCTATTACCACTGAACCCTTGCTGCCTGCCCTGACCTGGATTGTTTACTGGACTTTGATTCTTGTTGAAGTTGTGAAGCTTTTTTCTTTCTGAAAACCTCATTGAGATCAATGTATTCAGGAGGCAGGGAGATCTGGTTTGCATCCGGAGTGGCTGTAACTGGAACAGGGGGAGTAACTCGAGTGATTTTTGACATCGCCCCATTGACTGTGCAATCGATCTCCTTCCAGGTACTACACCACCTAAAGGTAGAATTTTTCCATTATCTCAACCTGAGTCTGAAGCCATGAAAAAAGAAGAAGAACTGGTCAAGGGTTTTATCAGACCATCAACCTCTCCTGTATCAGCCGGCTTCTTCTTTGTCAAGAAAAAGGATGGAAGTTTGAGACCATGTATTGACTATTGTGGGCTAAATGATATTACTGTAAAGTTTCGCTATCCCTTACCTCTCGTTCTGACTGCTCTAGAGCAGCTCCGCCTGGCAAAATACTATACCAAGGTGGATCTTCGTAATGCTTACAACCTGATTCGTATCCGTGAGGGTGATGAATGGAAAACTGCCTTTTCGACCAGTAGCGGGCACTATGAATATTTGGTTATGCCTTTCGGCCTGTCTAACAGTCCTTCCGTGTTCCAGTTCTTCATGAACGGCGTCTTTCGGGACATGTTGGACAGATGGGTAATAGTTTACATTGACGATATCCTGATCTACTCGAACTCCCTAGAAAAACATGTTCAACACGTCAGGAAGGTCTTGAAACATCTGCTACAATATCATCTCTACGCTAAAGCAGAGAAATGTGAGTTTCACCAGACAAGCACATCATTCCTGGGGTAAGTAATCGGTCAGGAGGGAGTGGCCATGGACGAGAAGAAAGTAATGGCAGTTCTGGATTGGCCATTACCTCACACCGTCAAAGAAATGCAACGTTTCCCGGGGTTCGCAAACTTCTACCGATGCTTCATTAGGAATTTCAGTACAGTAGCCGCTCCTCTCACAACCATGACCAAACGCCATACCTCCCGTCTCAACTGGACCAATGAAGCTCATCAAGCATTTGACAACCTCAAGACACTGTTCACTTCGGCTTCCATTCTAAAACACCCTGATCCTGAGCTCCAGTTCATCGTAGAGGTAGATGCCTCCAACACCGGGGTGGGAGCCATCCTATCCCAATGTCAAGGTAACCCAGAAAAGATGTTTCCCTGTGCTTTCTTTTCCAGAAAATTAACTGCAGCAGAGCGAAATTACGACGTTGGAAATCGTGAACTGCTGGCCATGAAACTTGCTGGTGACACTGGTTGGAGGGAACGACCCAACCGTTCGTTATCCTCACCGATCACAAGAATCTTGAGTACCTCCTATCAGCTAAACGCCTGAATCCACGTAAAGCCAGGTGGGCCTTGTTCTTCGCCCGATTTAACTTCACTGTCTCCTATCTACCAGGTTCAAGAACACTAAAGCTGATGCACTCTCCCGTCTGAGCAAGGAACCCGTTCAACCCTCAATCGAGGAAAACATCATTCCAGAGAACCTCTTAGTGGCTCCAATACAGTGGGATATCATCACGGAAATCGAACAATTGAATCACCAAACCGAACCTCCCTCTGAATGCCCTGAAGGTCTTCTATTCGTTCCAGCATCCGCATGCTCACGACTGATTGACCAGGTACATTCCACACCCAGTTCAGGACACCCTGGAATCACAGCCACAATACAGCTACTCAGGAACCGCTTCTGGTGGCAGACTTTACACTCGGACACTACCAAACACATTCAGAACTGTATCACCTGTAACACATCCAAATCCTCCAGACAACTACCAGCAGGACTCCTCACACCTCTACCCATACCTCAACGCCCCAGGTCACACATTGCCATTGATTTCATTACTGACTTACCAAACTCCCAAGGTCATACCACCATACTCACCATAGTAGATCGTTTCTCCAAAGCTTGCCTTTTAATTCCTCTGCCCAAACTTCCCACTGCATTAGAAACCGCTGAACTACAGTGCAATCAAGTTTTCCGTTTCTACTGCCTTCCTGAGGACATCGTCTCTGACCGAGGACCCCAGTTCACCTCTAGGGTATGGACATCCTTCTTCAAGCACCTCAATGTCAATATCAGTCTCACTTCCTGTTATCATCCTCAATCCAATGGACAAACTGAACGTCTCAAGCAGGATGTTATCCGCTTCCTACGCTCTTATTGTCAACAACATCAAAACGAATGGAGTCTATACCTGTTCTGGGCCGAATATGCTCAGAATTCCCTCATCAAACCCGCTACTGGCATCACACCCTTTAAATGTATCCTAGGCTTCCAACCTCCACTCTTTCCATGGTCCGGCGAACCCAATGATTTACCATCAGTCACAGAATGGCTACAAAGGAGTGAAGAGGTCTGGGATCAAGCACACACTCAAGTGTGTGAAAGGTTTGATATTGTGTAGTTTGTGATCCTCCATCAGCAGCTGCAGTTTCTCTCAGCTGTATCAGTGCAGTCACTGTGACGTCTGACTGACAGAGGTTTTTGTACGACTCTTTATCACTGTGTGAACACATATTTACTGTTGATATAGTGTACACTCAGACAGTAATAATCTCCTGTATCTTCAGTCTGGACTCCACTGATGGTCAGAGTAAAATCACTGCCATAGTCAGATCCACTGCCACTGAATCTAGATGGAGTTCCAGTATTAAGGCTTCTTATGTAATAAATCAGGAGTTTAGGAGCTTCTCCAGGTTTCTGCTGATACCAAGACACACAGTCATTACAGTCAGATGTCAGCTGACTGGTTTTACAGCTGATCGTAACAGTTTCTCCTTGTTTGACGGGTTTTATTGCTGGATTCTGAGTCACTGTCACTTGTCCACAGATCTCTGAAATTAGACAGTTTAGTCATTAATATGATTGTAAATGAGATGTGATTGTTTATTTTGCAAAATATTTATGTTTATACAAGATATTTACCCTGAATGCAGAGAGTCAGAGTCCAGATGAAGATGTTGATTGTGTTCATTGCTGTAGTTTAGTCTTGTGTGATGATGAAGATTGTGTTGTGTTCTGCTCTCAGTCATGAAGTGTTAAACTCACAGCACTATAAACACTCTCAGAGCACTGAAGCATGTGCTGACAATGCAAAGAAGTGGGCAAGATTTACAACAGCTTGTGCTGAGAACAAACTCATAAACTCTACATAGAAGATTTTACTTTCAGAATAATGTTATTGAACCATTTAGTGATTACTTGCACATATTTATAAATTGTGAAATATTTTAGTTTATGTTTGTCAGGCTGATAAGACACTAGGTTTTGTCTGGAGAATCATGAATGTAGATCATTTTAAACATATGTCATACGCAGCAGTTTCTCTGAGTTCAGTTCTGTGCTACACCTTTAAAAGCATGTTAACAATGAGAAATCAAGAACTAAATAAATCAGTTTTACTATATTTAGAGTAATAATAATAAAAAAAAGTCCATTATGGTCTTTGGAGTCAATGTTGACATGTTGCTCTCTGGGAAATATTATCATGATGTCTTTTTTTCCCACATTTTCCACATGCATGAAGTTCATCAGGACTCATAATCAGGTCATTATATATTAAACAATGTGCATCTGAAATGTTCAGAATTATTGATTCATTTATTTGAAGCTGCAGGTTTTTCTGTGAATCATGATGATTGATCTGCATATGAAGAACAGAAGCATCATTATGAGAAACTCCACAACATCATCCATGATCAAAGAGGTCAAAGGTCACCTCAGAGGTCACAGCTCATCAAATATATTTCTTTAAACAGTGTTATATCAGAAAGCATTTAGTCAAATTTGAATGAGTGAGTGTTGAGAAGAGCTGAGGATCTTCTAATATCAGTGTGTTGAAGTGTTGTTTCTCTCTCTCTGCTGGAGTGTGTGTTCACTCGAGTGGAATAGAGGTTTTTGTACGAGCGTTTCATTAGATTGTATCACTGTGGAGGACTTTCGGTGGAGGAACTAAACTGGTGATCGGTAAGTCTGTCTATTTAATCACCTAATAAAAAAATACAATTTAGATTTCAGAAAGTGTTTTAAAGTTGAAACAAGAACAACATTTATTAATAATACTGATTATTAGATATTGTGGTGAAACTTTACTTGCAGCTTTTATATTGAATGCATTATAAAGGTATTAATAGCGTATGTTATAATGTCATGTAAGTTTTCATAAATAATTTAAACCAAAGTTAACAGTGAACAATAAATAGATAATATTATAATGTGTTAAAACCTTGATTACAATTATTGATGAGATTATACATTCATCATAATGTGTAAAACAATGTATAATTAATGCATTAAAAATACTTTTTATAATGCAATATGTATAAAGGCTTTAAAGTGTTACTGATATTTTTGTATAATTATTTAATCTAAAACAATGATATTATTATAAGAATAACATTATTCCTTTCAACAAAAATATATATATATATATATATATATAAAAAATTAATAAAATTCTAAACATATTTCCACACTGTGTCACTATGAGTTTAATCAGTTTATTACAGGTTTGTTTTTCCTTCATTTATTTCTACACTGAGTTCATATTTAGTTCATCTTTTATTGTAGAAATCATACATGGAAAAAAGAGATTTGACATCAGAATGTAAATGTTGCTGCTTTCTGTAGTTCAGTCAATGATACTGAATCTCTTTTGCTCATGTTGTGCTTATAATTCAGTGTTTTGTTCATTCTGTATGATTCAATTGTGTTTTAACTCTGTTTGAAATTGAGTTACATTTTCAGTTCAGGTGAATATCTCAAAATGTAAGATATTTATGTTCAGAGTGAATAATTGCTGGAATTAAAGCAGTCAGATCGGCCTGATAATAGATAATATGTGTTATAACTGCTGTTACACTTATTGATTAGATCATACATGCATTTTAATGTATATAGCAGTGCATAATTAATGAATTAAACATACTTTTATAATGCAATATGTATGAAAGTTTTAAATTAAGTGTTACTGATATTGTTTTATAATGATTGAATCTAAAACTAGAGCAGCATTATTCCTATGCTGTGAATGTGCAGTGCAGTGTGTGTGTGTGTGTGTGTGTGTGTGAATGTGTTGTGTTTGTCTCCTGCAGCTGGTCCCACAGTGAAGCCCTCAGTGTCTCTGCTGCCGCCCTCTTCTCTGCAGATCTCTGGAGACTCAGCCGCACTGCTCTGCCTGCTCAGCTCTTACTCTCCACAGGGGGCGCTGGTGAGCTGGACACTGGACGGGTCAGAGGTCACCGAGGGGGTTCTGACCAGCGCAGAGAGCCAGCAGGACGGCCGCTACAGCCGCAGTAGCGTCCTGACCCTCAGCAAAGCACGCTGGGAAGAGGGAGAGCTGTACGTCTGCAGAGTAACACATGATGGAGCTCCTCATGAGGTCTCATTCCACAAGAGCTCTGAGTGCTGATGTTTCTCTCCTGAAGATGAGCCGTATCTGAGTGTCCTGTGTCAGGCAGGATTCACATGAGTCTAGTGCTGCAGCTGTAGTGATTTACAACTCAATACTGAAACTGAGTGTGTGTGTGTGATCTTTCAATCTGCTGTGTTTGCTGCAACATTCAATAAAGCTTCTCAACAAGTTCACTTTGTGTCTGACAACATCATTCAACTAACAGATGAAGATGCAGGTGCTTTTCAGAAGGTTGATGTAGCAGTAAATGTCAAATAAAGCTCTTGGGGTTTGAACATGGTCTCTGGAGACAGAGCTGCTCTATTCTGAGAGGATCACAATCACTCCACCCTGACAATGCAAATGGGGTTTTCAGTCTCACTCTTTGATTGGTTACATGATCTGGACTGGAACACTTTCACTTCTGCTTTAGTGAAGCAGCGCAGACAAACTGATCATTTCATTTTTTTATGAGATAATTAACTTAAATATTTAAAATGGCATCATAAATCATATAAAAACATGTAAAAGTTGTAAAACAAGAATGTAAAAGTTTGTGTGTCTCAAATGGAAAGCATCACGTCCAGACAGCAGAAGTGACTGAATGCAGTCTGTTCAGTTTGATTGACAGGATCATATATTACACCTAAAACATGATGATCATATTGAAACACTGACTCATTCTCTTCATAAACACAAGAGTGATGTTGATTGTAATGATATAGTGTTATTAGTGTTTGAAAATACAATCATAAATCATTATTCAAAACTGAACTAAACACTAGGGTTGGATCTAGATCAGGATGATCAGTCCTTTACATGCAGTCTGTAAGCAATGACATCATTACCGCATGGCACAAGCTGATTGGCTTCTGATGATCCTGCAGCCAATGAGATTGCTTGCTCAACATTTGAATAGTCTGGTTCAGTGTTTGCTGTAGGATAGTTCCTCTGAAATTCAACATCTTAAGATAACTGAACTGTGTTTTATCATTCCTCACTAAACAATGTTTGATAGTCAGTAGCTTTTTATTTTACAGTCCTGTTCCCCATGTACTTACTATGTACTTATTATAGTAATTGAAATAACTGGGTAATAACTAGATAACCCTGAACCCATGCAGTTACCTTATATTACCCAGGACTTTTCTTAGTAGGGGAGAGCAGGGCACAACCGAACACATTTTGGTTTTGGCCCAATTATGAACATGAACACTGTTTTTACACAAGCAACACACACATCTCTGCTACAAATGAACACTTAAAGTTGTTCATACAGTTGCACAAAAAGTGACAGAAGTGCAAATGTTACAGCTTACCCCATATGCGGGGTTAATTGCAACAGACAGAGGGGTTAGTTGTAGAACTTGTGTGTAACAAGAAAATGGCTACAAGAAAATTCTCGGGTAAAAAAACGCCTAATAATCGACATGTCAGCCCTGCACAATTCCCCGTTCCCAAGCATAAACAGCTTGATCCCTCTCTACGAATTTTCACTTAAATACCACAACATATATCAGGCAATCGACATGATCAAAATCGCAGGTCGGGGCGCTTGGCTTGCCAAAACTGACATTACATCTGCTTTCAAAGTAATGCCTATCCATCCAGATTCATGGCACCTATTCGGAGTTCGCTGGCTTGGGAAATATTACTTCACAGTGCGTTTAACTTTCGGATGCAAAACCAGCCAAAAATATTGCTATCAGAAGCCGTTTGCTGGATTTTGTCGAACAACTATGCCATTCCCCACCTCATTCTCCTGCTTTTTTAATAATCTCCCTCCCAATGCCATCCCAGCCGCACACATCCTCACAGTCCAAAATGTTTTTTTCTGAGCTCGGAATTCCCATCGAACAGGAAAACAGGAAACCATGGGCCCTGCAACATCCATCGAGTTCCTAGGAATTCATTTGGATTCAGTCAAATTCCAAGCATCCCTGCCCAAAGAGAAAATCGACCGAATAATTCTTGTCTCATCTACTCTCCTTAAAAAATCGAATTGTTCAAAATGCGAACTCTTATCCCTGCTCGGCCATTTAAACATCATTCCGCAGGGCCGTCCCTTAATATCACATCTCCTCTCACTTGCGTCCTCCGTCCAACCGCTAGAGGACCTCATTTCCATAACTCAAGCATGTCGCGACGAACTCAGGCTATGGTTAACATTTCTAAACCAGTGAAACGGCCTATCCTTTTTCTATAACACACCTCATTTCGTCCCCCATTGATATCCAACTGTTCACAGACGCCGTCCCCTCAATCGGTTTCGGGGGATTTTTTCAAGGTTGTTGGTTCGCGTCTCTGTGGCGACCGCAGCTCCAGGACATATCTCAATCCTCAGCTTTTATTCGAGCTTTACCCTCTCATAGTAGCAGCTTTTCTGTGGGGGAAAGAATGGGCCGCTAGTAGCATTTTAGTGTATTGCGACAACGAAGCATTGCATTAACAAAGGCCGTTCCCATTCACCTGCTCTGATGCCACTCCTAAGGCGTCTCACCTGGATTTCAGCTTGCGATCAATTTATCATAATTGCTAAACATGTCCCTGGGTCAGAAAAACAAATCACTGACTTCCTATCTCGTTTTCTGTTTCAGAAATTCAGGATGCTGGATCTAGAGGCGGATCAATTCCCAACTCCAGTACCTCACTATTTGTAACTGATATTCCCATAACCCACCCATTAAAACCCCTTCTCGACGCATCACTCGACACTATCCTCCAAGCAGTATCTCCCAGGACCCTCCAATCCTACGTGACTGCTTGGAGATGTTTTAAAGCATTCCATGTCTCTTATAACATGCCGTTCCCCGATTTTTCTCTTCTTTCAATCACCTAATTTATTTCCTACCTTAATAGCGTTAAGGGCCTTCAAGTCGGGTCCATCAAAGGTTACTTGAGCGTCCATCCAGTTTTTCCATAAATTGATGTACGGTGTTCCCTCCCCCGAGATAAACAATTCACAATCTTCCCTCCTGATCAAAGGGATTCAAAGAACCCAGCCCACCCGTCCCGACGCCAGACAACCCATAACGCTAGACATTCTCACCAAATGTATTCACGCCCTGTGTTTAAATACTGCAAATACTGTGTTTATGGATATCTGCTCAAACGTAGATATTTATAATATGGTAACCATAATGTTTCATATTTTGGAGCGCACTGTGCATTTGAAAAGCAAAACGCACCAAACATTAGGCTTTATGTTTTTACTATTATCTCATTTCATAACATCATAACGAATGGAAACATTTGAAGTAACATATGATAATCAATATATTTTTCTCTAGCGTAGTTGTTACTGAAGTGTTCCTTTTTAACGATATATAGGCTGCCTTCTATAGGCTATTGTTAGTATTATTTTATGAAGCACTGCGCGTAGCCTATGCCTACAAGGCACAACAAACCCGTGTGCATTATATATTGTTGGAAACATTAGTGTATGTATTCTGTGAATTTTAAAAATAAATTTTAACCAGAAAAATCTAAAATCTATTCCCAAATTCGTGCAGCCCTATAGTTTCTCTTGATATCAGTATGTTCAGAGGTTGTTTTTTTTTTTACAGGGCCCAGATGCCACTGAGTCCTGCTGACTTCAACATTCACATGAGTATCTGTATATGAACATGGTAAAGTGAAAATCAAACACCTTGGAAATGAAAGGTATGTACAATGTTTTTAGGAATGGCACAAAGGTCTCTGTCTTTGGATCATTGTTTTCAATAATGTGCTTTAGTCCGGCGGCTGTCCTCTGCTCTTTAGCCTTTTGGGGGTTAGGGATAGGGTTAGGTACTCTGGGTTTGGGCCGAACTCCGAGCTCGGAGCCCTCCCCCCGGACAGCACGCCAAATACGCATTAAACTTTACCCCCTCTAATTGTATGTAAGTGTGAACTCGTGAAATTATGTTTTATTAACAAAGTTCGGGAGGGGCACGTTCAGATAATTAACACAAGTGGAGAGCACTCAGCAATCAGTGCTAAGAGGTATATACATTCAGCAGTCTCACCTCAATCCATTGACAGTTTAGCAGCATCCCCCCCCACCACCCCTTCTCCACACTTCTAGTCCTAACCACTAACATACGGGGGGAGTACTCTGGGTTCGGGCCAAACTCCGAGCTCGGAGCCCTCCCCCCGGACAGCATGCCAAATACGCATTAAACTTTACCCCCTCTAATTGTATGCAAGTGTGAACTCGTGAATTTTATCAGTAGGAAATCGTGCTGAAGAAGACTCATTCCGAACACATCGCAATATTTTGGCATCAGTTCACGTGTGCCAGATGTTGGTAAGTAGTCGTAAATACGTCTTCCTAATAATGTTTGTTACAATGTATTTTCTGTTTGTCGATATTAATCAGATTAGCTCATGTTCAGTCACTGCATTATATCTGTCATCTCCACAGAGGCTTTGCATTTCATTGCTTTCTTTCAATGCCTTACTAAACTATGATGATTAAACAATGCCTGTCACGTGACATGCTATAGATCTATAATCATATTCATATCAGGTTCAAAGTAGTACAATTAATTCCAAAGTGGTATTTGTAGTAGAAGCACAGTAAAAACAACACTTACCATGCTTTTAACCTCAGTAACCTTAGATTTTCACATAACAAAGATGCATCTCATCTCTTGGTTTGTAAACATATTATTACTTCATCATAGTGATTTTTTTAATGCTACTGTATGTGTCACTATAATAGATTGCTAATTTTTTATAGAATTAACTGATTTTTATACTGTTTTATATGCAGTAATTTTGGTGCTACATTTGTCTTTAAACAGTTTGACATTAAATATTGGAATATGCTTTCAAAATTGTGTGCATTAATTGAGCTTTTGTTACATTTATTTGAATATAATTGATATACCTTTTATATACTATACATACACTGTAAATGTTAGAAGCACTTTAGTACATGTAATTATCTTTAATTAAAATACTGCAAAAACTTAGCCTGACTACGTCAGACTTCGTACTTCCGCTCAATTTCATTTCGCTTCTGTACTCAGTCTGAGACAGCTTCAGAGCTTTCTGTTTGCCACCGGTCTGGAAACAGCCGGGCCAATCAACGAACAGAGGGCGGGCTGAGAGCCGTGACGTACACGCTGATTGTACCGTGGATGCGTAGATTTACTTAACTTAACCTGCAAAAGTCGTTCACAGCCATGTTCACTCCGGTATTTCGCTCGATGGTTTTGTTTTCGCATCATACATGTGTTTACAGTGAAAGTTAAATGCGGCCGAGCATGCGCATAACACACGCCATAACCAAACGTTATGTGATTGGCTTACGGGTAACCAATGATTTTAAACTTCAGACTAGCGCCCCCTAGCAAGAGAGAAAACACTTCTCTGTTATGCCATTCCAGACTCTGTCTACGAAGCAAAGTGAAGTAGCAGAGTCTGGTATTACCAGGCTAGCAAAAACTACCCCTGCTGTAGGACATTGCTTAGAAAAAAGTTGTTGCATCAGTCTAATCAAATAAGCAAATGTGTGTCATTGATCACACTGTCATTGAACTTGGTTTTGGATGGACAACTGGATATCTAAATATGTTCATTGTGCAAACCTTTATGACATATATGAGGGACAGGCTGAAATTTGATATTTTACTGTGAGCCCTTTTAAAAATCCTTTATGTCAGCTTTCCATATATGTCTGAAAACTGTTCCCAACATTATTCATTAAACATAGCATAAACATAGAGATGTAAAGTATGGCAGATGAAACTCTTAAAAATACATCTTCCAGATGAAAACACATCAGATAGTCGTGTGTGTGTTGAATGTGTGCTATAATGTCATCCATTTGGCCTAAGCTTTTGTCAACACTTACAACACACATAAATGCTAATTTTGAAGAATCGCATGCAATGTAATGAATCGCATGTAAGATTTGTGAAAGTGTGCATAAGATTGCAAGCGTAAATTAAATTTGCATGCGCAAGAGAAGATTTGTAAAAGTGTAAATCGCGTTTCAAACGTAAGAAAACATTTGACTGGTTTTCGTAAGTGTAATTCATGTATTGTGAAACTGCAGCTTCACGCTAACGCATAATAAATATGATCTGTATTCTTCTGACTTCCATTTTTCCGCACTTACACTTTTGGCACTTCGCCGAAATACGGCCAAAATCATTGCAAGCCTGTGAACAGAGATTTGCACCCGAAAACAACAGTTTAAAGAACTGCAAACCGGATTGAAAGTGTAAAACCAATCTGTATGCGTAAAAAATAAACTGTTGCAAATGTCTAAATGACTATGTAATTACAATGTTATATACCAAATCTATAATTAAAACTTGTAATGTGCATGTTGCTAATTGTTATAATGCTGTCTCTTAAGGAACTGTTGATGAATGCTGTATTGGAAAGACTCCATGCACGATTGTCCCATCTGCTTAATCGACCACCAGTTGATTTAGATTTTTTGGAGTTTGTCTGTTCCCAGGAGCTAGTGTTTTTAAGTGCACTGTCAAGCCAGGAGGATTCGTTTCCACATGCTGTAATGGATGGAGAGGTTGTACAGGTGATTGGTGAGATCAACAACAATCACATGTGTACGCACAACACTCTAGACTTTGAATCTGGCAAGCTTGGGCGACCAAGAATAGTTTTGTCAGAGGACCGTATTGAGGAACTAATAGCCATGTCTCCACCAGTGCCGTGTGTTGCTAAATTGCTGGGAGCGAGCACAAGAACCATACACCGGAGAGTGTCAGAAACAGGACTGTCAGTGAAAGACACATACCGTAGGGATGAGGAGCTGGACACATTAGTCACAGCAGTTAAATCCAGACATCCTTATGCTGGATAGAGGATGGTGAAGGGTTTGCTGCAGGCTGAGGGTCATGGAGTGCTGTGGGAAAGAATCCGGGCCTCCATGCACAGAGTCGACTGTGCAGGATCGTCTCCCGGCTGACACAGTTGGGATGTGTGGTTCAGCGAACATACTCAGTGCCAGCCCAAGAGCACTGATGCACATTGATACTAATCATAAGCTCATTCGGTATGTGTATACTCATCCTAAATTAGTCAAAGAAATGTTATTAGCTGAGCCTTTTCTTTTCATTGTTTTTGACTTTTCTCCAAAACAGCCATCATTGGTTTCTCTAGAGAGATATTTAAAAGGGCTATTCTGCACTGAATTAAACCAGTTATTACTAGCAAACTTAAGTCATTGCTCAAATTCTATAACATTTATAGTACATATTGATGTCAGAATCACATATTGTAAAAACCTACTTTTTTTTAAACGCAGATCATGTATCTTGGTGTTGAAACCAACAATCTGGCTTCAACAACCTTTTACTTCTTCCAGTGCTCATGTGGCACCAAAGGGGTGGCTTTCGTTATTTTGGACTCAATTCTAATTACAACACCGACTACGCCACCCTGGGAATTTTACCCAGTGAAATAATGGTCCAATAAGGACACACAGGTTCGTTCCCACAAAGATACAGCAGAGACATGAATATAAAGAAAACAATAATACTTTATAAATAGAATAAAAGCTCCACACACAGTGGAGCACAAAAAAGGATGAATATGGCTTCAAAATCAAAACTAAAGGAAAATAAACAAAACCAATCAGAAAATCAAGAGTAACATGTCAGATGGCAGGGAGAAATACCAAACCTACCCAATTCCACTTCACTACGCACTTCAAACATACACTAATGTACTCACTTCATCTCACACACATGCATTCAGGTGACAGAAAATTTAGTAGAATCAAATCACTCAGTGAACAAGTGTCAGGTTTGGAGAAGACTCAAACAGGTGAGTAAATAAAACAATGTTTATTGAGAACAGAAGCACAGAACCAGCAGATGTAATGGTGAGTAGGTCATGCAAACTTGATGAAGATAGAACTTAGCTGTATAGTAATATGAATGTCTTTGCAGATGGAGTGGAAACCAGAGAGGAGAACGGATGATGAAGATGATCCAACGGAGAAGGCGGATGCGGATGCGGATGCGGATGAGGATGATGATGAGGATGAGGATGACACTGAACAGAAGGTGAAGGGTTGTATATAAAGGGGTGAATGATGAGGTGATGATGAGGTGCAGGTGTGGTGAATCAGTATTCAGTATTCCGGGGAGAGTGAACGAGTGTGCAGATCTGGTGGATCCCTGACAACAAGGGTACCCATTAATTTGGACCTAGAGTGGTCAGCACTCATTCCTAGCCAGTCCAACAACGTTAACAAATTAAACATCAAATTGTCACAAATCAAATCAATAAACAAAGGAAAAAGAAAAATACAAAGTTGATCTCCAACAAAATACAAAAGCAACAAATTAACAGATGCAATCACAATACACATGATCCATTAACAATATACACACACAAAAGATACACTCCATAAAGGCGGGCGTACACGGTGCGAGTTCGGACCAGGATCGGACACTCGGGAGGTCGTGAGATATTGCACACGTTGCGAGTCAGTTTAACTGATAATCGCGTCAATGCAGCTGGTACACGGCACGACTGTCCTGCACGAATTTTATCCCGAGCCGGCAGCAATCACGTGAGCTTTCGCGCTAAACACAGAGACCGTCAATGTTGCATGCAGGCAAAGCTTCAGATAGAAAAAATGACAGAAATGTGTGTGCAAATGATTTGTTGTAAAGCAGAGAACAGTAGCCATTCAACATAAAACTAGAGAGAGAGAGAGAGAGAGAGAATTATTATTTTTATTTAATTATTTTTATTTAATATTATTATTATTATTATTTTCTGTAGTACAATGTTCAAAATAATTTTCTATGCTGTTTTGATGCTTTGGCAATACAATTGTATTTTTGTCATGCCAATAAAGCTTTATTGAATTGAACAGAATTTAATTGAGAGAAGTGTGTGTGTGTGTGTGTGTGTGTGTGTGTGTGTGTGTGTGTGTGGGTGTGTGAGAGTGTGAGAGAGGGAGAGAGACAGTGTATGCGCACGCTGTATGGTTGCTGCCACTGAGGTATAGCCCCACGTGGTTGTGTATAATTTGCAAATAGGGGACAGCTGGTGAAAATCGTACTCGGTTACTAACGTAACCTCGGTTCTCTCTAGAGAGGGAACGAGTACTTGCGTAATATCTTACGCTAGGGGAAAACCTCTTTTCCTCGAGATACTGAAGCCAAAAAATTATCCTTAATTTTGCAATAATGTAAAACGCATTGCAGCAGCATGCAGACATGGGCGAGACAGCTCGCGCGCCCATTGGCTGCTCTGCGGCAACTGCACCAGCCTATCGAGAGAGGCCCCTCATGACGTCAGAACCAATGAGGGCGCTTCGCGCCCAATACGTCATGTCCCGCCAAAAGAGGGTGGGGCTGAGCTATAAATATAGCCTCGAAGGGCTGGTTTGACCAGTTTTTTATCGCCGAAGCGAACCGGAGCGTGATGCATGCACGGCAAGATACGCAAGTACTCGTTCCCTCTCTAGAGAGAACCAAGGTTACGTTAGTAACCGAGTACGTTCTCTTACGAGAGTTTCTCTCGTACTTGCGTAATATCTTACGCTAGGGGAACACAGTGTAAAACGCCGTGCGTGCTTGAGATACAACACTAAAGTCCCAAGGGCAGGTGCCCGGGGCTCATACAGTGCCTAATCACACGGGACTCACAGAGAATCCGGGAAGAGGGGCTAGAATAGCATCATTCCTGTAATATAGAGCTCTAATAAGAGCAGATTATATCAAGTGTTCCACACAGCCAGGGCGAACTCGGCCTGGACTGATAAACATGGGGGACTTACACACTGCCCACAGAAGTATACAGACGATCAGTGATCGACGCTCTAGTAATTTCAGCATCCTGGGCCGATAGCATCGGGCAGGCCATACTGAAAATTTAGACCGAGAGCAACTTAGCTTGTAAAGCGGGAACCTCGAGGTTATAAAACCTTATAAATGTAGACGGGGAGGCCCAGCCTGCCGCCATACAGATATCTTGCAAGGCAATCCCACTAGACCAAGCCCACGACGAAGCCATGCCTCTCGTGGAGTGCGCTTTGACACCTAACGGGCATTGCAGGCCCTTAGATGTATAAGCTAGCGCTATAGCATCAACTATCCATCTGGATAAACTCTGTTTTGATGCGGCTAGTTCCTTAGAACGTCCGCTGAACAAAACAAAGAGCTGCTCCGTCTGTCTGAAAACGGATGAGCAAGACACATAGGCTCTTAACGCCCTGACCGGGCAAAGGAAGCCTGCGTCCCCTTCCTCTTCGGACACGGGCAGGGCCGACAGGGAGATCACCTGTGCCCTAAACGGTGTATTGAGGGATTTAGGAACATATCCGTGCTTTGGTTTGAGTATGACTCTCGAGTCATTAGGTCCAAACTCCATACACGTTGCGCTCACTGAGAGCGCTTGCAAGTCCCCTATGCGCTTCACTGAAGCGAGAGCCAGAAGAAACACTGTTTTGAGAGACAAGTGTTTTAGGTCTATTGATTGTATTGGCTCGAATGGGGCACCTTTCATGGCATCCAGAACCGTGGAAAGGTCCCAAACGGGAACCGAGGGAGGTCTGGGAGGATTCAGCCTCTTAGCTCCTCTAAGGAAGCGAATGACCAGAACGTTCCTTCCTAATGACTGGCCAATCGCTGGTTCAGCGAACGCTGCTATGGCCGCCACATAAACTTTAAGCGTGGATGGGGCTCTGCCCTTATCCAGAAGCTCTTGTAAAAAGGAAAGAACCTCCGACACCCCACAGTGTGAGGGTGAAGTGCCACGCGCTGTACACCAGCTAGTGAACACAGACCATTTTGAGGAATAGAGCCGTCTCATAGATGGAGCTCTAGCCTGCGTGATCGTGTTTAACACTCCCACTGGGAGGTTAACAGGTACCCGTTGATGGCCCACACGTGTAGGGACCAAAGCTCCGGGCAAGGATGCCAGATCGAGCCGTTCGCCTGCGAGAGGAGATCCCTCCTCACCGGTATCGGCCACGGGGCGGTACTCGTCAGCTGCATCAGGACTGGAAACCAGGCTTGGTTCGTCCATAATGGGGCGACGAGTAGCACCGAGCATCCGCTTTTCCTGATTCGCTCTAACACCTGGGGCAGAAGCGTGACAGGGGGAAAACGCATAGAGCGGGCAGCGGGGCCAGACGCGGGCCAGCGCATCCCTGCTCTTGGAGAGAAATTCCTGACAGTGAGCGTTCTCTTGAGACGCAAATAGGTCTATTTTCGCTCTGCCAAATGTCCTCCACAGCAGTTTGACTGTCTGCGGGTGTAAAGACCATTCTCCTGCCGGAAGATTGTTCCTGGACAGTCTGTCTTGGTCTCACATTCAGGTGGCCGGGCACTTGCGCTGCTCTGAGCGAGCGCAGATTGTGCTGAGCCCAGACCAGGAGGCGTTCCGTCAGCCTGTGAAGGGCTCTGGATCTGATACCTCCTTGGTGATTTATATAAGCCACCACTGACATGTTGCCCGAACAGACCAGGACGTGGTGTCCTTTTATATGGGGACAAAAACGCCTCAGCGCGTTGTCGACTGCCATCATTTCCAGACAGTTTATGTGTAGAAGCTTCTCCCGTTCTGACCACAGGCCGAAGAACGGTCTGCCTTCTAGCAGCGCTCCCCATCTCGAGGTTGAGGCATCCGTAGACACCACCTTCACACTCGAGGAAGTCCCCAGGCTTACACCTGACCGGTACCAATCGGTAACTGTCCAAGGTTTCAGAGCTGCGATGCATTTCTGATCGACCTTGAGGCGCAAGAGACCGGATGTCCACGCTCTGCGCGGAACGCGCGGTTTTAACCAGTACTGCAGCAGCTGAAGCACTGAAGATGCTGAAGCCATGAGACCCAGCATTTTCTGAAACCTTTTGAGCGGGACTAAAGTGCCGTGGCGAAAAGTTTCTGTCATGCGCCGAATACTCAGCCTGCGCTGCGGTGACAGTTGCGCTGTCATAGACAGCGAGTCCAGTTCTGTACCCAGAAAGGATATTTTCTGACTGGGAGACAGCGAACTCTTCGCCCAATTGACTCTGAGACCCAAATTCTCGAGGTGGTCAAGTAATATGGTTCTGTGTTCTATGAGCTCTGTCTGTGATCGAGCTAGAACCAGCCAATCGTCCAAATAATTCAGCACTCGTATGCCTCGGAGTTTGAGGGGTACGAGCGCTGCATCCATGCACATCGTGAATGCACGAGGTGCCAGGGATAGGCCAAACGGCAGGACTGTGTACTGATATGCCTGGCCCTCGAAGGCGAATCTCAAAAATCGCCTGTGACGTGACGCTATTTGAAAATAAGCGTCTTTCAGATCTATCGACATGAACCAGTCCCCTTGGCAAATTTACGAGAGGATTTTCCTGGTCGTGAGCATTCTGAACCGTCTTTTCAGAAGTGCTTTGTTTAGCCGTCTTAGATCTAGAATGGGTCTGAGACCCCCGTCTTTTTTGGGTACCAGAAAATATCTGCTGTACATGCCCCCTTCGCTCTGAGCCTGTGATAAGGGTTCTATAGCCCCTTTGCTCAGTAACTTCGCTATTTCGGCTCGAAGTAGGTGTGCTACTTCCTCTTTCACCGTAGTTTCGATTCGCGCCGCTTGGCATTGCGGGCGTCGACCGAACTGTAGCGAATAGCCTCTTTCTATAGTGTTCAGCACCCACTTTGATACCCTGGGAAGCTCTGCCCACGCTTTCGCGTGAGTGGCTAAGGGTAGAATGATATCTGGGCTCTGGTCGCGACCTAGTGGCGAGCGGAGAGCACCGGTGTGCTGTAACATGAGCGCCACACTTGCAGCGTGTGAGACTGGGGGTGCGCTGATCAGAGCGGGCAGCCTGCCCGCGCTCAGTTCTCCTACAGCGGTGTGCTGAGAGAGCGAGTGGGGCGAACCCCGTGGGGTTTATTATGTCTGTGAGCGAATGAGGGCGCGGGACATCGGGCCCATGCAAAACGCTGAGAACACCGTCTGTTTGTGCAGACTGTATGTGCGTTGGTTTCGTTTTTACGGAAACCGTGAGACATGTAGTGTGTAGTGTTTGCGGGCACTGGGACGTAAGCACAATCACTACATTTGGTGCACAATCGACATGAGTCGATTTTATTTGTGCGGGCCGTGTGTGGCGGGCCGTGTTTGTGTGTAGGAATGGGCACTGGGCAGTGGGCATTTTTACTACACTCCTAACACCATCGGCCGTGGCCGGAATACCAGAAAATACACTCTTTATGGGATTTATCTGGGTCGTCGTAAAAACGGCGTTTGTGTGCAGGCAAGCGGGCTGTGTTGCCGACTTGTTTACTGCAGAATACGCTGGAACAGTCGCAATTACTGGAACTGAGCCAGCGAGAAGTTTTGGTGGGAGTCCGGCCGCAGCGGCTAGGAATCCTTTGTGTTGCCATAGAAACAGTGTTTGGGTGCAGGCGAGCGGGTAGTACAATGCGCTTGTTGGCTGCAAAATAGACATCTGCAGTCGCCTTTAAGGGAACTGACAGAACGAAAGCATTGATGGCATAATTTACATTCTAGTAGACCTGAGATTCGAACACGGGTCTCTCGTGCGAAAGCCTAAGATTCTGCCACTGAGCCATAGGGGGAGAATACACAAGCTTTCAGTTAGCACGACCATATAACAGAGCGTCAACATGCTTGAATGGGTGCAGGCGAGCGGGTTGTACAACGCGCTCGTTGGCTGCAAAATACACATCTGCAGTCGCCTTTTAAGGGAACTGACAGAGCGAAGCACTGACGGCATAATTTTATGTGTCGGTAGACCCGGGATTCGAACACGGTTCTCTCGTGCGACTGCCTAAGATTCTGCCGCTGAGCCACAGGGGGAGAATACATAAGTTTTCAGTTAGCACGAGCATATAACAGAGCGTCAACATGCTTGAATGGGTGCAGGCGAGCGGGTTGTACAACGCGCTCGTTGGCTGCAAAATACACATCTGCAGTCGCCTTTTAAGGGAACTGACAGAGCGAAGCACTGACGGCATAATTTTATGTGTCGGTAGACCCGGGATTCGGACACGGTTCTCTCGTGCGACTGCCTAAGATTCTGCCGCTGAGCCACAGGGAGAGAATACATAAGTTTTCAGTTAGCACGAGCATATAACAGAGCGTCAACATGCTTGAATGGGAGCAGGCGAGCGGGTTGTACAACGCGCTCGTTGGCTGCAAAATACACATCTGCAGTCGCCTTTTAAGGGAACTGACAGAGCGAAGCATTGACGGCATATTATGAATGGGGCGCAACTAGGGCGGGGCGGCTTTTCTTATAACGTAAAGAAAAAACTAACCCCGTGACCGTACGCTTCCGGTCTCCCTTGTGAACGGCGCAGTTTGCGCGGCTCGAACAGAGGGAGAGAGAAAGCTAGCCCCGTGATCGTCCGCTCCTGACATCCCCTGTGAACGGCGCAGTTTGCGCGGCTCGAACAGAGGGAGAACAGATATCATCCCCCACAGACGCGGCTTCTTGGTCTACATCCACGACGGAAGCGGCGGCACGCGGCGGCCACTGTCCATCAGGAAGAGACTCAGCGAAGCAGGTGAAGCAGGCGGGCGCACCGGCGAGCTTTGTGGGGTGGGGGAGGTTGCGGAGGTGCAGTCTCGGAGAAGGATGCCAGGCGAGTCCTCAGAGTCACCGTAGGCATTAGCTCGCTGAGGGCAGCGCCGTCAGCGAGCGCGAGAGCTGCGTGATCCTTACCAGGAAAAAGGGGTGTCTTGATAAAGACGCCCGGCTCTTTTAGTGCAAAGGGAGTGTGTGTCGCGGCGGCGAACACACACATACACAAAACACAGTAGCAGAGAAAGGATATGTACGCCGGAAAGCGTGCGCAGGAACGGCGACTGAAGGCGGCGAGTTGTCGTCCAGCAGCTTCAGATGTGGCGCTAATCCCGCTCAGTGCTTCTATCAGACGGCGCGGCTTCTTCCTCTCGGGATCCAGCGATGCGTGAGTTTCGCTGAAGAGATAAAAACTGGTCAAACCAGCCCTTCGAGGCTATATTTATAGCTCAGCCCCACCCTCTTTTGGCGGGACATGACGTATTGGGCGCGAAGCGCCCTCATTGGTTCTGACGTCATGAGGGGCCTCTCTCGATAGGCTGGTGCAGTTGCCGCAGAGCAGCCAATGGGCGCGCGAGCTGTCTCGCCCATGTCTGCATGCTGCTGCAATGCGTTTTACATTATTGCAAAATTAAGGATAATTTTTTGGCTTCAGTATCTCGAGGAAAAGAGGTTTTCCCCTAGCGTAAGATATTACGCAAGTACGAGAGAAACTCTCGTAAGAGAACGGGCCGACTCCCCGAATTTTTTAAACATGTTTAAAGATGATCGGTAGGTCGGGGAGGTGCTCATAACGTGCTCGGCTCGGCTCGTAATTCCTCTCACACGCTGCGAGCCACGACCATGCGAGCATCACCGATTCCACTCGATTTCTCCCGAGTGAAAAAAATTATCTGCGAGCTCGTAAAAACAGCAAAAATCGCACCGTGTACGCCCGCCTTAAGATCATGTAAACTCAAACATTAAAGGTCCTGTTCTTCGTGATCCCATTTTTCAAACTTGGTTAATAACCAAAACTCAAGTGTGCATGTAGTCCATAAAATCAGTCATCATGATGTGTAAATACACCGGCCCACCGCAGATCTGATTCAGCCAATCAGAGATCAGCAATCAGACGTGATCATTCATGACTGACGGGTTTTTAGTGAGATCATTTGTAGCTGTATATTCGAGTGATCAGTGTGTCAAAGTGGCATAAATATACAGTTGTATCTACAGTAAAGAGTGGGAGAGTGACCCAACTCTCTAAACGTGGATTACACCTGGTGGGACTCGAAGGCTCTTTATGAATATAACTGTAACTCTGAGAGCACAGTTGAATGACTTCATTGAAATGGAGTATGGGACTATGACTCCTGTCCATCATCATGTGCACACTGGCCTGATCAGGACTAGGGATGGGCGATATGGCCTAAAAAATTTATCACGATAATTTCAGGTATTTATTGCGATAACGATACACATGACGATACATTATTTTCTTCTGTAAAATATCAGATTATGTTATGTTTAAGTTGTGTTGTGTTTTGTTTAATTCCATTTTTCTTTATTTAAATTTCCTTTTTTATTCTTTATTAAAATTTCGTTTTTCTTTATTTAAATTTCCTTTTTTTCTTTATTTATATTTAGTTTTTCTTTATTTAAAATTCGTTTTTCTTTATTTAAATTTCGTTTTTCTTTATTTAAATTTCGTTTTTTTCTTTATTTAAATTTCGTTTTTCTTTATTTAAATTTCTTTTTATTTATTTAAATTTCGTTTATTTATTTATTTAAATTTCGTTTTTATTTATTTAAATCTACTCTTTACTGTGTCAGTAATTTGTTAGTCAGAAAAATATTAGACTACATTTTTAAAAGTATTGCTTAAGTTAACAGACCTGTGTGTGTGTGTGTTTTATATCACTAGTGCAGTGTCCGTGCAGTGTCCGTTCTCGGAGCATATAAGCCCTGCTCGCGTGAGGTGAGCAGACACACTCGGTCTCTCTCGCGCACTTTCGCTCGCGCGCGCAGACACACTCGGTCTCTCTCGCGCAGTTCGTTTCGCTTTTGTCCAGTCCGGCGCCTCATATGCCGCTTCCCGCTCGCGCTGTTCTGTAGTTTCTGCAAACTTTGCATATTACGGTAGTTTGCTGCTCATCTGATTTTCTGTAACCAAACCAGTTCCAAATTGTGGAGGTAGCTCCTCGCTTAACAACAAGCTTCTCCTCAGCCTCACGTCCGCCTTCCGCCATGCTTCACTCCGCACGTGAACAGTGAATCGGGCACGCACAAAACTACGTCATCAACTAGACTTATCGTTATTATCGCGAGGAGACAAATTTTTATCGTGGGGAGAATTTTCGGCGGTATATCGCAAACGATAAGATATCGCCCATCCCTAATCAGGACATCTGCAACTTCTAAACCGTCCAGACTGCGCTCTACTCGTCCCGACCGCTGCTGGAAGAGGTTTCAATCATTCATCAGTTTCGGCTGTGCTAATTTCTGTTATGATCTACAATGTGCACTTCAAGAAAGACGTACTCGTTCTGTTTAAAGTTAAAGTGCAACACAAAGCTAAGCTCATTATTATAATTGTAGTTATTTTTCTGAACACGAATGACACATTTTCGTCTTTTAATGTGTGTGTGTGGCTTTTAAAGTCTGTTCATTTCTAGAAATGAAGTTCACCCGCAGGGGAACCGCCTAACTCATCTGCAAACTCGACCGGAAGAAACAAGCGTCTTTTAGAGGAAATGTTCTCTTTTATAGAGATATTATCTTGCTAGAGAATATTCTCCTTTGGAAATAAAGGAAGTGTTGAAGTGCCCAGAGAAACTCTCTTGCTGACAGATAGGGAACTCAGTAATATTAAAGATCTGTCCTCTAGTGGTGAAGGATGGAAGTGCAAATAAAGTGATTGACTTTCCTACAGTTCGATTACATTGTAGTGGCAAGTTTTACAGGAACAAGCTCCACTCACATTTTCTCCACATTTGTGTCCAGTTTAGTAAGGGATATAAGATTGTGTTTCATGTTTACTTACATCATAATAAATGAATAAAGTCTGTGAAAGGTTTGATATTGTGTAGTTTGTGATCCTCCATCAGCAGCTGCAGTTTCTCTCAGCTGTATCAGTGCAGTCACTGTGACGTCTGACTGACAGAGGTTTTTGTACGACTCTTTATCACTGTGTGAACACCCAGCTACTACTGATATAGTGTACACTCTGACAGTAATAATCTCCTGTATCTTCAGTCTGGACTCCACTGATGGTCAGAGTAAAATCACTGCCATAGTTAGTTCCACTGCCACTGAATCTAGATGGAGTTCCAGTATAAAGGCTTCTTATGTAATAAATCAGGAGTTTAGGAGCTTCTCCAGGTTTCTGCTGATACCAAGACACACAGTTACTACAGCCAGAAATCGGCTGACTGGTTTTACAGCTGATCGTAACAGTTTCTCCTTGTTTGACGGGTTTTATTGCTGGATTCTGAGTCACTGTCACTTGTCCCCAGATCTCTGAAATTAGACAGTTTAGTCATTAATATGATTGTAAATGAGATGTGATTGTTTATTTTGCAATATATTTATACAAGATATTTACCCTGAATGCAGAGAGTCAGAGTCCAGATGAAGATGTTGATTGTGTTCATTGCTGTAGTTTAGTCTTGTGTGATGATGAAGATTGTGTTCTGCTCTCAGTCATGAAGTGTTAAACTCACAGCACTATAAACACTCTCAGAGCACTGAAGCATGTGCTGACAATGCAAAGTGACTCTCTCTATTTAAATCATTATCCTGAAGACTGTAGATCAGTCACACACACATTATCAAACAACTTCCTCATGTTGAGAAATGCTAAGCTATTACACACACATTTCTGAAGAGTCTATTGACAGAATCATACATATTATTGAGTCAGTCATTATTAATATTTACATTGCACTTATTTAACAACTGACGAGGAAAATATTGATTTGAAGACATTAATATAAAAATATTCATATATTAATTATATTAAGTTGCTGTAAAACATTTAATTTTCATATAGCTACCAGTCGTGCTTCATTAAGCAACAGTTTGTCAACAGTTTACATCAGGCCCGGAGTGGGTAATCGGGAGAATCGGGAGAATTCCCGGTGGGCCGCTTCACTTTTGGGCCGGTCGAGGTTTTTTTTTGTTACGTTTGTATTTCAATGTTACGTTAGTTACATAGGCTACACACGTTTCACATTTTGACACCGCAGCGCGCAGCCTCTGCATGGGTTGTACCATGTGAGGGAGTTCTCCCCTCCCCTCCTATAGAGTTGGTTGGGTCCATAGTCCGTCTTTTCCAAAACGTTTTCTCAGGTAGGCTACCGCCACCGCGGCACCGCCGGCGCCTACCGATAGCTGAGTCGGCCCTACCGTAACGCGTCAGGGAGGATGGATGGGAGGAAGAGGCCAGGAGGTATGGAAGCTTTTTTTAAGCCACAGAATAAAACATTTTAAAAGATAATTGCGACTTTTTATCTCACAATTGCGAGTTTACATCTCGCAATTCTGACCTTATTTCTCAGAATTGCGAGATATAGCCTAAAGTCAAAATTGTGTGAAATAAAGTCGCAATTGCGTGTTATAAAGTCAGAATTGCGAGATATAAAGTCAGAATTGTGTGAAATAAAGTCGCAATTGCGTGTTATAAAGTCAGAATTGCGAGATATAAAGTCAGAATTGCGTGAAATAAAGTCGCAATTGTGTGTTATAAAGTCAGAATTGCGAGATATAAATTCAGAATTGTGTGAAATAAAGTCGCAATTGCTTAAGTCAGAACTGCAAGATATATAGTCAGAATTGTGTGAAATAAAGTCGCAATTGTGTGTTATAAATTCAGAATTGTGTGAAATAAAGTCGCAATTGCTTATAAAGTCAGAACTGCAAGATATATAGTCAGAATTGTGTGAAATAAAGTCGCAATTGTGTGTTATAAATTCAGAATTGTGTGAAATAAAGTCGCAATTGTGTGTTATAAATTCAGAATTGTGTGAAATAAAGTCGCAATTGCTTATAAAGTCAGAACTGCAAGATATATAGTCAGAATTGTGTGAAATAAAGTCGCAATTGCTTTATAACAATAAAGTCAGAATTGCGAGATATAAAGTCAGAATTGTGTGATAGTCGCAATTGTGTGTTATAAAGTCAGAATTGTGTGAAATAAAGTCGCAATTGCTTCTTATAAAGTCAGAATTGCAAGATATAAATTCAGAACTGCGTGACATAAAGTTGCAGTTGCTTATAAAGTCAGAACTGCAAGATATAGAGTCAGAATTGTGATATAAAGTCACGTTATAAAGTCAGAATTGTGAAATATAAAGTCAGAATTGTGTGAAATCGTAATTGCTTCTCATAAAGTCTAAGTGAATTAATATTTAACTTTTACATTATTTGTTAACCCATGGTATTAATACAAACTACACAATAGTAAGAGCTGAACTGTTGCTTCATTTATCCAATTTAGAAAAAGTGCTAATTTGGAATTCCACCATGGAAAAAGTGGGCCGGTCTTGGGCCTGAAACTCCCGGGCTGAAAAGGGGCCCCACTCCGGCCCTGGTTTACATAACACACATTTGCTTATTTTACTAATTTACATAAAGATTTACAAAACTGAAGATAATTATTAGATTTTATTTGTCTATGATGTAGTAGCCTTTTGATCACATAAATGACAGATCTAACATTAAATCTTGTTTGGATGTTACAGGGACCGATGAACACACGCAGCCTTAGATGCAGCAATCAAAGGTTTTGAAGTATACTATGAAGGTAATATGATGCCTTGAAGAATGTGCAGGGTAAGATTTGTGAAAGTGTGCATAAAATAGGTAGCGTAAATTAAATTTGCATGTGCAAGAGAAGATTTGTAAAAGTGTAAATCACGTTTCAAGCGTAAGAAAAAAAAAGTACAACATTTGACTGGTTTTCGTAAGTGTAATTCATGTATTGTGAAACTGCAGCTTCACGCTAATGTGACATTTTGAGGTTTTTGAGTTCTGTTTTTGAATCTTTTTCAGTGTTTTCAGTTTCTGTGATCCGTTTCCCCCTGTCTTTGTGATTTTTTTGGTTTAGTCCTGTTAGTTTTTCCCTGTCTGTTTAATTAGAAATTCCCATCACCTGTGTCTTGTTAATTATCCCATTAGTCCCAGTTCATTTAAGCCCTGTGTTTTCCCTCAGTGTTTGTTGGTTGTCGTCATTTCATGGTTGTGTGTTTTGAAGTCCTGGAGTTTCCTTTCCCTTGTTCCTGTATGTTCACAGAAGTTAAGTTTGTAAATAAATTACCTAAACCGCAGTTCCTGTGTCCTTGTCCTCGGCTCCCTACACAAACCTGACAGAACGACCAACCTTAAACAAAAACAACCCTAAAAGAACCAAGAATGAGCCAGAGGAGATGTAACCGGAGGAAAAACCTGAATCCATTTAACACACCTATCCTCTTTCAAGGTGAACGCTCACTGGAAGAATATGCTGGGCTTTACCTGGATCTCTACGATGACGTGACGTGGGAAGAAGAGGAATTGACACAGAGTTTCTGGGGTGGATTAAAGGACCCTCTTGCCCAGCTGATTCTGGTAGAAAATCTCGATCAGACTTTCCTGGAGTTCGTGGACCACACGCTGTGGGTGTGTGGGTCGGACTACGTGGTGGAGGATTTTCCATTCAAACCAGTTCCGAATCCGGTATGTCCTGAATCCATCGTCAATCCGCCAGAACCAGAACCCATAGTCTGCCCACCTGAAGCTGAACCCGTCACCTGTCTGCCAGAGATTGAGCACGTTGCACGTGAGTCCACTCAAGAAGACACAGCGCTGATTGTGATGTCTGCGGCGATTCTGTGTGTGTGGGCTACACACACATCAGTTCTGGCCCATGAGTCCAATCCCGAATTCCCCAAGATGCTGGTCCCGTCCAGTCCCAAGTCCCATGATGTGTTGGTCCCGTCCAGTCCCGAGTCCCATGATGTGTTGGTCCCGTCCAGTCTCGAGTTCCCCAAGATGCTGGTCCCGTCCAGTCCGGAGTTCCATGATGTGCTGGTCCCGTCCAGCACAGAGCCCGATGATCCAGCGCCAGAGCCCGTTGATCCAAAGCCTGTTGATGCAGAGCCCGCTGATCCAGCGCCAGAGCCCGTTGATCCAAAGCCCGTTGATCCAGAGCCTGTTGATCCAGAGCCAGAGCCCGCTGATCTAGAGCTTGCTGATCCTGCGCCAGAGCCTTCTTCGCCGCTGGTCCTGCCCAGCTCAGAGCCGCCTTCGCCGCTGGTCCCGTCCTTTCCTGAGACAGTCCTCGCCTATTTCCCCATGGAAATTTTTTGGGGGGGCGCATACCGGGTTGGACCATGGAGGCGGTGCCGACAGGGTACAACAACAAGTCTGAAAAAACGCCTCCGCCATGGCCGCCCGAGGGGTCATCTCCGCCATGGCCACCCAAAGGGTCGTCTCCACCCTGGATGCCCGAGGGTCCAAAAGCTCCGCCCTGGACTCCCGAGGGCACGACAGCTCCGCCGTGGCCACACCCACAGCCTGATCCGCTGTGGCCACGCCCACAACCTGCTCCGCCCTGGAGGCTTCCTGCCTTGTCTCCTTTGCCTTGTCTTCCCCATCAGCCTCCAGGGCGCCCACCCACCCCTTTGGATGTTTTATACGGCGCGAGGACGTGCCTTCGGGGAGGGGGGGGGGAGATTTAAAAAAGAATGGCTTTTTGATTGTTTGGATTTATTTACAACACAACATAATCCAAATATACACAACAAATGACAAAAAAAAAAAAAAAATCACACTATTGAAAACAATAATCCAAAGACAGAGACTTTTGTTCCATTCCTAAAAACATTGTACATACCTTTCATTTCCAAGGTGTTTGATTTTCACTTTACCATGTTCATGTACAGAGACTCATGTCAGTGGCATCTGGTCCCTGAAAGAAAAAAAAAGTGAACATACTGATATCAAGAGAAATAGGGAATATAGTTCTAAAATTTATTGGGAATAAATTTTAGATTTTTCTGGTTAAAATTGCTTTTTAACCTGTTAAGCCTCACCAGTGCGTCGGCGCACTGAAGCGGTTTTTTTTATATATAGCTCAAAGTTACTATCAGATTTAATGTTATACTTCGACAAACTATACATCAATAAAAAGATATAAGACTCAAGTTTCAGTATTTGACCTCTATTGTATTCTGAGAAATTTATAGCGACAGTTATTTCTTAGTTTGTGTCAGGAGTTGTGAAATGAAAAAATGAGTCGATACCTTTGATATGAATTATGCGCGTCAGCCTCTTTCATTCATAAAAAACTCCCGTGCTGTCGTCATGACAGCGATACACAAAACAACGTCCCTCAGGGCTTTAGCTCAAAAATGTGCAGATTTGGAGAAATATTGATATATTCTCATAGATTCACATCATATTTCTATAGACAGGAATAATATTTATTGAATTTATACCCAAATGCGTCGATGTAATCATTATGAGCGCTTGCATACTCTGATACTGTGTTTTCAATTCATACCAATAGCCTGAGGGCGCTATTATGCACAATAATAGTCCATATATAGAACATGAAGAAGAGCCATGATCATGTGACATTCCAGGACGTCACTGATACACACAAAGCTACAGAGTTCGCGCTGTAAAATGCAGATACAGATGTTTTGAAGATAATAAACATGATTGCAATGATATTTGAGTTACCTGTGTTTTTCAAGACATGCCAGGTATTTTCATAATAATAGATTATATTTATAATGTAGCTAATGCTAATCTATATAGACTATCATTGTGCAGAACAGTATACAATAGTATATTTTCTGTCTGATTTTTTTATCTGAAGCCAAATTAGATCACAGAAGATTATTTTAAATACTCCACTTGCATTTTAAAGTAAGTTTGGAGCACAAACATGGTTTTAATCTCATAAATTGTCGTGTATTGATGGTGTGCTAAGCTAACATGCTAGCTAGCCCTAGGTGCACCTGCAACCTAGAAGTTATATTTTTATGTTTTTTTGAATGCTTACTGAAAGTTTCTTTATTCAAGAATGTTCTTTATTCTTTATTTAAAATGTGAGGTGAACTTTGAGAAAAGAAATTAGGGACTGAAACCCTATGAATAGCATGTGAATAGCCAGTCGTTAGTAACTATAATGCAGACAAAAGAAATGCATATTTAGAGCCATAACCAGGCTGGAGAGGTGTGAATGTGTGCAGGGGGAGACTGAGACTGAATGGGGCTCGTTTGCACCACAAAACAATAGAGACAATAAGACTGAATGGATGACTTAGAAGATGACTAAACATCAGCAGCATCTTAGCGTCAAATCAAAATAAAGTCACATGACATGGTCTTGAAAAACATTTAACTAAATACAGAGTTTTGGACTTATTATCTTCAGATTTTAAACATAAAATGTTTAGACATGTGGCTTTAGCTGTAGTGCATTTCTAGATTGCTACAGTGCCAACTTCAATTTTATTTTCATGAGGATGTTTCATTAAAATTAATTTCTAATAACTTTACAAAACTTTGAAGCTATTTATAACAATTTTTGTCATTATGACAATAATTAATTCTACATTTACAATAAACTGCCAGGTGTCAGCTTTCAAATGAGACCATACTTGTGCTTTTAGTACAAAGGGTTCATGAACTGTATCTGTTTCAGTTTGGGTATGTCATTTCTGGGGATTTTTGAAAAGTGGGGTTGCAGCTTAACAGGTTAAAAATCACAGAATAGACACACACACAAATGTTTCCAACAATATATAATATAATGAACACCAGGTTTGTTGTGCCTTGTAAGCAGTAGGCTATGCACAGTGCTGCATATGATGATATTATCTCATCATTATGATGATATGAAATGAGATAATAGTAAAAACATGAAGCCTTTGTTTGGTGCGTTTTGCTTGTTTGGTGCGATCGCGCTCCAAATATGATACATTCAAACGCGATCGCCAAAGATGATACATTCAAACGCGATCGCGCTCCAAATATGATGCATTCAAAACCAGAGCTCGCTCCAAAATATGAAACATTATGGTTACCATATTATACATATCTACGTTTGAGCAGATATCCACAAACACAGTAACAGTAAACACGGGTCCAAATATTATAATATTCACCATATATCTAGCAACAGTTCAACTGCAATGTGAAGTTTATGCAACAATAACAAACTAATATGTAAGAACGTCTTACCTTACATCTTTCTTGTCTTCAAATCGCGTTCTTCTTCTTCTGGGGTAATTCCAATGTAAGCTCACGGCGTGTACGTCTTTCAAACTCGACGAAAAGCAGAGACTTGTGAAGTTTTTTCGTGCTTTGTTTTTGAGGTAGGCTAATGAGCGCGTTCGCGTTCCATGTGGAGATTTGCATGTGAATATCTTTTGCGCGTGTGGGCGTGGTCTATTTAAAAATAATTAGCAAGCAAGTGAGAAGCTGGACATCTTGTTGGTTTTATACAAATTACTTAAACAGAGAATATTTGTTTTCAGTTTGAATCCGATCATTTAAAAGTACACACTTAAATGATTATAAAGATATATGGCTCATAAATGTGTGACAAGTATTCGCTGAGTTTTGTTTCAGTTTATAGACGTGCTCAAGAAAAAAAAGTTCACCGCGACGGAGAGGCAGAACGCACACCCTGTTTATTTTCTTTATTTTACAAAAGCACAATGTTTTGATTTGATTGGAAGTGGATACATACAAAAGTAGAAATATCACAGATTCTTTTTTCATATTTCTTTTTTCTGTATGAGAAATTTAAGTTTATTGTACTACTATGTGAAGAAAATCCAGCAAAACGCGCCGGCGCGTTTGTCGACCTCAGAGGGTTAATAAACAATTAAATGTCTCCTTGCTATTTTTGACACATTCATACTTTTGCCGGTTCTTTGTGGCAATCTTTATGCGTGCGGCCGTGCTCTTGAGTGCGGCTATATTATGTACACGCTCATTATATATCCTATTTAAGTAATAAAATTAATATAAAGGGGCGATTTGTCCACTAATGGCTTAAATGAACAACTACTAGTCGACTAGAAAAAAAACTTTAGTCGGAGGCAGCCCTTATTCCACGTATTTTCGAACCAGCAGACCATTCTGGGTTGAGGAGCGACCCTGAGCGGAATGAGCGAGGGAGCAGAATATTCAGAAATGCGCTCTCCGGCCGCTCACATGCTCTGATCGGAACAAAGCATGACAAATTCAAACTTTATTTCATTTTCTCCATAGCTTGAACACTCACTTCATCAGGCATAAGAGAGTTAGTTAACGCTGTCCATTAATTTATTTTTATTTCACGTTTTTAAAGTACAATATTATGTTAGTCCACAGCCCCCCACTTGGGGGTGCTGATGCTATGACGAGGGGGGCTGCAGCCCCCGCAGAACCCCCCTTCCCGTGCGACTGGACTCCATGCTCGACTGTCCCATCTGCTTAATCGACCACCAGTTGATTTAGATTTTTTGGAGTTTGCCTGTTCCCAGGAGCTAGTGTTTTTAAGTGCACTGTCAAGCCAGGAGGATTCGTTTCCACATGCTGTAATGGATGGAGAGGTTGTACAGGTGATTGGTGAGATCAACAACAATCACATGTGTACGAACAACACTCTAGACTTTGAATCTGGCAAGCTTGGGCGACCAAGAATAGTTTTGTCAGAGGACCGTATTGAGGAACTAATAGCCATGTCTCCACCAGTGCCGTGTGTTGCTAAATTGCTGGGAGCGAGCACAAGAACCATACGCCGGAGAATGTCAGAAACAGGACTGTCAGTGAAAGACACATACCGTAGGGTTCAGGATGAGGAGCTGGACACATTAGTCACAGCAGTTAAATCCAGACATCCTTATGCTGGATAGAGGATGGAGAAGGGTTTGCTGCAGGCTGAGGGTCATGGAGTGCTGTGGGAAAGAATCCGGGCCTCCATGTTGTTTTATGGTGCGTAATTTTAAACACCTTTAACCTTATTTTAATTATTCTCATGTTAGGTAAAGTCAAATCTGTCCTAAATAATAAGCATCTTTACTTACAATATTTAGATCACAGAAGACTTCTCCGTGGTCAGTTCAGCTCAATCTTTTGTAAAACAGAGACTTATGGCAGGCGAGTTTCTTAATTTCAATTATTTATATATTTTTTTAATTAAATACAGATTAACTAGTTTACATAAAAGGTATTAATATATAAAATAAAAATAAAAGTAAATCAAAACCAAATAATTTACAAGCTTTTAACTTCATGAGGCACAATGGCAAGGCATCTAACACCGGAGAGGCCGTCCTTGGTGAATCAGCGTCTGACTGTACATGTCATTCGAGCTCTTTTTAAAGTCCATCATCTTTTTGACATCTTCAGAAATCTCCTCCTGGAAACCCCCTAGGACTTGGTCATTTAAAGCCTTTGCCTCTCCGTCCTCCTTCTTCTGGACCTTTTCTTCATCGCTGTATCTTCTGTGTCTCGTCCGCAACACATAGACGGTAATAATTGCATTTTTCTTCTTTCTTTGGTAAAGCTCTTTCTAATACATTTTCAATTTCTCTCTACTCTGCCATATGCTTAATAAATACTTACAGCATTCAGTGTGGTATGTTTTTCTTTATGAACCATTTTCTCAATAAATGATTTTACAACAACAATTGCAGTGTTTTTCTTTATGAACCATTTTCTTAATACAGGTACAATTGTGGTTTACTACGACACACAAGTAATTCATATACCAAAAGCCATAATTATAATAGAAAATATTGCATATTCCATAACAATGCACAGAGTCGACTGTGCAGGCATCGTCTCCCGGCTGACACAGTTGGGATGTGTGGTTCGGTGAACATACTCTGTGCCTAGCCCAAGAGCACTGATGCACATTGATACTGATAATAAGCTCATTCGGTATGTGTATAATCATCCTAAATTAGTCAAAGAAATGTTATTAGCTGAGCCTTTTCTTTTCATTGTTTTTGACTTTCCTCCAAAACAGCTTCAACACTGTGATCTTCTGGGGCATCGATGGTTTCTCTAGAAAGGTATTTAAATGCGAACAAAGGGCTATTCTGCACTGAAGTAAACCAAATATTACTAGCAAACTTAGTCATTGCTCGAGATCTATAACATTTATATTGCATATTGATGTCAAAATCACATATTGTAAAAACCTACTTTTTTTGTTACGCAGATCATTTATCTTGGTGTAGCAACCAACAATCTGGCTTCAACAACCCTTTACTTCTTCCAGTGCTCAGTTGAGAGATTTGGTCTTCCACTGGTGAATGTTGGCTTTGATTCAGTTTGCTTTTGGTCTAGAGCAGGGGTTTCAACGCCAGCTCCAGTCCGTTACCCTGCATTAGCTGCTTCAAGTGTGTTTGGTTAAAATCTGAATTTAAACTACTTTACAGTGTAGTAGTGGGAAGTTTGGATAATTTCACTGACTCGGACTTGAATCTCGTTCAGAAAAAGGAACAAATTATTTTTTCGAGTCATTTCGTTCATTTCATCAGAATATAATTAAAATGTCATGTTAAATAGCCCAACCCATCTAGTACTTACGAAAATGTTGATTACATTTGAAAAAAGTAAAAATAAACTTGCAGCCAAAGCCAAATTATAAGAAACCGAAATGTTTAATTAATTGATTAGTTGGGTCTTAAGTTCAGGCTAATGACTTCTGTTAGTTCTACCAGAAAGACTTGGGAGAATAAATACTGTAACAATTAACATTTATTATCAGCCCAACAAGCAATCAAGTTCTTTGGCGTAGGCCCCGTTCGTAGCTTTCTTTTGCAACTTCAAATTGATCACGTCTGTTCCCCACCTCGTGTCTTCGGGTTCGGGCTTCGAGACGTTACGTTAGTTCAGTCGACTCGTCGATATGTCTGATCTGGGCAGTGTGACACAGCCCCATTTATGCATTTGAATGCACTGCAGGACCGGTCCGGGAAGAGAAATGATTAGTTCATCACAATAAAAACACACCACAGATGCACAAGTTTATTGCACATATATTTTGATAATTTTATGTTAATTCCTATGTATAAAACATTATACATTCAGACGCAGTCGATAATACGAATCTAATGTTGTATTTGTAGCGAGATACCAGCGATCACGTGACAAAAGAACGAAGGACTCAAACCCAAAAGACTCGAAAGATGAACTAATCATTTGTCTTTCCGGTACTGACAGCATAGTCTCTATGGGACTGACAGGAAGAACGAAAGACTCGGACCTGGCCGAACCCGAAGACTCGAACTATTAATTTCTGTTTCATATATAGAACCTATGGGATGTTGCGCACATGCGCAGTCAACACAAAATTAATGAATCACTCTCTGAGACAACTCGGTAGTCCTGAGTCATATTAAAGATTCATTCAAAAAGAACGAATCGTTCATGAACGACACATCACTAGAACAGTGGTTGTCCAGGAACAGGCTTTGACATCCCAGTGTGAGAGTTTATGCCAACATGGGTTGTAAAGAATGTAATAAATACAGTCCTTAACATTTTAATCAAAGTAAAATGTTGTATTTTGTGAGATATTTATTTTTACAATGTGCTATCTAAATATTGTTTTAGGGTCAGGGGAGACCAAGGGGTTGAACATGTAGAAGTGGCCCGTATGATGTTTTCAGTTCGAGGTTCAGGAAGAAGAAGCTTCATTGCAGGGAAGAGTGTCCACAACTAAAGGTGATACTGTTGTTATACCTATTTTAAATGTTAATTCAAAACAGTCAATATTGTAACATAGAATTAATACATTAACAGAATAGAGAGGCTTTGAAGAGATGTCTGGGTTACAGCCACAAACATCTACTACAGTGTGCTTCATCAACTAGAGGAAGAAGAACAGCTGGATATGTCTAACCGTATGCATCTCTTCTGTTGCCACTACGTGTTTGTTCCACGACTTCAGAGTCATCTGGACACTTTCCGTGACGGATGGGACAATCATTCCCTAAATACAGAAGGACATCTGACTCCTCCAGATCAGTTGTGGGAGATGGGAGGACATCATTAGTGTCTTCCTGAAAATGAGGAGGTGCCGTATAATGTTTTATGATTGTATGTCTGTAACATTTAATTCAGTTGAAAATGATTGTATTGGAAAAGCTTCTCCAACCTTCATATATATATATATATATATATATAAATGACTTTTCAGTGTGTGTGGTGTGAAGACATTCTTAAAAAGCCTTGAACAGTTTCACAGCTCAGGACAAAGCAGGGACTCACACAGAACTATCACAAGAGATATAGTCATTGACCTTCCAGGAAGCATTTGTCATTGTTTCTTATTCTCACAGTAATATTAAGCTTTAAGCAAAGGCATTATTTCCTAAATGTACAGCAATATAAAATGTTTTTTTGTCTCATTCATATAGGACATCAACATTCCCTTGAGTGACTGGGAAAGCAGTGTCTTCCCTGAAGAGCCTGAATCTGGGATCCAGGTTCCAGGAATAGAGGGCCCGCTCACTGCAGAGGCGTATGGGGGACTCAGGGTTACAATGGACCCAATGGGGCCATCAGAGTGTTTTGGCCGTGATATTTATATTTCAGTTGTACAGTATGTGCAACAACATTTCAGTGTGTATATGTAAAGAATTACAGTTCTAGACCAACTCTGGTAGTCAGCAAAGTTGTAAGTATTTGACATCTGTGTAATGTCTGAATACAAATTGGTCTTTGAAAAGTCTTTGAATGTTTTTTTTTTTTTTTCAGTTGTAACTTTTCTACATAATGAATTGAACACTCATACATCATAACAATGACATTTTTAATGCCATTCGCGATAATTGATTTTCTTGGAATGATCTATTGTCAGGCGAGGTTCTCTGTAGATCAGTCTTTGAACTGAACAGTTTGTTTTTGAATAACATTTTGGTACATTATAGATGTAACTTATGCCAACTCATGAGATGTGAATCACTTCAATGACATCATAACACTGACAAGAACGTTGAACTCGGAAAGCAGCTGGATTAGGGAAATGTATTTTACAACGTATGAAATTCAACAATAGTAATTGTTTCTGTACTGTCGATTATCAGGTGGTGATGTGTTCTCTGTAGAACTATATTTTAATTCAATCTGATACATTATGAACGTTTGGCTCAGAAGCAAATTTATGCCAATTCAACCACACCTTTACACCAACCCAAATCCAGTGTCACATGTTGCAATACAGGCCTCCAGATCCATAGAAAACTCATTAAATGTACTGTAGTGACGAGGTAAACGTAGGATTTGAAAACATGTTGAAGATCTTGGATGATTAGCACGGACCACTTCAACCTTCATGCCACATGAGGGACGCTCCCATCCGACCCAGAACTCCACAAGTTGTTGAAGTGTACCAGCACTTGCTTAGAAGTGTAGGATTAATAATATATATTAGTAAATACATTTGTTACATTTCTTGATTCAACTCACACACAGAATAACTATCATACCACGTTCAATGAAACGACGGAGGTACTCTGCAATGCGACATTTAGGGCCCTATTTTAACGATCTGAAACGCAAGTGTCAAAGCGCAAAGCGCAAGTAACTTTGTGGGCGGGTCTTGGCGCTGTTGCTATTTTCTCGGCGGGATAAATGACTCTTGCGCCAGGCGCAAATCTAAAATGGGTTGGTCTGAAGTAGCTTCATTATTCATAGGTGTGGTTTGGGCGTAACGTGAAATAAACCAATCAGAGCGTCATCTCACATTCCCTTTAAGAGCAGACACGCTTTTTCCTTGGCGGATTCCTATTATAACGGCGGATTTGCAAGGCGCGCGGCAGGAGCGGTTCACAGCCGAGGAGAGCAACGCTCTCGTCAGGGACGTTGGGGATGGAGAAACCCACCCAAATTAACTTCGGTTAAAAAGGCGTATGATAATTTGGGTAAATGTGTAAGCTAGATGTATGCTTTTATAATAAATTGTATATCTATCTATCTATCTATCTATCTATCTATCGTAATAATGTATGATTTGCAAAAATGAAAACTGCTGCTTCTGTGTAGATGAGAGAATCAAAGTGTATGCGCGTTGTGCACACGCTACATTGATTATGGCCAAGCATGCCCTTAAAATAGCATATGAATAACATGCGCAACGCGCCACTGACTTTAAACCATTTTTTCCTGGTTAGTGGCGCAACTGTTTTCTAAACCTGCAAAATAGCATGAAGGAACGTTTGCGCTGGAACACGCCTCCTTTTTTGCGCTGAACCGCCCAGGGAGCGCAAGTTCATTCCCTAGTTTAGCGACGTGCTTCTGTGGAGGAAAAAACGCGCTTTGCGCGGGTGCAAAATAGGAATGATACATGCGTCGGTGTACAAAGTCAATTGCGCTGGGTGCAAGATAGGGCCCAGTATGTGAAGTGAGTGTGTATCCTCATCGTCATCATCCTCCTCCTCAGCAGGCCATATGATATTATCCAGGATAGTCTTTATTTAATTAAGATTAAACAGAAGAATAGAAAATTATAGATTCAAACCAAAATATTTTAATGTAATCGTATCCAATACTACATAAAATTCATGTAATAATACCTGAGCACAGCATGCAGCGTCTGAGTGTCTGGGGAACATCAAAGGAACATCATCTGGACGTTCTTGCAGCAGTGACCAAACGTCTGTGTTTACACCATTGTGTAGTTTGTGATCCTCCATCAGCAGCTGCAGTTTCTCTCAGCTGTATCAGTGCAGTCACTGTGACGTCTGACTGACAGAGGTTTTTGTACGACTCTTTATCACTGTGTGAACACAGCTTTACTGCTTATTTCATGGTAACTCTGACAGTAATAATCTCCTGTATCTTCAGTCTGGACTCCACTGATGGTCAGAGTAAAATCACTGCCAGATCCACTGCCACTGAATCTAGATGGAGTTCCAGACTGGAGGCTGTTCACTCTATAAATCAGGAGTTTTGGAGCTTCTCCAGGTTTCTGTGAGTACCAGGCTAAGAAATCATTATAATACACATTACTGCTGGTTTTACAGTTTATTCTGACTTCTTCTCCTGGTTGAACTGCTGTTATTGATGTCCTCTACACTCTGAAAGAAAACACAAACACAAATTAGAATGATATATATGATGATATGCAGTATATGATGAATATATTTCACATATTACGAGAATTAATAATCATTGTAACAACTGTATTACACAAACCTTGAATAAACAGTGCAATGGTCCAGATGAAGATGTTGATTGTGTTCATTGCTGTAGTTTAGTCTTGTGTGATGATGAAGATTGTGTTGTGTTCTGCTCTCAGTCATGAAGTGTTAAACTCACAGCACTATAAACACTCTCAGAGCACTGAAGCATGTGCTGCCAATGCAAAGAAGTGGGCAGGATTTACAACAGCTTGTGCTGATAACAAACTAATATACACTAGAGTTACAGAATCATGACTTTATTTAGTATTTTTATTGTGACTCACAACACAATATTCAAGTAAGCAATGCTCAGCTAATTAAACAACACCCTTATATGTTTAATGCTGTTAAAAGAGCTGTAATGAAACAGGAGACTCAGTACTTGTTGGAGAAAGGATTGGCCAGTCCTAGTGTTACTCCCTGGAGTTCCCCGTGTCTCTTAGTGCAGAAATCAGAATCAGACAGTCAGTAAACTCGACCTACTTAAAGGATACTGGCAGGTTCCTTTGACCTAGAGCATCTGAAATTTCAGCTTTTCGTAACACCAGATTGCTTTTTTCAATATAAGGTTATGGCATTTGGCTTGCGAAATGCCACTGCTACATTTAAAAGATTTGGTCAGTTTAGTACTTGTTGATGTTCGTAACTGCAATCCTTATGTTAGACAATTTGATTGTCTATTCACAAAGTTGGTCTGAGCATGAATCGTTATTAGAAACAGTTTAAGCGTCTAGATAAGGCATCCCTAACACTTAATCTTGCTAAATGTGAGATTGGGAAAGCAACGGTGACCTATTTAGGTAAACAGATGAAACAGGGTCAGGTGCGCCCTTTGTCAGCAAAAATCTCGGCTATTATCAGAATCAGAAAGGGCTTTATTGCCAAGTGTGCTTGCACACACAAGGAATTTGTCTTGGTACTGAAGCTTCCAGTGCACATATACAAATACAACAAGAAACAAAGTCATAAAAATTATAAGAATAAAAATAGAAAAAATATGAAAATAGTATAAAAAAGTATAAGGTCACAGTTGGGTTTAGTCAGAATATTTTATTGGTGAGTTCCCTGTGCCATCTACCAGACGTGAGTTGCGTAGGTTTTTAGGCATGGCTGGTTATTATAGGTGTTTTTGCTGGAAATCTTTCTTCTGTTGCAACTGTTAACTACGGAGCCCGGGAAGTCACCTCTGGGAAAAACAAAACAATCCGTGGCGACGGTTTTGCAATCCGTCCGCTCAGTTTATAAACCGTACTCACGAATTCTCAAACTGTTCCCTCGGTTTAACAAATCGTGCCCACGGATTAATAAACCGTACCCACGAGTTTCTAATCCGCGCTCTCAGATTTGTAAACCGTGCCTTCAGTTTTTGCAATCTGTACCCACAAATTCATAAACCGTGCCCACATTTCGCAATCCGTTCCCACGGGTTTGTAAACTGTACTCACGGATTTGTTGTGGCTCGCCCTCGTTTTAGAAGAACACAAGACCGTTGTTAACGAATCATATTTTATATTGTTTTATTGAATATTAAGTGGAATCAAATTGTCTTGCGTTTGCATGTTTAAAGTGATTCGCAATTGTCACGGGGTGACGAAAAGGCAGGCGGAACCTTTTTCTTGAGGGGGTGTTTCCCTGTCGGAGCATTTCCGGTGGGACACCGGGCCGGTTCCGGTGTTGACGTGATGGTCGATCGCGGGGTAATAAAGTGAGGAACGAGTGTCAGCTGTGAGAGATGAGGGAGGCGATCAGCAATTGGGACGAGTGTCTTAATGGATATAAAAAGGCATTTTGGTGTGAGAAAAAGGAGAGAAGGGCACGGTGAGCGGTGAGGCGCGCAGCACGTGAGCGGCCGTGGCCGCGGGAGAGAGAGGACGAGAGAGAGACAGACGAGAGAGACAGATGAGAGAGCCAGAGAGAACTTCGGCTGGATTGCGGGCGGAGGCCTTGGTGCACTGTGGGTCTGTTGAGTTGCAGTTTTATTGTGGAAATGAGCACGAGTGAAACCTTACAGTGTGTGGTGGAAATGTGAGTGTGGGAATTGTTTCTGCTGTTCACTCGCAATTACAGCTGTCTATTCCTCCCTCTGTCTGAGTCCAGTGAAGAGCCTGCTAATGCTTGAAGAGCCTGCTAATGCTGTGAGTTACACGTGTCCATTCCTCCCTCTGTCTGAGTCCAGTGAAGAGCCTGCTAATGCTGTGAGTTACACGTGTCTATTCCTCCCTCTGTCTGAGTCCAGTGAAGAGCCTGCTAATGCTTGAAGAGCCTGCTAATGCTTGAAGAGCCTGCTAATGCTGTGAGTTACACGTGTCTATTCCTCCCTCTGTCTGAGTCCAGTGAAGAGCCTGCTAATGCTGTGAGTTACACGTGTCTATTCCTCCCTCTGTCTGAGTCCAGTGAAGAGCCTGCTAATGCTTGAAGAGCCTGCTAATGCTGTGAGTTACACGTGTCTATTCTTCCCTCTGTCTGAGTCCAGTGAAGAGCCTGCTAATGCTGTGAGTTACACGTGTCTATTCCTCCCTCTGTCTGAGTCCAGTGAAGAGCCTGCTAATGCTTGAAGAGCCTGCTAATGCTTGAAGAGCCTGCTAATGCTTGAAGAGCCTGCTAATGCTGTGCCGAGAAACGCGAAGAGAACGCTGAAGAGAATGCGGAAGCTGTGGATTATGTCCATTCCTCTCTCTGTCCGAAGGTGCTGAGAAACGCGAAGAGAACGCTGAAGAGAATGCGGAAGCTGTGGATTATGTCCATTCCTCTCTCTGTCCGAAGGTGCTGAGAAACGCGAAGAGAACGCTGAAGAGAATGCGGAAGCTGTGGATTATGTCCATTCCTCTCTCTGTCCGAAGGTGCTGAGAAACGCGAAGAGAACGCTGAAGAGAATGCGGAAGCTGTGGATTATGTCCATTCCTCTCTCTGTCCGAAGGTGCTGAGAAACGCGAAGAGAACGCTGAAGAGAATGCGGAAGCTGTGGATTATGTCCATTCCTCTCTCTGTCCGAAGGTGCTGAGAAATGCGAAGAGATACATGAAGAGATAACCTGAACTGAAGAGACTTTTAACATTGTTTTTATTATTTAATAAAGAGTATATTTATTTTGAATGCTGTGTCCGCCATTTCCTTTGTGTCCACGGCCGGCTCCTCAGGGGCGGCACGCAAGCGAAGGGGTGGGCGGCCCGCTGGCGCTCCACCCCGACCTGTGACATAAAATGGCGTAGTCGGCAGGATGCCGCCCTGAGTTGAGCAACCGTGGGCCGAAGGTATGGCGACCAGTTTTTTTTTCTCTTTTTTTTTTTGTTTGTTTTTGCTTTGTCTCTCTTTTTTTTTTTTTTTTTGTCTCTTCTTTTTTTTTTTTTTTTTTCTACGGCGTCCGGACTGGTGGGGGAGGATGTCACGGGGTGACGAAAAGGCAGGCGGAACCTTTTTCTTGAGGGGGTGTTTCCCTGTCGGAGCATTTCCGGTGGGACACCGGGCCGGTTCCGGTGTTGACGTGATGGTCGATCGCGGGGTAATAAAGTGAGAAACGAGTGTCAGCTGTGAGAGATGAGGGAGGCGATCAGCAATTGGGACGCGTGTCTTAATGGATATAAAAAGGCATTTTGGTGTGAGAAAAAGGAGAGAAGGGCACGGTGAGCGGTGAGGCGCGCAGCACGTGAGCGGCCGTGGCCGCGGTCGCGGCGGGAGGCCGCGGGAGAGAGAGGACGAGAGAGAGACAGACAGATGAGAGAGACAGATGAGAGAGCCAGAGAGAACTTCGGCTGGATTGCGGGCGGAGGCCTTGGTGCACTGTGGGTCTGTTGAGTTGCAGTTTTATTGTGGAAATGAGCACGAGTGAAACCTTACAGTGTGTGGTGGAAATGTGAGTGTGGGAATTGTTTCTGCTGTTCACTCGCAATTACAGCTGTCTATTCCTCCCTCTGTCTGAGTCCAGTGAAGAGCCTGCTAATGCTTGAAGAGCCTGCTAATGCTGTGAGTTACACGTGTCCATTCCTCCCTCTGTCTGAGTCCAGTGAAGAGCCTGCTAATGCTGTGAGTTACACGTGTCTATTCTTCCCTCTGTCTGAGTCCAGTGAAGAGCCTGCTAATGCTGTGAGTTACACGTGTCTATTCCTCCCTCTGTCTGAGTCCAGTGAAGAGCCTGCTAATGCTTGAAGAGCCTGCTAATGCTTGAAGAGCCTGCTAATGCTGTGCCGAGAAACGCGAAGAGAACGCTGAAGAGAATGCGGAAGCTGTGGATTATGTCCATTCCTCTCTCTGTCCGAAGGTGCTGAGAAACGCGAAGAGAACGCTGAAGAGAATGCGGAAGCTGTGGATTATGTCCATTCCTCTCTCTGTCCGAAGGTGCTGAGAAACGCGAAGAGAACGCTGAAGAGAATGCGGAAGCTGTGGATTATGTCCATTCCTCTCTCTGTCCGAAGGTGCTGAGAAACGCGAAGAGAACGCTGAAGAGAATGCGGAAGCTGTGGATTATGTCCATTCCTCTCTCTGTCTGAAGGTGCTGAGAAACGCGAAGAGAACGCTGAAGAGAATGCGGAAGCTGTGGATTATGTCCATTCCTCTCTCTGTCCGAAGGTGCTGAGAAACGCGAAGAGAACGCTGAAGAGAATGCGGAAGCTGTGGATTATGTCCATTCCTCTCTCTGTCCGAAGGTGCTGAGAAACGCGAAGAGAACGCTGAAGAGAATGCGGAAGCTGTGGATTATGTCCATTCCTCTCTCTGTCCGAAGGTGCTGAGAAATGCGAAGAGATACATGAAGAGATAACCTGAACTGAAGAGACTTTTAACATTGTTTTTATTATTTAATAAAGAGTATATTTATTTTGAATGCTGTGTCCGCCATTTCCTTTGTGTCCACGGCCGGCTCCTCAGGGGCGGCACGCAAGCGAAGGGGTGGGCGGCCCGCTGGCGCTCCACCCCGACCTGTGACACAATTGTAGCGGGTAAATGAATGACGTGCATCAAAATATTTTGTTTATTTGTGATAATATTAGCACTTTATTATTATTGTCTAACCTGTATTATGACTGAAATTTGTCAAATTGCTTTGTTCCTTTTTTTGTACGTTTTGGACAAGCGTCTTCTAAATATGTAGCCTAAAATGTAGTAATAATAATAATAATAATTATTATTATTATTATTATTATTATTATTAGCCTATTATTATTATTTGAGTTTATAACTATAAATAAGTTCACATAAGACAAACATTTATCATGAAATCATTTGTGAATGCTTTATTTTTAAGCAAAAATTATGCAAAAAATGTAGGCCTATTTTATCCAAAACTGTAAAAGGTTAGTTTATAGCCTATACAAATAAAGCATTGATAAATTATTTTATGAAAAACATATTACTGTATTACTAAGTTAACTCATTTATAGTTATAAACTCAAATAATAATAATAATAATAATAATTATTATTATTATTATTATTATTATTAATTATGCCTACATTTTAGGCTACATATTTAGAAGACGCTTTTGTCCAAAACTTACAAAAAAGGAACAAAGCAATTCGTCAAATATACTGGTTAGACAATAATAATGAAGTGCTAAGATTATTACAAATAAACAAAAGATTTTGATGCACGTCATTCTTAAATAATAGCCTCTATTCTACCCCATACCCGCTACAATTGAGAATCACTTTAAACATGCAGACGCAAGACAATTTGATGTGTTCCACTTCATATTTAATAAAACAATATAAAATATGATTCGTTAACAACGGTCTCCTGTGTTCTTCTAAAATGAGGGCGAGCCACAAATCCGTGAGTACAGTTTACAAACCCGTGGGAACGGATTGCGAAATGTGGGCACGGTTTATGAATTTGTGGGTACAGATTGCAAAAACTGAAGGCACGGTTTACAAATCTGAGAGCGCGGATTAGAAACTCGTGGGTACGGTTTATTAACCCGTGAGCACGATTAGTTAAACCGAGGGAACAGTTTGAGAATTTGTGAGTACGGTTTATAAACTGAGCGGACGGATTGCAAAACCGTCGCCACGGATTGTTTTTTTTTCCCAGAGGTGACTTCCCGGGCTCCGTAGTTAACTGTTTCAGCCCTTCAAAGCTGTTTGTATGGTCACATGAGTGTCATGCTTTTGACAACATTAAAGCCTTGTTGTGTGTAAACCTGTGTCTCCCTTACAAAAAAAAAGTATACTTCAAGTTAATTTTATTAAGTGTACTTAAGTAATGTTCAAGTATATTTTATGTATACTTTATATAGTAACTAATATCAATGTACTAGTAGTAAACTTGTAAGTGTAATATTTCAGTACTAATTCAGTAATACTGTGTTTAAGGTTTGGAACATCAGGTCTTGATTTCTGACATGCTGTGTTTAAGCATTTATTTCAAGACCAGAAAGGTCCATTATTTGGGTATTGGAAATAGCTTGTATGAAAAGAAAATTTACATAATTGGAAATCTGTTGTATGAAAACAGCATGAATTGTGTTAATGGACACAACAGACGGATGTTTTGCTAATTGTGTTTAGAGTTTTGAAAATGTGACAGATTGGACAAAAGTATGTTAGCAATAGTAAAAACTGTAACACTAACTCCACCCACCATCCATGAATGTCCTGATCTCATTCTTTTCCCTTTTGCCATTACATATCATCTTGGAGAGGTGTTAATTTTACATACAAATGAAAAGTGAAAAGTTTAAATTAAGTTATATAATAAACCTATAATTGAAATTGCATTAATTAAACAGGCTGGCACATTGAACACAGTGATTATTATCCACCGTAGGGTTCGGGACAGATGTAGGAGATTATAGACTATAGAGATTTGGACAAGTACAGTCCCAATAAGAGAGCATCCATTTATGACTTTAATTAATCATATGCACTGAATGTGTTGTTACATTAGGCCTACATATGTTTCATAAAGTCCTGTTTTATAAAATAATTATACAATATTTACACCATGTATAAATAGCATCTGTGACGCAATTCACACTCATCTAGCATCTGACTACTATTTACACTTAGTGCTTAGAATTATTTTCATCTAATGTTATTTTTATTGAATGAAAATAGACATTACCATATTTGTATTAGGGTTAAATGCCCTTGCTGAAGTTGTCTTTAAATGTGTGAAGGTGTTGTGCTGTTTTTTCTTTCCTCCTGCCACATTTAAGCAGTGTCACATGATCAAGAGTGCCGTTATACTGAATATCAGCACGCCTGTGATTCTACCATAGACATGAAGAGCAGCACGACTGTGAATGTGATATTACTTTATATAACAGTTCTATAAGCAATAACTTTCTAACTTTCCTTTCAGACCAAATCTGATTAGATAGTATGTATATTATTTCCACGACCACTGATGAAAGAAACCACTGAGATCAATCCTGCAGTGAGAGAAAACACATTAAAAACAACTGGTGTTTCTGCTTCACTCCGCATCGCTCTCATACTGTGATCTGAAACACTGACAATAAAACATCCCAGTGCCATAATCAATATCAGCACTAACTCTTATTTCATATCAAATATATTACTACAGATAAATGTATATTTACTCAATGAATTAATTATTTGTGTAGTCTGTGATCCTCCATCAGCAGCTGCAGTTTCTCTCAGCTGTATCAGTGCAGTCACTGTGACGTCTGACTGACAGAGGTTTTTGTACGACTCTTTATCACTGTGTGAACACTCCTTTACTGTTGATCCAGTGTTCACTCTGACAGTAATAATCTCCTGTATCTTCAGTCTGGACTCCACTGATGGTCAGAGTAAAATCACTGCCAGATCCACTGCCACTGAATCTAGATGGAGTTCCAGTATTACGGGTTGATGCTGTATATATGAGGAGTTTAGGAGCTTCTCCAGGTTTATGTGAGTACCAGGCTAAGTAATGACCATATGAACTATGATAATACACATTACTGCTGGTTTTACAGTTTATTCTGACTTCTTCTCCTGGTTGAACTGCTGGTATTGATGGACTCTGAGTTACAGTGATCTGTCCTCTACACTCTGAAAGAAAACACAAACAAAAATGATATATATGATGATATACAGTATATGGCAAATATATTTCACATTTTAAGATAATTAATAATCAATATAAAAACTTTATTGAACAAACCTTGAATAAACAGTGCAATGGTCCAGATGAAGATGTTGATTGTGTTATTGCATTTAGTCTTGTGTGATGATGAAGATTGTGTTGTGTTCTGCTCTCAGTCATGAAGTGTTAAACTCACAGCACTATAAACACTCTCAGAGCACTGAAGCATGTGCTGACAATGCAAAGAAGTGGGCAGGATTTACAACAGCTTGTGCTGATAACAAACTCATAAGAGCCTCTCTCCAAGTGTTGGTGTGACAGCGAGTTCCAGCGAGTTCCAGCGAGTGCACATTCCCTGCTTATCTGTGCAGTGATTTGCCAGTGTTTGTGTGTTCTCTCCCTTGTCGCTTCAGCATTTGTGGAGAAATCTCCTTTCTAAAAGAGCTTGCACGCGGCACGTCTTTTTAAAGATGCTTCGCCCGTGCACTTCTGGTTGCGGTCTATTCATTTCTGACTCTGATGGGCACAATCGCTGTCTTGTGTGTCTGGGCTTAGAGCACGCTAAGGCAGCGTTTGTGGATGAGTCATGTTCCCATTGCGAAAACATGCCCATCGCACGGTTACGGTCGAGACTCAATGACCTTCATGGTAGAGTCCCCTCATCCGCACCCCGATCTACTGGCTCCGCGAGAGCTAGTACTTCGGCTGGGGGTTACGGTGTGGAACAAAGCGCCGACTATTCCACGCTCCACACCGTCCTCTAGTGCCGTGCAACCCGCGAGCGCTCCGAATGAACCCGCTGTACAGTCCTCTGACTTGCCGCGGGTTTCATTCGGCGCTCCAGAGGAAGATGTGATGTCGATCGCTGCATCACAGGGTGGGCGAGAGTCCTTGGGAAGTGAGGATTCGGGTGTGTCAGCATTGCCCGAGTCTGATCCCGAGATGACTGCCATGCTTTCCCGGGCAGCCGCGGCCATCGGGCTTGAGTGGTCCCCGCCACCTGGTCCGGTGCGCTCGCGGCTGGACGATTGGTTTTTGGGTGCCGCCGCTGATCCTCGTCAGCGCGCGACCCCAATGCCTTTCTTCCCGGATGTGCATGAGGAGGTCACGAGGTCCTGGAAGGCACCATTGTCTTCTCGTGATCGCTCGGCGACCTCCTCCGCCCTGCCTCCTCTCGATCAGGCGGCCGCCAAAGGGTACACTGGGGTTCCCCAGGTTGAACGCTCTGTTGCGATGCAACTGTGTCCTCAGAGTGCTTCTTCCCGCGGTGACCCAAAGCACCCCTCCAAAGCCTGTAGGTTCTCCTCCACCCTTGTGGCGAAGGCCTATAGAGCTGCGGGGCTGGTGGCCTCCTCACTGCATGCCATGGCGACACTCCAGGTCTACCAGGCCCAGATGTTGCGTGACATGCACGAGGAGAGGACTGACCCAGGGCTCTTTGATGAGCTGCGTGCCGCCACCGACCTTGCTCTCCAAGCGACGAAGGTGACCGCACGCTCCCTGGGTCAGGTGATGTCCACTAGCGTGGTCCAGGAGAGACATCTGTGGCTCAACCTGGCCGATATGCGTGAGGCCGAGCGAACCCGGTTCCTCGACACTCCCATATCCCAGGCTGGCCTCTTCGGCGGGGCGGTTGAGGACTTTGCCCAGCAGTTCTCGACCGCCCAGAAGCAGACTGAGGCTCTCAAACACGTCCTGCCCCGACGGCCCGCTGCTGCCTCCACTCAGCCGTCGGCACAGGTGCCTCAGTCTGCTCGCCGCCGAGGGCGCCCTCCTACTGCTCCCGCCCCTCCCGCACGGCCCCAGCAGCAGCCTCCATCCGGGTCGCGTCGTGGAGGACGTCGTAGGAAGGCGCCACAGCCCTCTCTCGCCCCGTGCCCCGCTAAACGCCAGGCCAAGCGGCGCTCCTGAGACGGGCTGCTCAGAGATGGCGTTGATTTCTTCCCAGGAGATGGTAGCAGGGCCGCTCCTTCCCCCGGTGGAGGGCCGGGGGAGAATCCTTGGTTTTCCCCACCCCGCTGCTCGTCCCACGACGAGCAGCACCCTAATGTGGTTAAAGAAAGAACTCACTCCCCCATCTCTGAGCACACAGAGTGTCCGGATGACAGTGCGTGCCACTCACGAGCCTCGCCACTCTCGTCCCCCTCTGTCGCCAGTTCCCTGCCAGAGCACGCCCCAGTGGGACGCTGGTCCTCCCCTGGCCTCCTCTGGCAGGACGCGGCTAATGACCAGGCCCCCGCACCGGGCCGCTATGCCACCCACGCCTGGGCCGGTCATTCCGCCTCGCTGCACCACCGAGGGTACGTCTGTGGTCCGCATGACCCCGCTGGTACAGTTCCTGGAAGCCTGGTTAGAGCTTCCCAGGCTGTCCCGCTGGGTCGCGAGGACCATCAGGCTCGGCTACGCGATTCAGTTCGCGCGGTCTCCTCCCCGCTTCAGGGGAGTCCGCTTCACTATGGTCGGTGGCAATGCCCCGGTTATGAAAGCGGAGGTCGCTACCTTACTGGCGAAGGGTGCGATCGAGACTGTCCCTCCAGCCGGAATGAGGTCCGGCTTTTACAGCCCCTACTTCATTGTACCGAAGAAATCCGGTGGGTTACGACCAATCCTCAACTTGCGCGTCTTGAACCGCTCCCTTCACAGGATGCCGTTCAAGATGCTCACGGCCAAACGCATTTTCGAGTGCATACGGCCGCAGGATTGGTTTGCAGCGATCGACCTGAAGGACGCCTACTTCCATGTCTCCATTCTTCCTCGACACAGACCGTTTCTATGGTTTGCTTTCGAGGGGCAGGCATACCAGTACGCGGTTCTCACTTTCGGGCTAGCCCTGTCTCCTCGCGTCTTCAAGAAGGTCGTTGAGGCAGCCCCATTCGGGAACACGGGGTTCGCATCCTGAACTATCTCGACGACTGGCTGATCCTAGCTCACTCTCGAGACCAGGTTTGCGAACACAGGGACCTTGTGCTCCGGCACCTAGCTCGTCTGGGCCTTCGGCTCAACTGGGAGAAGAGCAAACTCTGCCCAGTGCAGAGGATCTCTTTTCTCGGTATGGAAATCGACTCGGTCGCCATGTGCGCGCAGCTTACGAGCGAGCGCGCGCAGTCACTGCTGACTTGCCTTCGTCAGTTCGAGGGCAAGAGTGTGGTTCCACTGAAACTATTTCAGAGGCTCCTGGGGCATATGGCATCCGCAGCCGCAGTCACGCCGCTCGGGTTGCTTCATATGAGACCACTTCAGCTTTGGCTTCGCGATCGAGTCCCGAGGTGGGCATGGCATCACGGCACGCTCCGAGTCCCAGTGCCGTCAGACCTTCACCCCGTGGTCGAACCTCAGTTTTCTTCGGGCCGGAGTGCCCTTGGAACAAGTTTCCAGGCATGTTGTTGTATCAACAGATGCCTCCACCACGGGCTGGGGCACCTTATGCAATGGACATGCTGCCGCGGGCTCCTGGACAGGACCCCAGCGCCTTTGGCATGTCAATTGCCTCGAGTTGTTGGCTGTACGTCTTGCCCTGCACCGGTTTCATGCGTTGCTCAGGGGTCAACACGTACTAGTCCGATCGGACAATACCAGTGCAGTAATGCAGACTTTGCACAAGATCAGGGAGGACGAGGAGCAGGTAATTTTGGTTGCCCCGTATTGGCCCAACCGCACCTGGTTCTCAGAACTAGTACTCCTCGCGACAGTACCTCCCTGGCCAATTCCTCTGAGGAAGGACCTGCTTTCTCAGGGACGGGGCACCTTATGGCACCCTCATCCCGATCTTTGGAACCTCCACGTGTGGCTCCTGGATGGGACAAGGCAGGTTTGAGTACCCTACCACCAGCGGTGGTGGCTACCATCACTTCCGCTAGAGCATCGTCCACGAGACATGCCTATGCGTTGAAGTGGAACCTCTTCGTCAACTGGTGTTCTTCTAAAAATCTAGAACCCACGAAATGCCCCATCAGTGTCGTGCTTTCCTTCCTGCAAGAAGGGTTGGAGCGAAGGCTGTCTCCCTCCACCCTGAAAGTGTATGTTACCGCCATTGCCGCACATCACGACGCAGTTGATGGTAAGTCCTTAGGAAAGCACGACCTGATCGTCAGGTTCCTGAGGGGAGCCAGGAGACTGAATCCTCCTCGTCCTCCCCTCATACCCTCTTGGGACCTCTCAGTGGTTTTAACTGCCCTGCAGAGTGCTCCCTTTGAGCCTCTACAATCAGTGGAGCTTAAGTTCCTGTCAATGAAGACAGCGCTCCTGGTTGCATTGGCCTCCATCAAGAGGGTAGGGGACCTGCAGGCATTTTCGGTTGACGAAGCGTGCCTGGAATTCGGACCGGAATCGGACCGGAACTCTCACGTGATCCTGAGACCCCGCCCTGGATATGTGCCCAAAGTTCCCACCACACCCTTTCGAGACCAGGTGGTGAACCTGCAAGCGCTGCCTTTGGAGGAGGCAGACCCAGCCTTGGCACTGCTCTGTCTAGTACGCGCACTCCGTGCTTACGTTGACAGAACACAGTGTTTCAGGCCCTCAGACCAGCTCTTTGTCTGTCATGGTGGGAAGCTGAAGGGAAAGGCTCTCTCCAAGCAAAGGTTGTCTCACTGGATAGTGGACGCCATTGTTTTGGCATACCAGCAGCAAGGTCGACCATGCCCCCTTGGTGTGACGGCCCACTCCACCCGGAGTGTGGCATCCTCTTGGGCTTTAGCGCATGGCGCCTCGCTAACAGACATCTGCAGAGCTGCAGGCTGGGCGACACCTAACACATTCGCGAGATTCTACAATCTCCGAGTGGAGCCAGTTTATTCTCATGTACTCGCTTCAACTAGCCGGTAAGAGATTCTGCTCAGGTGTCTTCGCTTGCTCGCCATTCCTCTCCATGGACGGGATACGTGCGATATTTTCCTCAGGTGAGCCTAATAAGCCCTGAGTCTCCTCCAGCACTGACGACGTCAACGCCAGAGTTTTGCAACTGAGCAGCTTTTGCGCTTGGCTAGGTGCCTCCATGTGCATGGTTCCCCCTCTGGGCGACCCCCACATGTGTATTCCACTGTAAGCCTCTTTGAGCATGTGTCTTTCCCTTGGCAAGCCACCTTGCCACCCCTGGGGTTGAAATATTCCACCTGCGGCTGGACACCCCAGTGTTACTCCGTATGCAGCCCTTCGGGGTCATATGTCTATTCCAAGTCCCCCCCTTCGGGTTGGGCATGATTGCATATTTCCACTGGATATGCTTCCCAGTGTACCTTGGTATTCCTGTGTTAAGTAGGACTCCTTCGTCCGTGCTAGTCTCACGACAGGGAGCTCAGACTTACGCAGGGCACTGGAAGACAGTCGAGAGGTGGCGTGATTACACTGGGAACCCCATTCGTCGTCATCCGACGTAACTCGGAGTGACAACGAAAGGGAACGTCTTGGTTACGTATGTAACCCTCGTTCCCTGAGTAGGGAACGGAGACGTTACGTCTCCCTGCCACTTCTGCTGTACCGCTGGAACGCCTGAGTTCAGTCTCGGCTCCTCAGCGAAGACATATCTGCATGTTGCCAGCGCACTTCCTTATATACCCCCAGGGTGGGGCGGAGATACGCTATGCAAATTCCGCAGACCCATGGCATTTCTTTGCCATTGGCTCGTTTTATATACTCGAAGATGATAGGATTTCTAAGCGAAACCCCATTCGTCGTCATCCGACGTAACGTCTCCGTTCCCTACTCAGGGAACGAGGGTTACATACGTAACCGAGACGTTTTTTCAGCACGAGTGAATGGTTTTGAGTGTAGAGCTTCATTTTGACCGGACAATATGATTTTTGGGGAACTGGGTGAGACGTTATGGATTTGTGTTTACAGTTTTGAGAATACGAGACAGAGTTTCAAGAAATGTGTTTAAGCAATCGAGAAAAACTGTAAGAACATTAGTAAATAACTCAATGTAGTTTTTATGACTGTTCATTAGTTACTTCTTAGTTATTTTTCTTGAACCTTAATTAGTAGATAATTAATAGTAGTTCTTCAGGAGATATGACAGAATTCATGATTTATTGATTAACTAACCGATACTTAACAAAATCATAAAATTCTATTACATACTGATTAGTTAACACATATTCCTTAGTAGTTAACAGTAGTGAAGTAGTTAATGAAGAATTACCCATTAGTTTGTCAGTAATTCCTTATTAGTTATGCAGTAAGAAACAGTATTCTGAAGCGTTACCACATTTTCTACACATTTTAGTCCAGTTTAGTAGGGGATATTAGATTGTATGTTCCATGTTTACTTATGTCACCGGTGCAGGCCGGGGCGGACTCGGATGACCAGCCGCCCCTGACTCCAGACACCACCGTGAGGAGCCGACACCACAGGCACGTAACAGACGGACAAAGGAGGAGGCAAGTAATTTAGTTCACAAGTAACAATCTTTATTGAATGATAATCAACTTGAGGAAAGAATAAGCAACTCTTGTCTTCTAAGGCTATTCGACCGGAGTAGCCGCTGGATCGATTATTCACTGTCTTCGAGACCCAATGGTGTAATAGTGGCTGGGAAGGCTTACTCCACAGCGTCGCTGCACATATGCAGGATTCAGACGGTAAGTAACAGGCAATGTTTCTTCGCCCAGCAGCAGATTCTCTTATCAGGACATGCAAGGGAAATCGTAACTTTAAAACTCACTTCACAGCGTTGCTGTACATCTGCAGGTCTCAGACGGTAAGTGACAAGTAATGTTTCTTCACCCAACAGCAGATTATCTTATCAGGACATGAAAAGGGAAATTGTGACTTTAAAACTTACTTCACAGCGTTGCTGCACATCTGCAGGACTCAGACGGTAGGTAACAGGTAAGGTTTCTTCTCTTAACAGCAGCTTCTCTTATCAGGACGTGAGAGGGGAATTGTGACTTTAAAACTCACTTCACAGCGTTGCTGCACATCTGCAGGACTCAGACGGGAGATAACAGGTAAGATTTCTTCTCTTAACAGCAGCTTCTCTTATCATGACGTGAGAGGGAATTGTGACTTTAAAACTCACTTCACAGCGTTGCTGCACATCTGCAGGACTCAGACGGTAGGTAACAGGTAAGGTTTCTTCTCTTAACATCACACACTTTTATCAGACATTAGCGAGAGACTCAATAGGCAGCTTTACCAGCGATGTTGTACATCTTCAGAGCTCGGTCAGTAAGTATAACGATTCAGACTTTTCCACAGCCATACGGTTCTTCACGAGACTTGTACTTTCAGAGAGAGGGAGAGGATTAACAGGAGCCTTCAATGAGGAATTACTTCACGACAATATTCAGTGGAAGAGAGGACAATACAAAGCATTACTTCACCAGTTCAGTTGTATCGTTCTGGGATTTAGATGGAGACCAGTAGATCATCTCACAAGAATGAAAGCAGGCGTTGGAAGACTCTTCTCAGCATAGCACTCGTGTTCACTACAAATCCACAGCATTAATTCGACGTGCATCAGGTAAGGCAAACAACTGCAAATCACTCACACAGTAAGGCTGATCAGAAGCCTCGCTTCATCCATGCATTTCAACGGGAATATTCAACTCTCAATTCCTCTCCAATGTATCTGAAACAGATGTCCTCCTCAACAGTAAATTTCACATTCACAGTCTTTTCTTCAAGCTTTACATTTGATTCAATGATGAAATTAATTCACTTATCTTTCTTCCTTCCTCTTCCAGCGCAGATCCAAGCAGCAGTTCAATCCAGTAGTATTCCACAAACAGTTCTAAACGACAGACTCCAATGGCAGTTCTTCACTTACACAAATTTCCAGGATCACAGCATCAATTGTAAGCACTCAAACAGGAGATCTTCTACCCCAAAACACAACGACAAAGACCCAGCCAAACAACTGATCAACTGAACACCGATTGACTTTTACCAGTTCCAACCTCGACCTCAACTCGACTTCGAATGGCTCTTTTATCCTCCTCTTGTGAAGCGGAAAGCCTGTGAAACACCGCTCCTCTCTCCCTCACACCTGTCGTGCATCGGCGGTAATTAGTTTGGACAATATCTCCGCTACACCCGGAACCGGAGTGAGGCGTTACACCAAAATAATTCCCCCCGGGGAACATGGAAAGAAAACAAAGGTTCCGCTTTTCCCAGCATTTTGTCACCCGTGACACTTACATCATAATAATTAATTCATAAATAAAGTCTGTGAAAGGTTTGATATTGTGTAGTTTGTGATCCTCCATCAGCAGCTGCAGTTTCTCTCAGCTGTATCAGTGCAGTCACTGTGACGTCTGACTGACAGAGGTTTTTGCACGACTCTTTATCACTGTGTGAACACCCATTTACTACTGATATAGTGTGCACTCTGACAGTAATAATCTCCTGTATCTTCAGTCTGGACTCCACTGATGGTCAGAGTAAAATCACTGCCAAAGTTAGATCCACTGCCACTGAATCTAGATGGAGTTCCAGTATAAAGGCTGCTTATGTAATAAATCAGGAGTTTAGGAGCTTCTCCACGTTTCTGCTGATACCAAGACACACAGTTGCCACAGCGAGAAATCAGCTGACTGGTTTTACAGCTGATCGTAACAGTTTCTCCTTGTTTGACGGATTTTATTGCTGGATTCTGAGTCACTGTCACTTGTCCCCAGATCTCTGAAATTAGACAGTTTAGTCATTACTATGATTGTAAATTAGATGTGATTGCACATTTTGCTAAATTTTTATAAAATATATTTACCATGAATGCACAGACAGAGAGTCCAGATGAAGATGTTGATTGTGTTCATTGCTGTAGTTTAGTCTTGTGTGATGATGAAGATTGTGTTCTGCTCTCAGTCATGAAGTGTTAAACTCACAGCACTATAAACACTCTCAGAGCACTGAAGCATGTGCTGACAATGCAAAGAAGTGGGCAGGATTTACAACAGCTTGTGCTGATAACAAACTAATATACACTAGAGTTACAGAATCATGACTTTATTTAGTATTTTTATTGTGACTCCTGAGACACTGAGGATGTGCAGATGAACGTCCATCTCTGTGTCCATATTCAGTCATGTGACCATCATCACTGCTACACTTCCACTAGATGAAGCGCCATCACTAAAGTAAGATCATGAATCATGAGTCTGTTCAGAAAGTATCAGGACTGATTGTGAATCTCTAATCAGAGTTCATGGTGTCACTCCATCTATCATGAAGCCTCATGTGTGTCTGAAATCATCAAATGGAGAAGAAACAGGCTGTTAAAGATGGAGACATATTAGAGCTTGTTCACGTTTCATGATCTTGTGTGGAGATTCATAACCAGTCCAGATACTTTTAGAACAGACCTTGAATATGAAAACATGCTTGACTGTGTAGAACATGCAAAATACCTTTTATATTTTCATTGTTGACACTTTCAACAAAGCATGAAGCTTTCATTAGACCAATGAAATTGCCGAACGGGTTAAACAACTTTTTTGTTTACTGTTTAGATTAAATCGAGCACGCTCAAACTTCCCATCATTCTGATTACGGTAGTCATTTTGTCACCCTCATCATGGCAAAGACACGAAGAATTGCATATGATGCAGCTTTCAAGTTGAAGGCGATTGATCTGGCTGTTGGAAAAGGAAATAGAGCTGCTGCACGGGAGCTTGGTCTTAATGAGTCGATGATAAGACGTTAGAAACAGCAGTGTGAGGAATTGACTCAGTGCAAAAAGACAACTAAAGCTTTCAGAGGGAAGAAAAGCAGATGGCCCGAACTAGGAAATGAGCTCGAAGACTGGGTCAACACACAGAGAGCAGACGGCCGAGGTGTTTCAACTGTGCAGATCCGACTGAAAGCCAAAACAATCGCCACCGCAATGAAGTTTGAGGATTTTAGAGGTGGACCATCGTGGTGTCTCAGATTTATGAGACGTAAAGGCCTGTCCATCAGGGTACGGACGAGTCTGTGTCAGCAGCTCCCTCCCGACTACGAGGAAAAAGTTTAAAACTTCCACAAATTCACTGATGCAAAGATAGCGGAGCATTCCATTGGCCCGCACGACATCATAAATATGGATGAGGTTCCTCTGACATTTGACCTGCCTCTCACTCGGACTGTCAACAGGAAAGGCGAATCATCCGTCACGCTGAAAACAACTGGGCATGAAAAAACTCACTTCACCTGTGTTCTGAGCTGCACGGCATCGGGAGAAAAGCTTCCACCGATGGTGATTTTTAAACGCACAACGATGCCAAAAGAAAAATTCCCGAGAGGAATTGTTGTGAAAGTCAACAAGAAAGGATGGATGACGGAAAGCCTAATGCATGAATGGCATACGGAGTGTTACGGCAAGCGACCGGGAGGATTCTTTCACAGGAACAAGGCATTGCTCATTTTGGACAGCATGAGGGCCCACATAACAGATTCGGTGAAAGAAGCCATCAAGAGGACAAACTCAATTCCAGCTGTGATTCCTGGGGGCACAACAAAGTATTTGCAGCCACTCAACATCAGTGTAAATCGTGCATTTAAGGTGGCGCTCCGTGTTCAGTGGGAGGCTTGGATGACAAGTGGGGAGAAATCCTTCCCTAAAACGGGCCGCATGCGAAGAGCAACTTATGGTCAAGTCTGCCAGTGGGTCCTGACAGCGTGGAGCATTGTCAAAAAATCCACTATCATCAACGGGTTTCGAAAGGCTGGACTGCTGCATGTTGAAGAGGGCAGCATGAGCTCAGCAGGGAATTTGCCTCCGGATGAAAGTGACGAGAGCGACAATGATCCAATATCAGATGAAGCAATTCTGAGGATATTCAACTCCGACACAGAAGGAGAAGACTTCAGTGGTTTCAGTGCACAGGAGGAGGAAGATAGTGACCAATGACTTTCTTGGTAGGCCACTGTTTACCGCTAATTCATTATTTTTTGTTACAAGCCGTGTTTCGTTAAAGCCTATTTATTTTCGTTACAAGCCGTGTTTCGTTAAAGCCTGTGTAAAGTTAATTTGTTTCAATGTACCGACAGGCACCTGCGGCTTATAGACATGTGCGGCTTATTTATGTTCAAAATAATATTTTTTTTTTAAATTCAGTGGGTGCGGCTTATATTCAGGTGCGCTCAATAGTCCGGAAATTACGGTAAATAAAGGAGCAATAGTAGCCATGACCACATGCTCTTCTTTGCTGCTGGGCTCACATTTGTGATGTCATCATGTAAGGACGTTAACAATATTATATGCAATACCCAACTTTGAACAGAAGGTGTCACTTTACTACAACTTTTATATCAAATAAATGCAGAATGTTCATAGAACAGCACAGACCTTTTGACCATGGAATGGGTAAGTCTGTTTTCATTGTTTAATGGTATGACAGGAAAAGTCTCCATTTGCATGAATTGAATGAAACAGAATTTAGAAGGTGTTGAATAGCTTTAATAGTCCCATTACTGTATAATTTGTAAATATTGTGAATAGTCAGATCTCCTCAGGGATGGAAGGGAAAAATTCTGATAAAAGAGACGTATTGTTTGCTTTATGGAGATAAATGTGACTTTTGTGTCATTGTGTATTTCTAACTTCATCATCTGCAGAGAGAAACTGCCATTTTACACTTTACACCAAAATACACATAATTATGAATGTCACTATGTGAAGAAAATTCACTGGAAAAAATAATAATAGATATATACAGTTCAATGCATTTTATAGTCAATATTGGCAGTAAAACACCATCAGTCTTAATTCTTGTTCACACAAATCATGAAAATAAAATAAAAGGTTCTTTTAAACAACATTAAGGTTCTATTTAGCACTTTCAAAGCATGTTTTTAATGGAACCAAATAAATGGATTCGAAGAGGTACCAAAAGGGGGTTCTGCTATTTTTACAAGCCGAAGAACCATAATCTGGTAATGTTTAGCACCATTTATCTTAAAGTCCCCCTGTAGTCAATAAATGTATCCCTTAAAACTTATCTTTGATCACAAAAATGTCATAGGCCTTTTAAATGTTTTTTCCTTGAAAAAAAAAAAAAAAATTCTTGATGCCTTAAAATAGCTTGAATGTAACTCTGCACATTTAGTATATGCAGTTCTATGAATATGCAAATTAGCCCCATCTCCAAAGGTAACACTTTATTTTACAGTCCTGTTTCGCGTGAACATACTATGTACTTATTGTAGTAATGACTTTAACTACAAAAAAAAAAAACTTGGCCTTTTTTTTTTTGCTGAAAAAAATGCCAAATTCTGACAATATCATACCATTTTCCAATAAAATAGTAATATACCGTAGAAAACAAAAATAGCCTACAGGAATATACTGTAAATTACCTGCGCTCAAAATCGACACTCAAAGGCTGTTTTCACAATCACACCCTATACACTCATTCACTGTTCCCTACATTAGTTCACTAATACAGTCCCCTTGACAGAGTGAATGAAAAGAAGAGAGTGAATTGAGACACTGATGAACACCTGATAAGCAGAATCACTGAAGGACAGAGAAACAAGAGAAACACCAGAACTACAACTGACTTCCAGCAACACTGAGTGTGAAACCAGTTTACAAACCAGTTTAACATTATTTCTTTCATACATGCACAAAAGTTCTTGTTGAGAATTAATAGATATTTAGTTGGTGATGTTTTATTAAAAATAATTAAATTTGTTGTCACCATGATGGAGATCAGTATTTGTTTTAGTTGGGCTCTTGACCCTTGACTTTACAACATTAGTTTTTCTCTGGCTGCTTTAACTCTGAGTTTATATAATGCATTTGTTATGGCAAGAAAAAAACAAGAAAAAGTTGATCAGGTATTTTAGGCTGTTGAGATGATGCTATTATCATCCTGGACATGTCTGATTCTCCTGTGTATAGCCTGTATATAAGCTTTGAATTTATGGGTATTTAATATTTATCATATACCTGTATATGTTGATCTACAACGTAAAATCCAGCAATTCTTCTGTAATCAGTTATTCTGAAGGACATTGAAGTCATATAGAGCATTAAAACATTTTGAACTTCTGCTTGACACAGACATCAACAATCATCATATGAATCTCAACAATGGTGACAATCAAAAGTTTCATTTCGCAATGCATGCTGGGTTCCAGGATAGTATAAAACTCCCAGCATGCACTTCTGCATGAATAAAAAAAAAGTAAAAAAAAAAATTGCCACCATTGTTGAGATTCATGTGCTAATTTGTGATACCTCTGTGTTTCTGCAAGACATTGTAGCTCTGTAATTTTTGGTTATGCATGATGTGTTTTAATTTCTTGCTGTGGTTTCACAGTGGTGCTAATGTAGCACTTTTGATTGAGAATTAAACTCTGAATGAGTGAAAATTAATTTCTTAGTGAATGAACAGGCTATATGATGATTTTGTCATCATAATCAATATATCTGCAATCATTCACAAACTGTGTGTGTGCACAAGTGTGACTTGCAGAAACACAGCTCAAGCAGCAAAAGAAACACTAATGTTTTAGCATCAGCATCCCATCTAAAGCAAACACTGATCTCTATAATGGTAACTTCAAACCAAACATTTTTAATTAAACATCTCAATAACAACTTCTGTAGATGTATGACAGAAATAAAGTCATACTGGTTAATAATAAGTGTAAAAATGTGTAATGGCTGGAAGTCAGTTGTATTTCTTGTGTTTCTCGATCTTCTGTTCTTGTGTTTCTCTTTCCTTCAGTGAATCTGCTTGTTAACAGCAGGTGTTCATCACTAATGCTCAACAGTGACTTACATATTCACTTAATTATCTCACTGCAACACTGTCTCAATATTACTTTTTACTCTTTGTAGTGTGGATTTTCCTGTGTGGTCGAAAGGGTTAACAGTGTAAGATAAAAAGACACACCCACAAAATGTATTTTAACAGTAATGTACATGTAAAATCAAGGCATCAGATGAAAGCTTATCTTCCACTCTTTTGAAAGGTGTGCTCAGTTTGTTCCTAGCACAAAGTATCAGGGAGATGTCTCAGGATTCATGAATATAATTAAACCTTTTTAGCATGTTTGGGTGATTCCGGGGAGTTAAAGCAGAATTTGAGGTGGCATTGTTTTAACCCTAATTACAAGTTTCCAGCAGCTTGTTGACCGGGTTGTCCACCCAGGTTGTGATCCTCAGACATCATAGACTTCATTTTTATATGACAACCTTTTACAGCAGCCCATGTCTGCTAAACCCCCTTTGCCTCCTGGGTATAACTCTTATTTCATATCAAATACATTACTACAGATACATTTATTTTTAAAGTCTTTAGAAACTTTGAACTAAACATTGATATTGTGTAGTTTGTGATCCTCCATCAGCAGCTGCAGTTTCTCTCAGCTGTATCAGTGCAGTCACTGTGACGTCTGACTGACAGAGGTTTGTGTACGACTCTTTATCACTGTGTGAACACAGCTTTACTGCTTATTTCATGATAACTCTGACAGTAATAATCTCCTGTATCTTCAGTCTGGACTCCACTGATGGTCAGAGTAAAATCACTGCCAGATCCACTGCCACTGAATCTAGATGGAGTTCCAGTATTACGGGTTGTTGCATAATATATGAGGAGTTTATGAGCTTCTCCAGGTTTCTGTGAGTACCAGGCTAAGTAATGATAAACACTATACACATACACATTACTGCTGGTTTTACAGTTTATTCTGACTTCTTCTCCTGGTTGAACTGCTGTTATTGATGGACTCTGAGTTACAGTGATCTGTCCTCTACACTCTGAAAGAAAACGCAAACAAAAATGAAAATTTTATATATATATATATAGATGATATAAAGTACATGATAAACATATATATATATATATATATATCACACATTAAGATAACTAATAATCATTATAAAAGCTGTATTACACAAACCTTGAGCAAACAGTGCAATGGTCCAGATGAAGATGTTGATTGTGTTCATTGCTGTAGTTTAGTCTTGTGTGATGATGAAGAGTGTGTTCTGCTCTGCTCTCAGTCATGAAGTGTTAAACTCACAGCACTATAAACACTCTCAGAGCACTGAAGCATGTGCTGACAATGCAAAGAAGTGGGCAGGATTTACAACAGCTTGTGCTGATAACAAACTAATATCCACTAGAGTTACAGAATCATGACTTTATTTAGTATTTTTATTGTGACTCCTGAGACACTGAGGATGTGCAGATGAACGTCCATCTCTGTGTCCATATTCAGTCATGTGACCATCATCACTGCTACACTTCCACTAGATGAAGCGCCATCACTAAAGTAAGATCATGAATCATGAGTCTGTTCAGAAAGTATCAGGACTGATTGTGAATCTCTAATCAGAGTTCATGGTGTCACTCCATCTATCATGAAGCCTCATGTGTGTCTGAAATCATCAAATGGAGAAGAAACAGGCTGTTAAAGATGGAGACATATTAGAGCTTGTTCACGTTTCATGATCTTGTGTGGAGATTCATAACCAGTCCAGATACTTTTAGAACAGACCTTGAATATGAAAACATGCTTGACTGTGTAGAACATGCAAAATACCTTTTATATTTTCATTGTTGACACTTTCTATTGACTTTGGCTATAATATTCAATAAACTCATTATTTGAAGAGATTTTCACTGAAGATTGAAGTCTGAAGCTGCAGGTTTTTCTGTCAATCATGATGATTGATCTGCATATGAAGAACAGAAGCATCATTATGAGAAACTCCACAACATCATCCATGATCAAAGAGGTCAAAGGTCACCTCAGAGGTCACAGCTCATCAAATATATTTCTTTAAACAGTGTTATATCAGAAAGCATTTAGTCAAATCTGAATGAGTGAGTGTTGAGAAGAGCTGAGGATCTTCTAATATCAGTGTGTTGAAGTGTTGTTTCTCTCTCTCTACTGGAGTGTGTGTTCACTCGAGTGGAATAGAGGTTTTTGTACGAGCGTTTCATTAGATTGTATCACTGTGGTGGACTTTCGGTGGAGGAACTAAACTGGTGATCGGTAAGTCTGTCTATTTAATCACCTAATAAAAAAATACAATTTAGATTTCAGAAAGTGTTTTACAGTGGAAACAAGAACAACATTTATTAATAATTATGATTATTAGATATTGTGGCGATACTTTACTTGAAGCCTTTATGTATAATGCATTATAAAGCTATCAATAGCGTATGTTATAATGTCATATATGTTTTCATAAATAACTGTAACCAAACTTAAAATGTTTTAAACTATTTGCAAATTCCTTGTTACATCTAGAATTGGTTGTTTGTCATGAGTTTTAGTGTATTATAATTTTTTGGAGGTGTAACAATGAATAGATAATATTATAATGTGTTAAAACCTTGGTTACAATTATTGATGAGATCATACATGCATTATAATGTGTAAAACAATATATAATTAATGCATTAAAATACTTTTATAATGCAATATGTATAAAGGCTTTTAATAAAGTGTTACTGATATTTTTGTATAATTATTTAATCTAAAACTATGATATTATTATAAGAATAGCATTATTCCTTTCAACAACAAAAAATAATAAAAATCTAAACATATTTCCACACTGTGTCTCACTATGAGTTTAATCAGTTTATTACTATACAGGCTTGTTTTTCCTTCATTATATTTAGTTCATCTTTTATTGTAGAAATCATACATGGAAAAAAGAGATTTGACATCAGAATGTAAATGTTGCTGCTTTCTGTAGTTCAGTCAATGATACTGAATCTCTTTTGCTCATGTTGTGCTTATAATTCAGTGTTTTGTTCATTCTGTGTGATTCAATTGTGTTTTAACTCTGTTTGAAATTGAGTTACATTTTCAGTTCAGGTGAATATCTCAAAATGTAAGATATTTATGTTCAGAGTGAATAATTGCTGGAATTAAAGCAGTCAGATCGGCCTGATAATAGATAATATGTGTTATAACTGCTGTTACACTTATTGATGAGATCATACATGCATTTTAATGTATATAGCAGTGCATAATTAATGCATTAAACATACTTTATAATGCAATATGAATGAAAGCTTTAAATAAAGTGTTTAAATAAATGTGTGTGTGTGAATGTGTGTGTGTGTGTGTGAATGTGTTGTGTTTGTCTCCTGCAGCTGGTCCCACAGTGAAGCCCTCAGTGTCTCTGCTGCCGCCCTCTTCTCTGCAGATCTCTGGAGACTCCGCCGCACTGCTCTGCCTGCTCAGCTCTTACTCTCCACAGGGGGCGCTGGTGAGCTGGACACTGGACGGGTCAGAGGTCACCGAGGGGGTTCTGACCAGCGCAGAGAGCCAGCAGGACGGCCGCTACAGCCGCAGTAGCGTCCTGACCCTCAGCAAAGCACGCTGGGAAGAGGGAGAGCTGTACGTCTGCAGAGTAACACATGATGGAGCTCCTCATGAGGTCTCGTTCCACAAGAGCTCTGAGTGCTGATGTTTCTCTCCTGAAGATGAGCCGTATCTGAGTGTCCTGTGTCAGGCAGGATTCACATGAGTCTAGTGCTGCAGCTGGAGTGATTTACAACTCAATACTGAAAGTGTGTGTGTGTGTGTGTGTGTGTGTGTGTGTGTGTGTGTGTGTGTGTGTGATCTTTCAATCTGCTGTGTTTGCTGCAACATTCAATAAAGCTTCTCAACAAGTTCACTTTGTGTCTGACAACATCATTCAACTAACAGATGAAGATGCAGGTGCTTTTCAGAAGGTTGATGTAGCAGTAAATGTCAAATAAAGCTCTTGGGGTTTGAACATGGTCTCTGGAGACAGAGCTGCTCTATTCTGAGAGGATCACAATCACTCCACCCTGACAATGCAAATGGGGTTTCAGTCTCACTCTTTGATTGGTTACATGATCTGGACTGGAACACTTTCACTTCTGCTTTAGTGAAGCAGCGCAGACAAACTGATCATTTATAGGAGATTAAAAACTTTATTATATAAAAATATCATAAAAAATATCAAGATCAAGAATCAGCCGTTGTGACAGTAATTGTGTAAGAATGTAAAAGTTTGTGTCTCAAATGGAAAGCATCACGTCCAGACAGCAGAAGTGACTGAATGAAGTCTGTTCAGTTTGATTGACAGGATCATATATTACACCTAAAACATGATGATCATATTTTGTGAGCAAAAATCTAAATTTGAAAAGTAATTAAAACAGTCTGATGAATGTTGTGGAGTAAAAAGTACAATATTTCTCTCTGAAATTTAGCGAAGTAGAAAGTGGCATGAAAAGAAAAGACTCAAGTAAAGCACAAGTACCTCAACATTTGTAAGTACAGTACTTGAGTAAGTGTACTTGGTTACATTTCAACACTGGTCATCACACAAGGCATAATACATGTATTAGCACTTTGTATCTATTAAAACAAGTTATAGCATCAGATAGTTATAGCATCAGATAGTGAAACTGAAATAAAGGTTTATTTCAATGGGTCTATCTTTACAGTTTTATTGAAATGTATCATATAAAATAAATATATGATTGTGTCAGCTTCGAGATCTATACAATATCATGTCAGTATACACTAATAAAAATCCTATCCCTTATACATGTAATGAAAGTTACAACTAATATAATAATTACCAGCAGCATTGTGCAGTAGGAGCCCAGAGCATTGCAGCCTCTGCCATTAGTTGAGTTCCGCAGCCGTCTTTATATTGCTCCCGTTGTCAGTCGTTATAGTCACCTGATGCTCTGGACCCCATGAATCCAGGGCATCCCTTAGGCCAGCGGAGATGTTTTGTCCCGTGTGGTCCTCGGGGAAGTAGGAAGTCTGAAGGCATTTTCTGACGAGTTCGTACTCGGTGTAATATAGTGCACAGTGAGACTTATGTACGGTTCTGTAGTGCGGCTGGACCACAGGTCGGTCGTGGATGAAACATATTTAATCTTCCCGACTCCAAACTCTGCCTGCACCGCCTTTCTGCACTGTTCATACAGTTGTGGGATAGCTACCTGTGAGAAACAGGTGCGGGATGGGATTTGGGAGCGTTTGTCTAGTACATTCAGAAGCTTGTTGAAGCCTTTCTTTTCCACTGTGTGGATGGCATCATATCTTTGGCCGAAGAGTACGTTATAGAATTGGTGATTTCGGTATGTCTCTTTGAGTTTACTCGCTAGCAAGGCTTGTTTGGCTAGCTCTGGCGAGTTAACGGTAACAGGTTTTTCTGGGGTAGTATCATGCACTCATCATAAAGTGGCTTGTGGTGGTTCTTAAGATGTGAATATAGGTTTGTTGTATTGCCTTTTGTGCGGTTTACCACCATTCAACACGTTTTGCATAGTGCATTAGCCTGCTGGGAACGTTTGGCCAAGTCTTCTGTCAGAGAGATCTTCAACTCCCACCTCCGGCGGAGCTTCGACCGGATCCCGAGGTAGGCTTGAGATATTGAGTCCGAGTGGACCATGTTCTCCACCTCCATTGTCGAAGCGGCCGCTCGGAGCTGTGGCCGTAAGGTCTCCGGTGCCTGTCGAGGCGGCAATCCCCGAACCCGGTGGTGGACACCGGAAGTAAGGGATGCTGTCAAGCTGAAGAAGGAGTCCTATCGGGCCTGGTTGGCTTGTGGGACTCCTGAGGCAGCTGATGGGTACCGACGGGCCAAGCGGACTGCAGCCCGGGTGGTTGTGGAGGCAAAAACTCGGGCCTGGGAGGAGTTCGGTGAAGCCATGGAGAAGGACTATCGGCTGGCCTCGAAGAGATTCTGGCAAACCGTCCGGCGCATCAGGAGGGGGAAGCAGTGCCCTACCAACGCTGTTTACAGTAGAGGTGGGGAGCTGTTGACCTCAACTGGGGATGTCGTTGGACGGTGGAAGGAATACTTCGAGGATCTCCTCAATCCCGCTGTCACGTCTTCCATTGAGGAAGCAGAGGCTGAGGGCTCAGAGGTGGACTCGTCCGTCACCCAAGCTGAAGTCACCGAGGTAGTCAAGAAACTCCTCGGTGGCAAGGCACCGGGGGTGGATGAGATCCGCCCTGAGTACCTCAAGTCTCTGGATGTTGTGGGGCTGTCTTGGCTGACACGCCTCTGCAACATCGCGTGGCAGTCGGGGACAGTGCCTCTGGAATGGCAGACCGGGGTGGTGGTCCCTCTTTTTAAGAAGGGGAACCCGAGGGTGTGTTCCAACTACAGGGGGATCACACTTCTCAGCCTCCCTGGGAAAGTCTATGCCAGGGTACTGGAGAGGAGAATCCGGCCGATAGTAGAACCTCGGATTCAGGAGGAACAGTGTGGTTTTCGTCCAGGCCGTGGAACACTGGACCAGCTCTATACCCTCTACAGGGTGCTGGAGTGTTCATGGGAGTTTGCCCAACCAGTCCACATGTGCTTTGTGGATTTGGAGAAGGCATTCGACTGTGTCCCTCGCGGCGGCCTGTGGAGGGTGCTCCGGGAGTATGGGGTCCGGGGTCCGGGGGCTATCCGGTCCCTGTACGACCGAAGCAGGAGCTTGGTTCGTATTGCCAGCAGTAAGTCAGACTTGTTCCCGGTGCGTGTTGGACTCCGGCAGGGCTGCCCTTTGTCGCCGGTTCTGTTCATGATTTTTATGGACAGAATTTCTAGGCGCAGCCAGGGGCCGGAGGGTGACAGGTTTGGTGACAACACGATTTCGTCTCTGCTCTTTGCGGATGATGTTGTCGTGTTGGCCTCATCAAGCCAGGACCTTCAGCATGCACTGGGACGGTTTGCAGCCGAGTGTGAAGCGGCTGGGATGAGAATCAGCACCTCCAAATCCGAGGCCATGGTCCTCAGTCGGAAAAGGGTGGCTTGCCCACTTCAGGTTGGTGGAGAGTTCCTGCCTCAAGTGGAGGAGTTTAAGTATCTTGGGGTTTTGTTCACGAGTGAGGGAAGGATGGAACGGGAGATTGACAGACGGATCGGTGCAGCTTCTGCAGTAATGCGGTCCCTGTACCGGTCTGTCGTGGTAAAGAAAGAGCTGAGCCGCAAGGCGAAGCTCTCGATTTACCGGTCAGTCTACGTTCCTACTCTCACCTATGGTCATGAGCTTTGGGTCATGACCGAAAGGACAAGATCCCGGATACAGGCGGCCGAAATGAGCTTTCTCCGCAGGGTGGCTGGGCGATCCCTTAGAGATAGGGTGAGAAGCTCGGTCACTCGGGAGGAGCTCAGAGTAGAGCTGCTGCTCCTCCACATCGAGAGGGGTCAGCTGAGGTGGCTCGGGCATCTGTTCCGGATGCCTTCCCGGGAAGGTGTTCCGGGCGCGTCCCACTGGGAGGAGACCCCGGGGAAGACCTAGGACACGCTGGAGAGACTATGTCTCCCGGCTGGCCTGGGAACGCCTCGGTGTCCCCCCAGAAGAGCTGGAGGAAGTGTCTAGGGAGAGGGAAGTCTGGGGATCTCTGCTTAGACTGCTGCCCCGCCGACCCGGCCCCGGATAAGCGGAAGAAGATGGATGGATGGATCATATCCTTTAACCCAAACTGAATAATAAAAACAAGTTTAAATGGGTAAATTTTATATAAATATTTTTGAGTCTTCATTTTCTTTTCTGACATAACCTAATCCAGTTCTTGTTAAAACACACTAGACATGCACATTCTGTGCATTTTAGGCACTTTTGTTTGAAATCATATTTATTTTGTCTATCAAATGTGTGCTTTCACTTTAATTGAGCGTGAGCAGCGCAGACAAAATAGACTCGGCGGCGAAACCCCCGTTTCACTGCTGCTCACGCGACACTCCTGTTGGGCGCTCACGCGCTGCTCCAGCTCCAGCTCCTGGTGTGAATGCACTTATTGATTAACATGCACGACGAAAAAAAAATGCTTGAAACAGCCGTAATTCACAAGGTTTCCTACATGTGCGTTCCGTGTGCACATGTGATTCTGATGTTGCGCGATGTTAATCATGCGGAGCCCGAGTGCATTTGACCAGCATAAAATCGGCATATGTCAGACTGACCAGCCGGTCGCCGTTTATGGCCGATCACGTGAAAATCGGCTAATTTCGGTCACCAGTGGATCAATCCTCCTAACTTAATAAAATAAGCTTTTTTTACTATGAGGAATTATTACATCAAAATGTGGATCTGTGTGCAGGTAGACTACTTTATCTGAATGAAATACATACACTTCTCTCGCATTTGCTTGTGTGCCAGTGTTGGCACGCGTGCCTTAGGTTGCTGACGTCTGATTTAGGGCATTATATATCGCCAGCGTTGAGTCGTCTCTTCACAGGCGTCGAGTCATCTTTTCACGGGCGTCGAGTCGTTTCTTCTTGGGTGTTGGGGCATCTGAAGGTTCCATCAGAGGCTGGATACAACCTGGAGCTGACGAACTCTATTTACCTCAGGATTAGCGTCCCGAGATAATGACAGAAAAGCAGATGGGAAATAATTAGCATAGCTGCTGTTCATAATATTAATGCATTCGATATGATTCAACTGTAGTATAAAAGGTAGTATTATGCGAACGCTTGGCTAAAGAGATGCGTCTTTAATCTAGTTTTAAACTGGGACAGCGAGTCTGAGCCTCGAACAATATCAGGAAGGCCATTCCAGAGTTTAGGAGCTAAATGTGAAAACGCCCTCCCTCCTTTATTGACTTAGATATCCTAGGAATGACCAGAAGCCTCGAATTTAGTGATCTTAACCCCCTGAGGTCGACAATCGCGCCGGCGCGATATGCTCGCTTTTTTTCAGTTCAGTTAAAAAGAAATTAATTTTGCTCTGTTGACTTTGATATTACAAGCAAGTTTCATACATCAATCGATTCTGTTAAATGTGTATTATTTTTGTGTATACTCACAATAAAAACAAAGTGTTGTGCTTTTTGCCAAATAAAGAAAAATAAACATGATGCGAGTTCTGCCTTCTCTCTGTCAGTGAAGACCATTCTGAAACGCGTCCGAAAATGAACTGTAACTCAGCGAATACTCAGTCAAACAGGCATACAGACACACAGGCATGAAGCTTGAATTATCTTCTTTTAAATGAGGTAATTTATATAAAAAACAAATATTCTCATCTTGTGAAATCTGTATTAAAAGAGAGCGATTCCAGTCGAGCTAATTAGAGCTCATTCAAATGTAATGTGAACCCGCCCACGGAGAGCGTGTGCTATTCAAAAGCAAATTACTGAGGCAATCCAAGCAAACCTGTGAACGCCCCCATATCAGCTCGAGAAAACACAAGTTTAATCATATCATTGTAGCCTACGTGTTTACATCATCTGGCAGCGCTGTGAGGAATAATAATAATGGAAAATCTACCTCAGAGTGCGGGTATTGCGAGGAGAGAGGATCCGAATACTGTAGTAAGTTTTTTTTCCTTCTCAAGTTAATCGCGTTTCTGTGAATGAATGAACGGCAGCCGCAGAGATGCGCGCTTTTTACCACAGCTCGCAAAAAGACAGTTTAAATTTAAATTGCGTCTCTGTGTGAATGAATGATGATGTTTTAGCAAACTGTATTGCTATACTGAGTTGAGTAAAAATCGACAGAAATATGTTGAAATAAAATGTAGGCTATTTGTATAAGCAACGTATTAAACTGAAAATTAACATTTATATGCCCTAATATTTCATAAAAACAACGTTACAGTCAGGCGTTTCTGTTTGTGAATGAATGTTTCGGTTTTAGCAAACTGTATTTCTATACTGAGTAAAAATCGACTGAAATATGTTGAAATAAAAAGTATTTGTATAAGCAACGTATTAAACTGCAAATTAACATTTATATTTATTATAATAAAAATGAAAGACCTATGTTACAGACATATGAAAGACAACATTTCGTTGATTAGTTTTGGATAGATTATACATTTTTACTGTAAAATATCTGCCACCTCAAATAAGCTTTTGTTTGCCAATATTTGTTCATGTTAAATATAGTATGTTTTGTCAAAAATAAAGTAATCAAATAATCAATCAAACCCTTACTTTGAAATATGTATGATAAAATGTATACTTTAGTTTTTACAAAGAAAGATTACACTTGAATTGTTGTTGTAATTGTAACCTTTTTAATAAAAAAATATATTTACAAGGTAGATGTAAACAAACTATTAAAAGGTAAATAAAAGCCTTTTCTTTAAATAATTTTTATTGTGTTTTATTAGTGACAAATTTGGGGAGAGGATAAATATTCCAAAACTGAAAATACAGTATGAGAATTAACTGCACAATTACTAGACATGTTTTCCTTGGATATTATAGGCCAAATTGCAAGCACAATATGTGGAAAAATAAAAAAGAATTGAGATGCTTCCAACTGTTGCTCTTGCATTCTTGTGGCTCAGTGACTCACCTGAATGAATGGCTAATTAAGTATGCAGGCCCCATTGTCTCCTCAGGTGTGAACCACTAAATATGCATGATCGTTGACGCCCACTCCGCATATTGCCTTTCCAAACAGAAAGTGCTTTGCAAAATTCAAATCGATGTATTGTGTTATGTGAATGATTAGGCAGGGTGATTTTCACATCATTTTGAAGAAAAAACACTAGGCGATGACATCCATTAGACAAAAGTCTTATTGGCACATATTTAGTATGTGTTTTGTGGTCTTATTTCAGAAACTTTAGTTTTTAGTTTTTTCAATAACCACGCATAAACATTATTCTCTCAAAAATGCAGACATGCAGACAAAAATTTTTTTTGCCATTAATATGTTTATAAGCAACTGAAAAAAGCACAAATGTCAGGGCATGTCAGAACATCTCAAGGACCCCAAAAACACCTTAGACCCCAGAGGGTTAAGGAGCGCAATGAATTGTAAGGTGATAGAAGTTCCGTTAAATACCCAGGAGCTAAACCATTTAGGGCTTTATAGATCATTAGTAATACTTTGTAATTGATACGGAACTTAATAGGTAACCAGTGTAGAGACGATAGAATTGGTGTTATATGATCATATTTTCTTGACCTAGTAAGAACTCTAGCGGCAGCATTTTGAACTAACTGTAGCTTGTTTATTGAGGATGCAGGACAACCAGCTAATAAAGCATTACAGTAATCTAGTCTCGAGGTCATGAATGCATGAACTAGCTTTTCTGCATCAGAAACTGATAGCATGTTACGTAGCTTAGCAATGTTTCTAAGGTGGAAAAAGGCTTTTCTTGTAACATATGAAATATGATTTTCGAAAGACAGGTTGCGGTCTAATATAACACCCAGGTCTTTTACTGTAGAGGATAAAGTAACAGGACATCCTTCTAAATTAAAATTGTATTGCAAGAGGTTTTGTGGGCAGTTTTTGGGGCCAATAAGTAATAACTCCGTTTTATCTGAATTTAATAGCAGAAAATTACACGTCATCCAGTATTTTATATCTTTAACACACTCTGTCAATTTAGATAATTTAGCGTTTTCATCTGGTCTTGATGAAATATACAATTGAGTGTCATCAGCATAACAGTGGAAACTAATTCTAGTTTAATTCTTGTGTGATTCTTTTTTTTCCAGATTTTTTTATAAATTATTTATTTCAACATTTATTTATTTCATATTTATGTTAACATTCATCAGTATTCATGTTATATTATAGTAAGTTGTAATTCATATGAATGATCTATCTAAAATCTCTCCTAGGAAACCAGCGGAGTCTGAGCCGGCCCTGCATTTGAGGGAGAGACACACATGAATTACAAACTAATATTAGTCAATGAACAATGAACTGGGTTTATGTATTTTAGCATAAATAATATCTTATATCATATTTACCTTTAAGGTCTTTAGAAACTTTGAACTAAACACTGATATTGTGTAGTTTGTGATCCTCCATCAGCAGCTGCAGTTTCTCTCAGCTGTATCAGTGCAGTCACTGTGACGTCTGACTGACAGAGGTTTTTGTACAACTCTTTATCACTGTGTGAACCATCTAGTGCTGCCTGGATAGTGTAAACTCTGACAGTAATAATCTCCTGTATCTTCAGTCTGAACTCCACTGATGGTCAGAGTAAAATCACTGCCAGATCCACTGCCACTGAATCTAGATAGAGTTCCAGTATAACGGTTTGTTGCATAATATATGAGGAGTTTAGGAGCTTCTCCAGGTTTCTGTGAGTACCAGGCTAAACAATTATTACCCCACACATTACTGCTGGTTTTACAGTTTATTCTGACTTCTTCTCCTGGTTGAACTGCTGTTATTGATGGACTCTGAGTTACAGTATACTGTCCTCTACACTCTGGAAGAAAACAGAAACAAAAATTAAAATTATATATATATGATATACAGTATATGATAAATATATTTCACATATTAAGAGAATTAATAATCATTATAAAAACAAACCTTGAATAAACAGTGCAATGGTCCAGATGAAGATGTTGATTGTGTTCATTGCTGTAGTTTAGTCTTGTGTGATGATGAAGATTGTGTTCTGCTCTCAGTCATGAAGTGTTAAACTCACAGCACTATAAACACTCTCAGAGCACTGAAGCATGTGCTGACAATGCAAAGAAGTGGGCAGGATTTACAACAGCTTGTGCTGATAACAAACTCATATACACTAGAGTTACAGAATCATGACTTTATTTTGTATTTTTATTGTGACTCCTGAGACACTGAGGATGTGCAGATGAACGTCCATCTCTGTGTCCATATTCAGTCATGTGACCATCATCACTGCTACACTTCCACTAGATGAACCGCCATCACTAAAGTAAGATCATGAATCATGAGTCTGTTCAGAAAGTATCAGGACTGATTGTGAATCTCTAATCAGAGTTCATGGTGTCACTCCATCTATCATGAAGCCTCATGTGTGTCTGAAATCATCAAATGGAGAAGAAACAGGCTGTTAAAGATGGAGACATATTAGAGCTTGTTCACGTTTCATGATCTTGTGTGGAGATTCATAACCAGTCCAGATACTTTTAGAACAGACCTTGAATATGAAAACATGCTTGACTGTGTAGAACATGCAAAATACCTTTTATATTTTCATTGTTGACACTTTCTATTGACTTTGGCTCTAATATTCAATAAACTCATTATTTGAAGAGATTTTCACTGAAGATTGAAGTCTGAAGCTGCAGGTTTTTCTGTCAATCATGATGATTGATCTGCATATGAAGAACAGAAGCATCATTATGAGAAACTCCACAACATCATCCATGATCAAAGAGGTCAAAGGTCACCTCAGAGGTCACAGCTCATCAAATATATTTCTTTAAACAGTGTTATATCAGAAAGCATTTAGTCAAATCTGAATGAGTGAGTGTTGAGAAGAGCTGAGGATCTTCTAATATCAGTGTGTTGAAGTGTTGTTTCTCTCTCTCTGCTGGAGTGTGTGTTCACTCGAGTGGAATAGAGGTTTTTGTACGAGCGTTTCATTAGATTGTATCACTGTGGTGGACTTTCGGTGGAGGAACTAAACTGGTGATCAAATGTAAGTCTATTTAATTACATATTTAAAAAAATACAATTTAGATTTCAGAAAGTGTTTTACAGTGGAAACAAGAACAACATTTATTAATAATAATGATTATTATATATTGTGGTGAAACTTTACTTGAAGCCTTTATGTATAATGCATTATAAAGGTTTCAATAATGTAGATTATAACAATTTATATATTTTTTTCATAAATGATTGTAACCAAAAGTTAAAATGCATTATAATAGTTACAAATTCTTGTTACATCTGAGGTCTGAAACATCTGAAATTGGTTGTTTGTCATGAGTTTTAATGTATTATAATTTCTAAAGGTGTAACAATGAATAGATAATATTACAATGTATTCAATAGATCATACATGCTTTTATAATGCAATATGTATGAAGGCTTTTAATAAAGTGTTACTGATATTGTTGTATACTAATTTAATCTAAAACAATGATATTAATATAAGAATAGCATTATTCCTTTCAACAAAAAAGGAATTCTAAACATATTTCCACACTGTGTCTCACTATGAGTTTAATCAGTTTATTACAGGTTTGTTTTTCCTTCATTTATTTCTACACTGAGTTCATATTTAGTTCATCTTTTATTGTAGAAATCATACATGGAAAAAGAGATTTGACATCAGAATGTAAATGTTGCTCCTTTCTGTAGTTCAGTCAATGATACTGAATCTCTTTTGCTCATGTTGTGCTTATAATTCAGTGTTTTGTTCATTCTGTATGATTCAATTGTGTTTTTACTCTGTTTGAAATTGAGTTACATTTTCAGTTCAGGTGAATATCTCAAACTTTAAGATATTTATGTTCAGAGTGAATAATTGCTGGAATTAAAGCAGTCAGATCGGCCTGATAATAGATAATATGTGTTATAACTGCACTCTAAAAACTGCTGGGTTGAAAACAACCCAAGTTGGGTTATTTTATAACCCAGCTGCTGGGTCAAAAAGGGTCTCACCCAGCGCTGGGTTATTTTAACCCAACCCAGTTGGGTTATTGATTTAACCCAACATGTTGGGTTATGTTTTCTACCCAAAGTTGGGTAGAAATTACTAAATTGTTGGGTTGAACTGACTAAACAATGGGTTGAAGAATACAACCCAAATTATGGGTCATGGGTATCATTTGGATTAAAATTACTTTTTTCAATTAACCTTTGCATTATGAGAGCAACTTGTACAGTTATTTTATAAAATTAAAGATAATATTCAAAACATTATTCTATCAATGCATGTTTGTATTTCTTATTTACCAATTAAAAGATCTTCAATTGACATGAGTTGGTCTTTAAAAATATTTATTCATTTCATAAAGAATTTACAATTTAAAATGAATTCATTAGCAATTCATTAAACATTTAGTTCAAGTTCATTTTGAAGATCATTTACAAATTCACCCAAACTGCTGCACAATATCAGAACCAGAGAACACCATTTAAAAACAATAAAAAAGTATATAGTTAATAAAACAAACAATAGAACAAATATTTAATGCAAGAATGCAACAAATTTAAATGGAATTAAATTGAGCCCGGAGAATTTTGACCTCATTTGCCTCTTGTCCAGGGATTTCAAAGAGCGCTGTTTGGATAAACTCCCAAACTTTGCTGCAAACTTTTGGGTATGCGATGTCAAAAACAAAAAAAGCCTTAAAGCAGACATCTACAGCTCCCAGAAGGGAAGGGTGCTCCAGAGCCGTCCCATTGATGACAACAAAGGCCTGGGAGCACTGATGCCCGTCCCCCAACATGAGTACAAAGGGGTACTCTGTGGGTGCCTTTGTCAGGTATTCTGCCAGGTTAGTTCCAACCTGTAAGAAAAACAAAACAAAAGGAAGTTGTTTGAACAGGTCAGGTACTTGTAACAGCAACAGCAATATCACCAGAGTTGTCAGGATTTACGTGCTATGCCTTAGCTTCATAATAAGGAAGAAAAATAAATTCAGGTAAAAATCATTGTAACTTACAGGCTGAACATCAATAAAAGCCCTGCTCAGCTCAAGGCGGCTGGGGCGGCACAGTTTTTTGCCAACCTTGTATACCCCGGTTGGCAGCAACACCGGGAGCAGCTGCAACGCAACCTCCCCTTGTTTGTCTGTAAAATATATATGATAGATTCATCAGTCAAATACAACAGTAAATGTATCTTATGGTTGGAGGAAGGAAGATTTTTCACAATATTGGAAAAGTTGGTAACACTTATTGTTTTCCCTGGTTACTAACCAGTAGTCCCCTAATAAGGCTGAGTTGGGCGTTCACCAGTAAGTACTGGTTAACTGATTAGTTCCCTAGTAAGTAACCAGTATTTCCTGATTAGTTCATCTGGTAACACTTTACAATAAGTGACACAAAGAATGCTTAGTTACTAGGGAACTCCTTAGGGAACTAATCAGGAACTAATGGGTAGTTCCCTAGTAACTAAGCATTTTTTGTGTACCTTATTGTAAAGTGTTACCGAAAAGTGTTCATTTATTAATTGTTTGCAATACAGTAACAATAAACAATGTATAAGCAGAAGAGAAGTCCCAGTGTCCCACAAGCGTAAATCTCAAATCAACATTCTACAAATAACATTACCTGCTGAAAGAAGATCAAAGTTTTTTGTGATCTCCGTTTTTTCTTTTTGTGCCAGACTGATGATCCTTGGGGCGAATAGTGTGTTCCAATTTGCTGTCAATTTGTCTGGGGCCTCGGGCTGCAGCATCATAAAATCTTGGGATATCTAAGTCCAGGAAAAGTGCAGGAAAAGTCAATGATTTAGTAAGCAATGGGGCACAAATATTTAACAGGGTCACACATACGATTTGAGATGCAAGCTCACCATTCCGGGCGTGTCCACTAGACGTGGAAACTCCATCATTATGTTCACCACCGCCTTTGTTCCATTTGCCCGGATCCACTTGGCCCTGTGGATGGCCGTCTCCTCCATGTAAGCAGCCACCTGGCTTTGTGGCCACACATTACTTTTCAACCACTCTGTCAACTGGACTGCCCGGTCCCCGCTTATAATTTGTTCTGTCATCAGCAGAAAAATCAATCAATTCCAACAAGCAGTGATTGATTGACATATTCCAAATTAACTTGTACACTGGTATGTGGAGATCTAGGCACCCTTCTGAGGATTCATATCTCTACCTACTGCAACACTGAATGTCTGTTTGAAAAGCACTCAGTACTCAGATTCAACCAGAAAATAAATGCTATGAAATTTTTTCAGGAGTGTAAATTATCATGAATCTTCAGGGCCCAGTATTTTAAAATCTGAAATCCACATCAAAAAGATCCGGATTTCTAAATCCCACTATCCTGATCCATGGATCAGAGTTCTCTATCCCAGTATTTCAAAACTTTGCGAGATTAGATTAAAATGATCCTGATCCTCTCAGATAGAGATTTCCAAATCCATACCGCCCCCAGGATCACAGACAGGAAACAGGAAGTGAGGTGTAATTTAGAATCTAAAGGCAGTGAGTTCAATATACTTCCTTCAAAAGTACAAAATAAAAGTCATAAACTAATTTTCTGTTGCATAAAGTCAGTGTTTGCTCAGATTCTCTCAGCTTAAGGCTGCTATCAAACAGCACACTGACTTGTTTTATATGTACGACCCAAGATGGTTGTGGAATTACTCGGCTACATGTTAGTAAAGCTTTTAATAGAATATCTTCTTTGACTAAAGCTCTTTTTAATCCCATTTTATTCTATTTTATTTAATTTTATCTGGTTCCTTAAACTTATTTTATTGCATGGTGTGCTGCTTTTATTGTTTTTACTTAATCTTAACATTTTTATTTAAACTTGCAGTGTCTTCGACTCCCCAATGCAGCTATGGGACGGAGCTTTTAGAGTAATAATCATTTTATGGAATATATGTTGGTGTGTGATTACATGTGTGCATGAGTATATGTTATATTTGTGTGTGACTCTTGGATCTGGGATCTGGGAGACTTGATGGGTAAAGGTGGGCTTCTTTCTTGTTTCTTCATCTGTTTATTTTGTCTTTAATATAAAGGACTTTGTGTTGCATTTCTATGTATGAAAAAGTGTTTTATAAATAAAGGTAGGTTGATTGATGTTACTCCTGTCTGTCAAGGGAAATATGAAGTTATTCATGCAACATATTGACCTTTTTCAGTAGTTTGTTGCTAAATTACATTAAGACTGTTTTAAAAGAATTCTTCACTATTTTGTGTAATAATGAAAATGTGTACAAACACTAATTTTGGAAATAGTGAAACTGTTTTTCTTCCATTAGTGAGGAAATGCTCCAGTAAAACTTCCAGACTTTTAAAAAAATAATGAATATATGTGAAACAAATACATGGGATCACCTTCAAATCCACCTCTCAGGTTGGATCATTATAATGCTGCATTTTGGGATCAAAGTGATCCAGATTAGTCACAAAAGTTTTGAAATACCCAACAGAGGCTGAAATCTGGATTTGAAATCTGAAATCTGAAATCTGGAAATCTGGATCAGCCCAGGATTAATCCTGGTGGATTATGTTTGAAATACTGGGCCCAGGAGTGCCAAAACTTTGGCATGCCACTGTAGGTCAAGTCCAAAAAGTTATTTAAAACAGCATAGAAAATCACTTCTATCTACTCTCAGTTGCATTGATATTAACTGGATTGAAATTCAAGGGCAAGACATCTTACTGTACCTGGTATAATCCTTAGTGGCTCTTGTGGCACTTGTGCTGCTGCCCCCCGCTTGCCACTTCGGATTCTTTTTCGGACATTCCGGAGGCGCTCCTCCAGGAATCCCGTGGCAGGTTTATGGTGCCTCCCAGGGGTAAACCATCTATCCTCAAGTTTAGAAGGTAGAAAAGGAATATATTTAGCTTGACAGTTATTTATAAATACCAGTAAGTATTTTTTATTTCAGACGCAATGGTGGTCCGTAACAAACAGACAGACAAAACTGAGTAATGAATACTACAAATGTAGTTCATGTAAACAGTCTCCCCAGTGCTTTCAGACACTACTCTGATAAGGTGTAATAAAAACGCCCAGTTCATTTTTTGAGTCCATGACTGTCATTATATGCCAGCTATAATTTCTTGTATTTGGCTGTTGTCTATTTCCACCACAAGTGATCAGTTTAGAGTTTATACAATAGGGTTTAAACAAAACTGTTTTAACAATATCACTACACATTCCAAATTCCCGTGCAACTTTTTGTGAGTGTAAATTGTAATGAGGATAATAACTTTACTTACATAGCCTGTGCCTTGGCAGTCACGCAAGCTTGTGAACTGGTCCACTATAGCCTTTGCCAGCATTGCTTTGGCTTCTGAATTTGGACTGGACAAAAACAGGAGTTTAAAATTTTGGGTGTGGCAGTTCTGTTTTAGATACAAGATCTGTCTTGTTTATTCACTTATGTGAAACACATAACACTCTGAATCAAGATAGAGAAGAGAGCTGAGAGTTAAACCAGAGGGGTGTTGGGCGTGGGAGGAGGAAAATGGAAGCGGGGAACGGATTAATCGGGGAAGATATGGGGAAGTGCGAGAGATAAGTAAGTGGGATTGATTTCAACAATTCTTGATTGTCATGACAATCAGGATAAGCTATTTTATTACCTTGGTGTCTTTAATGCATTACCACTAATTACACCCCATTCAAGCACATGTTATCAATATCATAAGGGATGAATGATTCACCCCCTATTATAGCTATGGTAATGCTGCACTTTAGCATTGGCAACATGAGTCATTGCAGTGCTACAATGATCCCCATAGTGCTGAAGTATGCTGACATTCTGGGCCAAAATGCTTCCTTACGACCGGGAATATATGACACAGTAAGGGTGATGTCATAAACATCACATAGCCTACCGGTAATTATTCCAAATACACACTTTTTCACATACTGTAATTATTTCAAACACACACTTTAAGAATCATGTCACACGCAACAATAACCAGCATTTCCATTAGAAAGAAATATGCGGGCAAAAATACGGACAGCTTAAAATAATGCATCCAAACGATCTCCCAGCATCCTTTGTGCTCATGCGTTTTTTGCCTTGCTGACAGAAGGCAAGACTAATGCGGCCTGGCAAAGCATGCTGTGAGATTGTTTAAATGTATAATTTTTTTACCTGGTCTTATTTCTCCCTGCGTATTTTTCTTCAAATATGTATCTGGTTTTTGTTACGCCTAATATGAGTGTAAGATGGGTCCCTGAATCTTTTTTGCGATGCTTTTGTTGCAACCGTTAGTGTGTCACGTATGGCTGATAGTCATACTACACAGGTACTTCGAAAAAAAAAGAGAAGTACCTAACCTAAGCATGATTATGGTAGATATCACGATCAGCTATGGCAATAGGGACTAGTTGAGTACAAAAAGTAGAGCGATAATAATAGGCGCTTCAAGGAACGAATGAAAATAGTTTATCAATACGAACAAAGGTAACAAGTAGCTGCTTATGGATGGGGTAGGGTATTGGAAAGGGGGATAGAAAGTAGTGATCTTACTTTTCTCCGTAACGTTCAATTAAGTGAGAGACGAGGATCCTGACCATCGATCTCCTCTCAGATATGGAAACGTGCTTGTGTTCATCTAGACTGACAACCAAGCTTTTCCCTTCAGGTGTCTTATTGAGGACTTCACGGATATTCTGCCAAAAAAATATAAATGTAAAAAAAGAAGGTGTTAACTCTGAAGTTAACCACACTTAGTCTCCCAATGGTCAATGCAGTTTTAGTCTTTTTAACAAGTGAACTTACAAATGTTGCTCCAAGCTCTTCAAAAACATGGGTAGTGGGCTCTAATGGCAATTCCAGGGCCGGAGTGGCACCAGCCGGTTCAGTTTGGGGGTTTGAATCCTTTAAAGAATGTAAAAGAAATAATGACTATTGCACCAAGGTGAAATGTAGACATGGAATAAATTGGTTAAATTGTTCTAAGCAAAAAAGGTTAAAGGAGAACTCCGGTCAGTTTTAACATTGAGCTCATTTTTTTGTAAATTTGGAGTGCTGTCAGTACAGAGAACAACGACAAAAATCGGTGTTGCCTACATCGTGTTATCCTCTTTTTAAAATTTGCACCCTGTTGACTTCAATGGGGCAAGTTTTACACCTGCTTTTAGCCTCTTAACATCCTTGATGTGTCATTACAAGTGCCCAGCTAATGTGAGTGATTCCTTCAGAGTGAACACGGGTGAATCTGACTGCAGTAGATGTGAAAGATATTAATAAAAATGATGTTATTTCAGCCAGCGCACATACCTGTATTTTCTTCCTGTTTTCGGTCGAAGTCCATAGTAATCGATTGTCGAGTTCACACGCATAGGTTACCTATGATCACGCGCGTGAACTCGACAATCGATTACTATGGACTTCGACCGAAAACAGGATGTAAACACAGGTATGTGCGCTGGCTGAAATAACATCATTTTTATTAATATCTTTCACATCTACTGCAGTCATATTCACTGTGTTCACTCTGAAGGAATCACTCACATTAGCTGGGCACTTGTAATGACACATCAAGGATGTTAAGAGGCTAAAAGCAGGTTTAAAACTTGCCCCATTGAAGTCAACAGGGTGCAAATTTTAAAAAGAGGATAACACGGTGTAGGCAACACCGATTTCTGTACTGACAGCACTCCAAATTTACAAAAAAATGAGCTCAATGTTAAAATTGACCGGAGTTCTCCTTTAAGTTGTAAGGTACTTACAAGATGCATTATATGTGTTACCGATAATTCCACGGCAGTGAGATTACATATTGTATTAAACATCATCAGAAATAAATGAGGTGGCAAAAGGACAAAGCTATAGACAAAATGTAGTTAAGATCAACTAACTATATACAATATTCCTACAATGCATCTTATCTAAAATAACTTGTATCTCAAAGAAACGTAGCGATCATTGCAACTCTCCTTGTGGGACCTCATGACATGTAGTGGGTGATGGTCAGCAATAGAATCAAGGTCAACAACTTCTATTGCAGAGGTAGCACACACGGCAAAGGCAAAAAAATGCCTGTCAAAGCCTGTAGTTTCCCAGTTTTTCACAATCACTCTGATGTTTGAGTTCACCATCACAATGCTCTTAATGGTGCCAAATTGAGGCTCACCATCAGCAGAGTGAGACACCAGAAGAGTCATCCCTGGCCTGTAGCGTGTACCCTTGTACTTGATCCAAGATGGCAAGTATACCTCTGTAAAAACGGCAACATCACCAAAGCCACTTTTGACCTTGTCAAAATCGTCCATGGTTCCGAGGAGAGTTGTGGATCCTTGTCCAACTTCTAAATCGTGAGTGAACAGCTGGCCAGACAACAGGGTGTAGCACATCATTATCTGATGTCTAAAGGCTTGTGTCTTGCAAATGTTGCGAAAATTACAAGTCACATGGCTTACCCGTTTGAAAAAGCCATGTTTCCCTTCAAAACGCATGCACCAAAAGTGAATCACTGGCCCCAGTTTTCTGATGGCTCCAGGGTAGTGCAACATGAAGTGATGTTTGGGCTTCAAGTGTCTTTCTGGGTATAGCTCTAAGAAAAGACAATGGTGTTCCTGAATCAAATATGCCAAAAAGATAACTGACCCTTGTGTCAATTGAGGGGAAAACATCAGCTCCATACAGCTAAGTAATGAAAGGAGCAACTCCCAGTGTTTGTTTCCCTCTGGCACCAAATCCCCTATCATAAGGGGAAGCAGTCTCAGTAGACACCATGTCTGCGCTGCAGTTTGCCTAAGTGCTCCATCAGGATTTTTCAATTCTTGAGGCTTGATGGCAGATGGTTTGTTGCGGCAATCACTAAACCCATAATCAAAGCTGGTCAGTCTAAAGTTTAACTGCTCAAGGGTTATCAGTTTTTGCTCAATTAAAGAATTGATAACAAGCTTCATCTCATAACCACCAACTCCTTCAAGTACATCATGCATTACATCAGGAGTTACATTGTCAGTTACTTGGTAGAACAGCAACTTGTTGAGGCAGCATTCTCTTTTGATGCCAGTTTCAGTTTGGTTGTTTAGTAGGGAGTCTGAGAGGTAGTTCACTTTATCACGCAATGATGAAGGATCCTCAAAAGTTTGGACCCTCAAAACCTGTTTGTGCACCCTACACCATCGACATACACTATTGGCGGCAAAGCTTTCTGTGTAACCAAGCATACTGTTGAGCCCAAGGTTGTCCCCACAGACCTGAGCCACTCCAACCTTAAGAGTGCCATTGAAATGTGGGGTCTCGATCAGAATACCATTAACCTCCATGTCTCTAATGTCATCCACAATTCGCTGTAGAACAGCATTCATCCCATATGTTTTCGCATCATCAGACTTGTACACTGCCAACAAGAAATGAGACTTTAAGCTCGAGAGATACTCTGGTGGCAAGCATTTAATTGTGAAATAGATAAAACCAAGTTTGTGGACAGATGTTTTTGAGCCTAGTGGATTTACCATTTCACAATCGTCACAATAAATTAAAAGTGGAACAGAGAACTCCTCAGAAAAAAGGTGATTGGTTCTAAAGACTTCACCATCTCTAAAATCCTCAAGGGCTGTAGTTTCAAGCTTTCGCCAGTCACTGATTTTCTCCATTGTTCCAGGAGTTTCCAAGATCAGTTTTAGCATAGGCTTTAGTGGAACATACTGAAAAGTGTCCCGAACAGCCACTTGTTTCACAGTTCCTGTCACTCCATCAGTTTCTTGTGTATAGGAAAAGCCAGGGAGAGGTACTGCCTCTGGCTGTAAAAAGTATCCAGACTGAGAAAAATACTTAATTTGCTTGTACTCTGATTCAAACCCACGAAAAGGTTCAGCAGCTGCTTCAAACTGCTCCAACAGTTCTGTCGCGTTTTGATTCTCAAATTGTCCTATCTCTCTTAAAAAAGAGACAGTTTTTCTTTTCAGGTTACCAACTATGTCTTTAATGAGGTGTGAGGTGTTTTCTACCACATCCTTAATTCCACTGAATGTTTGTGATGATTTCGACCTCAGCCTAGCCAGGAAGAGAGCAACTCTGTCTGTTATACTTTCATCTTCAAGCTCATCCCACTGCTCCACTGTACTCTCACTATCTTCCACCTCACACAATCCACTGCATCCCACCTCACATAATTCATTAGAGTGTGGATCTAAGGAAGTTGACTGAGCAGGCTCAACAAAGCTTTCATGCTCTGGTTCAAATTCAACAACATGCCCCAAAAGGTGTCTCCTGAAAGAACGTATGCGGTCAAAAGATCGATGGCACCCAGTCTGACCACACTGGAAATAATTTGAGGTGGAATAAATGTTATGCCTCGTTTTCAGATGTGAAAAGAATGTTCTTAAGTTGTTGCCTAAACATCTTTTACATTTGAAACACGTGAAGCCCATTTTGTCTAGGTCTTATCCTTAGCGTACCTCAATGAATTTCTTAGAATGCTGCTGAAACCTCAGCCGGGGCCCAAGCTGTGGTATCAGGGTGACCAAGTCGTCTCCACCCAGGAGGAAGAAGCTTTGCTCTTCAATTTGATTGGCTGCAAAATACACAACATTCATTTATTCAACCAGTACTTACAATACTATGCAGTATTACACATGAGAGAAAGAGAATGAAAATTGGCATGGTGTTTAATTCTAACAATGAAATGGATTGTTACATACCTTCAAACGCAGGGATTAAATTAATAAGGTTCCACTCAGACAGTTTGTCCTTCACAAAATTATCCATCTATCAGAAAGACAAAGACAAAGAAAAAGGACACTCAATAAATATTTGATTACTTATAGTTGATTGCTTAGAGTTTTGAACTAGTTAAAAGACAAGTTCTGTTTTTTGCAACCTGGACCTTATTTCTAGCATGAAATATGTTAATTTACTCACCCAAACAATTGTGAGTAGATCTCCTGAATGAATGCAAGTTACACCAAATTGTTTAGGTGAGTAAATTAACTTATGTCATGCTAGAAATAAGGTCCAGGTTGCAAAAGGGGGAGAAGAGAAGCAGAGTGAGGATGAGTTGAGGGAGGGGAGGAGAGCAAAGAGACAGGAGGAGAGGAGCAGAGGAAGAGGAGGGGAGGTTGGGGAGAGGAGAGGAGAGGAGAGGAGAGGAGAGGGGAGGAGAACGTTTAGGTTCAACTTGTTTCTGTTATTTCAACCAAATTATTGTTTAAAACAGCCATTCTCAACCTTGGGGTCCCGACCCCAATTGACCGTTCGCAAAGACCCGCCCCCCTTAGTTACTGTCGCTATGTCCGACAAGCTACGCCGTTCTCACGCCACACCATGTTCTCACGCAGTGAAAAATACATCGCGGAGCAGAGAGGAGACTGACAACACGCTGACAGACAGGACAGACCAGGTTACTTTTCGGTTACGTTTGATATTAAACATATTAAACAAAGCCTCACCTTTCAAATTTGGTCATTTTTTAAAAGAAATTTAAACAATAAATACCGTTTGTGGCTCTTAAATGTGTCGTGACAGATCGCTGAAGAGCATCAGTTAAAGCTGCTCGTGAACCGATCATCTCTTCCTTCTAGTTAATTTATAGCCTCAAATAAACATGAACAAACATAAGAATGAATGTTGTTTTAACCACGGAAGGGCATCAATACACTCCGATTTTCCTCCCATGTTAATCTACTAACTCTCCTGACTGCTTTGTCGGACAAAATGGCGGATGGCGAAGTATGATTGGTCAGATCACCTGTCAATCAAGCTCCCTGCGAAGGGTCAAATTGGGGTCGCGAGATGATTTCTGGGGTCGCCAAATCATTTTGGAAAAATATAAATGAATGTAGCTTCCGCCTGGACGTTAGAAGGACGACAAGCGGTTGGTCTCAAACAGGCATTTTATTACTCAAAACCAGTTACTGTCGGCCGTAACAAGGCAACACCAAAAATAACAACAACTAAACTGCCTACTAGTCTCATAATATCTGCTCTCGTCATTCACACATCATCAGAGAGAAGAAATGTTTTTTTTTTTTCGGTCTGCTGTCAGCAGCGGGGGCTGCAGAAAGCAGACGCATTCACAGACAGTCTGAAATCGCAGAACGTCCTTCTAAACTCACATAACAGACTGCTTTCTCGGCATGCGCATTGGAAGAGTTCTGGTTGCCAGTAGCAACAGAGTACGCACGCGGCACTGTCAAAAGCGGCAACCGATGTCCTGTTTCCATTTGCATCCACATATCTGTGCGAAAAGAAATTTTCTACGCTGACCCACATGAAAAACAAATACAGATCACGACTCCTCAAATACAGATCACGCGGAGAGCAGTGCATGTTAAATTGGGGGTCGCGACTCAAAAAGGTTGAGAAGCACTGGTTTAAAACACCTGCCTGCACGACAGGCCATGCAGAAAGTCTGTTTAACTCAAATGCATTCACATGAAATTGTCAAACAAAAGAAGAAAAATAAAATCTGCTACACTGGTCAACTTAACGAGGCTGCAGCTTTCATGTTGAACTTCACGAGTGCAAAAACAGGCGATTATCGCCAAATACAGGCTTATGTCAGTAAAATAAAATGCATGGGGTTTGACAGATATATTCGGTCAAAGTAGTTATTTACTCGTGTAATCAAGTTTTTTCCTGTTTTACAGACGGCGTTTGAGACTTAGTTAGCTTGTAAACTCGTCACAAACATTTCCGAAAATAAGATATAAATATAGCTGCGAGCAGCGATTACGGGCCCAAGCCGGTGGCACCGCAACCCCAGTGCCTTTAGTAACCTAAAGGCACCGGGGATGGCGGTGCCGCCGGCTTTGGCCCTCCATCGCTGCTCGCAGCTATATTTATATATATATATATATATATATATATATATATATATATATATATATATATATATATATTTATATATATCTTTCTATCTTTCTATCTATCTATGTCTATATATGTATATATATATATATATATATATATATATATATATATATATATTTACACACACACACATATATATATAAGACAGAAAATATTACTTGTCTTACCTTATTCTGATTTTATGATACACTCAAAATATTCCACAACAAATCATTTAAATTTAATGTAAAAATAAAAACGAAAGTAAGCAGTGTTGGTCTCACGTAACCCTCTCATTAGAATAAAAAATTTCAATATTTGTGATGTATTTGGATGTTAAACTATTCTTTATTATAGGCTTTGTACTTCACTCGTGTTCCAATATCGATAGAAAAAATCATCCTCTTCACACGCGCAAAAATGTGCTTGGAAACATCACAGTGGAGCTCTGCTTACTGTGAATGGTACAAATTGTACTACTGACTATTTAAACAGAGCAGTGTAATTCGTATATGTTAGGTTGACTATTTTTATTATTATATTGTATTAGGGCTATAATGAACAGGCTTGCAATTCTGGAATGTGTGTGTGTGTGTGACGCGGTTGCGGTTGAACAGTGGACACATAAAAACAAATAAAATGTTTAAGTTCATTCCTACTTCCATAGGCATACATTGAAAATGCTCGCTCTACTCAATGTCTGTGCGGACGTCTGTATTTTACTTTAGCTTTTAAGTTAGCGATTTAAAAGCCCTCAGCGGTGTCACACATCGATTAACTGGTGGGAAAATTTTATCACAGTCACATCCCTAATATATTTATATATAAATACAATAGGCCTACCTGAAAGAGAATTTTACTTGCCAGACCAGAGTATAGCCTGATTAGAACGTCAATAACAAAAAAATAACTTGGGAATCACTAAAACGAGAGATTATTCTAATTTCATTACATCCATTTTAAGTTGCAATCAGCAGTTAATAGTATTACTGATCAATGGTAACAAGGTTGCACTGCTGAGGCTCATGCTGCTTCTCCAGGAGAATTGTAAACAAACTAGCGCAGCAAACTAAAACGCAACGCAGTTAACAACATACTGACTATAAAAATTACAAATATGGAGTTTTTATATATTTTCTAACATATGATAGAGTTAAGCAACCTCATTTGACGAGTAGGCAACTATTTCCTGAATACAATCACAATTGAAACTGTGACATTGATTTCATACAACAGGTTAATAAACAGTTACAATTAAGTCACTTACATTTTAGATGCAATATTGACTGTTTTTGTTCTGTTTCAGCAGCAAAAATAGTTAAACAAAGATCACAGCAGAACCATTGCGCATCTCACAGCAACTTGTTTTCTCATTACTGAATGATTCAGCATTTTGAAACGAATCGGTTGACTTAAAGATTCAATGGTCAATCCATAAACATCTGTCTCAATCATGAATGACTCAGTCATTCGAACGAATCGTTTGAACGAATGAATCAATGACTCGCTCATTAAGATGGTCGCCTGGCGACACCTGATGGCGGTTTAGTGTTATGTTTAAAAGTATCATTTTTTCCAACGTGCACCATTATCAATGTCCGTGCGGACGTCCGTTTTTTACTTTCACTTTTATATTAGCGATTTAAAAGCACCCGCTCGTGTCACACGTCGATTAACCGATGGGAAAATATACTCACACAGTCATATACCTAATAAATTTATATTTAAATACAATAGGCCTACCTAGTAAAACGTTTTATATACTATTTTAATATCCTTTTGGACACAAGAGGGCAGTATAGCCCTATGTTTGATTTTTTGTTGAACCAAATAGCACTAAATAGCCTGTTTTTAACTTTTTCATACTCCTTGAATTGCAAAAACAGAATGAAATGGGTTTAGTTGTAATATTTGTATCATTTTACATAAAAATAAATGGTGTATAATTACATTTTTAGAAGTTATGTTGAGATGTTTCCTGCTTCCTTTTTGACATTATAATCCCTCGCCATAGCAAAACCGTTTGAGATATTCAATATCCGTTTACAATTTAGCATCATTAATATATTTTAATCATGTTGAAAAAGTTTGGTGGGAATAAAATAAACCTTTTTGGAGGAGTAACTAAAAACTCAGAGGCTGATTTAGCAAAAAATCCATATTCAGACCAAAATATCTGACACCCTGTTGGTCATAGCAAATAACTGTCAATTAGAAAGTTGTCCGGCTTGATGAGAACAATACACCTACCAAGTTTTGTGATTCTAGGAAAAACTAAGCCCCCATTTTTGACTAAAGGTGGCGCTACTGAGCCATTTCACCACGCCCCTTTCTGAAACTTTTAACATGTCTACTGGCTAATAAGTGTTATGTGTCTGTCGAGTTTCATCCAATTTCAAGCATGCTAAGAGTCTCAAAAGCATCAAAAAAGAATATTAAAGTTTGAAGCGTTGCCACGGCAACAGTATCTAAGATATCAATCATCCTTTCACAGGTCTACATCTGCAGTGTGTCTACATTATACACATAAAGTTTGAAGCAAATCAGGTAAAAAGAAGAGGGTGATTTCAAAGCATTTTGAAAGTGACACACTTCCTGCTGCCAGTTGGTGGCGCTATAACTTTGACTCACAATAGTCACATCCATGTGATCGGCCTCTTACAACGAATACACTGCTGAAGTTTCATCAAGATCAGTCAATGTATGCAGAAGTTATAACACACTTCCTGTGTCCCATTATTCGCCATAAATTCGTTTCCTCGCCACAGCCAAACCGTTCGAGATATCAAAAATCCGTCCGCAATTTTGCATCCTCAATGTCTTGACTTCATTCACACCGAGTTTGGTGGCGATCGGATGAATTCCCTAGGAGGAGTATTTCACATTCCATTGTATGCGTTTTCCAAACAACGTATAATAACCGACTTCCTGTTGGGCTGGTGTAAAACTTAGAGCACGAAAGTTGTTCGGCCCGATGAGATCTATATGTGTACTGAGTTTCATATTATTACATGCAAGCGTGTTTGATTTATGGACCAATTTTTCAGACACCATTCCAGGGGGCGCTGTCGAGCCCCCGTGCCACGCCCGGGTACCAGCTTCAGCCCGGCCCTGATGGCCGCAGGTTCTGACGTGTGTGCAAAATTTCAAGAGTTTTTGAGCATGTTAAGGGCCCCAAAAGTGCCCGAGAAGCAGAAAAAAATAATAATAAATATAGCTGCGAGCAGCGATTACGGGCCCAAGCCGGTGGCACCGCAACCCCGGTGCCTTTACCTAAAGGCACCGGGGTGGCGGTACCGCCGGCTTTGGCCCTTCATCGCTGCTCGCAGCTATATTTATATATATATATATATATATATATATATACACACACATATATAAATATATACAAGACAGAAAATATTACTTGACTTACCTTATTCTGATTTTACGATACACTCAAAATATTCCACAACAAATCCTTTAAATTTAATGTAAAAATAAAAATGAAAGTAAGCAGTGTTGGGTTCACGTAACCCTCTCATTAGAATCAAAATGTTTCAACATTTGCCATGTATTTGGATGCTAAACTATTCTTTATTATAGGCTTTGTTCTTCACTCGTGTTCCAATATTGATGGAAAAAATCATCCTCTTCACACGCGCAAAAATGTGCTTGGAAACATCACAGTGGAGCTCTGCTTTCTGTGAATGTACGAATTGTACTACTGACTATTTAGAGCAGTGTAATTTTTATATGTTAGGTTGACTATTTTATTATTATATTTTATTAAGGCTATAATGATCAGGCTGCGATGTCAAGATTGCAATGCTGGAATGTGTGTGTGTGTGTGTGTGTGTGTGTGTGTATGTGTGTTCATGTTTTTCTATCCCGGTGGGGACTTCAACCTGAATGCACACAGACTCATGGGGACTCGTGTCACAATAGAGGTCCCCATGGGTAAACAAGCTTATAAATCATACAGAATTAGTTTTTCTGGAAATGTAAAAATGCAGAAAGTTTTCTGTGATGGGTAGGTTTAGCAGGAAGTGTGTAGGGTTAATGTGAGGAGATAGAATATACAGTTTGTAAAGTATAAAAACCATTAAGTCTATGGAGAGTCCCCACAAAGATAGTAAACCGTGTGTGTGTGTGCGTGTGTGTGTGTGTGTGTGTGGCCTGGGCGCGATGGAACAGTGGACACATAAAAACATACTCCATCATTATACAGGACGACATTCAAACTGCAAAGTGTTAACTTATATTTTTGTACAGTCGCAATAAAACACAACATTGTGCTTTTGTAAAATAATTTCAAGCAATCCACCCCCCGAAAGGCGCTAATTTTAAAATTAAACTAAAATGCTCATGGCTGCACGGGCATTCATAATGGTGCGCATCCACGACGAGAAACGAGCAGAACAGAGTGAACGTTTTTCAGTTAATTCCTACTTCAATAGGAATTCATTTGAAACGCCCGCTCAACCACTATCAATGTCAGTGCGGACGAACATATTTTACTTTCGTTTTTAAGTTGGCGATTCAAAAGCCCACAGTGGTGTCACACGTCGAATAACCGGTGGTAAAATATTCTCACCGTCACATACCTAGTATATTTTTATGTAGATACAATAGGCCTACCTGATTTTGAACACAAGAGGGCAGTATAGCCCTATGTATGACTTGACCTTTATGGGACTAAATAGTACAATTACTATTTTTAAACTCATAAATAATTATTAAATTGAAAAAAAAAAAAAAGAATAAAATGGGTTTGGTTGTGATATTTGTATACTTTTATATAGAAATAAATGGTGTATAATTACATTTTTAGAAGATGACGCTTTTAGTGTTTCATTTTTGTACATTACTTTAGTCCCTCACTATAGCAAAACCGTTTGAGATGTTTAATATCCGTTCACAATTTAGCATCTTTAATGTATTTTTATCATTTTGAAAAAGTTTGGTGTGAATAAAATAAGCCAGATTGGAAGAGTAGCTAAAAACTCAGAGTCTGAAATATCCAAAAAATCCACATTCAAACCAAAATATCTGACTTCCTTTTGCTTGGAGCTAATGACTGAAAATTAGAAAGTTGTCCGGCTCGGTGACACCAATATATATACTGATGTTTGTAACTGTTGGTAAAACTAACCCCCCCACTTTTGTCAAAAGCATGTTGAAAGTGACACACTTCCTGCTGCCAGTTGGTGGCGCTATAACTTTGACTCACAATAGTTACATCCATCTGATCGGCCTCTTACCATGAACACACTGCTGAAGTTTCATCAAGATCAGTTAATGTATGCAGAAGTTATTCCACTTCGTGTCTCTCTTTTCTCGCGTAAATTCGTTTCCTCGCCACGGCCAAACCGTTCGAAATATCAAAAATCCGTCCGCAATTTAGCATCCTCAATGTCTTGACTTCATGCACACCGAGTTTGGTGGGGATGGGATGAATTCTCTAGGAGGAGTACTTCACATTCCACAGCAAGCGTTTTCCAAACAACCCATAATAGCCGACTTCCTGTTGGGCTGGCGTGAAACTTGACAGAGGGAAAGTTGTTCGGCCTGATGAGATCTTTATGTGTACCGAGTTTCATATTAATTCATGCAAGCGTGTTTGATATATGGACCAAGATTTCAGACCCCGTTCAAGGGGGCGCTGTTGAGCCCCCCTGCCACGCCTGTTTCTGAAACTTTTCACATGTCTACTGGCTAATAAATGTGATGTGTCTGTCGAGTTTCATCCAATTTCAAGTATGTTAAGAGTCTCAAAAGCATCAAAAAAGAATATTAAAGTTTGAAGCGTTGCCATGGCAACAATATTAAAGATATCAAAAATCCTTTCACAGGTCTACATCTGCCGTGTGTTCACATTATACACATAAAGTTTGAAGCAAATCGGGTAAAAATAAGAGGGTGATTTCAAAGCATTTTGAAAGGGACACACTTCCTGCTGCCAGTTGGTGGCGCTATAACTTTGACTCACAATAGTCACATCCATGTGATCAGCCTCTTACAATGAACACACTGCTGAAGTTTAATTAAGATCAGTTAATGTATGCAGAAGTTATAACACACTTCCTGTTTCCATTATTCGCCATAAATTCGTGTCCTCGCCACGGCCAAACCGTTCGAGATATCAAAAATCCGTCCGCAATTTAGCATCCTCAATGTCTTGACTTCATGCTGATCGAGTTTGGAGGAGATTGGATGAATTCTCTAGGAGGAGTACATCAAATTCCACAGCATGCGTTTCTAAACAACCCATAATAGCCGACTTCCTGTTGGGCTGGCATGAAACTTAGAGCACGAAAGTTGTTCGGCCCGATGAGATCTATATGTGTACCGAGTTTCATATTATTACATGCAAGTGTGTTTGATTTATGGACAAGTGTTCAGATCCCGGTCCAGGGGGCGCTGTCGAGCCCCCCTGCCACGCCCGGGTACCAGCTTCAGCCCGGCCCTGATGGCCGCGGGTTCTGACCTGTGTGCAAAGTTTCAAGAGTTTTCGAGCACGTTAAGGGCCCCAAAAGTGCCCGAGAAGTAGAAAAAAAAAATAAAAATAATAAAAAATATAGCTGCGAGCAGCGATTGCGGGCCCAAGCCGGTGGCACCGCCACCCTGGTGCCTTTAGTTACACTAAAGCCACCGGGGTGGCGGTGTCACCGGCTTGGGCCCTCCATCGCTGCTCGCAGCTATATTTATATATATATATATATATATATATATGTATGCCAGTTGGTGGCGCTATAACTTTGACTCACAATAGTTACATCCATCTGATCGGCCTCTTACCACGAACACACTGCTGAAGTTTCATCAAGATCAGTTAACGTATGCAGAAGTTATATTACTTCGTGTTTCTCTTTTCTCGCCATTGTTTCCTCGCCACGGCCAAACCGTTCGAGATATCAAAAATCTGTCCGCAATTTAGCATCCTCAATGTCTTGACTTCATGCTGACCGAGTTTGGAGGCGATTGGATGAATTCTCTAGGATGAGTACATTAAATTCCACAGCATGCGTTTTTCAAACAACCCATAATAGCCGACTTCCTGTTGGGCGGAGCTAATAACTTAAAGTGCGGAAGTTGTTCGGCCCGATGAGATCTATATGTGTACCGAGTTTCATATTAATTCATGCAAGCGTGTTTGATATATGGACCAAGTTTTCAGACTGTGTCCAAGGGGGCGCTGTTGAGCCCCCCTGCCACGCCCGGGTACCAGCTTCAGCCCGGCTCTGATGACCCTGGGTTCTGACCTGTGTGGAAAGTTTCAAGAGTTTTTGAGCACGTTAAGGGCCCCAAAAGCCCCTGAAACCTTGAAAAACAAAGATTAAATGGAATAGACAAATCCCCCCCCCCACACACACACATACACACAGAGAGAGAGAGAAAATTCTCCAGAAAATCCACATTCAAACCAAAATATCTGACTTCCTGTGGGTCTGAGGTTATGACTGTAAATTAGAAAGGTGTCCTGCTTGATGAGAACAATACACCTACCAAGTTTTATGATTCTAGGAAAAACTAAGCCCCCATTTTTGACTAAAGGTGGCGCTACTGAGCCATTCCACCACACCCGTTTCTGAAACTTTGCACATGTCTACTGTATAATAAATGTGATGTGTCTGTCGAGTTTCATGCATTTTCAAGCATGTGAAGAGTCTCAAAAGCATCCGAAAAGAATATTAAAGTTTGATGCGTTGCCACGGCAACAGTATCTAAGATATCAATAATCCTTTCACAGGTCTACATCTGCCGTGTGTCTACATTATACACATAAAGTTTTAAGCAAATCGGGTAATAATAAGAAAGTGATTTCAAAGCATTTTGAAAGTGACACACTTCCTGTTGCCAGTTGGTGGCGCTATAACTTTGACTCACAAAGGTCACATCCATGTGATCGGCAACTTACAACGAATACACTGCTAAAGTTTCAGCAAGATCAGTCAATGTATGCAGAAGTTATAACACACTTCCTGTGTCCCATTATTCGCCATAAATTTGTTTCCTCGCCACGGCCAAACCGTTCGAGATATCAAAAATCTGTTCGCAAGAATTCATCCTCAATGTCTTGACTTCATTCACACCGAGTTTGGCGGCGATCGGATGAATTCCCTAGGAGGAGTATTTCACATTCCATTGTATGCGTTTTCCAAACAACGTATAATAACCGACTTCCTGTTGGGCTTTTGTAAAACTTAGAGCACGAAAGTTGTGCGGCCCGATGAGATCTATATGTGTACTGAGTTTTATATTATTACATGCAAGCGTGTTTGATATATGGACCAAGATTTCGGACCCCATTCCAGGGGGCGCTGTCGAGCCCCCCTGCCACGCCCGGGTACCAGCTTCAGTCCGGCCCTGATGGCCGCGGGTTCTGACCTGTGTGCAAAGTTTCAAGAGTTTTTGAGCATGTTAAGGGCCCCAAAAGTGGCAAAAAGGCAAAAAAAAAAAATAATGAAGAAAAAAAAAAAAAAAAAAAAAAAAATCCTTACGAAAACAATAGGGCCTCCGCCCTTTCAGGGCTTGGGCCCTAATAATCCTAACGAAAACAATAGGGCCTTCGCCCTTTCAGGGCTTGGGCCCTAATAATCCTACCGTAAACAATAGGGCTTTCGCCCTTTCAGGGCTTGGGCCCTAAAAATAATCCTAACGAAAACAATAGGGCCTTCGCCCTTTCAGGGCTTGGGCCCTAAAAATAATCCTAACGAAAACAATAGGGCCTTCGCCCTTTCAAGGCTTGGGCCCTAACTAAAAGAAAACTCACCATAATAACAATCCTAGGTTAGCTGTATAAATGACAAATGAGCGTCCGTCTCAAAGCTGCGCCGGACGGCGGACAGACCCTTAAAAAAAACGGACTGTCCGTCTAGCCGGACATGGCCATATTAGCCTATTAGCAGCTAGTTAGCTATAGCTTGTTTCAAAACTACTTTTCTTGCATGGAAATTTGAAATAGTTAGGGAACATTTCATACATATCGAAGTGCCATTTACTTAAATAATGCAAATTCAATCGTAAATATGCCTTTTGACGACCTCAATATCAGCGGTTCAAAATGTGATCTGATTTCTAATTTGCGATTGGTAGGCTATTATGTAGTTTAAACGACCCAGGCTCAAAATAGCGTTCCCATCAGTAATCAAGCTAACGACCTATAACTAAGACAATTAAACTAAACTTTATGTGGTTTATATCTCACCGTTTGATGTTATATAAATCAACTTACTTGGAGCAGTGCAAAGTTGCGTGTCCTGTCCGTCGTCCTCAGCTCTTGAAAGGGCGGGCAGAAGCATCTCCGACCGTTACTTCTACAACCCAATGCGTTGGGTTGACATTTATAAACCAACGTTGGGTCAAACTGACCCAACCCTAGATCCAACTGCCTCAACCCAACATTTGGGTTAGGGAAACAACCCAGCGCTTTTTAGAGTGTGCTGTTACACTTATTGATTAGATCATACATGCATTTTAATGTGTATAGGAGTGCATAATTAATGCATTAAAATACTTTTATAATGCAATATGTATGAAAGCTTTAAATAAAGTGTTACTGATATTGTTTTATAATGATTTAATCTAAAACTAGAGCAGCATTATTCCTCTGCTGTTAAACTTACACAACACACTCAGTCAAAGTCAAACATCAGGAACATGCTCTTATGATGTCCTCATAAAACGGTGTCCTCATAAAACTGGTGTAAAGCTACACACAACCTGACACACTGTAATGAAAACACATGTAATGTGATGCATAAAAGCCGTGAACATTACCTTGTGGTAGCATTTAAATATTGAAATATTGATTTGAAAACTTTAACTATTTTGTAATCTTGTATATTATCTCAAATCAATATTTCATGTGCAAATATTTATTGATAGGTAGCTGTGTATCAGGACCCTTATTATCCTGTCAGTTTATTTTGTATTAATTACTGACTGACTGTACATTATCCTTTATATATTCCATTTATAATGCTTTTTTTAAACTCTTAGGTGAAGTGTTTCTGTATGTAACGTTTAATTTCATATTCTCAGATGAGCCATAAGAGCCAGTGGTCCTCAGGCAGTGATTGTGCTGCTCTGACTGTGGGACTAGACAAGGTAAGTGAGAGTTGTGCTGGAAGAGAACGAGCAAACGAAGCAGAGACATCTGTGAGATCTAGTGTTCACACATTTACACCACTGTTTCATGTCTAATGCTATGTTTTGTAGACTCTCTGTGAGGTTGAACCCTCCACTCTCGAAATGAAGAGTCCGTCCCCGTCCCAGTCAGAAGCCAGAGATGTACAGAAGGTATTGTTTTTTTGGAAATCAAATTAGGGATACAGCAATATGAACATTTGGGCCGATAACTGATCATTCTTTATATTCGAAAGCCGATATCTGATATATTAGCCGATGAATCTAAATCCAAAATTTGATATACTTTGAAAGCCTGATTACAAAAACGAAACGCACATCATTTAAAGCCAATGTCCCAAACACTTCACCATAAATCAAACATATACAGTACAGTGGCCTAATGTAAGATTCCTTAACTTTTAAAATGAATTTTACATTCATATTTCCAACTTTCTTTATAAAAAAATGACAACACTTTACAAAAAGGTTTCATCTTGTTAGTATTAGTTAACATGTACTAACAATGAATGAACAATACTTTTACAGGATTTACTTAACGTTTATCTTACTTAACGTTAATCTCAACATTTTCCAAGACATTTTAGGATCCAGTGTTGTATCTGTTAATTTAATACACTGTGAACGAACATGAATTCGCATATTTTATTAACTCACATTAACAAAAGTTTTTCAATATGAAAAGCAATTTCACCAAATGACTTGAATAGCTCTATTTGGAAATAATTAATCATTCTAGAATGATTAGTGTGATTTTGTAGGGGTTTGCATCTGCATAGAAAATAATAAATTGCAAGCAGAGATAAAAAAAAATGAACAAAGATGTGAAATAAACAATGCCTCATATGTTCCAGGTAAGTCTACAGCATTTAGGTACAGAACTTGAGTAATCAACTGTAAAATAACACGGCAGAGTCTTTACATAGCCTGACTTCACAGAGGCCTATACTGCAATGTCACTACCACAGATGGGTATGAATGATAAAGCAATACATTGTGCAGCCCTACAAGTTAATGTTCATGGCTTTAATGCTTCACATTACATGCATGTTCATTACAGTGTGTCAGGTGTGTGTGTGTCTTACACCTGTTTTATGAGGACACCGTTTTATGAGGACATCATAAGAGCAATGTCCTGATGTTTGACTTGACTGTAGAATCTCAGTGTGTTGTGTAAGTTTGACAGAATCCTGGTCTATGAGGACACTAGTTTTACCGGGACACACATATGGAATATTAGGATCGATACTGATAACCCATAATTCACAGCTCATTGTGGCTAATACCAATAGCGAAAACTATTTGTGCTTGTCAGATTAAATATAATCATTGAAGAAGTTGGTAAAAAATAGCAACCTCTGTTTGGCTTTCAATAAGTGATACTAAAATTAGTATATTTATTTGTCTTTTTTATATATTTTTACTACTTTTTTTTTCAGATGATAACTCTGAAGAATCAGATGAAACCTGAACAAGATACAGCAACTCTAAAGGTATCCAATAAGTTAATGTAATAACTCTGTTTCCTCAGAAACAGATTATTTGCCACTGTTATCAGTCCCTGAATTATGATTGTGTGTGTAAGAAGTGAGTCACGATCACTTACTGTGCATCTAGCACAGGCGCAATGTCTCGTATCACTCTCATACATACACACACTTGAACTCAGTGCCGTCCAAATGTATCTAGTTACCAGTGTCCCAGTAAAACTAGTGTCCTCATAGACCAGGATTCTGTCAAACTTACACAACACACTCAGTCAAAGTCAAACATCAGGATCATGTCCTTATGATGTCCTCATAAATCTAGTGTCCTCATAGACCAGTATTCTGTCAAACTTACACAACACACTCAGTCAAAGTCAAACATCAGGATCATGTCCTTATGATGTCCTCATAAATCTAGTGTCCTCATAGACCAGGATTCTGTCAAACTTACACAACACACTCAGTCAAAGTCAAACATCAGGATCATGTCCTTATGATGTCCTCATAAATCTAGTGTCCTCATAGACCAGGATTCTGTCTAACTTACACAACACACTGAGATTCTTCTGTCAAGTCAAACATCAGGAACATGCTCTTATGATGTCCTCATAAAACGGTGTCCTCATAAAACTGGTGTAAAGCTACACACAACCTGACACACTGTAATGAAAACACATGTGATGTGATGCATAAAAGCCGTGAACATTACCTTGTGGTAGCATTTAAATATTGAAATATTGATTTGAAAACTTTAACTATTTTGTAATCTTATATATTATCTCAAATCAGTATTTCATGTGCAAATATTTATTAATAGGTAGCTGTGTATCAGGACCCTTATTATCCTGTCAGTTTATTTTGTATTAATTACTGACTGACTGTACATTATCCTTTATATATTCCATTTATAATGCTTTTTTTAAACTCTTAGGTGAAGTGTTTCTGTATGTAACGCTTAATTTCATATTCTCAGATGAGCCATAAGAGCCAGTGGTCATCAGGCAGAGATTGTGCTGCTCTGACTGTGGGACTAGACAAGGTAAGTGAGAGTTGTGCTGGAAGAGAACGAGCAAACGAAGCAGAGACATCTGTGAGATCTAGTGTTCACACATTTACACCACTGTTTCATGTCTAATGCTATGTTTTGTAGACTCTCTGTGAGGTTGAACCCTCCACTCTCGAAATGAAGAGTCCGTCCCCGTCCCAGTCAGAAGTCAGAGATGTACAGAAGGTAGTGTTTTGTTTTTTGTTTTTGGAAATCAAATTAGGGATACAGCGATATGAACATTTGGGCCGATTTCGATAACTGATCATTCTTTATATTCGAAAGCCGATATCTGATATATTAGCCGATGAATCTAAATCCAAAATTTGATATACTTTGAAAGCCTGATTACAAAAACGAAATGCACATCATTTAAAGTCGGCATGAAATCAAATTTGACAAATCTTCTTTTTATATGTAATATTGTAGTGTTTATTATAAATGATTTATCTGTGCACTTCATTATTTTTTTCAAAATTCATGTACCCTTATAATCTTTAATCAAATACATTACCCTTCCCTCCCCCCTCGAAACGACCTCTCTTCTCTTTTGGTCACGTGCCATGGTGAAAGGGTGCGGCCAGAGCCCATGAGGGTGCGGCTATCGGCGTTTGTCTCGTTTCGCGGGAGGCTCATATAAATATGGTCTGATTCCTGCCTGAAAATTTAGCTGCTTGTCCTCGTTCTCGTCGCTGGGCTCCTCAATAAAAAAATCCTTCATGTGAGGGTAACGGTGGGGGAGTCCGGTGGAGAGAAATCCTCCACAACTGAATGTAAACTGGCATTCAAATCTGCCTCCATTTTGTTTGCAACGCCCAACCTCCAACGATCCAATCAATTCCCGAAGGACGAAATCAAGCCCCGCCCTACATTTTTTTTCTAATTTCAGAAGCAGTTTCACTCGGATATACATCACAACAAGGAAAAAATGACAATCTCAACTTACGTTTCATGCCGACTTTAAAGCCAATGTCTCAAACACTTCAACATAAATCAAACATATACAGTACAGTGGCCTAGTTTGAACCAGTGTAAGGTTTCTTAGCTTCTAAAATTAATTTTACATTCATATTTCCAACTTTCTTTATAAAAAAATGGCAATACTTTATAAAAAGGTTTCATCTTGTTAGTATTAGTTAACATGAACTAACAATGAATGAACAATACTTCTACATGATTTACTTAATGTTTATCTTACTTAACGGTAATCTCAACATTTTCCAAGACATTTTAGGATCCAGTGTTGTATCTGTTAATTTAATGCACTGTGAACTAACATGAACTCGCATATTTTATTAACTCACATTAACAAAAGTTTTTCTCTCTGTTAGTTCATGTTAGTTAATGCAATAACATATGTATTGTGAAGTTTTACCAAAACATCTATTGCCTTAATAATAATAATAATAATAATAAATCAAATGAAATTAAAATGCAAACAAGTTATTAGACAACATTAAACTTAAAATGAAATGGCATAAAGAGCTGAAGGAACACCCCTAAACTGAGGCTTTGTTAGATGGTTTTAGCTCAACGGAACACAACCTATATATGATAAATTAGATATTTATACAAAATAAACACAATATTACAACTTATACTTGCACAAAATCATGCACAGATTAACTTGAGCTATTATTAATAGTAATCAACTATTACATAGTGAAACTCCTGTTGTGGATGCGCTCCTCCCAGGACAACACACTGAAACACAGCAACTAAACCCAAAGAATTCACAACGTTTTTAATGCAATAGTTTGCTCATTATAGTGTTATGTATATATGACAGTCCCAATCATAATTAATGTTCTGCTGACCACCGGTAGGCCTACAGTGAAGTGTTTACTGCAGCACTCATTAACTCAGCCAAATGCATCCTATATGAGATAAATCAGATATATAACAAAAATAAAAAATATTACAACTTACAATTCCACAAGCGAACTCTCCCTGTAACAATGCACTGATTTCACAGATTTGTGATTCAAACATTTCAAAACCATCATGGTGAACAGCGCACATCTGAAGCTGAAGGAAGTAATCCATTATTTATTAGTGTTAATATAGCGGCTTAATTTTCTTATCGGATTGACAACGATAACATTAATAATGAGCATTTATTTTCATGCATCCCTGATTGGTTATGACCATATATTTATAGGGTTTTAACTTTATACTTGATTACAACTCATCTCATTAATTTGATCAGTATTAATACTGAGTGGTTTGAAATGTCCCATTATACCTGAATTAGTTTGGTGTCATCAGCCTTCTTTTGCTCAAGTATATCATTGATAATGTGAAATTGTTTTAATTTTATGTTTTATGACTGTGATCAGTCAGTGTTAATGGAGTCAAGTATCTGTGCTGCTTCATTTGGAGAATCTCTGAATCCTTTGTCTCTAATAGATGTTTGTTTTTTTCTTTCTTTACCTTGCTTTCAGGTGAGCCCTGAGAAGGAACAATCATCATTGGAGGATCAAGACTGTGTTGAGATGGTAATAAAAAGAGCATTGCATCATTTTAGGAAATGCTAGTCTAGTAAGAACTTTTTCACATCATCTTTGGGGCTGTTTTACACCTGGTCATTTCATTGTCAAAACAATTCCATTTACACTTGGCCACATAAATGTGTCTTCACAAAACGGACATAAATCCGATCTTCAATTCCCGCGCTATATCAGATTTAACGGTGTTCACGTCATCGAAAGCTACCGCTATGAGCAGCATTTTTTTGTATCATCAGCTAATTTTAAGATCAATAGGAGAGAGAGTAGCATCAGCACTGGTAAAATCATTTATTCTCACTACTTTTAATGAAGATGACTGTGTGTTGAGCATCTGCGACTTACTTTAATTTATTTTTAGTTTGTATTTTGTGCATCAGCATGCTGAAGAGATCCTCAGCTACTCATCTGCAGTGATGCGTGTTGCAGAAGCGCTGTCATATCTCACTATAACGTGTCATATAGCCTAAAATACGCTCTCACCTGTTTATTATTTGGCATTTTTGGGAGGAGTAAAATTCATAGTGTTACCATTAATTACCTTTACTCTAGTGACCCACCACAGTCTAATCTGTCCCTCCACAGTTTGAACCAAAAGAACCGAAAATATTTTTTCGCCTCATAATAACATAAATTGTCTTTGTTTTTTGCGCAATTGCTTTGGCAAAGCATCTCTCAAACATACTAAAATCAAAAGCACAATATGGCTTAACCTGTTAAGCTGCAACCCCACTTTTGAAAAATCCCCAGAAATGACATACCCAAACTGAAACAGATACAGTTCATGAACCCTTTGCACTAAAAGCACAAGTATGATCTCATTTGAAAGCTGACACCTGGTAGTTTATTGTAAATGTAGAATTAATTATTGTCATAATGATTTTTTTTTTTTTAAATAGCTTCAAAGTTTTGTAAAGTTATTAGAATTTTTTTTTTATGAAACATATTAATGAAAATAAAATTGAAGTTGGCACTGGAGCAATCTAGAAATGCACTACAGCTAAAGCCACATGTCTGACCATGTTATATTTAAAATATGAAGATAATAAGTCTAAAACTCTGTATTTAGTTAAATGTTTTTCAAGATCATGTCATGACTTTATTTTGATTAGGCTACTCTAAAAATGCTACTGATGTTTAGTCGTCGTCTAAGCATCCATTCAGTCTTTTGTCTCTATTGTTTTGTGGTGCAAACGAGCCCCATTCAGTCTCAGTCTCCCCCTGCACACATTCACACTTCTCCAGACTGGTTATGGCTCGAAATATGCATTTCTTTTGTCTGCATTATAGTTACTAACGACTGGCTATTCACAGGGTTTTAATCCCTAATTTCTTTTATCAAAGTTCTCACTTCACATTTGAAGTGCACTAAATAGTGGTCAAATGCACTAAAACATATCAGTAAGCATTCTTATTTAGAACAAAATTCATAAAAGAATAACCCCTGGTGGCAGGTGCACCTGGGCTAGCTAGCATGTTAGCTTAGCACACCATCAATACACGACCATTTATGAGATTAAAACCATGTTTGTGCTCCAAACTTACTTCATAACGCAATCGAGTGTTTTAAATAATCTTCTGTGATATAATTTGGCTTCAGATAAAAAAAAAATCAGACAGAAAACATTATTTATAGTTTTATGCACGATGATAAAGTCTATATCGATTAGCATTACATTATAAATATAATATAAAATATAAAATACCTGGCATGGCTTGAAGAACACAGGCAAATCAAATATCATAGCAAACATGTTTATTGTCTTCAAAACATCTTTGATCTGCATATTACAGCGATCTCTGTAGCTTTGTGTGTAGCAGTGACGTCCTGGAATGTCACATGATTATGGCTCTTCTTCATGTCCCATATATGGATTATTTTTTGTGCATATAGCGCCCTCAGGCTATTGGTATGAAGTGAAAACACTGCACATCTCAGTAAGAAGCGATCATAATGATTACATCGACGCATTTGGGTATAAATTCAATAAATATTATTCCTGTCTTTAGAAATATGACGTGAATCTATGAGAATATATCAATATTTCTCCAAGTTTGCACATTTTTGAGCTAAAAGCCCTGACGGACGTTGTTTTGTGTATCGCTGTCATGACGACAGCACGGGAGTTTTTTATGAATGGAAGCGGCTGACGTGCATAATTCATATTAAAGGTATCGACTCATTTTTTCATTTCATAACTCCTGACACAAATTAAGACATAACTGTCACTATAAGTTTCTCAGAATACAATAGTGGTCAAATACTGAAACTTGAGTATTATATCTTTTTAATGATGTATAGTTTGTCAAGGTATAACATTAAATCTGATAGTAACTTTGAACTATATAAATAAAAAAACGCTTCAGTGCGCCCACGCACTGGTGAAGCTTAACAGGTTAATGCCCTTATCAAATCGCAAAAGACGATAAGAAAGTAAGTCTGTAGTCTGTTGTGCTGCGTGTTTCAAACTGAAGAGCACACTTTGCTCGCTCGATCAGCTCATGATCTGGCTTTTTCCATGCCTCGTTTCACAGGGAATGAATGCAGTGAACTCCATCTCTGCATGTGCCATAAGTTTAACATGCATTTGGGAACGCAACCAGCACCAGTTACTCTCTATTTTCACATTCGCATTATATCCACATTTTTTGTAGTAATACAATTTTGCAATAAGATGCGTTTATAAACCTGTTTTCACTTAAACTGCAGGTTTCTGCCAGTATAACAGCTTAAGTGAAGAAATTAAGAAAGTATTATAACCTCTTATTGTAAAATAATATACTCATTATAAAATATTAATTTTTCATTGACAGTATTAGTATATCACTGTCTAGGCGATACTTCTAATAATAGTGATCTTAGTGAAGTATTATAGTTGTTATTAATATGATTATTATTATTAAACGGTGCCATTTGTCATGTTTCATAAATGACTTCTGAATACAGGTTAAACTGAAGATGTTCTTGTTTTAAATGTCTCTTTTTCTTTAAGATGAGATCAGTATGACGGACTCTGATGCCAGTGATCCTGATGAAAGCGGTTCTGAAGGTGATGTTCCTGCTGGAGCTGCAGGCGTCTCCAGTAATGTTGGTATGTGTCAACTAATGCTGGGTACACATCAAAAGATTTTTTACATCTTATAAGATTTTCAAAATGTGATAGACCACAAACATGAGGACAAAAAATCCTAGATTTAACCGTTTTGCTCCTATAGTGTGTGGTGTGCCATGATGTGAAAAGGCCGTTAGGGTTGGGTATCATTTAAATTTTAACGATTCCGATTCTGCTTATCGAATCCGGTTCTTAACGATTCTTGGTTTCGATTCCAATATTTATTGGAGAGAAAAAAGAGAGCAAATACTTTTTTCTACCTTTTATTCTTGTTACATTTAGGCTATTACCAGTAAAACTGTGACAATGCATCTTAATTTACAATATACTGTATATATATAACACTTTAAGGAATTATAGACTCGACTCGTATTAATTGTCTGATGTATTTATTCATGATCTCTATTTTAAACAAAACTGGTTCTCATTTTATCCAGAATTATGCGGCTCTAGTTTGTCTTTCTTGCATGTGATACAATTCGCTGTATTTTCATCTTTTTTTGAAAAGCTTAACCAAACTTTTGAACGTCTGCTGCGCTCCGCCATCGTAAATATAACGTACAGCGCATGTGCGGCAGGCAGGTCCTGGCAGATCAATACAACTGTAAACAAATGCTCACTGCCATTCACCTCGCGCATGTGAGCATCACCAAAGTAAGGAATCGATAAGCGGAATCGAAGTGCGCGCGTCTTATCGAATCCCCGGTTTTTGGCATTTTGGAACCGGTTCTAGATACCCAACCCTAAAGACCATGCAACCAGAGTCTCAACTGTTAACACTCTAGAGACCTCAGAATAAGCATGGCGGACGATATGCAGGAAGCAATTGCGATGATAGTGTTTGGAAAAGTTTTACACAACACGTTGTGTAAACATTTGTGCCACAAATCAACAAGCTGATCCTCCATCTCTGCTGTCCACATCAATTTCAGTTTGTGCTGCGCCATGACTGCGTTTGTTATGCTTCCATCTTCCTTCATCTCGCTTTCTGATTGGATATTGTTTCCTTTCACGTGATCTCCAGAGCATGCGCGCGTTTGTCCTCGGGCTTCCCCCCACATTTCAGGATTTCTGATCGTAAATATTCAACATGTTGAATATTTGCGATTCGCGATCAGGTTCGGACACTCTTAACACACCTCACACCAAGGGAAAATCTGATAAGATAATCTATAACCATCAAGATAATCGGAACACAGCTAGGATTGTCAGAAGGGGGAAAATCGGCCCAAAATCAGCCTGATTATCTTTTGGTGTGTACCCAGCATAACAAGTTTGTGTTTATGAACATGTTTATTATTATTTTAAACCAATATATATTGTAGTGCAATTTTACGTTAGTATTTTCACCAAAGAAAAATGGTTTTAAGCCAGTTATATACACTGAACAAAATTATAGATCTAACTCAAAGTTCTAAGACTTTTTCTATGTACCCAAAAGGCCAATTTCTCTCAAATATTGTTCACAAATCTGTCTAAATCTGTGTTAGTGAGCACTTCTCCTTTGCCGAGTTAATCCATCCACCTCACAGGTGTGGCATATCAAGATACTGATTAGACAGCATGATTATTGCACAGGTGTGCCTTAGGCTGGCCACAATAAAAGGACACTCTAAAATGTGCAGTTTTATCACACAGCACAATGCCACAGATGTTGCAAGTTTTGAGGGAGCGTGCAATTGGCATGCTGACCAATTGCAGGAATGTCCACCTGCTGTTGCCCATGAATTGAATGTTAATTTCTCTACCATAAGCCGTCTCCAAAGGCTTTTCAGAGAATTTGGCAGTACATCCAACCGGCCTCACAACTGCAGACCACGTGTAACCACACCAGCCCAGGACTTCCACATCCAGCATCTTCACCTCCAACACCGTCTGAGGCCAGCCACCCGGACAGCTGCTGCAACAATCGGTTTGCATAACCAAAGAATTTCTGCACAAACTGTCAAAAACCGTCTCAGGGAAGCTCATCTGCATGCTCATCGTCCTCATCGGGGTCTCGACCTGCAGTTGGTCGTTGTAAACGACCTGCGTGGGCAAATGCTCACATTCGATGGCGTCTGGCACTTTGGAGAGGTGTTCTCTTCACGGATGAATCCCGGTTTTCACTGTACAGGGCAGATGGTAGACAGCGTGTATGGCATCATGTGGGTGAGCGGTTTACTGATGTCGACGTTGGGGATCGAGTGGCCCATGGTGGGGTTATGGTATGTGCAGGCGTATGTTATGGACAACGAACGCAGGTGCATTTTATTGATGGCACTTTGAATGCACAGAGATACCGTGATGAGATCCTAAGGCCTATTGTTGTGCCATTCATCCACGACCATCACCTCATGTTGCAGCATGATAATGCACGGCCCCATTCTGCAAAGATCTGTACACAATTCCTGGAAGCTGAAAACATCCCAGTTCTTGCAGGGCCAGCATACTCACCGGACATGTCACCCATTGAGCATGTTTGGGATGCTCTGAATCGGCGTATACGACAGCGTGTTCCAGGTCCTGCCAATATCCAGCAACTTCACACAGCCATTGAAGAGGAGTGGACCAACATTCCACAGGCCACAATCAACAACCTGATCAACTCTATGCGAAGGAGATGTGTTGCACTGCGTGAGGCAAATGATGGTCACACCAGATAATGACTTGTTTCCAGACCCCCGACACCCCACACCCCCCGACACCACACAAAACTGCACATTTTAGAGTGGTCTTTTATTGTGGCCAGCCTAAGGCACACCTGTGCAATCATCATGCTGTCTAATCAGTATCTTGATATGCCACACCTGTGAGGTAGATGGATTATCTCGGCAAAGGAGAAGTGCTCACTAACACAGATTTAGACAGATTTGTGAACAATATTTGAGAGAAATAGGCCTTTTGTGTACATAGAAAAAGTCTTAGAACTTTTAGTTCAGCTCATGAAAAATGGGGGCAAAAACAAAAGCGTTTAGAATTTTGTTCATAGTGTATGTATATATATATCATACTATAGTGTGCCAGTAGATATCAAATTACATTTCTAAACATTCCTTTTGCCATTAATTGTAAAAATCAGTTATCAATAATCAGATATTATTATAAATAACAATTTTTCTAGAACAAAATTAATGGAATCAGTACCAAACCAATAAGTTTATCATGTTCATGTTGGTCAAACTTTGAAAAGGAGATGTTTAACACAACATTCAATCTCCAGAATAATGTTTTGAATGTCATTTGAAATGTAATTTTTAGATATCAGATGTATAACCAGTTTTAAGTTCTAGATGCAGGTTTGAGTTACATCGGAGTTTCTGATCTGTCTATAACTGATTTCCTACAGGTGTTCAGAAGATGCCTATCGAGAAACCACTGAAGTTCCTCAAGGTACCTGAGGTTTAAATCAGAATATGACTACCATTGTAAGTACATGAGCTCTCATATAGTTAGAGTTTACTAAAGCATGTATTCTTCTGTACAGAGAATGAACGTGAGGCAGGAATTGAAAACCTTGTGGAAAGGACAGAAAGTGTGCTGGTCAAATGCTGAAGTTACAACTGTAATTGAACATTTTAAGGCACATACACTCACCTAAAGGATTATTAGGAACACCATAGTAATACTGTGTTTGACCCCCTTCCGCCTTCAGAACTGCCTTAATTCTACGTGGCATTGATTCAACAAGGTGCTGAAAGCATTCTTTAGAAATGTTGGCCCATATTGATAGGATAGCATCTTGCAGTTGGAGATTTGTGGGATGCACATCCAGGGCACGAAGCTCCCGTTCCACCACATCCCAAAGATGCTCTATTGGGTTGAGATCTGGTGACTGTGGGGGCCATTTTAGTACAGTGAACTCATTGTCATGTTCAAGAAACCAATTTGAAATGATTCTAGCTTTGTGACATGGTGCATTATCCTGCTGGAAGTAGCCATCAGAGGATGGGTACATGGTGGTCATAAAGGGATGGACATGGTCAGAAACAACGCTCAGGTAGGCCGTGGCATTTAAACGATGCCCAATTGGCACTAAGGGGCCTAAAGTGTGCTAAGAAAACATCCCCCACACCATTACACCACCACCACCAGCCTGAACAGTGGTAACAAGGCATGATGGATCCATGTTCTCATTCTGTTTACGCCAAATTCTGACTCTACCATCTGAATGTCTCAACAGAAATCGAGACTCGTCAGACCAGGCAACATTTTTCCAGTCTTCAACTGTCCAATTTTGGTGAGCTTGTGCAAATTGTAGCCTCTTTTTCCTATTTGTAGTGGAGATGAGAGGTACCCGGTGGGGTCTTCTGCTGTTGTAGCCCATCCGCCTCAAGGTTGTGCGTGTTGTGGCTTCACAAATGCTTTGCTGCATACCTTGGTTGTAACAAGTGTTTATTTCAGTCAAAGTTGCTCTTCTATCAGCTTGAATCAGTCGGCCCATTCTCCTCTGACCTCTAGCATCAACAAGGCATTTTCGCCCACAGGACTGCCGCATACTGGATGTTTTCCCTTTTCACACCATTCTTTGTAAACCCTAGAAATGGTTGTGCGTGAAAATCCCAGTAACTGAGCAGATTGTGAAATACTCAGACCGGCCCGTCTGGCACCAACAACCATGCCACGCTCAAAATTGCTTAAATCACCTTTCTTTCCCATTCTGACATTCAGTTTGGAGTTCAGGAGATTGTCTTGACCAGGACCACACCCCTAAAAGCATTGAAGCAACTGCCATGTGATTGGTTGATTAGATAATTGCATTAATGAGAAATTGAACAGGTGTTCCTAATAATCCTTTAGGTGAGTGTATAACCAAAGGAAAACTGGCCACACTGACTGAATGCCAGCAGTGTAAGACCGCTGAGGATCCTTTCCGTGGGTTTTCAATTTCTGCCTCACTCTCATTCTCTGTACAGAAGAATACATGCTTTAGTAATCTCTAAACACATGAGAGCTTTTGTACTTACAATGATAGTTGTATTCTAATGATACTATACTCTTCTAGAGCTGATGTACAGCCCAAACTAACTTTGTTGAATACTTTTCCTGTTATCTCTTTGTCAATCTTTTCGAAGTTTTGAATGGTTCATCTGCTTGTCATTTTAATATGTCAAAACAGTAATGATACTGTATGCTTTCTGAAAGATCACACAGTTGTGCAAGTTTTATTGACCATGTTTTTAAGTTTGTGGATGTCACTTTCCCCTTAAAATGGCATGTCATGATTGTATTGCATGGTAAAACTGAAAAAACTCAATGTTTATGATGATATTATTGAAGTCATAATTAAAGCACTTCTAAAACACTTCTGTCCCTGTAATGTTGCAAGTTGTTTTGTGTATTGTATTTGAGATCCGGTACTCTTAAATCACCTTAGTCTTGGTAATACACCGTGTTGTCAGGTTTGTGTGTGTGTGTGGGCATGTACCATTAAACACACTCGTCCTTATAATGTTGGATTATGCAGTTGTGTATTGTGTCTAAGATCCAGTCCTCTTAAATCACCTTAGTCTTGGTAATACACTGTGTTGTCAGGTTTGTGTGTGTGTGTGGTCATGTACCAGTAAAACACATTGGTCCCCACCGAAATGACATATTTAGTGTATTGTAAAAAGAGTGTCCTCATAATCAAGTCGGGCCCCAAAAATCACAATTATGTCATAGGCGGGAACATTTTAGGATGGGCGGGAATGTCCTTGTGTACCACCAAAATATCATATGGTCATATTTTCTGTTCTGTTGTGTGTATAGAACATTTGAAGTCAGATTTGTGATCTGCAGATTAAAACAAAATTTTTGATATTTGTATCATCACTGTAGGGCATTAGGAAAGGGGTGTCCCCATATACCACCACCAAACTTGTTTGGGCATCAGTGTCCTTCTATACCACAAAAACGTGTGTGTGTGTGTGTGTGTGTGTGTGTGTGTGACCTTTCAATCTGCTGTGTTTGCTGCAACATTCAATAAAGCTTCTCAACAAGTTCACTTTGTGTCTGACAACATCATTCAACTAACAGATGAAGATGCAGGTGCTTTTCAGAAGGTTGATGTAGCAGTAAATGTCAAATAAAGCTCTTGGGGTTTGAGCATGGTCTCTGGAGACAGAGCTGCTCTATTCTGAGAGGATCACAATCACTCCACCCTGACAATGCAAATGGGGTTTCAGTCTCACTCTCTGATTGGTTACATGATCTGGACTGGAACACTTTCACTTCTGCTTTAGTGAAGCAGCGCAGACAAACTGATCATTGCATTTTTTTTTATGAGATAATTAACTTATATATTAAAATAGCATCATAAATCATATAAAAACATGATCACAAATCAAGAATGTAAAAGTTTGTGTGTCTCAAATGGAAAGCATCACGTCCAGACAGCAGAAGTGACTGAATGCAGTCTGTTCAGTTTGATTGACAGGATCATATATTACACCTAAAACATGATGATCATATTGAAACACTGACTCTTCATAAACAGATTTTTGTATGACTCTTTAACACTGTGTGAACACATATTTACTGTTGATGTAGTGTAAATTCTGACAGTAATAATATCCTGTATCTTCAGTCTGGACTTCACTGATGGTGGAAAATACAAACATAAATCATTACTCAAACCTGGACAACAATTGCAGAATAGTTCTCAATGAATCGGCGGTAATAACCGCAACATCCTAGGAAAGATTGTAACGTCTTCAGGTTTGTTGGCACTGGCCATGTAGTGACGGCCTCAATCTTGTTTGGATCTGCGGCGACGCCATCTGCAGACACGATGTGCCCCAGGTACTGGGCCCTTTGCAGACAGATCTGGCACTTGTCAACTGAGAGTTTCAGCCCAACTTCACCCAGACGATCTAGGACCTTGAGCAGTCTCTCTTCGTGTTCCTCGAGAGTTTTTCCAAACACTATCACGTCGCCAAGGTACGCTAGCACTTGTAAGAAGTTCTTGTCACCAACAGCCTTTTCCATTAACTTTTGAAAGGTTGCTGGAGCCCCGGTAATGCCTTGAGGCATTCGTTCGAACTGGAAAAATCCTAACGGGCAAATGAATGCCGTTTTCTCTTTGTCCTCTTCGGACATAGCTATCTGGTAGTAGCCTGAACTCAAATCCAGTACAGGGAACCCCTGACTCCCTGTTAAGGCATTCAGTGCATCTTCAGAGCATGGTGTTGTATACTGGTCAGGTATGGTTCGGCTATTCAACAGTTTGTAATATATGCACATCCTAATAGCCCCAGTCTTCTTTCCGACTACAACTATTGGGGATGCAGAGGGGCTTCGTGTCTCTGTTATGATCCCTGCCTGCAGCAGTTCTTGTAAGTGCTTTCTCCCGTCTTCGATATCTGCAGGGGCCAGCTGGCGTGATCGTTGACGGAAAGGCTGGGAATCAGAAAGTCGGACTCTGTGCTCTACTCCTCTTGCTAATCCCGCGTCATAATCTGTTCTTCCATTGCTCTGAGTTAGGAGAGTCTCCAAAGTTGATCATGCTCTCATCAAAGTCAGAGGAAGCAGTCTCCTTAGGGGGAATCGTCACAACTGAATCAATGTGGTACACACATCCAATCACTGTTTCCACGGGTATGGAAGTTTCTCTTGAAGATTCATTCTTGAATAGTATTCTCAAGCTGTTGACATCCAATGCCCTGCTGGGCACAACCATGGGATGAAAAATCACATCAGCAGGTAGACGGCTGCTGGTGATGAGTCTTTCATCACTTTTTCTCTTTGTTAATCTGGCAGTTATAACACAGTTACAGCAGCCAAACAAAATCTAAAGTTAAAACTTTAAGGGTCAAGAGCCCAACTAAAGCAAACACTGATCACCATAATGGTGGCCTAAAAAAAAGATTTTCTCCTTTGGTGATTCTGCTTGTTAACATCAGGTGTCTTCAGTACTGATCAATCATCACTCAACGAATCACTTAATTAGCTCATGAACTTTAACACTCTTGAGTGTTAATTTAACACTCATATGTTAACACATTAACACTCTTGATTGTGGAGCCAAATAAACTCCCAGAAGAGTTAGGCCCTGTCCCATTTCTCCCCCCTTAAAACTTCCACTTGGTTTTGAGTGCCCTCAAAAGTGAAGTCCCCTCAACGAGGGGAAGTGGAGTTGAAGATCTTTCCCTATGAAATGGGACACCACTATATATGCAAATTATATACAGATGGTGGACAACCAGAATGCCTATTACCGCCGCGCCAGCTGCCGCGGCGAAATCACCGCGGCGAAAATAAACCAGCCGCATTTCAAAGTCGTTCCCGAAATGACCGCCAGGTGGCGCAAAGGGACATTGCGCAAAACAGCAGCAATTGCCGTATTTTAAAATGTAAGTGGGTTAAATATAAAACCCTAAGCCTAATAGGCATATTTTCATATATATATAGGCCTATTAGGCTACAACAGAATAGAACCAAAGATAGAATCAATTTTAGAACTGAAAAAATAGAATCAAAAGTTAAAAATAGAGACGATATTAGGAGCAATGACGCTGAATATTTTACTATTATATTGAGGAATTAGATAAACGAAGAGCTCTCGTGAGCGATACAATTGCATAGTAATTTATAGTGATTTCAAAAGCAGTCCTTAAAAAAAAAAAATACATGGAGTAGTGTGGCATAATTTTTGAGAGATTACGCAGAACGCGTTTTAGTTAAGATCCTGGTTTCAATGCCCTTAATGTATAGGCTACTGCTTTAAAAAATGTCACAACGCGTTTTGAGATTGTTTTGAATTAAACATTGAAGTTTAAAATGTAGTGCTTTGGCACACCAGGCCGAGTGGCGTTACGCATTGTTCAAAAATCAGGTTTTATTCTGGCATGTTGAATTGGCGTTAGATTTTTTTTTTAGATTTATTAGATTTAGATTTTAGATTTCGTTAGATTTATTTTTCTCATAACAGCTAAAATAACTTAATATATGCCTTGTATATATATACCTACTCAATATAGGCAATAGGCATATAATAGCCTAATAAATTAGCAAAACTTGGCCACTAAATATTTAATTTTCAATTATTTTAATTATCACAATTAAAGTTTTAATTTTATTAAATTGAACAAGCGCAACAATCAGCATTTAATCAAATATTCTAAAAGATGTATTATTAATAATAATGTTATTTCAACATAATATTTCGTTTTTTCGACATATGTGTGCGTGCAACAAGCAAGATGTGCATTTGTAAATCCGGTGATGCGTGCTTGATTTTTATCAATAAACTAGTGTTTTCTGACAGTGTCGACTGCAAAGATGAAGTTGACGATCGCCATATTTGTAGTGAACGCACCTAGAGAGAAATGCACATAAAGACATAATCAGAGAGTAGCCTTTTTCTTTTCGTTTTGAATTATTTCGTTTGAAGACATTTCAAGCTTTGTGTATTTGATGTATTTATCATGTCTGTGTGAGGCATACGCTGAGTTTCGTTAAGTTAGGAGGATGAGATGCGCTCCAGCTGACGTGCAATGCAAGTGACCGCGCGGGCGCCTCCATGATTAGTGTCTGTTATATTTGCTTCTCTTACTTATTAAATCCAGGAAATTGGTTGATGAAAAATTGATTAAAATTAAGATACAATTTATAGAAAACGAAATTCACTTTAAAGAAAGGTTTTCTACTAAACAAAACTTAATGAAGTGGTCAAAATCATGTCTGACCCACTCCATATCATCTCTCGATATAATGCATCCTATCTTACTCGTGCTGTTCACTTTTCATATTCAACATAGATGGAAAAAAATAACATTATAATATTTTAACAAATATGATACTAAATGAGATTATTTAATGGCTACAACAGTATAGTAGGCCTATAGACTTTATTTGTACAAATTGCTGCACATTAATTTAATTTAATGAAACCTTGTAACGAATTCACACTGTAGGGTAGACTGTATACAGTTGAGACACCTTAAATAACTTGCGTTCGCAGCAAGCACAAGTTGTGATTTTTGCTGTGCACTTGCATATTAGTGTCAGCTGGGAAGGAAATATAGAGACCAGACCTCTTGGAACTTTAATTGAATACATAGCGTTGGTAAAGCATACTGAAATTACATCCCTACAAATTTATTAGGCCCTACTGAAAATAAATGTATCGAATTTAAGCAAAGTAGCCTAAATGTTAAGACTGTAAGCCCTTTGCTTTTTTACGTAGCCTATAAAGGACTCTTGTAGCCGACTTTGTGTTAATTTAATTTGTAGAGGATTTTTTTAACTCAAACATTAACACTGAAATAAATTAAACTAAATTATTGTAAATTTTTTGGCACACCACGACGAGTGGCGCTATGCATTGTTCTAAAGCCAGGTTTTATTCTGGCATGTTGAATTAGTGTTCGACAAACGCGGCGGCGCGTTCATTTGAATGAAGAGCGCTTCTCGCTCGTGTGAGCGAACACACACTGGAACGTTAGGCCATGTCGCAACGAGTGAATCGTGGCCGAGTGGTTGAACTTACGTTACGATCATTTAGATGACACGGGTTCGAATCCCGAACTAACTTGGACTATTGATATTTTTATATTAGCCTATTAATGCATTTTATAGTCTATTGTTGATGCAGAGAGATTTGTCTAGTTCTAAAACATAGTTTTTTGCTTATAGCCTATTTACAAAATAAAATCACCATGCATTTCCATTTTACACTAAGGAACAAATATTATACAATGACTTTACTTCTGTAGCCTATAATAATTCCAATCGTAATTTCAAAAGCAGTTCTTTAAAAAAAAATAAAAAAATAAAAAATAATAATAATATATATATATATATATATATATATATATATATATATATATATATATATATATATATGTGTGTGTGTGTGTGTGTGTGTGTGTGTATGTATGTGACGTTTAAACGACAAACAATAAAATCAGAACCAGTATTCTGTTTCGTTCATGGTTCCAGTGGCAGTAATGCATCCACGGCTTTTCAAAATGTCACAAAGCGTTTTGAGATTGTTTTGAATGAAATATTGAAGTTTATAATTAAGTGTTTTGGCACACCACGACGAGTGGCAAACTCTTTGTTTTGTTTTGCAAACTCAGCTAGCCTGTGGGGGGTTTGGAGAAGGCAATAGTTGCTTTATCGTGGGGGTGCAGGACAGAGGTGTTAATGTTCCGTCTTTCATATGGAGAGTGTCGGAGCCAGCCTGATGAGCAGGCAAAGGCAAAATTCTTTTAAGGATTAATCTCAAAATCTCCAAAAGTCCATAGCCTATGTACAGTAGGCCCTATATCTTATTAAATTATATATTGTAGTTTTATTGATTGTATTTAAAGGTTTTCCACACACAATTTCAATTTAGCAGATACAGAGCTCTTTAATTCGCGACCCACCTCGTTTTATTGTGAGGTGAATTCAGCAAGGCATGTTGTATCTTTGAAGGAACAAAAGCTATTTGTTACAGTTTTTTCTTTCGTGATTTGTGTGGATGACACACAGCGACATATACAGTATTATCAGCTGTATGGTGTTTTTTTACGCTGAAATGCTTAATTTCGAGAAAGACCCGCCGCGCGCAGAGAGGGAGACCAAACTTACTAAAAAAATATCCAGCGCGAGAGAGGCAAAGAAAAACGCCTGTTCTTAATTTATGTTGCTTTGAACTTTTTTCGTTTTGTACCGTTTTAATTTTTTAATTTAGCTGCAATTTCTTTGACAATGTTGCAAGAATAAGATTCTGTGTTTCTTATTTTGCATCACAAAGGGAATAAACTCTATCGATGGAACCCTGTTTAAATAAATAAACTGTCCCGACACTTTATTCATACCTTGAAATGTGCGATGGGTTTTCAAACTTAATTAATTTTCTTTTTCTTTTACATTTTCATTGTTTATTTTTTAATTGAAAGCAATACTGTATTGAAAGTATTTTTCTGATTTGTTCGATCTGTTTTGAAAAATGTCTTCCGTTGATATGGCCGGGTATCACTGTCAGTCATCTAAATCTCATGAATGATTCACACACACACACAAAAAATAATTTAGCAGATTCAAGACGAGCTTCATCATCTTCATTTTCTGGTGCAATCGGCTGACAGTCTTCCTTCATCAGATGTGTCGTCTTTGCAGCGGCTCAACTGGAATGTAGCAAATTTATGTTGTAATGTACAATTGATAATTAAACAAGATGATTGACTTTAATAAACAGATGCATATTTAAGCATCAAGAACGGAAAAACATAAACACTGTCGGCTACACTGAGATTCAATCTCAGATCGTTTGAAGCTCCGAGAGGCTATTGTTAATGCATTGACCACAGAGCTATAGTCTGTATAGCCTAGGTCTACTATTTTCTCTGCTTTGTTTGTTTATATTTTTACATATTCAATCAGTCTCATTTTTGTTCAAATAATGAAAAAAAGTTTTTGTTTTTTTTACAAGATCTTGCGCCATGTTTTTTTTTTGTTTTTTTTTAAATAAACAGATAGAAACTTACCTTTTAAAATGCCGCAGTTGCTGCTGTTTTGCCCTGTCACTTGCGCCATAGCCTAGTCATTTCGCGAACGACTTTGAAATTCGACTGGTTTATTTTTGCTGCGGCAGTAATAGGCATTGTGGTTGATTATTTATTAAAGAATTCAATTGATAATCATAACAACATGTAAGCCTATTTAATTCTGAATATAACAAAGAATGCTTAAACCGACTAACATCGGTTAGTAACTGCAAGTCCTGAAAATGTTTTAATTTTACGGTAAATTATTTTAATTTATTTCAGTGTTATGTTTCAGTTAATAAATCTACAAACACATTAAAATAACACAAAGTAAATGACAAGTAACCTATTGACATAGCCTTTCTAAATTATAGAAAAACTGGGCACACAAAGTTAACGTGTGTCTACTTTGTTTAAATTTAATGAATTTGAATTCGTTTAACCACAATATTTATCTTGAATTTATCTGTGACCTCAGCTCAGATTACTGCCGCGGCAGATTACGTCATAAAGAGAATAAACTGACACTTTTAAAAGTCTGTGATTACAGCGCCACTCAGCGGTAAAAGGCAGCAAATACACATCCCAATTTTGCCGCCGCGGGAACGGCGGCGGTAAAAGTCTCATTCTGGTTGTCCACCATCTGTATCTCTTAGAAACATCAGTTTTAGCCAGTGGACAGTGATGCCCATAAATGCCTTGTTCACAGCTGACCAGCAATCTGCTGTTGTGCACACAGTATCGATCTCAGACACTTCAGTCTTAAGTTCACATATGTTTTCTTTAAATTTCTTGTTTAACAGTGTCTGTACTTTTTTCTTGATGGCACCTTTTTGGATGGCTGCAACCCCTTAAATAAGTTTATGAAAGCCAGGCTTTCCACTTTACTCAAAGGCTGCAGGTCTCCGACAATATACTGCACCACCAGGTTCAGCTGCGACTGGGAGATGACAACGGAGCCGCTACAGTACGCAGTTCATGGGATTTGGGTCGAGGATCTGTCTTGACTGTCTTTTGATTTTTTATTTGCTTTCACATACCTTGAAAGGCTAGCCGGGTGCTTCAGTTCAATGTGCCGTTTCAGGATTGCTGTGGATTTCAGGATTTCTCCCATCCTCACCGACCTTGTCATAAAACTCATAAAACTCGTTTAAATGATCATACGCCTCCTTGCTACATGCTGCTGTCGCCTCCATGTTTTTTTTGTTTTGATGACGCATGCGGCGGTGCGACACTGGTGGCTGGTGTTGCCAGATTGGGTGTTTTTTCCACTACATATTAAGGCCCGTTTACGGTGTGTTTTAGCCGGGTTTTCGCCTGGAAGGCTCTTTAGAAATCTGGCACCCTATTGAACGCCCTTACGAAAAATAAGTTTATTCAAGTGTTCTATTAGTATACTTCTTTTAAACTAAAAATAAGAAAGTATACTTTCAGTCTACTTTTTATATACTTCTCAGAAATATACTTTATGTACTTCTCAGAAATATACTTCAAATTGCACTTAAGTATACTTGACTTATACTGACAGAAAAGTCTAAGTATATTTAGCCTATACTTGTTGATCAAGATATACTTAAAAGTATAATTAAGTATTCTAAGTATTTTTGGCTTGTACTTGTGTTTACTATTTTAATTGAGTAGCTTATTAAATACTTTTTTAAAAACATAATATTACACACCGTCTTATAAACTAACATGTTCAGCTTTATGTAGTAAAGTTTCGGGTGGAATAGCTTATAGAGTACATTTACATTTACATTTTACATTTATTCATTTAGCAGACGCTTTTATCCAAAGCGACTTACAAATGAGAACAATAGAAGCAGTTAAACTAGCAGTAGGACAACAAAATGCAAGTGCTATGACCCTTCTCAGTTTAAATAAACGCTTTTTTTTTTTTTTTTTTTTTTTTTTTTTTTTTTTTTTAATAGAACAGAATAGAGTAGTAGAGAGAAAGTGTTAGTATTACTGGATCAAGTGCTGTCGAAAAAGAAGTGTCTTCAGCCGTTTCTTAAAAGTGGCTATGGACTCAGCCGCTCTGGTTGAGTACGGCAGATAAATAAAATAAGCATGGAAAATAAGTTTATTCAAGTGTTAGTATACTTCTTTTCAACTAAAAAGAAGAAAGCATACTTTCAGTCTACATTTTACATACTTCTCAAAAATATACTTAATTACACTTAAGTGTACTTGACTTATACTGAGAGAAAAGTCCAAGTATATTTAGCCTATAGGCCTACTTGTACTCAATCTTTTGATCGAGATATACTTAAAATTTTAATTATTCAACGTATACTTGGCTTGTAGTTGTGTTAACTCTTTTGATCGAGTAGCCTATTAAATATACTTTTTTTACATCGTTTTTCATATACAGTCTTATGAAACTTTGTTTGAAAATATTGATTAAAATGTTGCTATAAAACAGATATGTTTCTAATTCTGCGTATCTGAATTTTTGTGTAGGCTAGTCCACTGGTAGTGTACTTTAATTAAACTTTTCCCCACCATTGACTGAATTTTCCAGCTATCCATGTTTTCACTGGTATACGTTAGGGAGCGCTATGACACATCTACAGAATCTCTGGATCAAAACACAGGAGGAGAAGAAGCTGAAACGTGATAGAAGATTGCTCACTCAAATGTAAAATAATGTGATATTAAATATTAAACAGCTTGTAAATCAAAACTGCTTAATGTTTCCAAATGAAATGAAGCGTAGGCCTAACCCATGAAGAGAAAACGACTGTGAAGCTTTGGGGGTGTTGGACTCGATCTACTCCACCTGTGTTTTGATCATCGTTCTGGATCTGATCAAGGCGTAGTCTTTGACAAAAATGTGATTTTTCTCAACTATTTTCTCAACATTTTAACAAAATGTTGCCTTTCTTTATGAAACTTACTGACACTCAAGTGTTGATAAAAAAGGATGAAGCTAGTAAAATGTTTTTAAAATTAAAGTAGAGTTAAAGGTATTTTTCAAGTATAAAAAATTACATTTGAACATAGTAGTATACTGTAGGCCTACTGAAACTGCAAAAATTGTATATAAATAGTAAACTGTAAGTATAATGTTAAGTTCACTTAAAGAAAACTTGTAGAATAAAACTACTTAACTAGTAGTTTACTGAGAGTACATTAAAAGAAAACTTGTAGAATAAAACTACTAAACTAGTAGTTTACTGAGAGTACACTAAAAGAGTAAAAATAATATATAAATGGTAGCCTGGTTAACACCAGACCCTTCTCAGTTGAAACTGAGTGTAGGGTCTGGAAAAGCTATGTAGACAAATCATTTCCAAAGGGGCGTCACCAACCGACGTAGCTCAAATTCCTCTGGGCGCAATTGGATAATCTTAAAACCAATCAGAACGATGAAGCACTGTAAACCCAGATTTTGTTTCTAATTAAACTTACGAGTAATCATTACTTATTCTTTCATGTTTAGTAAAAACATGCTATCATTACTAAACAACATTAGTTGTTTGTACTATTTAGCTGAAAGATTCATTGCACTAATCATGTTAAGCTGAGATAATGTTAAGCTTCTGTAAGGGAGGGGCGTGGCCTATTTAAACAGGTGACAGTGCGCAGAGTGTGCCATTGCAAGTTTGAACCGAAGTCGAACATTAACATCAGACATCTACAAAATATCTTGTTGAGAATCAACAGAGGTTTAGATGTTGATTATTTATTGTTTCATTTGTAGTCACCAACCATGATGGTGAAAGGTGTTGGCTTTAGTTGGGCTCTAGCCTTTGATATTTAAACATTATATTTTCTCTGGCTGCTATAACTGTGAGTTTAAAAGGCACAATAGTTATAGCAATAAGCTAAGAGTACTATGATATATAAATCTCCTTCAGCTGCGCTGTCGGCATCATGTAAATCCCTCCTCAAACGTTTATGAATGGGTTTTCTCAGGCTATATAAATGGTAAACTATAAGTATGATGCTAAGTTCACTTAAAGAATACTACTAGTTTAGTAGTTTTATACTACGAGTTTTCTTTTAATGTACTCTCAGTAAACTACTAGTTTAGAAGTTTTATACTACACATTTTCTTTAAGTGAACTTATAGTTTACCATTTATATATTATTTTTACTATTTTAGTGTACTCCAAGTAAACTTGTAGTATAAAACTACTAAACTAATAGTTTACTGAGAGTACACTAAAAGAGTAAAAATAATATATAAATGGTAAACTATAAGCATGATGTTAAGTTCACTTAAAGAAAACTTGTAGTATAAAACTACTAAACTAGTAGTTTACTGAGAGTACATTAAAAGAAAACTAGTTGTGGACTTAAAGTTTACTACTGTTACACTTATAGTACACTTAAACATATACTTTTATATACTTCAAGTGGGCCAATTTAGTCCCAAGCGGTATTAAAATAGTACACTTACAAGTTTACTACTAGTACATATTGACATTAGTATACTTACTACATAAAGTATACTTAAAAATATACTTGAACATTACTCAAGTATACTTCATAAAATGAACTTGAAGTATACTTTTTTTTCGTAAGGGCGAAGTTAAACTGAGCGTGGTGTTCACAGACATGACAATGAACGAGTTCACAGTAACGTTCATTAGACAGTAATACAGTACGTTCAGATCACGTTCGCCCAAAATATGAATGAGTTCATGAACTATCATTCAATGAATGATAAACAGAAGCTCTGAGTGCGAGCTCATTATCATAACCAATCACAGCCGTTCAACGGCTCTGGAACCAATCAGCTTTAGTCGTGTGTTACACGTGTTGTTTGAATTTAAACAAAAACTTTTTTAAGCATCTTTGGAAAATGATTTCAGTAGTACAAATGTATAATCAGAGGCGGACAGAGTACACAGCTTTATTACTTGAGTAAAAGTACAGATACCCCTTGCTAAATTTTACTCAAGTACAAGTAAAAGTACTACAGTCAGATGTCTACTCAAGTAAAAGTACTAAAGTACTTGTTTTTAAAAGTACTTGAGTACCAAGAGTACAAGAGTACATTTTCTAAATATTGCATTACTACTGCCATAGTGCTTACATTTATGTACAGAAACGTCCTACATGGAGTTATGAAAAATGTTAATGTTAATACTAGGGGTGGAACGGTACACAGAAGTCACGGTTCGGTTCATACCTCAGTTCAGACATCACGGTTCGGTACGAGTTCGGTACAATGGAGGGAAAAGCAAAACAAAAATGCAGAAGGCAATTTTTTTTTTATTGTGCATGTCTCAGGCTGTACCACCTAGTGTCATACAGTCTCTCCCCTGAGCTAGCTGCAACAGCCTGCCCTGAAGTGTGTAAAGTAAGATGTAAACAAAATAAGACAATCAGCTATAAAACTGAAAATAAAGCATCTCTTATTTATGTGCGGACGCACGAGCGCGAGGGTGCGCGGCAAAAATGTCGTCATTGTGGTGTGGGCGGTCATGCGCGTTGGGTGTGCAAGGCCACATTTTGCTTGGCGGTGTGCAGTGCACGGCTTTTAGCGCACGGCTCCGCATCCGAAGACGCACGACTTCGAGCCGAATCTGGCCGAGCATGTACATCTCACAGCACCGGCACCCAGTTCTTGCGTCTAAATTAGTTGCTTACATTAACAAAATGAGCCTACAATAGTAGACATCAGCCCTTTAAATAAAAATAAATGGCCATGTTTTATAAAAAGGTTCACAAAACTAAATAAAAATGTTTAGAAATTATGTAAGATAACGTTAATTTAGTTGTAGGTTACGTTCTCATATCCATTTTTTTTTTTCTAATGTCACAAGGAATAATCTGGTTTACTGCTTTACACGATTATTTTGCTGTGTGGTTTTGGTGTACTAAAGTGTTGTTTTACTAAAATAAACATTCACGAGTGTAGCCTACCTTACTTCAAACCACTGATTCCTGATGGTTTAGAGGACAATTACACCGAGTCGCACCCTGTCGTTTCAAAGAATATACACCGGCGAGCGCTAAGTATAAATGCCTCGTCCATTTGGGGAGGCGCGCGCACGGTCAGCGGAGGCTCGCGCTGCGGAGGCAGGCGAAAGTATAAATCATAGACAGTATAAGAAGGTATAAACAAACCTAGCTTAAGGCGGGGCTACAGATTAGGTGTCCCTAAAGAACCCGCGTATCTAACAGTAGTTCCGCATTACATTAATTAATTTGCACGCAAGTTTTATTTATTTTTATACCGTATTCTCCGTGTAAATTCATGTAGCCTACCGAACCGTGACGCCCGTACCGATTCGGTTCAATACGAATACATGTACCGTTCCACCCCTAGTTAATACCTTGGAGAATGTAAAGAAATTGAAAGTAAAATCAAGTCATTTTCATCTTTTTACCATGCTGCTTTATTTAACATTTTCACTTGCCCACAAGGCAATAGCACAATGGCAACGCTCTGACAAACCTCTGCTAGAGTTTTAATGGATTTTTTGCACCCACATTTGAACCCGACTGTGTTAAACACACCGCATACTCAAGAACATCAACGCAAATGCTCAGCTTACATTAATGTGTAATATCAGAAAAGAAAATTCAGCTAACAATTGTGTGTACATGTGAGTTTCTCTTTTTTTCATCAATCAAATCACAGGGTTCCAGACTGCGACCAAATATGCAACCATTTTATTGAGAATGTGCGAGTTCAAATTGTATGTGGTGCCATTTGTGCGAGTGCATGGTCATGTACTACTCAGTTAAATTCACGCATGAATTTTCCTGCATTGAACTTGTTTTAGCGCTCGCCAAAGTGAATTTTTGTCCCGCCAAAGTCTTATTTGATCGGTGAGTAAAGTAGATGAACTGCCGCTTGTGACAGGGCGCATGTTTAACTGAATGAACGAGCAGAGAGAGAGAGAGAGCCGGTCGCGCGCGCAGACACACTCGGTCTCTCTCGCGCACTGTCTCTCGCTTTTTCTTTTTTCCTTTTTTTTTATTTATTATTTTTTTAGAAGAAGTAACGGGTACTCACGGTTATGGATAGAAATGTAGCGGAGTAAAGAGTACAATATTTGCCTCTCAAATGTACTTGAGTAAAGTCATGAGTACTCCCCAAAAATGATACTCGAGTAAAGTACAGATCCCTCAAAATTGTACTTAAGTACTGTACTCAAGTAAATGTACTCCGTTACTGTCCGGCTCTGCGTATAATGGACAACAGCCTTTTAGATAGTAACAAGTAAACAAGTAAAAGTGAACATCATATTAATTTTAAGTATGCACATTAACCCGATCACCTGTTTAGCGTTCATGTAAACTCTACATTCAGATTCATCAATGGGAATGAATTCAGTCCGATCGAAACACAAGTTGTTCATGTAAGCATATCTGCAGAGTTTTGTCCAGCTCTTAACGCTGAATGAGCTCTTGGATGGTTAGACACATGATGGGCTAATGTAGAAAATAAATGACTTAAGGTCATTAAAAATATATTCTGGGATGAATATATTCTAATCCTGCTTTTTTGTCATTAAGGGAATCATCTTGTCTCAGTTACAAATTTGACTGGTAAATGATAAAGAATGATATTTAGACATGGTAATTTATGACTGGATGTAACTTTTGATACTTTGTGGTAAAAGTGTCTCTCCTATTGACTTCGTCCCATCAGTGTGTCTGTCATGAAAACAATAGGGAAGACCACTGACTTTATTAAACACTTACACATTAAAAACAGCTGGTGTTTCTGCTTCACTCCGCATCGCTCTCATACTGTGATCTGAAACACTGACAATAAAACATCCCAGTGTCATAATCAATATCAGCTCTAACTCTTATTTCATATCAAATAAATGACTACAGATACATTTATTTTTAAAGTCTTTAGAAACTTTGAACTAAACATTGATATTGTGTAGTTTGTGATCCTCCATCAGCAGCTGCAGTTTCTCTCAGCTGTATCAGTGCAGTCACTGTGACGTCTGACTGACAGAGGTTTTTGTACGACTCTTTATCACTGTGTGAACACTCCACCACTGTGTCCACTCTGACAGTAATAATCTCCTGTATCTTCAGTCTGGACTCCACTGATGGTCAGAGTAAAATCACTGCCAGATCCACTGCCACTGAATCTAGATGGAGTTCCAGTATAAGGTCTTGTTGCCCAATATATGAGGAGTTTAGGAGCTTCTCCAGGTTTATGTGAGTACCAGGCTAAACGATGATTACCACTACTAGATACATACACATTACTGCTGGTTTTACAGTTTATTCTGACTTCTTCTCCTGGTTGAACTGTTATTAATGGACTCTGAGTTACAGTGATCTGTCCTCTACACTCTGAAAGAAAACACAAACAAAAATGATTAATATATATTTCACATATTAAGATAATTAATAATCATTGTAAAAACTGTATTACACAAAACTTGAATAAACAGTGCAATGGTCCAGATGAAGATGTTGATTGTGTTCATTGCTGTAGTTTAGTCTTGTGTGATGATGAAGATTGTGTTGTGTTCTGCTCTCAGTCATGAAGTCAGAGGTGGAAAGAGTACTGAAAATTTGTACTCAAGTACAAGTACAGTTACATTGCTGAAATAATACTCAATTACAAGTAAAAGTACTGGGGTCAAAAAAGTACTTAAGTAAAAGTACAAATTACTCTTCTCAAAAACTACTCAGAGTACTAGTTACTAGTTACTTTTTAGCTGGCAATAGTTAATGTATTACCAATAAATATTCAACCAAATCATAGATTTATGTAGAAAATAGCTACTTTTAACACGTTTTTACCTTATTGTCGAAAGACATTAATTAGTGGTCATGATACTGGAATTTCTAACTTCAATATGACACCTTGAAATATGTCAGTATTCAGTAGGCCTAGCCTATAATTTTTAATACCATCAGGAAAACTACCACATACTAAATATTTTAATATCTACATTTTTGTCCATCCATTTTGTCAAGGCAATCATTATTTTCAAGCATCCAAAAGCACATCACTCATTGTAACAGTAATGTTTAAATGTTAAATGTTTAAACAGAATGGAAAAGTTTAATTCAAGTCTTCTGAAGAGACACGTACACTTTATACGGTGAGATTTTAATTTGGGCTTTTGTTTACATATTTCAAAATTTATCAATAACCATTACAATAATCTAACTTAAATATTTACTCACTTAGTGTATTTGTCTTTACAATAGGGTAACGTTAACTGTTGCAATAGCTCACACACAGCACAAGGAAGCTTGATTTCAAACGGAATTTAATTGGCAAAAAAGACTAGATTTTTCATAACTTTTGACAACGTTTAATTCAAGAGCATGGAGAGATTGGAGCTGGACGTCATTTGAGTCTGCAGTGAGAACCACTTGGAGAGATTCGCGAATCGCGATTGCACATGATATCAGTCCGAGAGCGCACACTCAATATCCGAGTCCAGTTCATTCGTATATTTGAGAGCTCGCGCCCAGTTTTCTGCGATTACATGAATGTGCCCTCGCATTATAATATTGCACTCGTGACATTTGCCATTAAAATATGCCATAGAAACTTGCAGGTATTAATAAAATTATGCGTAATAGGCCTACCTGCAATCCCGCGCTGAGAGGAGGCGGGTGTGTCAAACTCGCTGTCGTTGAGATGAGAAAATGAGAACGCGCAGCTGGTATTGTATCGGTGTATTGGCCAAAATGAGCATTGACAGATATTTAAGTATTGATATGTATCAAAATATAGATATTTTGACAATACTACTATGTAGATTGTTGTTTCTCCAAACTTTCAGTCCAGCCATTAATCACTCACTCAGCTCCAAGCCTCCTTCACTTATGATCAGCTCTTCAAAACCTGCTGCGACTGCGGCGGCTTTAATTCAGTCCAAATATCAGGGGTTTTATTGGTCCATTTACGATCTAATATTTTTATTGGCTACCGAAATGCCGGTCAAAGATTTGAATATCAACTCAAATTGTACTCAGTAACGAAATGTGATTTTACAAGTAGCGAAGTAGATTACTTAGTTTAATATGTACTTGAGTACAAGTAAAATTACAGATTAAAAAATATACTCAAAAAAGTACAAGTACCCAAAAAAACGACTTAATTACAGTAACGTGAGTAGTTGTAATTCGTTACTTCCACCACTGCATGAAGTGTTAAACTCACAGCACTATAAACACTCTCAGAGCACTGAAGCATGTGCTGACAATGCAAAGTGACTCTCTCTATTTAAATCATTATCCTGAAGACTGTAGATCAGTCACACACACATTTTGGTTACACTTTACAATAATGTTCATTAGTTAACATTAGTTAATGACATTAGTTAGCATGAACTAATATGTCAACATTAATACTTTAATAAAATCTTAACAACAGCTGTAATTTTATTAACTAACGTTAACAAAGATGAACAAACACAGTATCAAATGTATTGCTCATTATTTGTTCATGTTAGTTAATACAAACATACAATACATTAATACATTAATGTAATACATTACACACAAGGGTAACCAAGGAAACTAATAAGACACACCTGGGGAGACTAACCAACATGAAAAACTACTAAGAACTACAAAATATCACTAGACAGGAAATAACACACGACACAGGCTGAGATCATAACTAATATTTTGTAAGGTCGTTACACTTTCTATTGTTTATTCTGCGCTGTGCTGATTTCCCCCCACATAAATCACGTCTCATATTTAATCTCGAATTTGAGACTTTATTAATCCAGAGGGAAATTTAAGGCATCCAGTAGCTTATACAACAGATAATGTAGAACTCAAATACACACAATTTCACACACACACACACACACACACACACATATATATATATATATATATATATATATGTAAGGGATAATGTATAGGGAGCCGGTTGTTATAGCGAATAACAACCCCGACAGGCTGAACGGGATCCCGACGCGAAGCGGAGGGGTCTTGAGTCAGCCTGAAGGGGTTGTTATTCGCTATAACAACCGGCTCCCTATACATTATCCCGCTTATTACATGGCTACCTACCAAATAAATCAATAATTTGACACAAAATATTGATTTAAAAAGGAGTTTATTGATTTAAAAACGATTGTATTGCTTCCGCTAAAGAAAATAGTCCGTTCCGTCTCTGCGGTTGCGTCCATAGCAACGCTCTGTTTTTCATGGCAACGGTCTGTTATACTTCGCAGCGGTCTGTTATAAAGAATTATTACATGGCTTGGCTGAATTCTAATGTAGAATGCGGTCTGTTATTTCTTTATAACAGACCGCTGCGAAGTATAACAGACCGTTGCCATGAAAAACAGAGCGTTGCTATGGACGCGGAACGGACTATTTTCTTTGGCGGAAGCAATACAATCGTTTTTAAACCAATAAACTCCTTTTTAAAGAAATAATTAGTGTCAAATTATTTATTTATTTTGTTGGTAGCCATGTAATAAGCGGGATAATGTATAGTGAGCCGGTTGTTATAGTGAATAACAACCCCTTCAGGCTGATTCAAGATCCCTCCGCTTCGCGTCGGGATCCCGTTCAGCCTGTCGGGGTTGTTATTCACTATAACAACCGGCTCACTATACATTATCCCTTACATAACAGACCGCATTCTACATTGGAATTCAGCCAAGCCATGTAATAAATATATATAAAATCAGGGGATAATCAAGTATCACAATCAAACATGCAATAGAGGTAATATATTGCGGTGTCAATAGATGGCTTACCAGTGCTAATCAATGTTTGGTCAAGATCTTGTATTGTCAATGCAATGGTCCAGCACTCTGTAAAGTCTCCTCTAGGACATCCCAAACACTTTCAATGAATTTAAGGTCTGGACTCAGCTGTGAAAATGATTCTTCATGCTCCTCTCACCCATTCTTTTACAGTTTGAGCCTGATGAATCTTTGTCATCCTGGAATATGACCATGATGTGTTTTCCTACATGGTTGTTTAAGAAATGAAAAGCTACTCACTCCATAAATTAGGGTTAGAAGAAGGGGTTAGGTCTTATATTAGGGTCAGTCAGTCGGGCCATCTGATCATTCTGATTGGCTGTTCATCTAGCGAACCAGTGCACGAGAAAAAAACCCAGAGGTGACGAAGCAAGTAAACGACGAAGTCAAGAGGGAACACACAGAATGCTTTTCTCATTTGTTTGCATTTCTCATTCCGATTCGTGATTATGTGATAGAGATATGGCTGTCTGGAACGAGGCAAGTGAAGACGAATTGATCAGCATGATCCAGGAAAGGCAGGTTTTGTATGAGATTACGGAAAAATGTTATATCAACCGTGTGGCGAAAGCTGAACTGTGACATGAGATCGAAAATAAACTTGTCAGTTCTACCTGAAGGACTCGGGAGGCAAAATACCGTAACAAGTCTACATTTATTAACAGCCCAGCAAGCAAATATCATGATATAGAGTTCTTTGGCGTAGGCCCCGTCCGTAGCTCATAATCCGAGGGTCCAGAGTCTGCATTTCCTGCCTGAAGACGAAGGTAGGGGCGCAGCCGACCCCCAAAAATAGCTGTACGAATAATTCCACCGGGACGGAGCCCACCACGAAAGAACGGTAAAGAAAAGTATACCCACCAGTCGTGTATACTGTAGATCCTAAAACATAGAAAGAAAAAAGAGTTGACATAAAATAAGCATGATGAAACATGGAATGTGGAAAGCCTCATAGGTATGGAGTTAGAATCATGCCAAAACCTCACACACACACAGAACGTGTTTTACTCACACCCAACGATTCACAATCAAACTCAGTGTGGTTTGCAAATGCAAATGCTCACAAACGAATGCATTTTGTTCTGCAAATAAAAAAACGCACCTATCAAACAAATACAGTATGTTTTACATATACAAAGAAACGTATTTCTTCAATTACAAAAATATCCTCCTAGAGTCCTAGTACAAACTAAAATCTTTCAAGTACAAAAAAAAATCCTTCAAGTAAAAAAAAAAAAACCTTCAAGTACAAAACAAAATTCTACAAGTACGAAAAACTGTCACGTGACTTTTGGCACTAATTTTTGACACCTCTTATACTGAGGGGTGGGGTAGCCACTCCCAGACAATACGTCATGTCTGCGAGCCAATTGTCCTAATGTAATAGGACTTCTCACTTAATGCTATCGGAGAACCGGGGTTACGCAAGTAACCTATTGTTATCTTTATGCAGTATTGTTTGTCCCATAATTTTAGAGGTCCGACGGGGAAACGGTGGCGGGAATCTTTGGTTCCGCTAAGGATTGGAATCTACCACTTATTAATTGAGCATGGGTGTTCAGGGACAACGTGGCCGAGTTGCTTCTGTTACTTCCTGTTCAATGTACTGTAAATGATATCAACTGTTGCATGAGAGAGTAGATTATCTATTTTGAACAGTATGGTAAAGTGTTTCTTCTAGACTCTATATTTATGGGAAAATGTGTAAAGTGTTGTAAGTGAGTTTGTCCCTCCCCATGGGGTAATGGTGCTGGCCACCAGTATAAATGTGCTCGACTGTGTTTAATGGGGTTAGTCTGTATTTGTTGCTGCAGTGGAGAGTGTGGCCTATGTGCTGCAGGTATTTAATAACTATTGAAGTTATTAAACACCCCTGTATTCGGTAATGACGTGTTTTATATGACATTTATATCACATTTTAATTTTAACTCAATACTGAACTTTAAAATCTTAATATTTGGTAAAAGTTAACTTTAGGCCTGCACAAAAAGAAATTCCATCCTATCTACTTTATCAATTAGTGTTATGGATCTATTGTGAACAATTCACACATGCATATGTTTTTGACCTTGTAATGTAAAATATTGTAACTGGATTGAGTAAAAATAAAAACTTCTCTCTGGTGACATGCAGGACTTGCAGCTACTTCTGATGCATTGTGACTGTAATTTACATAGTTATTTATGGCTTCCTGATGACAATCCCCATACACCCTACACAACATGGGGTCTAGGGGAGGACCCCAATCGCTGTCCTGTACTGGTGGAGCCAGGATTTTTCCATAGGGGATGGCCTAGCATGGGCCAGCAAGCAGTCTGGGATGGCACAGATATTTAAATGTAAAGATATTTAAATTGTGCTGACTGTTAATGTGAACTGACTGAACCAGCATTTGGCAGGTAGTGCTGGAGGATTTGTTTTTTATCAACAAATGAGATTGTTTGTCTTAAATACTTTATCTTTTATCTCAAAGGGGGCTGCAGAGACCACTGTTCATGAGGACCTGAACATGAAGAATATGAGCATCTATGTCTGCCGTGAGCCAGATGCAGTAGGAATCATCATTGAGGGAATACCAGTCCTTACCAGTCTTGGAAATCTGGCCAAAGCATGCTGCTTACTGCTTGGGTTTGACATATGCACTTAATCTTGAGTGTCCATCCAAGCTTTCCAAAACATTTGAGGTGTTTCAAATACTTTTCGTGGGACTTGACACACTGTGCCGAAAACTAAGCCCAAGTTCATGACTCTGAAACACAAGCTCCTGGCCATGGCACTCAGACATGACTGTCACTCTGCACTTGTGAACAGCTCATTTTGAATATGGCTTGTGAATTGTTACAAAAGTGCCTGTTGACTTCATTTTAAGATGTTGTAAGATTATGTATGTACACAGAGAAAAACTGTACCGTGAAGGTGTTCCACTAACCTGCACTTTATTAGCTGAGGGCATGCTTTCTTTAATGCATGAATACAGTTGTTATTGATTGTTTATACTGTCCAGCTCATTGCTACTGTTTGGATATGGCAATGATTTAATAAATGTTGGAAATTGACATGATAGCAACTAATTATTTGAAGCCGTTTACACTTCCAAAACAAAGAAAGGGCAAATTGGTCAAAATTAATAAATCAGAGGACATTAACTATTTTTTCATTTAAATGTTACCTATTTTAATGAAGTCTAATGTGTATAATATGCTGATATTTTTGACGTTGATTGTACTTAATTTATTGGCTTTTTCTGAAAATGCTACTTAATCTTTTTGCATACATTGAAATGCATATTATTAAGTTGTCCTTACTCAAAATATCAGTTAGTTCACTAAACTTGCAACAAGTACTTGGAAAATGTTGTCTTAATTGTATTGAATTAGATCCAAGTAACAGTTTTAACACTAGTGCAAAATATATTTTTTTAAAGGAAATGGGGGTGAAATAGTAAAATTCCAATACAAATACACACCTGTGCCAACATGTATGCAGTTGGCATTAACACAGGCAAAATTATCAAAAAGCAGCATTGCTTTAATTACATGTAAACTGTGTAGCTAGAGAATAATTCTTATAGTAATGAGAATTTTCATCAGCATGTTGACTAAACTTTTGTAAGGACACACACACAGGGACCGTGTGTCTTGAACATTGTTGCGACAATGACTCTGTTTTAGGGAATTTATTAGCTCAAATGAGAGGTAATATTCATAAGATATGAATATTTATATGCCGCATACACAAATTAAATTACCACTCACGATACCACTCACAACACACAGCAGCTGTGACCCACTATGGAGTCTGGTCCAAGCACATCAAAAGTTTAGCCACTCGAGCTATTGATTATTCCCAATTTCAGATCATCCCTGCTGTTTTGATCACTTACTTAAGCCCTTTTTATTTTATTTTACTTTGATAATAATAGCTGTCAGCTATTCACTTGTCTATTCTTTCATTTATTTACATTTCCCCTCTTGTTCTAATGTGGTTCCATTTCCCATAGGGCCCAGAAAGGAACCAGAGACACCTTTATTTGTGATTTTGTTTATTTTGTTTATTTTCAACAAGTGCACTCATTTTTATTACCCTGCAACACAAGTAATCTCAATGATTACTAGGGCATGACTATAGTCCTGAGGATTGATAATAAGCATAATCTGAATAGGAAAACTGTCCTTTTCCTCCTATCCTTCACTTCGTCAAGCCCGTTGTGAACCACCAGTTAAGTCCAGAGAAATAATTTTGCCATAAGAACCATCTTAAGTAATTTATTTCTCTCGGCTTATGCCCTTTCCAGAAAATATTCTCGGAACTACACAAGTCTTAGCCTACTAACATCCACAGTGTAACCCAGGTTCAAAAACATTCGTAGTTTGAGTCAGTTTTATGAATACAGTTAGACTAAACAACCAAGAAATGTGAAGCAAATTATTAAATACAAATTATTTCTCATTAGATAAGGTTTATTTATAATATAAGGCAATGTAAATAATTGAAATAAAATATTATTTTATTTTGAGCTCTTTGTCTGTGCTGTGCAGGTGAGCAGCCAATCAACTGCGATTAGGTCAAGCTGACTCCGCCCCCTCTGGGAAGCTGCGTAGAAAGAAAGTTCGAGAGAAAACAAGAAGAGAAACGTAAGTTAGAAGCTGCGCGAAATGTTGATTTATTAAAAGTCATTTGTTGATGTTTTGTTGTGGAACGAATTGAAGTAGTTTTGGAAAAAAACTTACCTTTATCCTGTTGATCAGTGCTACTGTTGTTGCGCTGAAATCCAATGAGTAACGTTAGGCCGTCGTTGCGTCATCCGGTGGAAACCTGAAAGAAAATAGGAAATATCATTAATAAATACACAAAGGAATCGGTGAGTTAAAATGTTTATTTTAATATACATATTGAAATATGGTGATTCAGTGGTGTATTGGTGTATTTTTGAGAGGAAAAATGTTCAGTTTTGTATGAAGTAAATGCAGTGGTGTGCCGTCAGAGCCAGCAGGGCCTTCTCTGCTGGCCCTGTCAAAATAAAAAAAAATATATTTTTTCTATAATTAAATGAATGTGTGTCTGAACATGTCTAAATTCAAATAATGTCTATCAGTACGGTACGATTATATTTCCAGAAAGAATATGGTTATTTTTTGTGAGTCTGAGCTGGATTTTACATATGTCATCTAAACGCAGCTCCGTGGACCAGCACTAGTAGTATAGCTAGCCTTCCATTGAAGCTGCCGTTTTCCATTTGATCACAACTTTGACTGACGTTTTTTATCAGCCAATCAAATTGTGATGCATATGACAGAATGCCCCAGAGGCCCAGCGATGTGTCGACGGATAGCCTGCGCTGATGTCATCGACATGGGTGGGCAGATACAATACATGTTTGTGTACAATAACAATTTTCAGGAAAAATAACATTACGATGTCCAGAAATCAATTTCATTAGTACATTGGGTCATTTTGGGTACATTTGTCATTCTAGATCTACTAATTTTGTTAGTACCGAGAATTTCCACGTGACAATTGATACAATGAGTATCAATCTGGTCATGGATGCAATGAATATTTTAGGGTCATGCATTAGTCTCTCACTCCTAGTGTGCCAAAAATGTTGCAGATCCTCTGTTTAACCTGACCCTAACCAGACAGGAGACCGAAAGGACTGACAAGCCATCGCGAGGAACACTATTTCACCAAGGCTGCAGACATCCTACAGCACCAGAGCCAAACGTAACTACACCATGAGAGAAGAGGACCAACGACCCATGACCCAAGCCAGAGTTACAGCCACACCGGGCTGGTGTCATCATCTCCTTACCCCATCATAGGGGTATGAAACAGAAGGTAAACATCCTCACATAACAGATCACAGCATCCCACAAGGAGCGGACCTGTGCTCAAAGCCTCACACACCAGCTAGAGACTGAGGTTCAAACTAGATTCAACACAGCTGGACTGAGCATGCACAGGACCAGCACAGAACTGTCACCATGGCAACAACCCAAGTACCAGCCAAGCCCCTTGGAGAAGCCATGTAGGACAGCGCCCTCAACCTGCAAAACCACAGGATGACTAACGGCTGTCAACGACAACATCCTCCTCCACACCATTCACACAGGTGTCAATCGGATGCTCCACAAGGACAGCTGGACGCACCTGACTCAGAGCTACAGGAGCTGCGGACACACACAAAACAGCTCCCTGAACAGGACTCACCCGAGGAGTCCTGTAAAGTACAAGCGTCCGACTCCTTTGCCTATCCCAGCTTAGACAAGCTCACATAAGCACCACCATAAGGACGGAGCAACACTTCAATCCTTCAGACTTCTCGTGACTGAGAGGTTAAACATACCCATAGTAGCCCTGTGGTTTATACACCTAGTTTTGGAGATACCTGGTCTCCTTTGAATCTTATCCCAAAAGTTCCAGTAAGAACAAACTCCAAGTTCGGAGCAATGGTATAGTCTAACATGCGTCGGCCCGTGCCTTTCCTCAGACTCTGTACTTTAAACTTTCTTGGACGAGTGCCAGGAAGGGGGGAGCTGTTGTATTTTTTTAAAACCATAACCACGTTATCTGTGACGTCCGAAGCTTCGTTTTCACACACAACCACGTGACTGCTTCATATTCTGATTTATAAATAGCGCGAACCCCTTGTGTAGCTCCAGTGTCATTGGCTTCTTTGATAAGAATAAATCATAATACAAATATTTACATAAGTAGTTTTGTGTGCATGTTCAATTTCAGTATTAATCCACAGTTCACAAGCACTTCAACTGACCGTTCCACAATAACCTTCATTTATTTTGATCATATTCCTACACAATCCTTCACTATGAACTCATAAGACTGCTTGTGTTGATCGAAGCGCATCCCTAAAAACTGCGACAGTCCCTCGCTGTACAACACAACAGTACAGAACACAATTAGTTTATTCATTTGTACATTTATTTTTTCATACTTTTATTCACAGACTCATACATTTATTCACATTCATTAATACATAATGTAAGTAATGACGTGAAAGACTATTATTAGATTAAATATTTGTATTGCCTTATATGGTGTTTGTAACAAACTGAATTATTATTTGAAACAATCATAAATGTCTGTCGTCTGCAGATTTTCCAGCTTTGACCACGAGATGTTGTTAGTGTGCAGTGTGTTGAAAAGCTTGGAGTAATGAACCATTCTACGATACAGTTGAGGGAAAAGCCTCATTGCTTCACAAAGCTTCATTTCTCCATCACTAGCACCTGCTCTTTGCTAATCGGAGAATTTGCTTCAGTGAGAAATTGTGATTTGGGGTTATTAAACACATGAAGTTGCAGCAAAATGAAAATCACAGTTGACAGCGCTACTCTTCAGCACAATGATAACCACAGAGTTCAATAACAGAAACTCCTCTAAATGTCCAACCAGGAGCGGACTGAACATCTGGCAGACATGGCATTTCTCCGCTGGGCTGATGTGCTTTATGAGCAGATACATCTCACACTTTTGTTTCATTTTTTTTTTGTCTAAACGGCCCATAAAACTCGTACATCGGCGGCCCATTATTATTGTTGTGCTTAATTGTCGGCGCTGGGGTCTCTATGCTGGTGTAACACATCTGTCAAAAAAAGCCAGCGTAGGACTTTTTTTTTTTTTTTAGGACCGATGCAGAGAAATTGCGTGAAAAAAGAAACAGTTAATAAATTAACACTTAATACCTTAAAGCTGCAGTCTTGTAGGTCTTTTGGGTTAAAAATTAACCAAAACAATTTTTTGGAGCAAGTACATAACCAGCCAGTGTTCAAAACTCTCTGCTTGCCGTAGCTTGATTCAAAATGGTAAGCTTGTAATAATGTTTTTAACTCCAGTGGTACTGGTGGATTTCCGTGGGAAATTCGAGCATGTCTTTGCGTCATTACGTCACTTCTGTCCACATAAAGAAGGAGTCTCGGCTCGTAGATTGTAGATCTGTTAAAAAAATCTGTTAAATCTGATTCTGCTGCATAGAACTGATTGAAGAATAATATATTGATAGTTTATATTATTTTAATATAGGTTCTAATATATTATATACTTAATATATATATTATATACTTGAAAGATTTCTCATTTAAGGCCATTGCTGTTTGGAATATGTGACTGCGTATTGTCAACAATAAGCAGAAACATTCTGCATTTCCATTTTGTAGTGTGGATCATTCATTGCAACATTTATCCTCATTCTCATTTTTAAGAATCTGTTATCTTGACAAATAATTTATGCTACTGCGGGAACCCGACACATATCACTGAGAGCTGGTATCAGTTGTTCCCTTTCGTGGTCACTCCGAGTTACGTCGGATGACGACGATTGGGGTTTCGCCTAGAAGCCTATCACCTTCGAGAGTATAAAACGAGCCAATGGCAATGAAATGCCATGGGTCTGCGGAATTTGCATAGCGTATCTCCGCCCACCGCAGGGGGTATATAAGGAAGTACGCTGGCAACATGCAGATATGTTTTCGCTTCGGAGCCGAGAACTTCTCCACTCCTCAAGCCAAATATCGTGAGTTATTCTTCTCAAAGCCTTCGAGACGAGCGAGCTCTCCGGTGTTGGTGTGACGGCGTTTTCAGCGAGTGCACACGACCCTGCTGATCTGTCAGTGATCTGACAGTTAGTGTGATTTCTCCCTGTTCGCTTCAACATCCGCAGAGTTTTTCCTCTCACAAAAAGAGCATTGCACGCGGCACGTCTTTTTAAAGATGTCTCGCCCGTGCACTTCTGGTTGCGGTCGCGTTGTATTTTTCTCTGATGGGCACAATCTCTGCCTAGCGTGCTTGGGCGTTGAGCACGCTAGAGCAGCGTTTGTGGATGACTCATGTTCTCACTGCGGGAACATGACCATCTCAATACTGCGGTCGAGACTCAATGAGCTCACTAGAGTGAGAGTCCCCCCACCCACACCCCGATCTACTGACTCCACGAGAGTTAGTACTTCGGCTGGTGGCCGGGGTGACCTGAGGGTGATTGTGTGGGACACACCGCCGACATGTCCACGGTCCACACACCCCTCTCCAGTGTTGGAACCCGTGAGTGTTCAGACGGAGCGCGCTGGTCCCTCTACGGAGGTCCCACGTGTTTCGTTTGGAGCTCCAGATGAAGATGCAATGTTGATCGCTGCATCACAAGGTGGGCATGAGTCCTCGGGAAGTGAGGATTCGGCGGTGCTGCCGCCCTCGGGCGTGTCAGCATTGCCCGAGTCTGATCCCGAGCTGACGGCCATGCTTTCCCGGGCAGCCGCGGCCATTGGGCTCGAGTGGTCTCCGCCACCCGATCCAGTGCGCTCGCGGCTGGATGATTGGTTTTTGGGAGCGGCCGCTGACACTCGTCGCCGTCCAACCCCAATTCCTTTCTTCCCGGAGGTGCATGAGGAAGTCACGCAGTCCTGGAAGGCTCCCATGTCTTCCCGTGATCGTTCGTCGGCTTTCTCCGCCTTTCCTCCCCTTGATAGAGCTGATGCTTGTGGGTACACTGGGATTCCCCCGGTGGAGCGTTCTGTCGCGATGCAGCTGTGTCCGGCAGGCGCTTCATCGCGTGGTGATCCTAAGCACCCATCCAAAGCCTGTGGGTTTTCGTCTACCATGGTGGCGAAATCTTACAGAGCGGCGGGACAGGCATCTGCCTCTTTGCATGCCATGGCCATCTTGCAGGTCTACCAGGCCCAGATGTTTAGGGACATGCACGAGGGTAGGACAGACCCAGGGCTCTTCGATGAGCTGCGTGCCGCCACCGACCTCGCTCTCCGAGCGACGAAGGTGACCGCGCGCTCCCTGGGTTTGGTGATGTCCACAGCTGTGGTCCAGGAGCGTCATCACTGGCTGAACCTGGCTGATATGCGTGAGCCCGAGCGGACTCATCTGCTGGAAGCTCCCATATCCCAGGCCGGCCTTTTCGGCGGTGCCGTCGAGGACTTTGCCCAACAGTTCTCGACTGCCCAGAAGCAGACTGAGGCCATCAAACATATTCTGCCCCGACGCTCCGCTGCTGCTCAGCCTCCGGTGCAGACTCCTCAGCCTGCTCGCCGCCGAGGGCGCCCTCCCGCGGCTCCCGCCCCTCCCGCACGGGCCCAGCAGCAGCCTTCACCTGGTCCATGTCGTGGAGGAAGCCGCAGGAAAACGCGCCAGCCCTCTCCGGCCCCGCAGCCCGCGAAACGCCTGGCCAGGCGGCGCCCCTGAGACGGGCCGCTCAGGATTGGCATTCCATTCTGTTCAGGAGCTGGTAGCAGGGCCACTCCTTCCCCCGGTGGAGGGCCGGGGGAGAATCTTTTGTTCTCCAGAATCGAATTCCCCAATCCTGAGCCAACAGAGCTCGAGGGCCACAGTGCGCGCCACCCTCGGGTCCCGCCACTGTCGCCCTCCTCTGTTCCAGAGGTGCGGGATGACAGCACGCGCCGCCCACGAGCCACGCTCCTCTCATCCCCCTCTGTCGCCAGACCCCTGCCAGAGCACGCCCCCGTGGGACGCGCGCCCTCCCCTGGCCTCCTCTGGCAGGATGCGGCTAATGACCGTGCCCCCGCACAGGGCCGCTATGCCACCCTCGCCGGTGCCGGTCATTCCGCCTCGCTGCCCCACCGACGGTACGTCTGTGGTTCGTATGACCCCGCTGGTGCACTTTCTGGAGGCCTGGCTAGAGCTTCCCAGACTGTCCCGCTGGGTCGCGAGAACCATCAGGCTCGGCTACGCGATTCAGTTCGCGCGATCTCCTCCCTGCTTCAGGGGAGTCCGCTTCACTATGGTCGGTGGCAATGCCCCTGTCATGAGAGCGGAGGTCGCCACCCTACTGGCGAAGGGTGCGATAGAGATTGCCCCTCCAGCCGAGATGAAGTCCGGCTTCTACAGCCCTTACTTCATTGTACCCAAGAAGTCCTGTGGGTTTCGGCCAATCCTCGATCTGCGCGTCTTGAACCGCTCCCTTCACAGGCTGCCGTTCTAGATGCTAACGGCCAAACACATCCTCCAGTGTGTGTGGCCGCAGGATTGGTTTGCAGCGATCGACCTGAAGGACGCCTACTTCCATGTCTCCATTTTACCTCGACACAGACCGTTTCTACGGTTTGCTTTCGAGGGGCAGGCATACCAGTACGCGGTTCTCCCTTTCGGGCTAACCCTGTCTCCTCGCGTCTTTACGAAGGTCGTCGAGGCAGCCCTTGTTCCCCTCCAGGAACACGGGGTTCGCATCCTGAACTATCTCGACGACTGGCTGATCCTAGCTCACTCTCGAGACCAGGTTTGCGAACACAGGGACCTAGTGCTCCGGCACCTAGTCCGTCTGGGCCTTCGGGTCAACTGGGAGAAGAGCAAACTTTGCCCCGTGCAGAGGATCTCTTTTCTCGGTATGGAGATCGACTCGGTCGCCATGTGCGCGCAGCTTACGAGCGCGCGCGCGCAGTCACTGCTGACTTGTCTTCGTCAGTTCGAGGGCAAGAGTGTGGTTCCATTGAAACTATTTCAGAGGCTCCTGGGGCATATGGCATCCGCAGCCGCAGTAACGCCGCTCGGATTGCTTCAGCTGTGGCTTCGCGATCGAGTCCCAAGGTGGGCATGGCAACACGGCACGCTCCGGGTCTCAGTGACTCCGACCTGCCGTCAGACCTTCACCCCGTGGACGAACCTCAGTTTTCTACGGGCCGGAGAGCCCTTAGAACGAGTTTCCCGGCATGTTGTTGTGTCAACAGATGCCTCCACCACGGGCTGGGGCGCCATGTGCAATGGACATGCTGCCGCGGGCTCCTGGACAGGACCCCAGCGCCTTTGGCATGTCAATTGCCTCGAGTTGCTGGCTGTACGCCTCGCCCTGCACCGCTTCCATGCGCTGCTCAGGGGTCAGCACGTACTAGTCCGATCAGACAATACTGCGACAGTAGCGTACATCAACCATCAAGGTGGTCTACGCTCCCGCCGTATGTCGCAACTCGCTCGCCACCTCCTTATATGGAGTCAGAAGCATCTGAGGTCGCTTCGAGCCATTTATATCCCGGGAGTCCTGAACCAGGCGGCCGACGAGCTGTCTCGGCTTCGGCCTCTCGCTGGAGAATGGCGACTCCATCCCCAGTCGGTCCAGCTGATTTGGGATCAGTTTGGCGATGCACAGGTAGACCTGTTTGCCTCCCGCGACTCGTCCCACTGCGACCTGTACTATTCCCTGACCGAGGACACGCTCTGTTCGGATGCACTGGCGCACAGCTGGCCGAGGGGCCTACGCAAGTATGCGTTTCCCCCAGTGAGCCTTCTTGCGCAGACCTTGTGCAAGATCAGGGAGGACGAGGAGTTGCCCCGTACTGGCCCAACCGGACCTGGTTCTCCGAACTAGTACTCCTCGCGACAGCACCTCCCTGGCCAATTCCTCTGAGGAAGGACCTCCTTTCTCAGGGACGGGGCACCCTTTGGCACCCTCGTCCCGATCTTTGGAACCTCCACGTGTGGCTCCTCAACGGGACGAGGCAGGTTTGAGTACCTTACCACCTGCGGTGGTGGCTACCATCACTTCCGCTAGAGCATCGTCCACGAGACATGCCTATGCATTGAAGTGGAACCTCTTCGTCAACTGGTGTTCTTCTAAACATCAAGAACCCACGAAATGCCCGATCAGTGTCGTGCTTTCCTTCCTGCAAGAAGGGTTGGAGCGAAGGCTGTCTCCCTCTACCCTGAAAGTGTATGTTACCGCTATTGCCGCACATCACGATGCAGTTGATGGTAAGTCTCTGGGAAAGCATGACCTGATCATCAGGTTCCTGAGGGGAGCGAGGAGACTGAATCCTCCTCGTCCTCCCCTTGTTCCCTCTTGGGACCTCTCAGTGGTTTTAACTGCCCTGCAGAGGGTTCCATTTGAGCCTCTGCAATCAGTGGAGCTTAAGTTCCTGTCTATGAAGACAGCGCTCCTGGTTGCACTGGCCTCCATCAAGAGGGTAGGGGACCTGCAGGCATTTTCGGTTGACGAAGCGTGCCTGGAATTCGGGCCGGCTGACTCTCACGTGATCCTGAGACCCCGGCCTGGATATGTGCCCAAGGTTCCTACCACACCCTTTCGAGACCAGGTAGTGAACCTGCAAGCGCTGCCCTTGGAGTAGGCAGACCCAGCCTTGGCACTGCTCTGTCCAGTACGCGCCCTCCGTGCTTATGTAGACAGAACGCAGTGTTTCGGGAAAGGCTCTCTCGAAGCAAAGGCTATCTCACTGGATAGTGGATACCATTGCTTTGGCATACCAACAGCAAGGCCGTCAATGCCCCCTTGGTGTGAAAGCCCACTCCACTCGTAGTGTGGCTTCCTCTTGGGCTCTAGCGCATGGCGCCTCGCTAACAGACATTTGTAGAGCTGCAGGCTGGGCGACACCCAACACATTCGCGAGATTCTATAATCTCCGAGTAGAGCCAGTTTCTTCTCATGTACTCGCTTCAACCAGCCGGTGCTAGATTCTGCTCAGGTGTCTTCGCTTGCTCGCCATTCCTCTCCACGGACGGGATACGTGCGATGATATTCTCAGGTGAGTCTGATAAGCTCTGAGTTCCTCCAGCACTGGTTACGTCAACGCCTGAGTTATGCCAATCTGCCATAATGCAGCTTTTGCGCTTGACTAGGTGCCTCCATGTGCATGGTCCCCCCTCTCGGCGACCCCCACATGTGTATTCCACTGTAAGTCTCTTTTGAGCGTGTGTCTTTCCCTTGGCAAGCCACCTTGCCACCCCTGGGGTTTAAATATTCCACCTGCGGCTGGACACCCCACTGATTCCCCATATGCATTCCTCTGCATATGTGTGTCTCAAGTCCCCCCCCCCCCCCTGAATGGCTGGGCATGATTGCATATTTCTCCTGAGATATGCTTCCCAGTGTACCTTGGTATTCCTGTGTTAGGTAGGACTCCCTTCGTTCGTGCTAGTTTCACAACAGGGAGATCAGACCTAAGCAGGGCACTGGATGACAGCCGAGGTGGCGTGATTAGACTGGAACCCCAATCGTCGTCATCCAACATAACTCGGAGTGACCACGAAAGGGAACGTCTCGGTTACGGATGTAACCCTCGTTCCCTGAGTGGTAACGGAGACGTTACGTCTTCCTGCCACTTCCGCTGTATCGCTGAACAACGCCTGGGTCCAGTTTCGACTCCTCAGCGAAGACATATCTGCATGTTGCCAGCGTACTTCCTTATATACCCCCTGCGGTGGGCGGAGATACGCTATGCAAATTCCGCAGACCCATGGCATTTCATTGCCATTGGCTCGTTTTATACTCTCGAAGGTGATAGGCTTCTAGGCGAAACCCCAATCGTCGTCATCCGACGTAACGTCTCCGTTCCCACTCAGGGAACGAGGGTTACATCCGTAACCGAGACGTTTTTGGTTCACCTCGAGCTGATGGAGGAGGGTGTGGGCCCTGGAGTTGTGGCAGAGGCCGAAGAGCTCTCACAGGAGGAGGGGGAGGGCGAGCTGGGCCTGCAGGCTTTGGTGCGGGCTTTGGTGCGGGTGGTTGAGGTGCCTGACGTTTTTTGGTTGGTATCTGGGGGCTTGCAGCAAAAGAGTGGGATAGTCTGGTTCCAGCATACACCAGTTCTTCCATTTTCTGTGAGAAACACAGAAGTGGCGATGCTGGAGAGAGGGAAAACGTGTCTGGTGAAAGGGCCTGTTGCTCTGGTGTTATCGGAGGCTGTGATATGCTGTCCTGGCTTCCCTGGCTGTTTTCCAGGAAGTCGTCCTTGGGTGCTGAATCTTGGAGCAGTTCTGATATGTCTGTCTGTGGTGAGCTCTGTGGGCAGGGTTCAGCTGAGATTGTGTCCGTGAGCAGAGGTTGTTGTGGCAGAGTGGTGTTATTGTCCTTGTGTGATATGTCAACTGCATGTCCATTTTGCTGCTGAAGTGAAGTCCTGTGGTCATGGTGTCCAGGTGTGTGTGTGCTGTTCAGTGGATTGGCACAAACTGCAGAAGGATGATTAAGGGAGAAGTAGATATTGTCCTTTAGCACTCTTGAACCAAGTTTGTTTGGGTGATGGCCATCCCGATGAAACAGTTGTCGTTGACTCCAGAAAAGACTGAAGTTGTCAATGAAGTTCACTCCTTTTACATTGCAGGTTTTTTGCAGCCATGTATTAAAGGGATAGTTCACTTTGAAATTAATTTTTGATATGTTTTAGCTTACCTCAAGGGCATCCAAGATGTAGGTGTCTTTGTTTCCGCAGTAGTTTCAATTTTGATATTTTTAGGTCAAACCGTTCTTGTCTGTCAGTCCTATCATGCAGGTCGATGGTCACTGTATCAAAACACAAGCACAGAGTCCAAATTAAAACAATTCCCCATCGTCCATGTACACATTGATGGCCTAAGACACGAAACGAGCGGTTTGTGTGAGAAAACGAACAGTATTTATATCGTTGTTATCTCTTGAAAACAGCACACGTCCAAATGATCTGACGGCGCGGGCGGGTATAGATGTATGCACTAGATGTCGCTTGGCTACGGTTTCGTTCCAATGAACTGCAGTAGCCAAGGCGACATCTATGTATATATCTATACCCGCCCGCGCCGTCAGATCATTTGGACGTGTGCTGTTTTCAAGAGATAACAACGATATAAATACTGTTCGTTTTCTCACACAAACCGCTCGTTTCGTGTCTTAGGCCATCAATGTGTACTTATGATGGGGAATTGTTTCATTTGGACGATGGGGAATTGTTTTAATTTGGACTCTGTGCTTGTGTTTTGATACAGTGACCATCGACCTGCATAATAGGACTGACAGACAAGAACGGTTTGACCTAAAAATATCAAAATTGAAACTACTGCGGAAACAAAGACACCTACATCTTGGATGCCCTTGAGGTAAGCTAAAACATATAAAAAATTAATTTCAAAGTGAACTATCCCTTTAAGCCCAAGCAACCGTGAAAACCTGTTTGTTCCTCTTGCTGGGAGAGGTCCACTGATGAATGTTTGAACTTTCAGTCTTTTAAGTGTTTCAAAAAGTTCATTGAAATCCTTCTTAAGGAGTTCTGACTGCTCTTTATGAATATCATTCTTCCCCACATGAATGATGAGTCGATTTGCAGTCTTATGTTTCATCAGAATGTTCTGAAGTTCCCTGTTTACATCAGAAGTTGTTGCTTGTGGAAGGCAGCACGTAGTTGTATCCCTGCTGCTAATGTTTCTGATTATCGAATCCCCCACTATCAGAGTCCTGGGCTCGGCTGCACTCTGAGCTGAGTGCCGCTGTCTGCTCGACCTTGAGCGCCAGTTAGCATCAGTGTTAGCTACTGGCCCATTCAGTCTGTGTTCGATCACATTTATCACATTTGGGGATTCCTCATTTACATTCATTTCACGAGTTCACACTTACAAATAAGTCAGATAGAATAAATGCGTATTTGGCGTGCTGTCCGAGGAGAGGGCTCCGGGCTCGGTATTCAGCCCGAACCCAGAGTACTCCCCCCGTATTCCTGGCTGTGAAAGAACAAGCCAAGAGTGAGGAGTCGGGGTGGTGGAGGGATGCTGAAAACTGTCAAGGAAGTTAGGTGAGTTGACAGAGTGAATATATATGCTTCCTCTCATGTTGATAGGGTAGACATGGTAATTGTTTGATGAGTTGATTGATTGATTGATTGCTTGATTATTTGAACGTGCTCCTCCCGAACTTTGTTAATAAAACATCATTAGTACTTCAAATCTGTTCTCAAGATGTATAGGCAGTGGTAGGAGACCAGTGTTTGCAATCCTTGTCAGAGCTGTATCTGGGGTAGAGGATGCTACTGCGGTAATATGTGAGGCTCGTGACAATCTGATGTCTCGAGTGCCTTTGGGTCTCGCTCCTTGTTTGTGCCATCGATTAGTAAGTCGATTGGCTTGTTTCTCTACCTGTCGAGGAGTACTAGTTTCATGGGACTCACCGGTATGCTGAGGGTGTCCATGACGAAGCTCTGTTGTGTGCTCCGTCTGGTTTGGTGGTCCCGTAAGTAATTTTGTTTCAAGAACTGCAATCCTTTGTAAAAGTCTGTGGCAGTTAGTGCAGCAAGTAGATTCTTGAGGCATTTTCTCTTATCCTTGAGGCAGTTGTGTTTTCCTTTCCCGGAATGTAAGCTGGTCGGGTAAAATAATTCTGTGTTTTTGTAGTAATCCAAACTTTGTCGTATGAGCACTGTGCTGATTTGCTGAAGTTAAAATTAGGTGATAAAAGGAAATAAAAATAAATAAATAGGAGATAAAATGTAAAAGCGATAGAGCAAAGCGCGGAGCAGTAAGCAAGAGCGTCCAAACAGTAGCTGAGCAGGAAGTAATATGAAGTAATAATTAAGTTATATTTAAAGGGATACTCTACCGTTTTTTCCTATTAAACTATGTTATTCCCTTAACTAAGATGAGTTGATACATTCCTCTCTCATCTCAGTGCGTGCACTCAATCGCTCTGGCGCGCGGTGACACTCTGATAGCACTTAGCTTAGCCCAGTATATTCAATGGTATCTAACAGCAATGAATTTAGAAGTGACCAAACACATAAGAGTTTTCCCTATTTAAAAACAGTTACACAAGTAGTTATACGACCAAGTATGGTGACACAAAATAAAACGTGGTGCTTTTCTAAGCGGGTTTAAAAGGATAACTATAATGTAAGGCGTAATAGCACTTTTGGGATTACTTCGACTCGGCGCAGTAAAAAGTCACGCCTGATCCTCTTCCTCTCACTTCTGTCAATAGTGGAAAGAGGATCAGGCGTGACTTTTTACTGCGCCGAGTCGAAGTAATCCCAAAAGTGCTATTCCGCATATTTGAATCACTATAGCACTATATCAATATAAAGCACTATAATGCGTGCTGCTCCTGCACCGCATACGCACTGCAACACACACCGCATACGCACTGCAACACTCACCGCATACGCACTGCAACACACACGGCATACGCACTGCAACACACACCGCATACGCACTGCAACACACACCGCATACGCACTGCAACACACCGCATACGCACTGCAACACACACCGCATACGCACTGCAACACACACCGCATACGCACTGCAACACACACCGCATACGCACTGCAACACACACCGCATACGCACTGCAACACTCACCGCATACGCACTGCAACACACACCGCATACGCACTGCAACACACACCGCATACGCACTGCAACACACACCGCATACGCACTGCAACACTCACCGCATACGCACTGCAACACACACCGCATACGCACTGCAACACACACCGCATACGCACTGCAACACACACCGCATACGCACAACGCACTGCAACACACACCGCATACGGAGTATGTGTGAAACGGGCGTAAGCCTGAAGTAAATCATAGAGCACACGGGGAACGATGTTGGCAGTTTATGTTAATGTCTAATGTTCAGTTCTGTTGGACATTTTAGAGTTGTTTCTGTTATTGAATGTTGTGGTTTGTAGTAGCGCTTGTGCTCAGACTGTGGACTCTCAGTGTTTTATACTCACTGACATCTGACTTTATATAGTGATTCATACAGTGTGCATAATGATGAACAACACTGTTAATCCAACTAAACTGAGTTATTTTGAATAAACTCCATTAAGTTATGTAGATAATATTGTAGTGGCAAGTTTTACAGGGACAAGCAACACTCACATTTTCTCCACATTTTAGTCCAGTTTAGTGAGAGATATTATATTATATTATTATATTACATGTTTACTTACATCATAATATATGAATAAAGTCTGTGAAAGGTTTGATATTGTGTAGTTTGTGATCCTCCATCAGCAGCTGCAGTTTCTCTCAGCTGTATCAGTGCAGTCACTGTGACGTCTGACTGACAGAGGTTTGTGTACGACTCTTTATCACTGTGTGAACACTCCACCATTGTGTTCACTCTGACAGTAATAATCTCCTGTATCTTCAGTCTGGACTCCACTGATGGTCAGAGTAAAATCACTGCCAGATCCACTGCCACTGAATCTAGATGGAGTTCCAGTATAACGGGTTGTTGCTGTATATATGAGGAGTTTAGGAGCTTCTCCAGGTTTCTGTGAGTACCAGGCTAAGTAATGAGAATCACTCCAACCTCTCCACACATACACTCTACTGCTGGTTTTACAGTTTATTCTGACTTCTTCTCCTGGTTGAACTGTTATTGATGGACTCTGAGTTACAGTATACTGTCCTCTACACTCTGAAAGAAAACACAAACAAAAATGATTAATATACATTTCACATTTTAAGATAATTAATAAGCTGTATTACACAAACCTTGAATAAACAGTGCAATGGTCCAGATGAAGATGTTGATTGTGTTCATTGCTGTAGTTTAGTCTTGTGTGATGATGAAGATTGTGTTCTGTTCTGCTCTCAGTCATGAAGTGTTAAACTCACAGCACTATAAACACTCTCAGAGCACTGAAGCATGTGCTGACAATGCAAAGTAACTCTCTCTATTTAAATCATTATCCTGAAGACTGTAGATCAGTCACAAACACTTTTCGGTTACACTTTACAGGTTCATTAGTTAACATTAGTTAAATAAATTAGTTAGCATGAACTAATAATGAACTGCACTTATACAGCATTTATTAATCTTTGTTCATGTTAATTTCAACATTAATACTTTATTAAAATCTTAACATTGTTGAACAAACAATGAACAGCAGTAATTTTATTAACTAACGTTAACAAAGATGAACAAACAGTAACAAATGTATTGCTCATGGTTTGTTCATGTTAGTTAATACATACATACAATACAATACATTAATGCAATAAATTACACACAAGGGTAACCAAGGAAACGTCTCGGTTACGTATGTAACCCTCGTTCCCTGAGTAGGGAACGGAGACGTTACGTCGGATGACGACGAATGGGGTTTCGCTTAGAAAGCCTCTCACCTTCGAGTATATAAAACGAGCCAATGACAATGAAATGTCATGGGTCTGCGGAATTTGCATAGTGTATCTCTGCCCCACCTCGTGGGTATAAAGGAAGAACGCCGCAACATACAGACATGTTTCTTCGCTGAGGAGCCGAGACTGAACTCAAGCGTTCCACTTTCGTTGTCACTCCGAGTTACGTCGGATGACGACGAATGGGGTTCCCAGTGTAATCACGCCACCTCTCGACTGTCTTCCAGTGCCCTGCGTAAGTCTGAGCTCCCTGTCGTGAGACTGGCATGGACGAAGGACTCCTACTTAACACAGGAATACCAAGGTACACTGGGAAGCATATCTCAGTGGAAATAAGCAATCATGCCCAACCCGAAGGGGGGGACTTGGAATACACATATGACCCAGAAGGGCTGCATACGGAGTAACACTGGGGTGTCCAGCCGCAGGTGGAATATTTCAACCCCAGGGGTGGCAAGGTGGCTTGCCGAGGGAAAGACACATGCTCAAAGAGGCTTACAGTGGAAATACACATGTGGGGGTCGCCCAGGGGGGGAACCATGCACATGGAGGCACCTAGCCAAACGCGAAAGCTGCCGGTGGCATAACTCTGGCGTTGACGTCAACAGTGCTGGAGGAACTCAGGGCTTATGAGGCTCACCTGAGGAAATAATCGCACGTATCCCGTCCGTGGAGAGGAATGGCGAGCAAGCGAAGACACCTGAGCAGAATCTAGTACCGGCTAGTTGAAGCGAGTACATGAGAAGAAACTGGCTCTACTCGGAGATTGTAGAATCTCGCGAATGTGTTGGGTGTCGCCCAGCCTGCAGCTCTGCAGATGTCTGTTAGCGAGGCGCCATGCGCTAGAGCCCAAGAGGATGCCACACACCGAGTGGAGTGGGCCGTCACACCAAGGGGGCATGGTCGACCTTGCTGCTGGTATGCCAAAGCAATGGCGTCCACTATCCAGTGAGACAACCTTTGCTTGGAGAGAGCCTTTCCCTTCAGCTTCCCACCATAACAGACAAAGAGCTGGTCTGAGGTCCTGAAACACTGCGTTCTGTCTACGTAAGCACGGAGGGCGCGTACTGGACAGAGCAGTGCCAAGGCTGGGTCTGCCTCCTACGAGGGCAGCGCTTGCAGGTTCACCACCTGGTGGGAACCTTGGGCACATATCCAGGCCGGGGTCTCAGGATCACGTGAGAGTAGCCGGCCCGAATTCCAGGCACGCTTCGTCAACCGAAAATGCCTGCAGGTCCCCTACCCTCTTGATGGAGGCCAATGCAACCAGGAGCACTGTCTTAACTGACAGGAACTTAAGCTCCACTGATTGCAGAGGCTCAAAGGGAGCACTCTGCAGGGCAGTTAATCACTGAGAGGTCCCAAGAGGGTACGAGAGGAGGCGAGGAGGATTTAGTCTCCTCGCTCCTCTCAGGAACCTGATGATCAGATCGTGCTTTCCCAGGGACTTACCATCAACTGCATCGTGATGTGCGGCAATAGCGGCAACATACACTTTTAGGGTGGAGGGAGACAGCCTTCGCTCCAACCCTTCTTGCAGGAAGGAAAGCACGACACTGATCGGGCATTTCGTGGGTTCTTGATGTTTAGAAGAACACCAGTTGACGAAGAGGTTCCACTTCAACGCATAGGCATGCCGTGTGGACGATGCTCTAGCAGAAGTGATGGTAGCCACCACCGCTGGTGGTAGGGTACTCAAACCTACCTCGTTCCATCCAGGAGCCACACGTGGAGGCTCCAAAGATCAGGACGAGGGTGCCATAGGGTGCCCCGTCCCTGAGAAAGCAGGTCCTTCCTCAGGGGAATTGGCCAGGGAGGTGCTGTCGCGAGGAGTACTAGTTCTGAGAACCAGGTGCGGTTGTGCCAGTACGGGGCAACCAATGTTACCTGCTCCTCGTCCTCCCTGATCTTGCGCAAGGTCTGCGCAAGAAGGCTCACTGGGGGAAACGCATATTTGCAGAGGCCCCACGGCCAGCTGTGCGCCAGTGCATCCGTGCCGAGCGTGCCCTCGGTCAGGGAATAAAACAGGTCGCAATGGGACGAGTCGCGGGAGGCAAACAGGTCTACCTGTGCGTCGCCAAACTGATCCCAAATCAGCTGGACCGTCTGGGGATGGAGTCTCCATTCTCCAGCGAGAGGCCGAAACAGAGACAGCTCGTCGGCCGCCTGGTTCAGGTCTCCCGGGATATAAATGGCTCGAAGCGACCTCAGATGCTTCTGACTCCATATGAGGAGGTGGCGGGCGAGTTGTGACATACGGCGGGAGCGCAGACCACCTTGTCGATTGATGTACGCTACTGTCGCGGTATTGTCTGATCAGACTAATACGTGCTGACCCCTGAGCAACGCATGGAAGCGGTGCAGGGCGAGACGTACAGCCAGCAACTCGAGGCAATTGACATGCCAAAGGCGCTGGGGTCCTGTCCAGGAGCCCGCGGCAGCATGTCCATTGCACATGGCGCCCCAGCCCGTGGTGGAGGCATCTGTGGAGACAACAACATGCCTGGAAACTCGTTCTAAGGGCACTCCGGCCCGTAGAAAACTGAGGTTCGACCACGGGGGGAAGGTCTGACGGCAGGTCGGAGTCACTGGGACTCGGAGCGTGCCGTGTTGCCATGCCCACCTCGGGACTCGATCACGAAGCCAAAGCTGAAGCGGTCTCATATGAAGCAATCCGAGCGGCGTGACCGCGGCCGTGGATGACATATGCCCCAGGAGCCTCTGAAAAAGTTTCAGGGGAGGACCAGCGTCCCACGTGCTCTGGCAGGGGTCTGGCGACAGGGGGATGAGAGGAGCGTGGCCCGTGGGCGGCGCGTGCTGTCATCCACAACCTCTTGGGGCTCAGAGAAAGAGCATCAGTTCTTTGAACGAGATTTTCCCCCAGCCCTCCACCGGGGGAAGGAGTGGCCCTGCTACCAGCTCCTGAAGAACTGAGCCCTAACTCCAAGCTGCCCGTCTCAGGAGTGCTGCTTAGCCAGGTGTTAGCCGGCTAAGGGGCAGAGACAGGCGGTGCCAGCCTCCAGCGACCTCCTCATGCTCGGGCCATTGAAGGCCCAAGGGGAGGAGCCGCATGGAGGCGGCTTCGGCGGGAAGCAGACTAAGGAGACCACACAGATGGATTTTTGAACGTCAGTGCAGTGAACCTCAGTCCGCTTGTAGAGTGATTGAAGACTGTTGGGCGCAGTCCTCAACCCCACCGCCGACCAGGCTGCCCGTCTCAAGAGTGCTGCTTAGGCTGGCGTGTGGCAGTCTAAGGGGCGGAGACGGGCAGCGCCGCCCTCCTGCGACTTACTCCTGCGACTTACTCCTGCTCAGGGCCGGTGAAGACCCGAGGGGGAGCAGCCGCATGGAGGGGGCCTTGGCGGGAAGCAGACTAAGGAGACCGCACGGATGGATGACCATCGGCGCAGGACCCGAGTCCGCTTCAGGTGGTCGAAACCACACCGCCAAAGAGCCCAGCCCGGGACATGGGGGAGCTGAAAAAATGAATTCTCAGACTGCCCCACATCAACCTGGCTAAGCCCATGTCTGGACCACACTAGTGGACATCACCTGACCCAGGATCACGCAGGTACCGATGTCGCCTGAGCGAGGTCAGTAGTGTGCGTGGCGGAACAACCAGGCCGGGCATGGGAGGCATAGCGTCCCAGCATGGAGGCGTGGTTTAAGTTTCCGCGTTCTGCCAGGGTTGGCCAGGGAAGGACTAGCGTTCCACTGCGGCCGGTTCTGACAGAACTCCCAGGACAGCACTGCATCGAAGGCGACACACAGCACTGCATGACTGTGTCACGATAGTGACAGAGAACATACAGACCATGATTGCCTCGCGATCGAAAGCAGCGAAGGCGGAGGACGCCGCATGCCGCGGGAGTCGCGCAGGCGTCCTGATGCACGTCCGGGAAAAGCTTACAGCGCTCGGGGGGAGGGCAGTGCCACTCCAACCGATGCTTTCAGCCACCCGGGAAAGCATGGCTGACAGCTCTGGATCAGTCCCGGCAACGATGGCACTCCCGTGGGAGGCAACGCAGCCGAAACTTCATTTCCAAAGGAATCAAGCCCGCCTTGTGATGCTGTGAGTGACATGACACCATCTGCTGGAGCCCCGAATGAAAACACTGGGTCCCCGAGAGGAACCAGGCACACGGTTTGCGATGTGGAGGGGGGCGTGGCCCGAGGAATGCTCGTCGGTAATATGCCACACTAACCCTCAGATCACCCTGGCCACCAGCCAAAGTATCCCCTCTCGAGGAAGAGATAGATTGGGGTGTGGCAGAGGGGACTCTCACTCTTTACAGAGATCATTGAGTCTCGATCTATAAACATCGCGATGGTCGAGCGCTGCCGAGCGTGATTAAGCCCAACACGCGAAACAGTGCTCGTGACCGTTAGGCAGATGAATCACGCGCCCACATCCAGGAAATACACGGGCAAGCCTTCTTGAAAAAGACGTGCCGCGTGCAGCTCTTTTAGAGAGAGGAAAAAGCTCAACAGAGTGCTGAAGCGCCCAGGGAGAAACACACACACTGTCGGCAGATCACTGCACAGACCAGCAGCAGGCAATGCGATCTCGCTGGAATACGCCGTCACACAAACACACTGAATAGCCGCTCGTCTCGAAGAGTGAAGATGATTCTGGCTATAGGAGTGAAGAAATCTCTTGGCTCCGAAGCGAAAACATGTCTGTATGTTGCGGCGTTCTTCCTTTATACCCACGAGGTGGGGCGGAGATACGCTATGCAAATTCCGCAGACCCATGACATTTCATTGTCATTGGCTCGTTTTATATACTCGAAGGTGAGAGGCTTTCTAAGCGAAACCCCATTCGTCGTCATCCGACGTAACTCGGAGTGACAACGAAAGGGAACTAATAAGACACACCTGGGGAGACTAACCAACATGAAAAACTACAAAGAACTACAAAATATCACACAAGACAGGAAATAACACACAAGACAGGGGAACACAGGCTGAGATCATAACAAATATTTTGTAATGTCGTTACACTATCTATAGTTTATTCTGCGCTGTGCTGATTTCCCCCCACATAAATCACGTCTCATATTTAATCTCGAATGAAAGATCACTCTCGAAGACTTTATTAATCCAGAGGGAAATTTAAGGCATCCAGTGGCTTATACAACAGATAATGTAGAACTCAAATACACGCAATATCATATATATATATATATATATATATATATATTAGTGCTGTCAAACGATTAAAATATTTAATCGCGATTAATCACACATTTTTATCTATTCTAAATGTTCCTTGATTTCTGTTTGTCCCATTATTTTTTTTTCTCATTTTAATGCTCTTATCAACATGGAAAAGTGGACCGGATTGCTGTGTGCAATTTTTTTTTAATTGAAAACAACATTGGCATATACTGTAGTGTTCAATGTCACACTAACATTCACACTCTGAGCAAATATTTGCATCAGAGAATTCGCATCAGCTGTGTGTGTGCTTGGCCATCCAGTGGTGTTTCAGACTGGACATGCTGCGATGATCGCTCAGTTCACAATGACAAAACACACAGATCACTTTGATTTTGTCAATGGAACCATTTGGCAACTTTTTAAAAGTAAACTTTCTATTCAGAATCTTATTGCCATCCATTTCGGCGTCTCGTGCTCGCCATCCACTCAAAACGTAACGTTAGGCCGGCGACACACTGGCTTCTGTTGTGTGTCAGCTTCGTGACGTTTTCTATGTCTTTGCACACCAGAAACGTGTCTGATGCGGCGCTGCTGATAGGTGACATATGATAAGCCTCATTGGTGATATATTCGACATATGGGGAGAAAGTTGTGGAAGGCCTATACTTAATGTTAAACATAAATATATAGCAGCAAAGACAACGTCAGCAGTGTTGATGGCAAAATAGGCTACAGAATATTTCGTTCTGTATTGACAGGTGCAATATTTGAAAATCGATAATATTTTTTTTAATTACATTTATATCTGCATTTATGTCAAAACCTAAAGACCTTCAAACATCAAAATGAAAAACGGACATGCCACGCAGCCAGTGTGTCACCGGCCTTAGCCTACTACTCAGCCCAAACAAGTCAAGTCAAGTCAAGTCAAGTCATCTTCATTTATATAGCGCTTTTAACAACGTAGATTGTCTCAAAGCAGCTTTACAGAGATAAATGTATAATTTAACGTAAGATTGTTTTGGCTTTATAGCGGTTCTTTAATAAAGTTATTTTCAGCTAAAGTTAGTTTTGATTGATTCGCTTCCGTCGCAACGATCATTTGTTATTAAATTAGGGGCCGCCAAGACGACACCATTCTCTCTACACAAACTTTAAACGCGATCCTGTGAGAAACGCTGATGGCGTTCACATGCGCATTAACCCTCTGGGGACCAAAAACGCGCCGGCGCGTTTTGCTCGTTTTTTTTTTTAGCAATGAAAAATAAACACAAAATGCTCTGTTAATTTTGATCTTTAATTTTCGTGTTATACATCAATCGATCCTGTTCAGTTTCTATTTTTTTTTCTGTATACTCACAATAAAAATAAAGTGTTTTGCTTTTTGACAAATAAAGAAACTTTAACATGATGCGATTTCTGCCTTCTCTCTGTCAGTAAACTCCCATTTGAAACGCGTTCGAAAATGATCTATAACTCCGCGAAAATTCAGTCAAACAGGCAAACAGACCCACGGGCATAAAGCTTGAGATCGCATCTGTTAAATGAAGTCATTTATATAAAAAACAAATATTATCAGCTTCTGTAATCTGTATAAAAAGAGAGCGATTCCAGTCGAGCTCATTACGAGCTCATTGACTTTAATTCGTTCACGTCTACTCACGGAGCGCGCTATTCACAAGATAATGTGCTAAGCCATCTATGCAAAACAGGTAAACGCCCCCAAGCAAATGCATTAAACGCTTCAAGTTTCATCATTTCGTCACCTGCGCGTTGGGAAGATGACACGGTACACCGGTGCGGAAGCCCTTCAGTTCGTCCTGGATACTAGCGACGAAGAGTCCCGATTTTCATCAGAAGAGGAGCGCGACTACTCTGATGACGACCGTTTGTATTTTGAAGAGCGACTTGATCCAGCCGTGGATAGAATTTCGGATGAGTAAGTATTTATTCTTACTTGCATTAGTTGACAAGCTATTCAAAACATGAGCTTACATATTATACTGGGTGGACTTGCCATCCAGAGTACTGACATTTTATATCTACCTATATTCAACACGATCTAATGAAAGTGCATATCTATACCATTAATTTAATATCTCGTACCATTTCAACGTTAAAAATGTTTTGTTTTGTTTTTTTGTGTACATATGCTACACCCCTTGGTTAGGAAATTTGTATTTGTATGTGTAGCCTAAATGATATGTTTAGATCATTATGTATGAAAGATAGAATTTAGAAATTATTTTAGAAAGTAGGCCTAGTAGGTGTTTAGATTATATTTTGACTATATAAATGCTGCCTCATTATCATTAACGATGCATGCTCGCAAATATCAGTTGTAAATGTGTGTAAATGTGCTGAAATGTGTAAATATACCCAGTTAAGAACGGGTTCTATAGTTATGTGCGTTTGAATATATGTGCAGGTTTGGAATTCCCTACAAACCAAGCCTAAACAAATTACTGGTGTTTCCTTATAGTTTTGATTCAGAATTTTATTTTATTTTATCAATTCGGGGTAGATACGCAAATTGAGTTTTCCCGACGACGCTTTATCTGTAGAGTGGGAAAGGGATCCTCCATAGGGAGAGACTAGTTGGCACTTCAGCACTGCGTTGACATCGGGTCCAGGCGAAGGTCCTTCGTCAGATCTGGATACGGCCTGGATCCGGCAGGCTGCGGGAAAACCTCGGGATAAACAAAGACACTAAAATTAGCGTAGATGCCATTCTTCTCATGATGTAACGAGTGTGTGCGGTGTGCCTGTTGTTTTGTTTCCGGTCTAGCTAGATCCCGTGTGGTGTTGTAGTTTTTCTAACGTTGCTAGTTGTTGCAATGGGATGTGAAAAAAACTACAAAGTTTGCTAGGCCAAAAAGAACGTTAATCTTGCAGAAAAAAAAATTGACGCCGTTAAAATGGGTTTGTGTTGATGCCGTTAATAACGCGTTTAACTGACAGCACTAATATATATATAATAAAAAATCAGGGGATAATCAAGTATCACAATCAAATGTGTTGGTTTAAACTCTTAATCAAAAATTTTATCAAGCATTTGTTGTTTGTTAAACCCTTTCTTACAAAACCCATAGCCCAATCAGTACGAACATCCTCTCAAAGTCTTAATAATTCACAAGATTTAACAAGTTGTCAAATTCGTCCGATACTCGTACATAATCCTGCAGCTTTTACTCCTAGTGCTGTCATTGGCTACTGCCTCAATTTCTGTACATATTTATCATGATATTTGTTAATCAGTTGCGCCCCTTCTTGGAAAGTAGTCAGATGTCCCACGCACTGTCAGAAAGTTTATATTAATTGCATTGTATTCTTTAAAATTATTACAAATTGGACCCTGTCTGTTCATGTTCCAGTGATACATGATGTCTCTCCACACCTCTATTGACCTTCCTCTGTTTGCAAGAGTGGAAAAGCTCATTTGACTTGTCACATGACATCAGATACTCGATTATTTTGTCGTAATCAGATCAGAAATGCTGATAACTGTCCCGTTTGCTTGTTATTTTTAACCCTCTGGGGTCTGAGGGGTTTTTGGGGTCCTTGAGATGTTCTGACATGCCCTGACATTTGTGCTTTTTTCAGTTGCTTATAAACATATTAATGGCAAAGGTGTAAATTCACTCTATTTAGCACAAACAGGGCTACCATAATATGTGAACAACTTGCATGTACATGTTTGTATTTTTGATAGAATAATGTTTATGCATGGTTTTTTCAAAAACAAAAAACTAAAGTTTCTGAAATAAGGCCATAAAACACATTCTAAATATATGTAAATAAGACTTCTGACTAATGGATGACGTTGCCAAGAATTTTTTCTTCAAAATTATGTGAAAATCATCCTGCCTAATCATTCACATAACACAATACATTGATTTAAATCTTGTAAAACACTTTTTGTTTGGAAAGGCCATATGCGGGTGGGCGTGATTCACACCTGCGGAGACAATGGGGCCCGCATAATGAGGCTGCATACGTAATGAGCCTTTCATTCAGGTGTGTGACTGAGCCACAAGAATACAAGGACAATATATAACTGGTTTGTTGTTTTTTTCCCACAAATTTTGCTTGCAAATTGTACAATATCCAAGGTAAACTTTTCTAGTAATTGTGCAGTTAATTGTTCTCATACTGTATTTTCAGATTTGGAATATATTCTCTTCCCAAATGTGTCACTAATAAAGCATAATACAATTATTTAAAGAGAAGGCTTATAATGACCTTTTAAGATTTTGTTTACATCTATCCTTATATATATATATATATATATATATATATATATATATATATATATATATATATATATATATATATATATATTTTTTTTTTTTTTTTTTAAGGTTATACAATTACAACAACATTTAAAATTGTAACAATATTTCCAGTGTAATCTTTCTTTGTATTCGCGATTCATATTAAAACAGTATTTTTGCCAGCTGTAGTAGCTCCACAACAGCGCGCATCTGTGCGTTCATTCATTCATAGTAACGCGATTCATATTTAAACAGTATTTTTGCCAGCTGTAGTAGCTCCACAACAGCACGCATCTGTGCGTTCATTCATTCATAGAAACGCGATTCATATTTAAACAGTATTTTTGCCAGCTGTAGTAGCTCCACAACAGCACGCATCTGTGCGTTCATTCATTCCGATTAGAACAAAGCAAACAGAACTGACCTAATTCCTCAGCGGGATCCGTTTGCTCCTCGAAATGATACTTCCAGAACTTCTGAGGTAAATTTTTGCAGGATTATTATCAAGATAGTATTATTCCTCACAGCATCGTAAAGTACATAAGTCTGAAAGTGAACTCGCGCGTGTTATCCAGCTGATGTGGGCGTTTCACAGGTTTGTTTGGATCGCCTCACATTTGCGTTTGAATAGCGCGCGCTCTCCGTGGGCGGAGCACATTAAAACTTAATTAGCTGAGATGAGAACGACTGACATCTCTCTCTTTGCATACATATTACATAAACTGTGAATATTTGTTTTTTATAAAAATTACTTCATTTAAAAGAAGAGAATTCAAGCTTCATGCCTGTGTAACTGTATGCCTGTTTGACTGAGTATTCGCTGAGTTACAGTTCATTTTCGGACGCGTTTCAGAATTGACTTCACTGACGGAGAGGAGGCAGAACTCGCATCATGTTTATTTTTCTTTATTTGGCGAAAAGCACAACACTTTGTTTTTATTATGAGCATACACAAAAAAAATACACACTAAACAGGATCGATTGATGTATAACACAAGCATATAAGATAAAAATTAATATTTTTAATTTATTTATTTTTTGCACTCATACGGAAAAAAACGAGCCTATCGCGCCGGCGCGATAGCCGACCTCAGGGGGTTAAACGAATTCATATGAATATTGTTTGCTATTAAAGACATACTTTTAATCATGCCCACATATCAGTGAACTTAATGCATTTAACATTTAATTGTGCAACACTCTTTACAGAAAAATATCCCACAGTTATGGATAAACTCACAACATCATCATCAAGTGCTGTGCCGGGCACATTGGGCAACAAGTGTCCTCCAACGTATTCGATCCGTGGCCAAGTTCTCCACATCTTCCCATGGGACACTGACATTCTTCAGATCTTCGTGAAACATCTGTCTCCGTGTCTTCCTGGTCTTCCCTGTCTCCTGCATCCTCCTGGTGGTGTCCGCTTCATCACTGTGTTTGGGTGGTGTTGTTTGGGCATGCGTAGGATGTGTCCAGCGAGGTGCACCCTTTGCTCTGTCTCAGTTTCTGAACGTCTTCATGTGAAGTCCCACTCCTCCTCAGGATCTCTTTGATATATGCAGTACCAATATTGAAAATAGTCATTTTTCTTTTTCCATATTGTTAAAGCATTTTGTTTTCTCTTTTCAGCTTCATAAACTGTACTTGATGTCTGCCTAAAGTTTTGGTAAAGGACATATTCATTGCCATCCATCCATTAGCTTCATTAAACCTTTTATTACAGTGGTCACTATAGTAAATGTCCACTATAACTATACATCTATGGTATCTATGGTATCATTATATCACTGCCTAATATAGGGTTGCCAACTTCAGAAAAGGAAAATGCGGGACAATCGTGGTTCTTTATAGGAAAATAAGGGACACTCAAAATATTTGTACTGTATCACACAGTGTACGTCATTACAGTGTCTGCAGTTAAGTGTGTGTTCAAAAGGTTATCAGACATAAACTCATTTGTATTGCTTAACCTATTTATGTACAATTTAATTCTAAAAATAATTTTAATGTCATACATAAAAAAATGTCACGTTACAAACAAACCATCGTTCAAAATAACAGCATTTATCTAAAATAGAAAGCTTTTTTAACATTATACACTAGGCCTACAGTTCAAAAGTTTGGGGTTAGTAAGATTTTTTGGAAAGAAATTAAAGTAATTGCCTACTTTTATTCAGCAACGATGCATTACATTAATCAAAAGCGACAGTAAAGACATGTATAATGTTACAAAAGCTTTCTATTTAAAATAAATCTCTTATGAACTTTATATTCATCAAAGAATCCTGGGGGGGGGGGGGACTGTTCTAAACATTAATAATAATCAGAAATGTTTTTTGAGCATATTATTCCCTCAGGTAGATTAGCGGTACATGTTTTCTTGCGTGGCTGGATGTTGGACTCGTGAACAATAATCATGTTGTTTGCATTCGCCAAAATGGATTTGCCGAAATCAAAACGTGGACAGTGAAAGGGAATTACCGTTAGCGCGAGACAAGTCGGCAGAGGATTATGTTCACAAATCAAACAATGATTTGTCTCAAAACAACGATTAAAAAAAGCTGTGATTGGATGATGACATGTGTCGGAGATCATTTTCACGTGTCATGATCAGCACTGCTGCTGTTGTATTGGTTAGATCAGGCTAGTCCAAAATACGGGACAGTTGGAAACCCTAGTTTCAACTTTGATATGTGAAAATATATTTGTTTCTTCCCTTTAAAGAACAAAAAGGCAAAAACTTAAGCACATTTTACATTCTCAACTTTAATTCTATATCATTGTGATTATTGTAAATACATTCACGGGTAGGCCTATATTACATTTACATTAGGCACTGCCTAACTACAGTTATATTCTACATGTTCTTCTTCCTCGTCTAACAGTTTGTTCAGTTGAAGAACAGAAGAACAGAAGAAGAGAAGATGTGATCACTGATGTGGTGGAGCTTTTTCTCAACCAGAGGAAGAAGTCTCAACATCCCATCGTCAGGCGTTCTCCAGTCCTGGTCTGAAAGTAAAACAGAAAACACAAACCATTCAAATGAAGTTGTTTAATGGACAGTCAGGTCAGCTTATGTTCTGCGTTATTTAAAGCAGTGATGGTTTACTCTGGCCCTCAGCGTCCACTGTCCTGCAGATTTAGCTCTGACCTCAAACCCTCCTGCCTATTGTCTAGAAGTAAACCTGAAGACTTTGGTTTAGAGTTGTGACGTTCGCGAACGAACGGATTCTTTTGAACTGCTCATAAACATGAACGATGGGAGGGGAGCCGTTCTTTCTGTCATTCTTTTTTTCCTATGCGTGTTTCACACAGATGCACACAAATTAGATCCTCCGCAAGACAGAACAGTTATAGGGAGAGGGGCGCACCCAGCGCAGGGGTGCTAGTGCCTAACAGCATGATGATAGTTGTGCACGCATCCTTCACGCGAATACTCCAGTGGAAAAAAACCCTGCGTGCCGCTGTCATTGGAGGAGCGGACAGCGGAGCCATGACGTGTGCACTCTGCCGTCACATGCTTACTCCAGTTAAAAAAATAAATAAAAAAAACACGTGCGAGTGCCTCTCTGTCTCAGTGCCAACGTCAGTAATAGCGGGTCGTTCGAAGGAAGAAAAGACACACGTGACACGTCTTAAAATGAGCCAGGGGAAAAGGAGCAGCATTTGGGTGCACTTTTCTCATGAAGAAAACAGTAAGGCTAAATGCAGCATTTGTCAAAAAGTCATTTCATTTAAGTCTGGGTCAACAAATAATTTACACAGGCATTTGAAGACTCAACACCCAACACTGCAGGTCACAGGTTTGAGAGCAGAGCCAGACTCAGACAACAACAGTGACACTGATGTGTCCATTGCCTCCTCTGCCTCCACATCAAGTGCAACTGCAGCCACAGTAGCCTCTGACCCCACTGGGCCCACCACATCGCCTGGCCAGGCACGACCAAAAAGAAAGCAGACATCCATCAGATGATAGCCACTGACTTCCAGCCTTTCTCGATAGTGGAGGACACAGGATTAAAAAAATATTCACAGGCGCTCAACCCCTCCTACATTCCTCCAAGTAGAAAGGCACTAGCCCAGAAGGTCACGGATATGTATGACAGTGAGACAGCATCTTTGAAGAGAAGGGTGTCAAAAGTACCAGCTGTCTGTTTAACCACAGACTGTTGGACTTCAAGAACGACAGCATCATATATGTCTGTAACCTGCCATTTTATCGAGGATTTCCGTGTGGCTTCCTGCCTCCTGGACTGTTTTGAATTCAGTGAGCGGCACACAGCAGACAACCTTGCACAACAGCTGCTTAGTGTTGCAGCAGAGTGGGGGGTGGACAAGAAAGTAGTGTGCTGCCTAACCGATAATGCGGCAAATGTTACTAAGGCTATAAAAACCATTGGATGGATGCACCTACCATGCCTGGCCCATACTATTAACCTGGTGGTAAGAGATGCCCTGCAAGCTTCAAAGCCCATCATTGATAAGGTGAAAGAGGCAGTGGAATACTTTCACAGAAGCACCGTGGGGGCACAAAAACTGAAGGAGACTCAACTACAAATGAAGATGGAGGAGCTCCGACCGAAACAGGATTGTCCCACAAGGTGGAATTCCACATACTACATGTTGAAAAGCTTTATTGCCAGTAAAAATGCCATAATCTCCACCCTGGCCGTCACCAATGCACCTGTCCGCCACCTGTCCCAGGAGGAATGGACCACAGTGCAAGAAATGTGCACAATCTTGCAACCAATTGAGGAAGTCACTGTGGAACTCAGTGCAGAAAGGTATGTAGCTCAGTTGCACAGCAGTATATTTCTTTAGCATGCATGCATAGTACCTGACAGTAAATTATAAATATTTTATACCATATTAGAAATCTGTGTAATACACTGGAGTATATATCATTGTCAGTAGATTTCTGTAGCCTGCATGCCAATTTCCTGATAAAAAATTATGGATATTTGATACCACAATAGATATCTGTTTAATACATTGTAATATTTATCATTGTTTCAGTTTTAAAATTGTAACATTAAAGTTTTTTTGTTTTTTTTTCACCAGCTACTTGACAGCCTCGAAGGTCATAGTGCTGGCCAGGGGACTTCAAAGAGCCACCGCTGATTTCCGGCGAAACACTACAACAGCGGCAGCGCAAGGTGTGATCGACAGTCTGTGTGCAAGTATGTCATCGCGATTCCACGGGATTCATGCCAACCACATACTAGCAGAGACTGCTGCACTTGACCCGCGCTTTAAGAGGATGGCCTTCCCTGATGGCAAAACAGCAGATGAGACCTTTCAAAGGCTGTCAACTGCAGCAGCAAGAATTAGCAGTGGCACACCCATCCAACAGCAACCAGCTGTGGAAGGACTGGAAGGAGCAAGCAGTGGTGCTGGATCAATAGTTTGGAGCTATTTCCATGAGGAAGTAAGGGTGGCAACAATAATTCACATTTTTTTCTCTAAAAATTTCTAGAATGAAATCAGTCTGATATCTCAGTCTAAAACTTCTACTAGCTGTAAATCACTGCATTTAATCTGTACATACTGCACATACTGTACATATGCAAATCTACTATTGTCACTTCTAATTAAATGCTAAACTGCATTTCATTACTCTGTTCTCTTACACTGTATAATGACAAAAGTTGAATCTAATTTAATCTAATCTAATCACATAAAAATGGTATCTCCTATTGTTTTATCTCCCACCCCTATGAGCAGGTAGCTGGAACAGTGGAAGCCAGGAATCCAACCGCCGATGCTGTCATGGAGGTGCGAGCCTACCTGGAGGAGCCTCTTCTTCCAACACATGAGGATCCCCTCAAGTGGTGGGAGAGTCGAGCCCCTGTTTACCCCAGGCTTAGCAAGCTGATGGCCAAGAAGCTTTGTGTTGTGGCGACATCAGTTCCCTCTGAGAGAATATTCTCGAAAACTGGACAGATAATCTCAGAGAGGAGAAGTCGCCTTAAGCCCAAAAAGGTCAGAGCTCTTGTCTTCCTTAATGCAAATTTGCCCAAGGACAAGAAAGAGAGGCAGAAACAGCCATAAAGTAAGGAACTGCTTTGTATTTATTTACATTGCATTTTGTGTTCATTTAAAACTTGAAGGGGCTGTATAAATATAAGTAAAATGTTTTGTTATCTATCAAAATGTTCTTTTGTGATACTGTTCTTGTATACAAATTTTTCATTAAAAGCTGTTTTTTGCACAGACATTCATTGCAGCCGGCTTTGTTTTTGATGTTTATTTGTGAGTAGGTATTGTATGAATAACATAAGTCAACGTAGCTTTACACATACACACACTTTGTACTAAAGGTAAATCCAAAATAGTGATGTCACTGTCTAAGCAGAGGGATGTTGTGCAACCCTATGGAATATAGTCCACACATGACAAATGAGGTAATAATCAATATTTCAGAATAATTCAAACTCAGATATTGGTGTGTGATATCTGAGTTTTAATTATTTGACTACAAATCTCACCTCATCATTCCTCCCAGTGATTATTTCCAGGATAAACTGACATGCCCCCAAGCTGGCTTCTTAAAACTGACTAAATATTTAAAAAGAGCCAAAAGAGACGTTCTTTTGAACGGCTCTTTGAAATGAACGGATCGCCAAGATCCGGATCCCTTCAAAGAGCCATAAATCCCATCTTTACTTTGGTTAAATTTCCAGATGTGCTCGATTAGGGTTGGAGGATAACTCTCTGCCTCAAAAAGGAGAACGCAAAGGGCCAGAGTTGCCCGTTCCTGATTTAAATTTACAAAGCAGCCGTCAGTACATTATATAATATACACATTTAAGTATTATCTATATAATATTGCAGCACATAATATAAGCTAAGTAGTGAACAAAAAAGTTTTTTCAACAGCAACCTATTTTAAAAGATCTTTAAGGCCTTGTCCACACGGACACGGGTATTTTTATAACCGTGACTTTTTTTACGCGGTTCGGCCGTTCGTCCGTTCGTCCACACGGAAACGCAGTATCAGGTCACTGAAACCAAACATTTTTGAAAACCCCTGCCAGGGTGAGGATTTTCAGAAACGCCGGTTGCAGTGTTGTCATGTAGACAGTAAAACGGGGGTTTTTGCTTCTGATTCAGGCTTCTGATTGGCCAACGTGGCTTTACGATCGCCGCCTGCTGGTGTGGCATGCTCTTGACAGCGCGTGACAGCGTGTTTTTTGCGTCTTCATGTAGGCAGAGATTTCTTTTAAACCAAGCATGTGTGGACGGAATTGTTTTTTAAACGCAGGAGGAAAAACTCCGGTTATAAAAATACCCGTGTCCATGTGGACTAGGCCTAAGAAAGCCATGGTCTCTTTTGAGCCTTTGCCAGTGATGCTTGATTTCTTTCAAGACAACATACTCTTCTGTCACTTGTTTCAAGAGCTTCACATGGTCAAAAACCAAGTGATAACCTGTACAATGTAAAATTGTCAACATCAAATTATGTACTACATATTACAGCATTGTTTCAATACAAGACACAGACTCGCGCAGCTTTCTGTCTTTGGGCACAAGATGTTCCTTCCTCACCCGAAACAAAGGACTTATTCGATTAGCTTGCGTTGATATAAGGACTGGTCTTCCTTCTCTGCTGTAAAACAAGAAAGTCTCGACTTGCAATTACTATTGTTCTTGAAACATATAAATTAAGACGGTTATAATTAAGTTAATTTACCATACAATTCCGAATTCGTCCATAGATTGACACCGGGGCGCTTGACCATGCTTCAGTTTTTGACGCCTTGGGAGTGAGAATGGGTTGAATATCAGCACTAACTCTTATTTCATATCAAATAAATTACTATCGATACATGTATATTTTTGAAAGTCTTTAGAAACTTTGAACTAAATATTGATATTGTGTAGTTTGTGATCCTCCATCAGCAGCTGCAGTTTCTCTCAGCTGTATCAGTGCAGTCACTGTGACGTCTGACTGACAGAGGTTTTTGTACGACTCTTTATCACTGTGTGAACACATCTTTACTGTTGATCCAGTGTGCACTCTGACAGTAATAATCTCCTGTATCTTCAGTCTGGACTCCACTGATGGTCAGAGTAAAATCTCGTCCAGTACTTGCTGTTCCACTGCCACTGAATCTAGATGGAGTTCCAGTATTACGGCTGTTTATATAATAAATCAGGAGTTTAGGAGCTTCTCCAGGTTTCTGCTGATACCAGGCTAAGCAGTTGCTGTATATTCCTACATCTATATTACACTCTATTGTTGCTGTTTGACTCTGTTGGACAGTTTTAACTTCAGGTTGAGTCAGAGTCACTCCTCTGGATTCTGAAGAAGAGAAAAGAAAAACTATTAGTGTTACTATTAACTATTAATAGAAAAACTATTATCATCATATACTTTTACAAAAACACCAAAACCAGAGTCAGTTTTTACATCTTACCTTGAATAAACAGTGCAATGGTCCAGATGAAGATGTTGATTGTGTTCATTGCTGTAGTTTAGTCTTGTGTGATGATGAAGATTGTGTTCTGCTCTCAGTCATGAAGTGTTAAACTCACAGCACTATAAACACTCTCAGAGCACTGAAGCATGTGCTGACAATGCAAAGTGACTCTCTCTATTTAAATCATTATCCTGAAGACTGTAGATCAGTCACAAACACATTATCAAACAACTTCCTCATGTTGAGAAATGCTAAGCTATTATACACACATTTCTGAAGAGTCTATTGACAGAATCATACATATTATTCAGTCATTATTAATATTTACATTGCACTTATTTAACAACTGAACGAAGAAACTATTGATTTGAAGACATTAATATATTAACCCTCTACTGCAATCATATTGATGGTGTAACACGCGCGTCCTACGGTCTTAGCATAAACCAGTTTCTAATGTCTTGGACCAGATCAGAAGACTACGTTCGCTCTTGAGCCAGTGTTGCAGCAAGACAAGGGAAATAATCACAGAAGACAGATATAGTAGAAAGAGGTAAGTATTTTTTATATATATATTTTGTATTAAGTCGTTTCAGTTTGAGAAAAAAACAGAAAACAAACAAAACAAAACAAAAAAAACAGTCAATGGCTTCAATGAAAATTCACAATCACAGTTAAATGATTTTTGAAATAAACCAATTTAAATTACATAATTGACCTCATGCTCAATAGTTCTGTAGTTAACTATTTACTTTAGCTAAATTAGGTTGTAGCTTGTTTTAATTATAACTATTTACTCTTTAATTTCCTTTGTTTCTTTCCTTTTCATGAAAATAATATACCCAGTGCACTCTCGAAATTCAAATTACAATTATGTAACTCAACCTCTGTATTCAATCTTTTCCAGGAAAATTTCAATAAAAGATGAGAAAATAAAATACAATAACAATACAGACAATTTTCCAGGTGAAATGTCCAATGACACACCAAATCAGAAATGATTCGTTTAGCTCAGTTCAATGTCCTTTGCACTCGTTTCAGTGTTCAGTTATAAAATACCGATACGCAACTCCGAGATGAATGAGAGGGGAAAAAAACTTCTTGTTCACAGATGCAACAATGTCCAAGGAAGAAAAAAAAAAAAAAAGAAAAAAGGGAAAAAGTTTACGTGTAGTCCTACCACTCTGATGAAACATGAAATGTTTTCCAAGTTCAGGAAAAACCAGGTTGGCCCGCCAGTTTCCACCAGTGTTGAGCACTCCCCATTTATGGCAGAAACAGTTCAAACTCAGAACTCCTCGTTCACTTTCAAGAGAACATCACAGACAGGAACAACAAAATAGAGAAAAAAAAAAAAAACCCAACCTTGCAAAGACAAGGCAGAAAAATAACAATTAATCACAATTAATTCAATTTAAACAACATTAACACTTCAAATTATGATTTTCAGCACAATAAATGCTTCAAGGCACATTTTAACACTTATTTCTTTTTTTTTTTGTATCACATTTCTCAACAGAAATATAACTATTAATGAAGAATAACGTCATGAAGTGACGTATGTGCACTCAATTAGCTTGTAGCTCATAGCACATGGCCTGCATGGTTAGCAAAAACTCCACGTGAGCTACGTTACACTCGTCACACTCACAAAGTTAGAAAACGGATATAAACACTTTTAAACAGCAAAACAACAGCTAATTTAAGTGATAAAATCACATATAAACTCATTTCTCAACATATTTCACAAGAAACAAATCACAGTATCAGTTAAGACCATAAAACACTGATTAAAGGGTTAGTTCACCCAAAAATGAAAATTATGTCATTAATGACTCACCCTCATGTCGTTCCAAGCCCGTAAGACCTCCGTTCATCTTCGGAACACAGTTTAAGATATTTTAGATTTAGTCCGAGAGCTTTTCTGTTCCTCCATTAAAGTCAATGGACGTGTCACTGTTCACGTCCAGAAAGGCAATACAGACATCATCAAAGTAGTCCATGTGACATCAGTGGCTCAATCTTAAGTTTATCAAGCGTCGAGAATACTTTTTGTGCGCAAAAACAAACAAAAATAACGACTTTATTCCACTATAGTGTTTTTCCACGTAGTGTTTTTGCGCAGCGTGTCTGTGTTGCACGTCACCATGTAGGCTCACTATTGGCTGACGCTGGTCATGTGTGATGCGTGATGGCGCAACACTGCGCAAAAACACTACGAGGCCCAGAGAGAAGGATATGAATAGTGGAATAAAGTCGTTATTTTTGTTTGTTTTTTGTTTTTGTTTTTGTTAAACGCGCCCTTTCTCGAGCTGTTCCCCCGCGGTCGTGTCCTAGTAACCTACTTTTTGTTCCCGTCTCCGCACGTCGAGCTGTGTTACAGTGGGCTCACTCTTCTAAACTTGCTGCCCATCCCGGCGTTCGGGGCACCTTAGCTTCCGTTCGCCAACGTTTTTGGTGGCCCACTTGCGTACGGGATACACGTCGGTTTGTTGCCTCTTGTTCTGAGTGCGCCCAGACTAAGACTAGCAATAATCCCCCGGCCGGGCTCTTAAGACCTTTACCTATCCCTTCGCGACCTTGGTCTCATATCGCGCTTGATTTTATTACTGGTCTTCCAGCGTTGTGTGGCAACACCGTTATTTTGACCATAATAGACCGCTTTTCTAAAGCTGCTCATTTTGTTCCTCTTCCTAAGCTCCCCTCTGCCAAGGAGACCGCCCAGATAGTTATTGAGCATGTTTTCAAGCTCCACGGACTCCCCTCCGACGTCGTGTCTGACAGGGGTCCACAGTTCGCGTCACAATTTTGGAAAGAGTTTTGTCGATCAATCGGAGCCTCCGTTAGTCTCTCGTCCGGCTTCCACCCACAGACCAACGGTCAAGCCGAACGGGCCAATCAGACTGTCGGCCGAATTTTACGTTCGCTCGCGTTTCGTAACCCCGCTTCATGGGCTGAGCAGCTTCCCTGGGCAGAATATGCTCATAACTCTCTTCCGTCCTCCGCTACTGGCCTATCACCGTTTCAAGCCAGTCTCGGATATCAACCTCCCCTTTTCGCGTCTCAGAGTGCTGATTCTAACGTGCCGTCCGTTCAGAAGTTTATTCAGCGCTGCAAGCGCACCTGGGTGAGAGTAAGAGCCTCCCTTTGTCGCTCCCGAAGACAGACTCGTAGAGCCGCTAACCGTCGTCGTGTCAAAAGCCCCAGGTACGTCTGTGGGCAAAGGGTATGGTTATCGACCTCTAATCTTCCTCTTCAGTCAATTTCACGGAAGCTTGCCCCTCGTTTTATTGGACCTTTTCGTGTGTCTAAGATCAAGACTGACCAAGACTGGGAGGGATATGGTCCTGAGGAGAGGAGTTGGGTACCCTCTCGAGACATCCTAGATCAGTCACTCATTGATGATTTCTTTCGGTCCCGTCAACCCTCCTCCTCGGGAGCGCCAGGGGGCGCTCGTTGAGGGGGGGGGGGGCACTGTCATGATCCTGTTTCTTTCTCTCACACACACACTTACACATTAGCGCTATTTCCTTTCTCTCACACACACACTCACACATTAGCGCTATTTCCTCATTCACGCACACACCTCCTCATTCACGCACCCACCTCCTCATTTAATCATTATTCCCTCTCAGCTGTCTCTCCTTTACTATTAGCCATCGCTCATTCCCTTCTTCACCTGAATCCTCTTTTCCTCTGATTAGCGTTCCTATTTCTTTTCCCCTTTCTCTACCTGTCTTTGCCTAAGTATTGCATTATCTCTCAACTGCAGAACGTCTATTAATCCCTGTCTCTGTCGTGTCATGTCTTAGTCCTGTCGTGTCGGGAGCTGATTGTCTATGAGAGAAATCTACTGAGCCGGAGAATCACCGCTTGCCTCTACTCTCCCTCGGGAAACGTCAGCCTGCTCCTTTTCCAGTTACGGAGCTTTCTTCTGAGCATCTCATTTCACCCGGGCTGACTGCTGTTTTCGTTTTCAACTAGCCGAGACCTAATTTGGACATTTTACTACTGCTTGTAGTTCTAAGTTTCCCTTAGAGTACCTTTTCTGTTTACTGAACTCTCTGGCAAGCTCTGCTTCAATTAAAGTGATTATTTCTCCGCATTTGCTGTCTGATCCTCTTACCTTCATGACACTATATTCTTAATAAATAAACAAGTGATCAATGCATAGTAAACAAATCTGGGGGGAAAAATCATACTTTGACATTTAAATTCCAACATTGTTTGTGAAAGTCCAACAAAGTTTAAGGCTTTTTCTAAAAAAAATTTTTTCCCAAATTTGTTTAAACTGTCTTTATATACCAATACAGAATTAAAATGTAAGTACTCTGAAAAAGAGAGTATTAAAATCGAGTGTCTGTAGTCCTCTCAGGGCTGCAATAAACACAGCTACTTATTTCCATTCGGAACGAATGAAATGATTGGCTGGGCGACTGTCACTCTCCCTCGCTACCATGGCTACCACCCCTGCCGCTACAGGAGCTGCCCACATGCACACACCCGTTTGACTCAAGGAGGGGGAGAGGCACGGAAGCTAGGAAGAATCACAATAATGGCAGAGAAAGAGCAGTCAAAAATCCCAGTACCTGCATATACAGTCAGCGAAGGCAAACAAGGCAAAAAAAGGAAGACAGTATTCGAAAAGGCTATGACCAAAAAGTCTTTGGATAAAGCAGCGGTACTTGTCTCCGGAGTGTAGTCCTCATCAGAGCCAACAGTGCATTCATCGTGGAAGCTCTTACATGCAAAACACCGTATATGTTATGAATCTTACACGAAATTCACCTTCATCACAGTGTAACTGATGGTAATGGGAAAACGTGTATCAATGCAACCTGTTTTTAGCTTTGCCTTATGTTACTAGCTCGTTACCGAATCAAACTCAATATATTTTAAACTTTACCAGTATCGATATGCTAGCTTGATAGTGAGTACTAACAGCCATGTTAGTTGTTTATTTTCATAATGATAAAGTTAGGTATTTTATTGCATGTGATTCTGACATGAAGGGAGGGGGTGGGAGTGAATGGAATAAGTAGCTGTGTTTATTGCAGCCCTGAGGGGACTACAGACTCGATTTGTATACTCTCTTTTTCAGAGTACTTACATTTTAATTATGTATTGGTATATAAAGACAGTTTAAACAAATTTGGGAAAAAGTTTTTTTAGAAAAAACCTGCCTACCCTGCCTTTCAATGTGGCAAAATAAATATATAAATAAATACTCAAACCTGAAAAGTCGTGTGGCTCCCTGTTTTCATTTTATTATCGTTTTACACTTGGCGGATTAGTTATAACACTGTGCTACATCTAACCCGCTGTGTAAAACATATTCTAAGCCTAGCTAACAGTTGCTAGAAGTTGACAACAAAACAATTAAGACCTAACACAAAAGTGTGAGTAATGTTTGGAGCCAGAACCTGGCTTTGCCATGCTCTTCTGGCTCTGAAAAATACATGTAGGACCCACATTTTTGTTCAGAGCCAGAAGGACGTAAGTGTAGTTGGTGCCCTAAAACAGCATTCAAAATGGCTGACACAACTGTACTGTCTGAGGCAGAAAAGATTTTGATGAATATTATGAAACAAACTGATAAATCCTATACTGAAGAAGTTGAAGATGAGTCAGAGTTGTTTTTGAATGCATTTCCTCACAAGAGTGATGACAGTAAGACATAATCATGCCTTGAGAGCCTTACCTTGTTAGCCTAGCCTAGCCTAGCCTAGCAAACGTTAAGCCCATTGTTTTGGTCTGATCTGGCTAACTGTGCCTGCTAACTAGCCAAGTGTTCTGACATAGAATATTCTTTTGAACTTTCTCATAATCTACTTTACCCTAGCCTTGAACTAATGGATTCAGGGCACTCATGTAGAATATTATATTAATAAATATTAATGTGTTAATCATTAAGGGACACAGCCACATGAGGTGAGGAAGAGAGATCAACTTGAGGGACAAATGGAGACAGCACATGATGGACGAAGTGAGTTCTGACTTACATAGAAAATAAGTTTTAACATTCACCTTATCTAATCCTTACCCCAAATTATTAGTATCAGGGCATTCATGTAGGATATTAATAAATATTAATGATATCATTTAGGGACACAGCATGAGAAGAGAGAGAGAGATGAGGAGATGGAAGAGAGAGAGGGACACATGGAGACAGCAGAAGATGGAGGAAGAGAGACAGACAGGGAGACAGATCATGCAATTGATGAGGGACACATGGAGACAGAAGAAGATTGAGGGACTGAGACAGTAGACATGGAGGAGGGGTTGAAAGTGACAAGGAAGAGGATGCCAACACACCACAAAGAGGAAGAAAAAGACAGAGAGATGTTGAAAATTGGGAAAGAAACCAACGTAAAAGGCTAAGAAATTCTGGCCAAATCTACATTAATTCACATGGCATTCATGTTCCAGGAAGGAGGGTGAGGGAGAAGAACTGTGCCTTGTCATTACAAATGCAATCAGAACTTCCCAGAGCCAGTAAGGGAAAGTATATTTCAACATTATTGGGAGATGGGAGATGCAGCAAGGCAGAAAGACTTCATTGTCAATCACGTTATCAAAATCGGGAAAAGAAACAGTGAAAAAATCTCAAGAAGAACTCATGTGTTTGAGTATTATCTAACCTTTGAGGGAAGACAGATAAGGGTATGCAAAGACTTCTTTTTATATATAGTCCACCCTGTGCAGCAATGGGAGTATTCCTCACACATACGCAGAGTTCAACAATGCTCTGACAGTGGACAGTGAGTAGAACTAAACAAACTAGTGAACAGAAAAGCAAATAAGACGCGACATGATTCTATGGATGTGGTCAATGAATAGACTCACAGAGTAATTGAAATGGTTGAAAAAAAGAAAAGTGAAATGGGTAAAAAGAACATGAGAGAACTGTCAATTGTATAGAGTATTTGAAAAAAAAATGAATGAATGTAATGAAATATATTGAACAACTCATGAATTGCCAATCAGAAGTGTGTTTAGCAAGTTCAGTGACTTGTATTACAGTCTGTTCTGTTCAGCAGATGCCCAGAATGGAAAAGTGAAATGAGAAAAAAATAAAATAAAATAATAATAATAATAATGAATGAGTTAAATGAAAATTAATTACTTGTTCAAGTGTTATTCAAGTGTTAATTATTCAATCAATTCCCCTTTTGAACAATTATTTTCTGCATTGTTAAGCAGATAAGCCCAATAATGTTATCTGATGCCAAAAAGGCGTATCTGATGTTTTTGCCATATTGTTTTTATTTTACAATGTTTTAGAACATGTTCATTGTCTTAATAAGTTTATTACTTAAATACTCATGTAAGTATTTAAGTATTCATGTAAGTATGCCTGTGGTTGCAATATTTGTGGTTTAAGGTTAATAATACAGGTGATTGAAGTGTGGTAAAAAAAAAAAAGTTGTCTCTCCTGTAAAGTTTTCAAAAGCCACTTACGCCCCTCTGGCTCCAAGCCCTCGATATGATGAACAAATGTACTTGCATGTTGTCAAAACACTCTTTGTCCAGAATCTTCACGAAATCTTATCAAAACTTTCCACAAATCCGCGGGAGACCATCTTCTGGCAGCGAGAGAAAATAAGTGGAAACACAACCTGATCCTGACTAACTGTGTAAAATGTCTGTGTTACATTTAACCCCGCGTTAGGTTGTGCCCAGTACTTTTCCTAGTACATTGTAAGTACATGTAAGTTCACATACTGTAAAATAAAGTACACCCGCATAGTCTGCTGTTATCAATTTAAAAATGAACCAAAATCATATTGCTGTAGTGATTCTGAATTGTTGTGATGGGACTTTAATTATAGGGACACCATAGGAAGATACATTGCAAAGGTAGTTTTACAAGAACAATCACCACTCACATTTTCTACACATTTTAGTCCAGTTTAGCAAGAGATATAAGATTATATGTTAACTTAGTACATCATAATAAATAGATTAAGTCTGTGGAAGGTTTGATATTGTGTAGTTTGTGATCCTCCATCAGCAGCTGCAGTTTCTCTCAGCTGTATCAGTGCAGTCACTGTGACGTCTGACTGACAGAGGTTTTTGTACGACTCTTTATCACTGTGTGAACACACCACCACTGCTGTGATAACTCTGACAGTAATAATCTCCTGTATCTTCAGTCTGGACTCCACTGATGGTCAGAGTAAAATCACTGCCAGATCCACTGCCACTGAATCTAGATGGAGTTCCAGTATAACGGGATGAAGTCAGATATATGAGGAGTTTAGGAGCTTCTCCAGGTTTCTGTGAGTACCAGTGTAAGTAATGACCATATGAACTATGATAATACACATTACTGCTGGTTTTACAGTTTATTCTGACTTCTTCTCCTGGTTGAACTGCTGTTATTGATGGACTCTGAGTTACAGTGATCTGTCCTCTACACTCTGAAAGAAAACAGAAACAAAAATGAAAATAATATATATAATGATATACAGTATATGATAAATATGTATATTTCACATTTTAAGAGAACTAATAATTGTTGTGAAAACTGTATTACACAAACCTTGAGCAAACAGTGCAATGGTCCAGATGAAGATGTTGATTGTGTTCATTGCTGTAGTTTAGTCTTGTGTGATGATGAAGAGTGTGTTCTGTTCTCAGTCATGAAGTGTTAAACTCACAGCACTATAAACACTCTCAGAGCACTGAAGCATGTGCTGACAATGCAAAGAAGTGGGCAGGATTTACAACAGCTTGTGCTGATAACAAACTCATATACACTAGAGTTACAGAATCATGACTTTATTTAGTATTTTTATTGTGACTCCTGAGACACTGAGGATGTGCAGATGAACGTCCATCTCTGTGTCCATATTCAGTCATGTGACCATCATCACTGCTACACTTCCACTAGATGAAGCGCCATCACTAAAGTAAGATCATGAATCATGAGTCTGTTCAGAAAGTATCAGGACTGATTGTGAATCTCTAATCAGAGTTCATGGTGTCACTCCATCTATCATGAAGCCTCATGTGTGTCTGAAATCATCAAATGGAGAAGAAACAGGCTGTTAAAGATGGAGACATATTAGAGCTTGTTCACGTTTCATGATCTTGTGTGGAGATTCATAACCAGTCCAGATACTTTTAGAACAGACCTTGAATATGAAAACATGCTTGACTGTGTAGAACATGCAAAATACCTTTTATATTTTCATTGTTGACACTTTCTATTGACTTTGGCTCTAATATTCAATAAACTCATTATTTGAAGAGATTTTCACTGAAGATTGAAGTCTGAAGCTGCAGGTTTTTCTGTGAATCATGATGATTGATCTGCATATGAAGAACAGAAGCATCATTATGAGAAACTCCACAACATCATCCATGATCAAAGAGGTCAAAGGTCACCTCAGAGGTCACAGCTCATCAAATATATTTCTTTAAACAGTGTTATATCAGAAAGCATTTAGTCAAATCTGAATGAGTGAGTGTTGAGAAGAGCTGAGGATCTTCTAATATCAGTGTGTTGAAGTGTTGTTTCTCTCTCTCTGCTGGAGTGTGTGTTCACTCGAGTGGAATAGAGGTTTTTGTACGAGCGTTTCATTAGATTGTATCACTGTGGTGGACTTTCGGTGGAGGAACTAAACTGGTGATCGGTAAGTCTGTCTATTTAATCACCTAATAAAAAAACACAGTTTAGATTTCAGAAAGTGTTTTACAGTGGAAACAAGAACAACATTTATTAATAATAATGATTATTAGATATTGTGGGGAAACTTTACTTGAAGCCTTTATGTATAATGCATTATAAAGGTTTCAATAGCGTATGTTATAATGTCATATATGTTTTCATAAATAAATTAACTGTAACCAAAGTTCAAATGTATTATAATACTTACATTTCCTTGCTACTTGCATCTAGAATTGGTTGTTTTTCATGAGTTTTAGTGTATAATATTTTTTTGTATGAAGGCTTTTAATAAAGTGTTACTGATATTTTTGTATAATTATTTAATCACATTACATTTAATCAAATAACATTATTTCGTTCAACAACAACAAAAAAGAATATATATATATATAAATGAAATAAAATTCTAAACATATTTCCACACTGTGTCTCACTATGAGTTTATTCAGTTTATTACAGGTTTGTTTTTCCTTCATTTATTTCTACACTGAGTTCATATTTAGTTCATCTTTTATTGTAGAAATCATACATGGAAAAAGAGATTTGACATCAGAATGTAAATGTTGCTGCTTTCTGTAGTTCAGTCAATGATACTGAATCTCTTTTGCTCATGTTGTGCTTATAATTCAGTGTTTTGTTCATTCTGTATGATTCAATTGTGTTTTAACTCTGTTTGAAACTGAGTTACATTTTCAGTTCAGGTGAATATCTCAAAATGTAAGATATTTATGTTCAGAGTGAATAATTGCTGGAATTAAAGCAGTCAGATCGGCCTGATAATAGATAATGTGTTATTACTGCTGTTACACTTATTGATGAGATCATACATGCATTTTAATGTATATAGCAGTGCATAATTAATGCATTAAAATACTTTCATAATGCAAAATGTATGAAAGCTTTAAATAAAGTGTTACTGATATTGTTTTATAATGATTTATGTGTGTGTGTTGTGTGTGTGTGTGAATGTGTTGTGTTTGTCTCCTGCAGCTGGTCCCACAGTGAAGCCCTCAGTGTCTCTGCTGCCGCCCTCTTCTCTGCAGATCTCTGGAGACTCAGCCGCACTGCTCTGCCTGCTCAGCTCTTACTCTCCACAGGGGGCGCTGGTGAGCTGGACACTGGACGGGTCAGAGGTCACCGAGGGGGTTCTGACCAGCGCAGAGAGCCAGCAGGACGGCCGCTACAGCCGCAGTAGCGTCCTGACCCTCAGCAAAGCACGCTGGGAAGAGGGAGAGCTGTACGTCTGCAGAGTAACACATGATGGAGCTCCTCATGAGGTCTCGTTCCACAAGAGCTCTGAGTGCTGATGTTTCTCTCCTGAAGATGAGCCGTATCTGAGTGTCCTGTGTCAGGCAGGATTCACATGAGTCTAGTGCTGCAGCTGTAGTGATTTACAACTCAATACTGAAACTGAGTGTGTGTGTGTGTGTGTGTGTGTGTGTGTGTGATCTTTCAATCTGCTGTGTTTGCTGCAACATTCAATAAAGCTTCTCAACAAGTTCACTTTGTGTCTGACAACATCATTCAACTAACAGATGAAGATGCAGGTGCTTTTCAGAAGGTTGATGTAGCAGTAAATGTCAAATAAAGCTCTTGGGGTTTGAACATGGTCTCTGGAGACAGAGCTGCTCTATTCTGAGAGGATCACAATCACTCCACCCTGACAATGCAAATGGGGTTTTCAGTCTCACTCTTTGATTGGTTACATGATCTGGACTGGAACACTTTCACTTCTGCTTTAGTGAAGCAGCGCAGACAAACTGATCATTTATAGGAGATTAAAAAGTTTATTATATAAAAATATCATAAAATATCAAGAATCAGCCGTTCTGACACTAATTGTTACATAATCATTATATTTATAGGCAATGGTGTAAATATAATGTATATGAAAATGTTATTAAAAAAATATAATACATGATCACAAATGAAGAATCATCCGTTGTGACAGTAATTGTGTAAGAATGTAAAAGTTTCTGTGTCTCAGATGGAAAGCATCACGTCCAGACAGCAGAAGTGACTGAATGCAGTCTGTTCAGTTTGATTGACAGGATCATATATTACACCTAAAACATGATGATCATATTGAGACACTGACTCGTTCTCTTCATAAACACAAGATTTATGTTGATTGTAATGATATAGTGTTATTAGTGTGTGAAAATACAATCATAAATCATTATTCAAACCTGAACTAAACACTGCCAGAGTCAAGAGGAAGATGATGCTGAAAGTCATGTTTGTTGGTTGATGAAGAAGAGCTCTTGATCATGTCATGTTCAGTTCATAGAGCTATAAACACATGCAGAGTGAAGCATGTGCTGATCATATAAAACACCCTCTGAATGCAAAAGCTGCTGTAGACTGTGAGCTCACGACGAGACCGAAGAGAGATCAGGACGAGATACAGACTCACCTCAGACTCATCAGAGTCAAATAGCTTTACTGACAGGGTTAAAGAACGGCTTTAAATGGCCGAAGCACAGTAACATTAAATATACTGACACACACATTTACACACAAATACACACAGTTAATATATAAATATCAAGTTCAGTCATGAAACTCTAGATCAGTGGTTCCCCAACAATGTCTCTATTCTGACACAACCATTTCAGGTCTTGAGTCTCTACTGATGAGCTGATGAGTTGATCAGGGGTTTGATAGGGAGAGTCTCCAGGACCAGGGTTGGATCTAGATCAGGATGATCAGTCCTTTACATGCAGTCTGTAAGCAATGACATCATTACCGCATGGCACAAGCTGATTGGCTTCTGATGATCCTGCAGCCAATGAGATTCCTTGCTCAACGTTCAAATAGTCTGGTTCAGTGTTTGCTGTAGGATAGTTCCTCTGAAATTCAACATCTTAAGATAACTGAACTGTGTTTTATCAGTCCACACTAAACAATGTTTGATAGTCAGTAACTTTTTATTTTATGTTCTTACTATGTTCTTATTATAGTAATTGAAATAACTGGGTAATAACTAGTAACCCTGAACCCATGTAGTTATTACCCAGTACTTTTCTTAGTAGGGGAGAGCGGGGCACAACCTAACACATTTTGGTTTTGGCCCAATTTTAAAAAAAAATAATTAAGTTAGAATCATCTTTTTTTTACACAAGCAACACACACATCTCTGCTACAAATGAGCACTTAATGTTTTTTTTCTAGGACCTTCCATTTTCATACAGTTGCACTGAAAGTGACAGAAGTGCAGATGTCACAGCTTACCCCATATGCGGGGTTAATTGTAACAGACAGAGGGTTAGTTGAACACTTTAATAATTCAGTACTATTTTTTTCTGTATAGTTTGATATTGTTTGTGCATCTGTATAGAAAGATATCCATACATCCATCCCTCATCCAATCATCCTTCTATTATGGAGCAATATCATGGATGGAGATAAAGGAAAGGGCTGCACAGTTTTGCAATAAATAAATAAATAAAATCATCAAATATTGTAATTGCAATTGAATTATATTTGTGTGTGGCAGCTGCATGCAAAATTATTATTATTAATAATAACAGTAATAATAATAAAAACGAGCTTAAAATCACATTTTAAAGGGTTTATTACATGAAAAACAGGCTATATTCTTAAAGGAGTCATAATGTAGAAATTTCACTTTTCCACGAGAATCAATGTATGTTATGATTGCATAATGATTATACACTGGCCGGGAAGCCGATATTTAAAAGTGAAGCGTTTGTTTACCTCGGGGTTTGTAAAATAATTTTGATTTCTTCCCCTTCTTGACGTCAAGACGGGGGAGGATATACCAAATATGGACACCGCAAACCTATGCCGCGGGAAGCCCGCCCCTCTCCCCCTCTCCCCCTCAGATTCAGTTTAGTTGACTCGAGAAAGATGGAGAAATCGAGTGCACACCTGAGATGCTCTGTGGTTGACTGCCACAAACAACATGCAAATGTGTTTTATCTACCAAAAACGGACGAAACTATCAGGGAACAGTGGAGGAAATTCATTTTTAATGACGCTGTCCCAACAACTCTTTCAAGTGGCGTATCGTTAGGTGTGTGTGCTAAACATTTTACACCGGAATCTTTTACAAATTTGGGGCAGTATCAGGCGAACTTGGCCTCGAAGCTCCGTTTGGGAAAAGGTGCCATCCCAACCATCAGGGACTTGCCAGAAATTGAAAAGGTAAGACTGTGTTTTTATTGCTCTACTGTGGTTAACAAATAGCAGCTAACTGCTAATGCGGCTATTGTATGTAACGTTACCTTCGAGGTAAACACGGGGAATGGACTCTACGAATGCTAGCCACATCTTTCCACTTTGTTTTACACTAGCAGCTACAGTAGTGACGGTACAGGAGTCCATGCTCAGTGGCTAAAACTGTTTAAATGCAAGTATGAAAACAATATACCACTAAACATTATTAGCCAAACTCATGCAAAACATGCAGTTTGAAAATAGCTTTCAGTTAGTGGGGCTTCTGTAAGAATGTATCTGGCAATGGTGTATTTTTTCTTTTTTCTTTGGTTGTGATTACAATTTCACTAACAATAAGTACCGTCACATTTATTGAGCTATTGCAGTTTGTAATGATGCTGAAGTTACCTGCGGTGTCAACCCCCCTCCTTCCTGCAACCAATCAACGCGCCCCTCATTTGCATTATTATAATGACCGTCCACGACAGCCAAAACATCGCATCAGATCTCGCGAGACAATAATGACTTTAGAAATAAGGGTCTGAGGGGCTCTGTGTTGATTTTTTTTCCACTTTTCTTTTTTAGAAGTGCCTAAAATACTATAATAGAGCATTTGGGTATCCAAGGTAACACAACATTATGACTCCTTTAATAAATAAACAAGTGATCAATGCAAAGTTAACAAATGTGGGGAAAAATCATACTTTGACATTTAAATTACAACATTGTTTGTGAAAGTCCAACAATGTTAAATGTGGCAAAATAAATATATAAATAAATACTCAAACTTGAAAAGTTGTGTGGCTCCCTGTTTTCATTTCATTATTGTTGTACACTTGGTGGATTAGTTATAACACTGTGCTACATCTAACCCCAATTGTTATGGGTTTCTGTCATAATGTGCATCAGTGTGATTAGTAGATTTTCCTTAAAAATAGTGCTTTTAACCATTTTAAATTTAGCGTCTCATTTGTAAGTGTGTCTTTCTATGTGTGAAATTGTAATGTAGTGGCTTTACAAGAAAAAGAAGTTTTAAAACAACAAGCACCACTCACATTTTCTACACATTTTAGTCCAGTTTAGTAAGAGATATAAGATTATATGTTTATTTAGTACATCATAATAAATGAATAAAGTGTGTGAAAGGTTTGATATTGTGTAGTTTGTGATCCTCCATCAGCAGCTGCAGTTTCTCTCAGCTGTATCAGTGCAGTCACTGTGACGTCTGACTGACAGAGGTTTTTGTACGACTCTTTATCACTGTGTGAACACCCAGCTACCACTGATATAGTGTAAACTCTGACAGTAATAATCTCCTGTATCTTCAGTCTGGACTCCACTGATGGTCAGAGTAAAATCACTGCCAGATCCACTGCCACTGAATCTAGATGGAGTTCCAGACTGGAGGGTCTTTGTCCTATATATGAGGAGTTTAGGAGCTTCTCCAGGTTTATGTGAGTACCAGAACATACAGGGTGGACTACAGCTTGTTAAAGGAGTGCTGGTGGTGCATCTCATCACAACATTCTCTCCTGATGAAACTGTATGAACTACAGGAGTTTGAGTTACTGTGATCTGTCCACTGGAGCCTGGAAGAGAAATGCATAAAGACAATATAAAAACAATGTGTCATATTAGAAAAAGAAATAGATGTTCAATATGTATAAAATATGAACCAACTTTATTAATGTAGTTATAAGCATGTCATTGTCTTATTGTATACCTGATATACAGAGCAATATCCAGATGAAGATGTTGATTGTGTTCATTGCTGTAGTTTAGTCTTGTGTGATGATGAAGATTGTGTTCTGCTCTCAGTCATGAAGTGTTAAACTCACAGCACTATAAACACTCTCAGAGCACTGAAGCATGTGCTGACAATGCAAAGTGACTCTCTCTATTTAAATCATTATCCTGAAGACTGTAGATCAGTCACAAACACTTTTCGGTTACACTTTACAATAAGGTGAATTAGTTAACATTAGTTAATTACATTACTTAGCATGAACGTATAATGAACTGCACTTATACAGCATTTATTAATCTTGTTAATGTTAATTTTAACATTAAAGCAACACCATGTAGTTTTTCAATCTTCATAATATATTTCCAAGACCCTTGTGATGGTACATCGACTTACAATAGGTTGAATGACACGTCTGCCATAGCCTGATGGGGTCTGTATCGCTTTTACTGGCACTACGTAACTTCAGGGTTCGGGTAGTAACCCGAGCATAAAAAGAACTACAAAATTCGACTGCTTTACGGCATACCTCACTTCCACTGCAGGCTGATAGTCATGTTTGTTTATTTATTTTTCTGGTGAAAGTGTCTTGCCTCAGGCTATAATGCAAATCGATTTTTCAACTTTGCAGATTCATCTATGGTAGCTTGATGTTATAATATTGACGATATATGGCTATTACCTACCACACAAACATCGAATTGAATTAGAATTCTGTAAAACAGTAGCCATAGGCAACTATAATCACGCTGGCTTGTAAACGTGAGCTACGCGATCTTTTGGCGTTTGAAAAAAATAAAACCCATGAAATTATATTCATATGACATGCTGAAATATATGCCACTGTACCTGGGATGAAGACATCTCACACGCAACGCAGGCAGTCTGCTCAAGACGTGAGAACTCCTCCTGCAGAGTTCGGGGGTTTCGGCTTGTCAACAAATGCACGTGTATCCCCTGGTGTGACCATGACAGATTTTACGACAGTAGTAGAAGACAATACTGTTTCCCAACTGTAGGGGGACCCTGAGAGCAAAAACTACATGATGTTGCTTTAATACTTTATTAAAATCTTAACAACATTGTTGAACAAACAATGAACAGCTGTAATTTTATTAACTAACGTTAACAAAGATGAACAGACACAGTAACAAATGTATTGCTCATTGTTTGTTCATGTTAGTTAATACGTAAGGGATAATGTAGAGCGAGGCGGTTGTTATAGCGAATACAACCCCGGGGTCTTGAATCAGCCTGAAGGGGTTGTATTCGCTATAACAACCGCCTCGCTCCACATTATCCCGCTTATTACATGGCTACCTACCAAATAAATCAATAATTCGACACAAAATATTGATTTAAAAAGGAGTTTATTGAAAAAAAAAAAAAGATTGTATTGCTTCCGCTAAAGAAAATAGTCCGTTCCGTCTCTACGGTTAGAATCCTGCGTGTCCATAGCAACGCTCAGTTTCATGGCAACGGTGTGTTATACTTAGCAGCGTTCTGTTATCAAGAAATAACAGACCACATTCTACATTAGAATTCAACCAAGCCATGTAATAAATACATACAATACACTAATGTAATAAATTACACACAAGGGTAACCAAGGGAACTAATAAGACACACCTGGGGAGACTAACCAACATGAAAAACTACAAAGAACTACAAAATATCACACAAGACAGGAAATAACACACAAGACAGGAAATAACACACAAGACAGGGGAACACAGGCTGGGATCATAACAAATATTTTGTAATGTCGTTACACTTTCTATTGTTTATTCTGCACTTTGCTGATAGGCCGATGGCTTAATTAGTAAAGAGGGCCACTGTCATCATTGTGAGAAACAGTGAACCTGTAAGGTACTATGTGAAGACGTGCATCATGCATTTTTATATTTTCTGCTGCTGTTTTTTACATTTATACATACAGGACGACAGTGACACGTCTCAAAATATTACCGCTTTCCTCAAAAGTAAAGTACCAGCACACGCCAAAGCGACCGCACAAGAAAAAAAAAAAAATCCTCTCAAAGAAGATAAATAAAGCTCTGAATTATGTGGCATAGCTATTACCACTGACATGTGGACTGATGAGTTCAACAAACGATCATACACGGCGTTTACTGGTGGTCACTTGAGACGGGTCACTGTCGTCCTTTTTCTTAGACCCCCCACAAATATGTCTTGACATGCTGGAAGTGCCCGTTTTGTGGCTCTCGTGTTTGTATATTTTTTCACACGAGTTGCACTTCACGTAGCCGATACTGCTGTTGATACATTGTTGTTTTTAATGACCCGCCCCGCAAATAAAGTGACAATTTCTTTCCCCGCCCCAACCCGCGCATCACTAGTGAACATGCTTCTTTTTTTTTTTCTTTTTTTTTTTTTTTTTGTTGACAAAGCCGAGCGAGTCAAAAGAAAAAGAGATGAGTTTAGTGAGTGGGAGGATGATAGGGAAGAAGTTGCAGAGAGAGACGAGGTTCAGTGCTACATTGAGGGCCAGTTCTTCTGGGACGGACAGGACATTCTAAGCTTCTGGCAGTCGCAGTCAATCGCCTTTTCTGTGCTTGCCAAGGTGTCAAAAATGATTCTCTGTATCCCGGCCACAAGCGCATCAAGCGAGCGCACATTCAGCTCTGCTGGCCGGGTGCTGGAGTCTAGGCGAAATAGATACAGATAGATACAAACCCTGATACAGTGGATGCCAATCTTTTTTTGCACAGCGAATGTAAAAACGCTAAATTAACATTTCCGTGTGTTAAATAAAACAAAAGTTCTGTGGTTATGTAGCGTAGGCTGTAAACTGTTGGCCTTTACAAATCAGCCTATTAGATGAATACAAACGCTGCTTTGTAAATGTTGAAAATGTTTATCATTATCTTATTAATATGACCTGATTTATGGTTCATATTCATAATCGTCTTTTGTTGCCAGTTTACAGGGCGATGTTTCCAAGCACTTTCAGGCTGAAATAAAGGCTGTTTTCATTTACATTACAACAATGCCTAGTATGTCTATTTAATGGTCACGGGTACGGGTGCGGGTGCGGGGGCGGGGCGGGGCGGGGCAAATAATTTCATAAAAGCCGACCCGTGCATCACTAATGTTTACTTCTCAGAGGAGGTGACTTGCTCTAGTCTAGTGAATCTGAAACATTTAGTTCAGAAAATGCATGTGCAACTGCTCAAGAAAGTGTGTCTGTTATAAGGTATATAAGGTGATGCAACACCGTAATAGCACAGAGTCATGTACCAGAACGCATGGTGTACAAGCATTAGAGAGACGCGAAAATATCTCTGCGCCCAAGTAGCAGTGCTTCGCCTGTGCTTCCCCCTAATATAGTCCCAAGTCAATATCTGCCTAGGAAATCGCCCAGTGTTAATCTGCATCGCTATTTGTACTCGTTGTGAATAAGCAGGCCACAAGAAGTAATCTTTTTTTTTTTTTTTTTACTTTTACTCATGACATGCTAGCTGGATGTCTAAAGGATTCCATTCATTAAGCTAAGCTAACCATGTCAAACTAAAACAATGCATGCACTGAGACAAAAATGCATTTGCCCACCTATCTAAATGTAGGAAAGAAGGTGAATAAGCCCTATTTCAAAAAATAGTGGAGTGTTCTTTTAACCATGAAAATGCTTTCTTCACAACAGGATTCAGTAACTCTGAACTTTGCACTTTCCTCATGCTTGTTACGTCCCTCGTTAATTAGATGTTATTTGTCTAGGAATATTATTAGACGTAACAAAAGTTACCTTTCGAAGGGAACTCAACAATACGTCATCACGACGCTATGGGGAACGCCTCAGGCGTGACAGGTGTCTGAAATCAAATATCAACTCACAGCAATCATGTTGACCGGCGACAGCCCGTGAATCATCAGCTTGATTGATTAACGCGTGACCTGGATGTATAAAAGGGAGCCTTGCACACGTGACAACATCTTTTTCGTCTTCAGGGACTGTTTGTCTGTTTGGAGAATATCGCTGAAACGCGCAGAGAAGAAGGAGAATTTTCGTAAGTGTGCAGACCCATGCCCAAGATATTTGACATCGGGTGAAACAACACACGATCTGTGCGTTTTTTGCTTGGGAGAAGAGCACGCATGAGAGGCTTTCGAGAGAGCCTCTTGTGCAAACTGCGAGTGTTTTTTCATTTGAAGACGCTCCGCTCTCGTCGGACCCTTTTCTCGAGGGAGGAGGGTTCAGCATCTGAGCCCCGTGGTGCACGCGATCTGTGAAATAATACTGTTTGGGTGCGAGGCATTCACAGTCAGCTCCTGAGGGTGCTGGCAGTGTTCATTGAGAAATATCTCGGCGCGCATGCATCCGTGCGCTGTCGGATGTTTCAACCTCGCACCTGTTGACTTTCTTCTCGAGGGATGAAAGCCAAATATATTTTAAACGGCTCGAATCTCGCGTTTGCCGAGGCAGTGTGTAGATTACGAGAAACTATAGATAAATATCAAAACAGTATTGTCTGGTGATTATGGCTGCATTTAATTCTATGGAATTTAAATGATGGAATATTATCTGACTTTAAGAAGTTAGATATTTTAATTCAGCCTACCATCCAGACCGTGTTTCACTTATCCAGTGTAAAAAAAAAAAGAAAAAAAAAAGACTGCATTTAATTCTGAAAAAAACACATATGTGGAGGTCAGAGGCCTCACTAGCCCTCCCTGAGTATGAGCTCCCATATACAGTGGTTATCGGGTTATAGGCCTCACCAGGCCTTCCTGATTATGAGCTCCCACATACTATGGTTATCAGGTCATAGGCCTCACCAGGCCTTCCTGATTATGAGCTCCCACATACTATGGTTATCAGGTCATAGGCCTCACTAGGCCTTCCTGAATATGAGCTCGCAACATACTGTGGTTGAATATGAGCTCCCACATACTGTGGTCGCCAGGTTATAGGCCTCACCAGGCCTTCCTGGTTATGAGCCTCCACATGTCAGGTTACAGGCCTCACCCGGCCTTCCTGAGTGTGAGCTCCCACATACTGTGGTTATCAGGTTACAGGCCTCATCCGGCTTTCCTGGTTATGAGCTCCCACATACTGTGGTCGCCAGGTTACAGGCCTCACCAGGCCTTCCTGGTTATGAGCCTCCACATGTCAGGTTACAGGCCTCACCCGGCCTTCCTGAGTGTGAGCTCCCACATACTGTGGTTATCAGGTTACAGGCCTCATCCGGCTTTCCTGGTTATGAGCTCCCACATACTGTGGTCGCCAGGTTACAGGCCTCACCAGGCCTTCCTGGTTATGAGCCTCCACATGTCAGGTTACAGGCCTCACCCGGCCTTCCTGAGTGTGAGCTCCCACATACTGTGGTTATCAGGTTACAGGCCTCATCCAGCCTTCCTGGTTATGAGCTTCCACATGTCAGGTTACAGGCCTCATCTGGCCTTCCTGAGTATGAGCTCCCACCTGCTGTGGTCGCCAGGTTAGAGGCCTCACCAGGCCTTCCTGGATTCGTAATGGCTAAGTACACGCACTTTTGTTTCGTGTACTTTCTAAAATCCATATTTATGGTAAGGGTTATGCGCTGTCCGCTTCATTCCCTTTTTTACGTGGCTCAGACTCCGGTTCTTCACCTTGGGTCCCACTCTAGATGCGTCTTCTGTCGCAATGTTTTACGACAGGCGCTTCCCTTTCAAGCTATCTCCCACATTCTGTGGTTACAGGCCTCATTAGGCCTTTCTGAAGGTAGCCCCACATTGTGTGGCTGTCAGGTTACAGGCCTCTCCGGCCTTCCTGAATACGAGCTCCCACTTACTGTGGTCGCCAGGTTTCAGGCCTCACAGGCCTTCCTGAGTATGAGCTCCCACATACTGTGGTTGCCAGGTTACAGGCCTCACCAGGCCTTCCTGGATTCGGAATGGCTAAGTACACGCACTTTCGTTTCGTGTACTTTCTAAAATCCATATTTATGGTAAGGGTTATTCGCTGTCCGCTTCATTCCCTTTTTTACGTGGCTCAGACTCCGGTTCTTTACCTTGGGTCCCACTCTAGATGCATCTTCTGCCGCAATGTTTTACGACAGGCGGTTCCCTTTTAAGCTATCTCCCACATTCTGTGGTTACAGGCCTCATTAGGCCTTTCTGAAGGTAGCCCCACATTGTGTGGCTGTCAGGTTACAGGCCTCTCCGACCTTCCTGAATACGAGCTCCCACTTACTGTGGTCGCCAGGTTTCAGGCCTCACAGGCCTTCCTGAGTATGAGCTCCCACATACTGTGGTCGCCAGGTTACAGGCCTCACCAGGCCTTCCTGATATGAGCCCTCATGTACTGGAGCTCCCCACATGAGGAGGTCATCAGGTCTTAGGTCTCAGTAGACCTTCCTGGTTTTGAACCCTCTCTTACTTCCCCAGTGTTCGGAGCGAGCACTGGGTAGACCCGTGGATTGAGTGGACGACTTCCGTCGTTTCTTGAGGTTGAGTCACACTCTCCAGGAGATCCTGTCTCTGTGATCCAGAACTGAATGGTTTCTGCCAGCTTCGCAGGCCTTTGGTTTCTGGATGCCTTATCCAAGGCAACTTCCAGAGGCTCTGTCTCGGACAGACAGGCAATGGCCAGACTGTGTGTCTTAGTATAGATCACCAGGCCAGCCTGGTGGTATTTCAGGAGGCATGCTCCCCTGAATAGTGACTGTCCCTCGGGTTCCCTAGCCACACTCCCTAGAAGGGACCCCTTCTATTGGAAGTTGTGGTCCTAAGCCTTTGAGCTGGCCCAGATATACCCCCCATTAACTATGTTCTGGTGGTTTCTTGGTTCATTAGCTTGGGCTATGACCGGTAGGGAGTGCTGTCACTGACAGCCCGTTGTGACCTAAGGGTGAGTGGTTCCAGTGTTTTCTGAATTACTGGTTCTGACAGTTGTCACTGCCTTTTGGCATGCACTCCCCTCAGCATGGCGGAGTGGGTATTTCGTTCCCCATAGCGTCGTGATGACGTATTGTTGAGTTCCCTTCGAAAGGGAACATCTCAGGTTACGAATGTAACCTATGTTCCCTGAGAACAGGGAAAGAGACAATACGTCTCCCTGCCATGCCTCGGGGCCTGCCTGCAACAGTCCCTTCAGACGATAGGATGTTGTCATGTGTTCAAGGCTCCCTTTTATACATCCAGGTCGCGCGTTAATCAATCAAGCTGATGATTCACGGGCTGTCGCCGTCAACATGATTGCTGTGAGTTGATATTTGATTTCAGACACCTGTCACGCCTGAGGTGTTCCCCATAGCGTCGTGATGACGTATTGTCTCGTTCCCTGTTCTCAGGGAACATAGGTTACATTCGTAACCTGAGACGTTTTGCATGTGTGTGTACAGTAACAGGAATTGCAACTGAAAAGAAAAGATTTTAATTCTTCAACTGCAATAAAGAGAAGTAGTAATAAAGGAATAAATTAATGAAAAGTAATAAAGTAATGAAATGTTTACAATTCGTACAACGTAACAAGAATAATCAGATCAACAGACAATCTGGGGGGAGAGGAAAGAGCAAGAGAGTGGTGCTTAAAGCAAAAAACTGAATATAACAAAAAGCCCCTTTAACTAAAGTTAAAGAACTAAACTAACTATCAACAAAAGAGGTAGAAATAAACATCTTCAGCGTACGAGACGCTATAACTAAACTATTCTAACTAAAACAAAAACATACATAATTAGCACCACTCCTAACACTAGTGCGTCTCATACATCTTTTAAAACTACGTGTGCAAATGTAGGTCGCACCCTGCTTACCTGACTCACAACCTCTCCCGTCAGTCTACACAATGTTGAACGATGAACTGATATGAAGATTTCATGACAGCAACAAACACTTAGCAGGCACCGCAAGCACATACCAAGAGCACAAACACATTCGAGCACAAACAAAGAGAACTGATCTAACTGCAAGATCATAAAAGCAGCGAACCCCAAACACTGATCAGTCTCTCAGACTGGTCTCTCGAACAAGAGAACCGTCCTCACAGAGTGTGCAAACTCTTTCCCAACCCAGAGTCTGTCTCGACTGTCGCCATTCTTCTTCTTCTTCTTCTTCTTCTTCTTCTGTTTTCTTTTAATGGTGGTTGGCAAACAACTTTTAAGTGTGCATTACCGCCACCTTCTGATATGGAGTGTGGATCACAATAGCCTTTTCTCACTACCCTTTAAATAAATAAATACATACATAAATAAAACCAATAAATAACTTCATAAATATCTAATAACATTATTAATATTCATACATTATCATTATTATTAACCCTCTGGGGACCAAAAACGCGCCCGCGCGTTTTGCTCGTTTTTTTTTTTTAGCAATGAAAATAAACACTAAATGCTCTGTTAATTTTGATCTTTCATTTTCGTGTAATACATCAATCGATCCTGTTCAGTTTCTATTTTTTTTCTGTATACTCACAATAAAAATAAAGTGTTTTGCTTTTTGACAAATAAAGAAAAATTAACATGATGCGATTTCTGCCTTCTCTCTGTCAGTAAACTCCCATTTGAAACGCGTTCGAAAATGATCTATAACTCCGCGAAAATTCAGTCAAACAGGCAAACAGACCCACGGGCATAAAGCTTGAGATTGCATCTTTTAAATGAAGTAATTTATATAAAAAACAAATATTCTCAGCTTCTGTAATCTGTATAAAAAGAGAGCGACTCCAGTCGAGCTCATTACGAGCCATTCAAAAGTAATTTGACCACTCCCCGGAGAGCGCATGCTATTCAAACGCAAATTCTGAGAAAGCCCACATCAGCTGTAAACAAAGCGCGTTGCAATCGAGTGAGACATAATATAACCTACCTTATGGAGAAAAGTTTCTCAGAACAGTGCTGATATGAGGAGCAATATCTCCTGATATGAGGAGCAGATCCCGCTGAGGAGTGAGGTAGGCTGTTTTCTTTTCTCAAGTGTTAATGTGGAAAACGTTATGGAATAACGTTAGTGTAGGCCTATGCAAACCGCAAAAAGATTAATCGCATTTTTATAATATGACTCGCCTTTCTGTGAGATGAATGAAGGGTACATATTTGTAAAGACTGTTTGAATCGCGCGTCTGTGTGTGAAAGAATAAACTGCTTTGCTATAGCCTACTGAGATGAGTAAAAATCGACTGGAATATGTTGAAATAAAATGTATTTGTATAAGCAACGTATTAAACTGCAAATTAGCATTTATATGCCCTAATATTTCATAAAAACAACGTTACAGTCAGTCACTTGTTGACTAGATTTGGGTAAAGTTTTTAGGCTACTGTAGAATATACTGCCACATCAAATAGCCTAAGCTTTTGTTTAGCAATTTCTGCTCATATCTAACGTTATATATATAACTATATTATTTATATATATTATATATATTTATATATAGCCTATTATATATATATTTTTTTTTTTTTTTGCTATATTCAAAATAATGAATACATATGATAAAATGTAGGCCTATAATCTTTTTTCTTTTTCTTTTTTACAAAGAAAGAGTACACTTGAAATATTGTTAAAATTGTAATTATTGTTGTAATTGTAACATTTTTAATAAAATAGCAAAACATATTTACAAGATAGATGTACGCGAAATCTTAAATGGTCAATATAAGTCTTCTTCTAAATACATCTTTTGTCCTTGCATTGTGGCTCAGTCAGTGTCACACCTGAATGAATGGCTAATTATGCAGAGTCATTATGCAGAGTGGGTGGGACATTGTAATCTAAGGTGTAAACTACTCCTCCCCCTCGCATATTGGCTTTCCAAGCAAAACCTGTTTTACACCATTTAAATCAATGTATTTTTTTTTGTGAACGATAAAGCAAGACTATTTTCACATAATTTTGAAGCTAGAACTCAAAGGGACAACATCAATTAGTCAAAAGTCTTGTGGACACATATTTAATATGTGTTTTGTGGTCTTAATTCAGCAACTTTCATTTTTATTTTTTCCAATAACCACGCATAAACATTATTCTCTTAAAAATACAAACATCTACATACACGTTGCTCGCATATTATGGTAGCCCTGTTTGTGCTATATAGAGTGAATTTACACCTTTGCCATTAACATGTTTATACATAACTGAAAAAAGCACAAATGTCAGAGCATGTCAGAACATCTCAAGGACCCCAAAAACACCTTGGTCCCCAGAGGGTTAAAGTCTTTAGAAACTTTGAACTAAACATTGATATTGTGTAGTTTGTGATCCTCCATCAGCAGCTGCAGTTTCTCTCAGCTGTATCAGTGCAGTCACTGTGACGTCTGACTGACAGAGGTTTTTGTACGACTCTTTATCACTGTGTGAACACTGGACCACTGTGTACACTCTGACAGTAATAATCTCCTGTATCTTCAGTCTGGACTCCACTGATGGTCAGAGTAAAATCACTGCCATAGTTAGATCCACTGCCACTGAATCTAGATGGAGTTCCAGTATAACGGTTGTTTATGTCATAAATCAGGAGTTTAGGAGCTTCTCCAGGTTTCTGCTGATACCAGGCTAAGTCATTATAGGATAGTCCTACATCCATATGACACTCTATTGTTGCTGTTTGACTCAGTTGGACAGTTTTAACTTCAGGTTGAGTCAGAGTCACTCCTCTGGATTCTGAAGAAGAGAAAATAAAAACAGTTTGTTAATATATGTGTTTTATTATAATAAATAATAATATGTGTATATTAAAATGATCAAAACAACAATGACATTATATGTATATTAAAAAGTAACAACCTTGAACAAACAGTGCAATGGTCCAGATGAAGATGTTGATTGTGTTCATTGCTGTAGTTTAGTCTTGTGTGATGATGAAGATTGTGTTCTGCTCTCAGTCATGAAGTGTTAAACTCACAGCACTATAAACACTCTCAGAGCACTGAAGCATGTGCTGACAATGCAAAGAAGTGGGCAGGATTTACAACAGCTTGTGCTGATAACAAACTAATATACACTAGAGTTACAGAATCATGACTTTATTTAGTATTTTTATTGTGACTCCTGAGACACTGAGGATGTGCAGATGAACGTCCATCTCTGTGTCCATATTCAGTCATGTGACCATCATCACTGCTACACTTCCACTAGATGAAGCGCCATCACTAAAGTAAGATCATGAATCATGAGTCTGTTCAGAAAGTATCAGGACTGATTGTGAATCTCTAATCAGAGTTCATGGTGTCACTCCATCTATCATGAAGCCTCATGTGTGTCTGAAATCATCAAATGGAGAAGAAACAGGCTGTTAAAGATGGAGACATATTAGAGCTTGTTCACGTTTCATGATCTTGTGTGGAGATTCATAACCAGTCCAGATACTTTTAGAACAGACCTTGAATATGAAAACATGCTTGACTGTGTAGAACATGCAAAATACCTTTTATATTTTCATTGTTGACACTTTCTATTGACTTTGGCTCTAATATTCAATAAACTCATTATTTGAAGAGATTTTCACTGAAGATTGAAGTCTGAAGCTGCAGGTTTTTCTGTGAATCATGATGATTGATCTGCATATGAAGAACAGAAGCATCATTATGAGAAACTCCACAACATCATCCATGATCAAAGAGGTCAAAGGTCACCTCAGAGGTCACAGCCATAGACTGTAAAAAATATGGACAAAGCGTCTGTGACGTCACCCATAGACTTTCTGAAGAACGGGTTTGAAGCCGTTTATGGGGGGTATGGGCGGCGCCATCTTGGAAAATCTTGGGAAATCCTAACCCCGCCCACCTTCTAACGCAGCGCGCGTCACTCAGCTCGCTCTGCTACTTCGGTTATCTCTTATTTTAGGCAACGAAATATGTTATAAAACACCATACGAACTCTTTTCGTTTTCATTTAAAGAAATCTTAAACATTATAGCCACACAAATGTGGTTCAGGCAACGCATATTGATTATATTCAACTGCACATAACGTTTGCCTATTTATGAAAAAACAAAATATAAAACACAAACCTGCCTCTTTTCATTTTAAATATAATATAAAAATATTACACATTTTATGGTCCAGGCAATATGTGCATTTGTACTAAACAACAGATTTTGCAGTAAACAACATTACAGATCATCTTCGTTGTATTAAAATTTAAAATGACAAAACTCAACCCAGTCTCTTTTTGTTAAATTTCAGTTTTATCAATATTAGCCATTATAAAAGTATACGTAAAAGGTATAAGAAGCTATACAAATAAAGCAAACAATTCAGTCAAACATACAAAGTCAGCGCTCTATAGTCTATACATCGGTAAAGTTAAATAGCTTATAAAGTTATGAAACTTCCCCTCAGCAAAACGATTGTCCAGGGAAAAAAATGTAGATTCACGAGACCAAAAATCGCCCATTAGATATACACAAGACGATATAGATATACACAATATCTCATGTTTAACCACTAAAGAGACGCCAGAGTCCGCGGCATTGGCGGCAAACCTCATAACGTCAAGCCGATGAAAGACTGCTCCAGGTGGGGTACATGAACGCCGAGCGCCCGGTCATCGCTGGATCAACTGGATAAAATTTTCATAAATCTTTAAATAAACCACAGATTTGAGCTTTAAACAACTACATTCTCGCCTGAAAAACTCTTAAAACTACATTTCATGATACATAAACAGTAGTATTATATGTCAACTGTATTAAAAAATGGCGCTTCTTGTTGTCATTCTCCGTGGCGCTGCCTTGTCAGCTGTCAATCAAGCTGTCACTCAAAGTTAACCACGCCCTTATTGTCATATATTTTATATCTAAATACGATCTAAACTAACAAGTTAGAAAAAAATTCACCCCCCTCACAGTTGTCAGGCACTCGGAAGCTATCGAAAAATACAATAAAAGTCCATGGGACCAACCTGTAAAAACATGAATTTATGCTGTGAAAACGGACATTTTAACATGGGGGCTATGGACATTTGCTCCCTTTTGGGACCTCCCTCTAGCGGATTTTCGATGTATTGCAGTTTTTCGCACTTCCGGGTATGGCTTCATTTTTCAGATCAGAATGTTGTCGCTTGGTCACAGCTCATCAAATATATTTCTTTAAACAGTGTTATATCAGAAATATTAATAAAGTGTTACTGATACTGTTTTATAAAGATTTAATCTAAAACAATGATATTATTATAAGAATAGCATTATTCCTTTCAACAACAACAAAAACAAACATATTTCCACACTGAAAAAAAAAAAAAAAAATATATATATATATATATATATATAAATAAAATTCTAAACATATTTCCACACTGTGTCTCACTATGAGTTTAATCAGTTTATTACAGGTTTGTTTTTCCTTCATTTATTTCTACACTGAGTTCATATTTAGTTCATCTTTTATTGTAGAAATCATACATGGAAAAAGAGATTTGACATCAGAATGTAAATGTTGCTGCTTTCTGTAGTTCAGTCAATGATACTGAATCTCTTTTGCTCATGTTGTGCTTATAATTCAGTGTTTTGTTCATTCTGTATGATTCAATTGTGTTTTAACTCTGTTTGAAATTGAGTTACATTTTCAGTTCAGGTGAATATCTCAAAATGTAAGATATTTATGTTCAGAGTGAATAATTGCTGGAATTAAAGCAGTCAGATCGGCCTGATAATAGATAATATGTGTTATAACTGCTGTTACACTTATTGATTAGATCATACATGCATTTTAATGTATATAGCAGTGCATAATTAATGTATTAAAAATACTTTTATAATGCAATATGTATGAAAGCTTTAAATAAAGTGTTACTGATATTGTTTTATAATGATTTAATCTAAAACTAGAGCAGCATTACTCCTCTGCTGTAAATGTGCAGTGCAGTGTGTTGTGTGTTGTGTGTGTGTGTGTGTGTGTGTGTGTGTGTGTGTGTGTGTGTGTGAATGTGTTGTGTTTGTCTCCTGCAGCTGGTCCCACAGTGAAGCCCTCAGTGTCTCTGCTGCCGCCCTCTTCTCTGCAGATCTCTGGAGACTCAGCCGCACTGTCTATTTTTTCTTTTCATAGATGGTGAATTGTATTACCTTTGAAACAAAGGCAAAAAACAACAGATCAAACCAAAAGTTGTGTGTGGGACAGAAGAGGCAAACAAAATATTTGAGGAGTTCCATGCAAGTAGCCTCGGAGCTCACACAGGACAAAAAAAAAAAACCCCGCAATGCAATATCTATACGATTTTACTGGCCTGGCATGTCACAGGACATTGACACCTGGGTAATAACATGTACAGAGTTAATAATTTTGCAATATTGTAAAATGCAAATGATTTCCAACATTATTCTGTTTTGATCACAGGTGGCACAGTGTGTACCATGTCAGGCCAGCAGGTCATCAGTTAAGGAACAAAGTGAAATTATTCCAATTGTGGTATTCCTTTCCATCACACACTTATATCATATATATTTTTTAATTAATTTAGAAATTACAATTAAGTTATATAATTAATTATCTTGTTTCTATTTAATGAACTCTAGGTTAAACAGCCTTTCGAACTTGTGGGGATGGATCTAATTGGAAAATTAACACCAACAGAAAATGTAAATCAATATACCTGTGTCATCATTGATTACATGACCAAGTGGCCCCAGGCTTATCCCCTCAAGACAAAGTCTGCCAGGGAGGTTGCTGATTGCCTATTGAAATTTGTGCATCAGTTTGAGGCACCGAAGAGAGTCCTCACCGACCAGGGGAAAGAGTTCGTAAACAAAGTGAGTCAAACATGTTCACTGTTAAATCATTGATAAACAATGATTAAATGTAAACTTTTTTCAATATACACACCTATCATCTTTTCCATGATAAATTTAAGAGTCTGTTTTTTTTTTATAAATTGCAGCTGAACAGTAATATCTGCAAGGTTTTAAATATTAAAAGGTCCTTGTGCGCACCCTACCATCCACAGACGAACGGCCTTGTGGAGTGAATGAATGCGACAATACAGAGGTAACAATATTTTAATTTAATTATTTTTACACTGATAACAATTTTGCAAATAACTAGCCATTTATGTATTTAAGTAGAGCATGATAATAGAAATGCTAAATTCATTGTTTCATTTCCTAGCAAATGCACTTAATGAATATGTACACTCAATACACTATTATTAAAATTTGATAAAAATGTGTGCTAGATGTATGATTGTAAATGTTCCTTCCTGACTGCTTTGAAGCTTAAAATAATGTTATTATATTACCAGATCCCTTTGCAAGCTTGTAAGAGACAAGCCCAATGAATGGGATAGACATCTAGATGCAGTAATGTTTGGGCTTAGGACAAAGCGTCAGGTTACCACCATTCTCTGGCCCGTCCTCACCGGAGTCGCGGCTTCTTCTTGTGATCCAGCGATGCGTGAGCTTCGCTGAAGAGATGAAAAATTAGTGGATCAGCCTTCTCGAGCTCCCTTTATAGGGCTAAGCCACACCCCTTTTGGCGGGAAGTGGCGCCCTCATTGGCCTGACGTCACTTCAGGCCTCACTCGATAGGCTAATGCAGTTGCCGCAGAGCAGCCAATGAGCGAGCGAGCCGTCTCGCCTATGGCCGTGTGCTGCTGCAACGCGCTTTACAATAATACAAAATTAAGGATAATTTTTTGGCTTCAGTATTTCGTGAAAAGAGGTCTTTTCCCAATGCGTTTTACAAACGCAGTACGAGAGACCTCTCGTAAGAGAACTTATAACGGGCCATGTTTAAACCTTCCAATTGGACAGTGATCCAAAAACAAACATCAAAATCATAAAAATAAATGGGTTACTGAGCACAAAACCAAGCATCTGCGATGGCCACCCCAGTCCCTGACCTGAACCCTATAGAAAATGAGTGGGCTGAACTGAAGAGAAGCAGCGCCAACATGGATCAGGGAATCTGAAGGATCTGGAGAGATTCTGTACAGAGTAATGGGTATCTGATCTCTGGTCAGGGGTTCTCAAAACTCATCAGGCATTATAGGAGAAGACTCAAGAGGAAAATAATTTTTCCCAACGTGTTTTGGAGAAAAAAAGAAGTATTTCCTAATGTCTGTTTTCTTTTATAAATTGCAGCTGAACAGTAATATCTGCAAGGTTTTAAATATTAAAAGGTCCTTGTGTGCACCCTACCATCCACAGACGAACGGCCTTGTGGAGCGAATGAATGCGACAATACAGAGGTAACAATATTTTAATTTAATTATTTTCACACTGATAACAATTTTGCAAATAACTAGCCATTTATGTATTTAAGTAGAGCATGATAATAGAAATGCTAAATTCATTGTTTCATTTCCTAGCAAATGCACTTAATGAATAGGTACACTCAATACACTATTATTAAAATTTGATAAAAATGTGTGCTAGATGTATGATTGTAAATGTTCCTTCCTGACTGCTTTGAAGCTTAAAATAATGTTATTATATTACCAGATCCCTTTGCAAGCTTGTAAGAGACAAGCCCAATGAATGGGATAGACATCTAGATGCAGTAATGTTTGGGCTTAGGACAAAGCGTCAGGTTACAACTAAGTACTCACCGTACTTTTTAATGTTTGGGAGGGTGGCCCGGTACCCTTCAGAAATTCCTGAGCACTATCAGGTAACTGCAGATTGTTACAATTTTCATATAAATATAATTAATGATAAATAGGTAGCACTTTTTTAACAGAATTGTCCTGCCCTTTTTGTCAGATTGACAAGAGTGTGGAGGATACAATGTCTGTTGAACAGCTGACAGAATTGGCGATTGCTATGAGTGAGGTCTTAAATGAGGCTCATACTAACACTAGAGCTTCCCAAGAAAGGGTTAGGCAACAATCCAAACAGAAGAAAGCCCAGAAGGAATTCAAAGTGGGGGACAAAGTGTGGAGGAAAAATATAAGGAGCCAACAGAGAAAGGGTGGAAAACTGGAGGCAAACTTTCTAGGCCCTTATACAATCACTAAATTGGAAGGGAAAAGTGCAGACCTCGAAGATGAGGGGGGGGGGGGGGTGAAATTCCCAAGAATAAATGTTGATCACTTGAGGCTACATGTTGAGGAACAACCCCAGATCCCACATAAAATAAAGTCTTCTCCACCACCACTCCCTGTGGTCTCTACAGGCCCCTCCTCAACGGCATCTCCACCACCACTCCCTGGCCCGTCCTCACCGGCATCTCCACCACCACCACTTCCTGGCCCCTCCTCACCGGCATCTCCACCACTACTCCCTGGCCCGTCCTCACCGGCATCTCCACCACCACCACTTCCTGGCCCCTCCTCACCGGCATCTCCACCACTACTCCCTGGCCCGTCCTCACCGGCATCTCCACCACCACCACTCCCTGGCCCGTCCTCACCGGCGTCTCCACCACTACTTCCTGGCCCCTCCTCACCGGCATCTCCACCACCACCACCACTCCCTGTGGTCTCTACAGGCCCCTCCTCACCGGCATCTCCACCACCACCATTCTCTGGCCTGTCCTCACCGGCGTCTCCACCACTACTTCCTGGCCCCTCCTCACCGAGTTTATGAGGAGTTTAGGAGCTTCTCCAGGTTTATGTGAGTACCAGGCTAAACGACTGTAACGTTGCTGAGGAAGACAGGTGAAGACGAGGATCTAACCGCAGGGTATTTTAATAATGTAACAAGAAACATGGAACACGGAACTCAAAGGAACAAAACCAGGGAATCACAGAGGCAACCATTACATGTACAACAACTGACAAGGTAACAAGTGAAACACAAGAGACAAACAAGCTTAATTAAGTAACAAGGGGGCGTGGTTAATAAGAAACACCTGGGGATACTAATAAACTAGAAAAACTACAAAGGACTACAAAACATGACACAGAACAGGAAATAACTAAAGTCGACACAAGACGAGGGAAACACAAGACAGGAATCATAACAGCTGGAGTGTGTGTTCACTCGAGTGGAATAGAGGTTTTTGTACGAGCGTTTCATTAGATTGTATCACTGTGGTGGACTTTCGGTGGAGGAACTAAACTGGTGATCAAATGTAAGTCTATTTAATTTTATTTCAGAAAGTGTTTTACAGTTGAAAAAAGAACAACATTTATTAATAATAACAATAATTAGATATTGTGGTGATACTTTACTTGAAGCCTTTATGTATAATGCATTATAAAGGTATCAATAGCGTATGTTATAATGTCATATATGTTTTCATAAATAACTGTAACCAAAGTTAAAATGTTTTATAATATTTGCACATTCCTTGTTACATCTAGAATTGGTTGTTTGTCATGAGTTTTAGTGTATTATAATTTTTTTGGAGGTGTAACAATGAATAGATAATATTATAATGTGTTAAAACCTTGGTTACAATTATTGAAGAGATTATACTTACATCAATGTGTAAAACAATATATAATTAATGCATTAAAAATACGTTTTATAATGCAATATGTATAAAGGCTTTAAATAAAGTGTTACTGATATTTTTGTATAATTATTGAATCTAAAACTATGATATTATTATAAGAATAGCATTATTCCTTTCAAAAAAAAAAATATATATAAAAAAATGAACTAAACTTCTAAACATATTTCCACACTGTGTCTCACTATGAGTTTAATCAGTTTATTAAAGGTTTGTTTTTCCTTCATTTATTTCTACACTGAGTTCATATTTAGTTCATCTTTTATTGTAGAAATCATACATGGAAAAAAGAGATTTGTCATCAGAATTTAAATGTTGCTCCTTTCTGTAGTTCAGTAGTGCTTATAATTCAGTGTTTTGTTCATTCTGTGTGATTCAATTGTGTTTTAACTCTGTTTGACATTGAGTTACATTTTCAGTTCAGGTGAATATCTCAAAATTTAAGATATTTATGTTCAGAGTGAATAATTGCTGGAATTAAAGCAGTCAGATCGGCCTGATAATAGATAATATGTGTTATAACTGCTGTTACACTTATTGATGAGATCATACATGCATTTTAATGTATATAGCAGAGCATAATTAATGCATTAAAAATACTTTTATAATGCAATATGTATGAAAGCTTTAAATAAAGTGTGTTGTGTGTGTGTGAATGGGTTGTGTTTGTCTCCTGCAGCTGGTCCCACAGTGAAGCCCTCAGTGTCTCTGCTGCCGCCCTCTTCTCTGCAGATCTCTGGAGACTCAGCCGCACTGCTCTGCCTGCTCAGCTCTTACTCTCCACAGGGGGCGCTGGTGAGCTGGACACTGGACGGGTCAGAGGTCACCGAGGGGGTTCTGACCAGCGCAGAGAGCCAGCAGGACGGCCGCTACAGCCGCAGTAGCGTCCTGACCCTCAGCAAAGCACGCTGGGAAGAGGGAGAGCTGTACGTCTGCAGAGTAACACATGATGGAGCTCCTCATGAGGTCTCGTTCCACAAGAGCTCTGAGTGCTGATGTTTCTCTCCTGAAGATGAGCCGTATCTGAGTGTCCTGTGTCAGGCAGGATTCACATGAGTCTAGTGCTGCAGCTGGAGTGATTTACAACTCAATACTGAAACTGAGTGTGTGTGTGTGTGTGTGTGTGTGTGTGTTGTGTGTGTGTGTGTGTGATCTTTCAATCTGCTGTGTTTGCTGCAACATTCAATAAAGCTTCTCAACAAGTTCACTTTGTGTCTGACAACATCATTCAACTAACAGATGAAGATGCAGGTGCTTTTCAGAAGGTTGATGTAGCAGTAAATGTCAAATAAAGCTCTTGGGGTTTGAGCATGGTCTCTGGAGACAGAGCTGCTCTATTCTGAGAGGATCACAATCACTCCACCCTGACAATGCAAATGGGCTTTTCAGTCTCACTCTCTGATTGGTTACATGATCTGGACTGGAACACTTTCACTTCTGCTTTAGTGAAGCAGCGCAGACAAACTGATCATTTATAGGAGATTAAAAAGTTTAGAATATAAAAATATCAAAAAAATGTAAATCAAATAAAAAAATAAAGAATAAGCACTTCTGTCACTAATTGTTATATAATCATTACATTTATAGACAATGGTGTAAATATATATGAAAATGTTATGAAAATCATAACTAATACATGATGATCACAAATAAAGAATCAGTGTGTTGTTAATAAATGTTAATATCATAGTGTATTTGTTCATTGTTCATACATGTTTATATTAAAGTGTATTTGTTAATTTTATAATAAAAACCCTTGGTTGAGTTTGTGTTTCACTGCCAGTTTCTGCCCAGCCGACTCTCAGCCAGATCTGTCTTACAGTGCCTGGGCCAGACCTGGGCCATATCAGTCAATAAGAGTCACTTTACAGGGTGTGGGCCACATCTGGGCCAGAGGAAGCTCTGTGTGTCCATGTTCAGTGTGTTGGGCCAGTTTTGGGCCGGGGACCCAGCCAGAAGTGGAGGTGGGCCAGGCAAAGTTTGCTCTCTGGCCTGCTGTTATCAACTCAAGAGTGAACCAGAATCATGTTGCTCTAGTGATGGAGAAACAAAGCTTTTAGAAACCATTGAACCGATTAATTTGCATAATGATTCACTGTATTGAAGCTCTGGAAACGCCACACGCTGGTCAGAACAGCGGAAACTCAGCATAAAAACACCTTTTACACACCAAATGCAAATCTTTTTATTTAAAGTCTAATCTATTCAATGCAATTACCAAATCATCTAATACCAGTAAATATGAAATGTCTTTATAATATGTGTTAGTTTATTAAATTGAAGGGCTTGTTTTGTTTGTTTTATGGAGAGCTTGGTAATTAGACCAATTAGACACTTTTAACTACAACTCATTTTTTATTATATTTTATTATAATTTGTAGCTGTATATTCGAGTGATCAGTGTGTCAAAGTGGCATAAATATACAGTTGTATCTACAGTAAAGAGTGGGAGAGTGACCCAACTCTCTAAACGTGGATTACACCTGGTGGGACTCAAAGGCTCTTTATGAATATAACTGTAACTCTGAGAGCACAGTTGAATGACTTCATTGAAATGGAGTATAGGACTATGACTCCTGTCCATCATCATGTGCACACTGGCCTGATCAGGACATCTGCAACTTCTAAACCGTCCAGACTGCGCTCTACTCGTCCCGACCGCTGCTGGAAGAGGGTTCAATCATTCATCAGTTTTGGCTGTGCTAATTTCTGTTATGATCTACAATGTGCACTTCAAGAAAGATGTACTCGTTCTGTTTAAAGTTAAAGCGCAACACAAAGCTAAGCTCATTATTATTATTGTAGTTATTTTTCTGAACACGAATGACACATTTTCGGCTTTTAATGTGTGTGTGGCTTTTAAAGTCTGTTAATTTCTAGAAATGAAGTTCACCCGCAGGGGAACCGCCTAACTCATCTGCAAACTCGACCGGAAGAAACAAGCGTCTTTTAGAGGAAATGTTCTCTTTTATACAGAGATGGGAAGTAACGAAGCACAAATACTTTGTTACTGTACTCAAGTAGATTTTTCAGATATTTTTACTTTACTATTTATTTTTGTGCCGACTTTTTACTTTTACTCCTTGCATTTTTAATACGAATATCGGTACTTTCTACTCCTTACATTTTACAAAATTGGCTCGTTACTTTAGTTTCAAATAATTTCAGTGGAGTTACCGTTATTATTTTTCGCGTCATCAGCCCTTTGCAGGGAGTTTGATTGACAGGTGATCTGACCAATCATAATCCGGCATTTTGTCTTACAAAGCAGTCAGAAGAGTTAGTAGATTAACATTGGAGGATTTAAACTTGAAAAACGAAGTGTACCGACGTCTTTTTGCGGTAAAAACAACATTCCTTCTTATGTTCATTCATGTTTATTTGATGCTATAAATGAACTAGAAGGAAGAGATGATTGGTTCACGAGCAGCTTTAACTGAGGCATTACAGAGATCTGTCAGACACATTAAAGAGCCACAATACAGTATTTATTGTTTACATTTCTTTAAAAAATGACTAAATTTGAAAATGTAGGTGATCAGTGTCCTCCAGTGTCCTTGTCAGTGTCCTCTCTGCTCCGCGATGTGTTTCAGTGTGTGAGAACATGGTGTGTGTGTAAGAGCGACGCCGCGACATAGCAACAGTAACTAAAGGGAACGGAAGGAAATAGTTTGGGACTGTTAGCAAACCGGTCTTTGTGAACGGTCAATAGACCCCTTCACGGTTGACGTCACAGGAAAATTCTAAGTTTGCAGTGCGCATGTCGGCGTCAGAAAGTTCATTCCATCCCTTTGAATTGTGTGTTAACCAGAGAATTTCTCGTCAAGAAAAAATGCCTACTTGTTGCGTCGTGGACTGTTAAAATCACACCAGTTGTGGAGTCAAGTTTTTCAGGATTCCTGCAGGATCACATCCGTTTTAAAAAAAAAATAGACGACATCTGTTCAGATCTATTTTTTTACAGTCTATGGTTCAGATAGATACTGCTATCTGCTAAGTAGCATGACACAGGTCACAATAATGCCAGATATCGAACTTCACCTAACTATTAAACCAGTCTACAGTTACAGAAAACATTTGTTTACTTACCAGGGCTTAACTAACTTATACCGTTGTTATCACAATAACGTTAACTGTCAATAACACAATAACACTAACTTACAAACACGAACATCTTTGATTGTAGCAATGTCCCTGTCTGCCTGTTTATTATATAAAAAAAACACATACTTAACAGTGTTAAATTTGAAAAAAACACTGTTCGACAGAACTGCTTGGTTTGTTACCACAGTTATCTGCGTGCTTCCTCGGCGATGAAGTTCCACATTTGCGGCTATCCAACACGAAAATGCATGCAGCAAATAAGCCGTACACAATATTTTCTTCAGATAACTCCAAATTTCTCCCACACACTGGACTTGATTTTTGATGACTGTCGACAACTTTACAATCTCCACTAGCTATTCTTCTCTTCAACTCCTCAGCATCCATCTCGACGACTGCAAGGTGCAAGCAGATCGCGCGCGCGGTTATGATGCATTTTTAAAAGTGAAAGATCCTGGGAGGGCGTGGCGCGTGGGCAAATAAACTGATGTGGATTTTAAATTATTTTATCAACTTGAAATACAGGCATATTTTTGTAGACGTGTTCCTAAAAATATGAATATATTTTTACATTTGCATGTGATTGTTTTAAACCCGTGTTTAGACCCATATTTCCCCCGTGTCCGACCCGACACAGTTGGATATTTTTCACTCGTTTGAGCAAAATTTGCGGGTCACCCGTCCGAACCCGTGCAGGACTCTAATCAGACAATCGCCATTAGCTAAAACAAGTTTATTATGGTTCTGTTCCCGTTCCTGTGATGGCAAAGACAGTGCATACCCTTGACACAATATGCCGGTCTATTAGCCGCACCATTTTTCTGACCCCATGCTGCGCGCGCAGCCAACCTAGGCGTCCGAAGTTTACAAACATTGAAGGGGTCTATTGGATGGGAATATACGTTGCACTTGACGCACCACTCAGTGGCGTAGCTCTCTGATTTCTGATTGCTTAAAATAAAATAATAAAAATAAGAAATTGTTGATGTGTTAGTCTAATTGATAGATTGACCAATCAAAATACTGCGTGGTAAAATGCGGCTGTTTTCAAACTTGATTTGACGTGTTGTGCGTAACCTACGCTGTCATCTTCGCGACGCGTGAGAGTTCATGCGGTGACAATGGCAGTGTTGTTCAAAGTACAATATTACGCACGAAAAGATGAGCGAGAAGGAGAATCAATGCCATGTAGAATTAAGGCAGTTCTGAAGGCGAAAGGAGGTCAAACACAGTATTAGTATGGTGATCCTAATAATCCTTTAGGTGAGTGTATATATATATAGGCTATATATTCTGTATATATTAGTTGCCCCCTCATTTTAAGATGGGCCCCCCCAAAAATAAAATTCTGGCTACGTCCCTGGCACCACTACAAGACGACTCGACAGATTCAGAGGCATTAATTCTTGGAAAAATCATTACATACGTGTAGATTCCTTTCAATTTTAAGGGGAAGATTAAAGAAGAGAAACTGATCTGTGAATTCTCACTGAATCACAATTAAATTCCCAATCTCTGTCACAATAATCATAAAGGCTATGTGATGTTTTAGGCCTATTGGCAGACATCCATTTAAAATGCAGGCAATGGCATAAAAATAACCTTTTTCCAGATCCACTTCAGTTTCTCAGCTTGCTCTCTAACATGTGTGTGGTCCAGGTAGCTTTGCATAAAAAATGGTTGTCATTTGCAAGGCTTCTTTTACTTTTATACTTTAAGTAAATTTCCAAGCCTGTACTTTGTTACTTTTACTTGAGTAAAGAAGTTAAATCAGTACTTCTACTTTTACCAGAGTATTTTTTAACACACGTATCTGTACTTCTACTTCAGTACGGGAAGTGAGTACTTTTGCCATCTCTGCTTTTATAGAGATATAATCTTGCTAGAGAATATTCTCCTTTGGAAATAAAGGAAGTGTTGAAGTGCCCAGAGAAACTCTCTTGCTGACAGATAGGGAACTCCACTTTTCTCCACATTTGTGTCCAGTTTAGTAAGTGATATAAGATTGTGTTTCATGTTTACTTACATCATAATAAATGAATAAAGTGTGAGAAAGGTTTGATATTGTGTAGTTTGTGATCCTCCATCAGCAGCTGCAGTTTCTCTCAGCTGTATCAGTGCAGTCACTGTGACGTCTGACTGACAGAGGTTTTTGTACGACTCTTTATCACTGTGTGAACACTCCACCACTGTGATAACTCTGACAGTAATAATCTCCTGTATCTTCAGTCTGGACTCCACTGATGGTCAGAGTAAAATCACTGCCAGATCCACTGCCACTGAATCTAGATGGAGTTCCTGACTGAAGGCTGTTTGTCCAATATATCAGGAGTTTAGGAGCTTCTCCAGGTTTCTGTGAGTACCAGGACATACAGGGTGTATTACAGCCTGTTAAAGGAGTGCTGGCGCTGCATCTCATCACAACATTCTCTCCTGATGAAACTGTATGAACTACAGGAGTTTGAGTTACTGTGATCTGTCCACTGGAGCCTGGAAGAGAAATGCATAAAGACAATATAAAAACAATGTTTCATATTAGAAATAGAAATAGATGTTCAATACTTATAAAATATGAACCAACTTTATTAATGTAGTTATAAGCATGTCAGTGTCTTATTGTATACCTGATATACAGAGCAATATCCAGATGAAGATGTTGATTGTGTTCATTGCTGTAGTTTAGTCTTGTGTGATGATGAAGATTGTGTTCTGCTCTCAGTCATGAAGTGTTAAACTCACAGCACTATAAACACTCTCAGAGCACTGAAGCATGTGCTGACAATGCAAAGAAGTGGGCAGGATTTACAACAGCTTGTGCTGAGAACAAACTAATATACACTAGAGTTACAGAATCATGACTTTATTTAGTATTTTTATTGTGACTCCTGAGACACTGAGGATGTGCAGATGAACGTCCATCTCTGTGTCCATATTCAGTCATGTGACCATCATCACTGCTACACTTCCACTAGATGAAGCGCCATCACTAAAGTAAGATCATGAATCATGAGTCTGTTCAGAAAGTATCAGGACTGATTGTGAATCTCTAATCAGAGTTCATGGTGTCACTCCATCTATCATGAAGCCTCATGTGTGTCTGAAATCATCAAATGGAGAAGAAACAGGCTGTTAAAGATGGAGACATATTAGAGCTTGTTCACGTTTCATGATCTTGTGTGGAGATTCATAACCAGTCCAGATACTTTTAGAACAGACCTTGAATATGAAAACATGCTTGACTGTGTAGAACATGCAAAATACCTTTTATATTTTCATTGTTGACACTTTCTATTGACTTTGGCTCTAATATTCAATAAACTCATTATTTGAAGAGATTTTGACTGAAGATTGAAGTCTGAAGCTGCAGGTTTTTCTGTCAATCATGATGATTGATCTGCATATGAAGAACAGAAGCATCATTATGAGAAACTCCACAACATCATCCATGATCAAAGAGGTCAAAGGTCACCTCAGAGGTCACAGCTCCTCAAATATATTTCTTTAAACAGTGTTATATCAGAAAGCATTTAGTCAAATCTGAATGAGTGAGTGTTGAGAAGAGCTGAGGATCTTCTAATATCAGTGTGTTGAAGTGTTGTTTCTCTCTCTCTGCTGGAGTGTGTGTTCACTCGAGTGGAATAGAGGTTTTTGTACGAGCGTTTCATTAGATTGTATCACTGTGGTACACATTCGGTGGAGGAACTAAACTGGTGATCGGTAAGTCTGTCTATTTAATCACCTAATAAAAAAATACAATTTAGATTTGAGAAAGTGTTTTACAGTGGAAACAAGAACAACATTTATTAATAATAATGATTATTAGATATTGTGGTGAAACTTTACTTGAAGCCTTTATGTTTAGTGCATTATAATATTTACAAATCCTTGTCCATCTGAAATTGGTTGTTTGTCATGAGTTTTAATGTATTATAATTTCTAAAGGTGTAACAATGAATAGATAATATTACAATGTATTCATTAGATCATACATGCATAGACTTTTATAATGCAATATGTATGAAGGCTTTTAATAAAGTGTTACTGATAATGTTGTATACTAATTTAATCTAAAACAATGATATTATTATAAGAATAACATTATTCATTTCAACAAAAAAGGAATTCTAAACATATTTCCACACTGTGTCTCACTAGTTTAATCAGTTTATTACAGGTTTGTCTTTCCTTCATTTATTTCTACACTGAGTTCATATTTAGTTCATCTTTTATTGTAGAAATCATACATGGAAAAAGAGATTTGACATCAGAATGTAAATGTTGCTACTTTCTGTAGTTCAGTCAATGATACTGAATCTCTTTTGCTCATGTTGTGCTTATAATTCAGTGTTTTGTTCATTCTGTGTGATTCAATTGTGTTTTAACTCTGTTTGAAATTGAGTTGCATTTTGAGTTTAATATCTCTATGTTCAGAGTTATAACTGCTGTGAATGTGTTGTTTGTCTCCTGCAGCTGGTCCCACAGTGAAGCCCTCAGTGTCTCTGCTGCCGCCCTCTTCTCTGCAGATCTCTGGAGACTCAGCCGCACTGCTCTGCCTGCTCAGCTCTTACTCTCCACAGGGGGCGCTGGTGAGCTGGACACTGGACGGGTCAGAGGTCACCGAGGGGGTTCTGACCAGCGCAGAGAGCCAGCAGGACGGCCGCTACAGCCGCAGTAGCGTCCTGACCCTCAGCAAAGCACGCTGGGAAGAGGGAGAGCTGTACGTCTGCAGAGTAACACATGATGGAGCTCCTCATGAGGTCTCGTTCCACAAGAGCTCTGAGTGCTGATGTTTCTCTCCTGAAGATGAGCCGTATCTGAGTGTCCTGTGTCAGGCAGGATTCACATGAGTCTAGTGCTGCAGCTGGAGTGATTTACAACTCAATACTGAAACTGAGTGTGTGTGTGTGTGTGTGTGTGTGTGTGTGTGTGTGTGTGTGTGTGTGTGTGTGTGTGTGTGTGTGTGTGATCTTTCAATCTGCTGTGTTTGCTGCAACATTCAATAAAGCTTCTCAACAAGTTCACTTTGTGTCTGACAACATCATTCAACTAACAGATGAAGATGCAGGTGCTTTTCAGAAGGTTGATGTAGCAGTAAATGTCAAATAAAGCTCTTGGGGTTTGAACATGGTCTCTGGAGACAGAGCTGCTCTATTCTGAGAGGATCACAATCACTCCACCCTGACAATGCAAATGGGGTTTTCAGTCTCACTCTTTGATTGGTTACATGATCTGGACTGGAACACTTTCACTTCTGCTTTAGTGAAGCAGCGCAGACAAACTGATCATTTATAGGAGATTAAAAACTTTTGAATATAAAAATATCATAAAAAAAAAAAAAATCAGCCGTTCTGACACTAATTGTTACATAATCATTACATTTATAGACAATGGTGTAAATATATATGAAAATGTTATGAAAATCATAACTAATACATGATCACAAATGAAGACTCAGTGTTTTGTTAATAAATGTTAATATCATAGTGTATTTGTTCATTGTTCATACGTGTTTATATTAAAGTGTATTTGTTAATTTTATAATAAAAACCCTTGGTTGAGTTTGTGTGTCACTGCCAGTTTCTGCCCAGCCGACTCTCAGCCAGATCTGTCTTACAGTGCCTGGGCCAGACCTGGGCCATATCAGTCAATAAGAGTCACTTTACAGGGTGTGGGCCACATCTGGGCCAGAGGAAGCTCTGTGTGTCCATGTTCAGTGTGTTGGGCCAGTTTTGGGCCGGGGACCCAGCCAGAAGTGGAGTTTGCTCTCTGGCCTGCTGTTATCAACTCAAGAGTGAACCAGAATCATGTTGCTCTAGTGATGGAGAAACAAAGCTTTTAGAAACCATTGAACCGATTAATTTGCATAATGATTCACTGTATTGAAGCTCTGGAAACGCCACACGCTGGTCAGAACAGCGGAAACTCAGCATAAAAACACCTTTTACACACCAAATGCAAATGTTTTAATTTAAAGTCTAATCTATTCAATGCAATTACCAAATCATCTAATACCAGTAAATATGAAATGTCTTTATAATATGTGTTAGTTTATTAAATTGAAGGGCTTGTTTTGTTTGTTTTATGGAGAGCTTGGTAATTAGACCAATTAGACACTTTTAACTACAACTCATTTTTTATTATATTTTATTATAATTTGTAGCTGTATATTCGAGTGATCAGTGTGTCAAAGTGGCATAAATATACAGTTGTATCTACAGTAAAGAGTGGGAGAGTGACCCAACTCTCTAAACGTGGATTACACCTGGTGGGACTCGAAGGCTCTTTATGAATATAACTGTAACTCTGAGAGCACAGTTGAATGACTTCATTGAAATGGAGTATGGGACTATGACTCCTGTCCATCATCATGTGCACACTGGCCTGATCAGGACATCTGCAACTTCTAAACCGTCCAGACTGCGCTCTACTCGTCCCGACCGCTGCTGGAAGAGGTTTCAGTCATTCATCAGTTTCGGCTGTGCTAATTTCTGTTATGATCTACAATGTGCACTTCAAGAAAGACGTACTCGTTCTGTTTAAAGTTAAAGCGCAACACAAAGCTAAGCTCATTATTATTATTGTAGTTATTTTTCTGAACACGAATGACACATTTTCGGCTTTTAATGTGTGTGTGGCTTTTAAAGTCTGTTAATTTCTAGAAATGAAGTTCACCTGCAGGGGAACCGCCTAACTCATCTGCAAACTCGACCGGAAGAAACAAGCGTCTTTTAGAGGAAATGTTCTCTTTTATAGAGATATTATCTTGCTAGAGAATATTCTCCTTTGGAAATAAAGGAAGTGTTGAAGTGCCCAGAGAAACTCTCTTGCTGACAGATAGGGAACTCAGTAATATTAAAGATCTGTCCTCTAGTGGTGAAGGATGGAAGTGCAATTAAAGAGATTGACTTTCCTACAGTTAGATTACATTGTAGTGGCAAGTTTTACAGGAACAAGCTCCACTTTTCTCCACATTTGTGTCCAGTTTAGTAAGGGATATAAGATTGTGTTTCATGTTTTCTTACATCATAATAATGAATAAAGTGTGTGAAAGGTTTGATATTGTGTAGTCTGTGATCCTCCATCAGCAGCTGCAGTTTCTCTCAGCTGTATCAGTGCAGTCACTGTGACGTCTGACTGACAGAGGTTTTTGTACGACTCTTTATCACTGTGTGAACACACCACCACTGTGATAACTCTGACAGTAATAATCTCCTGTATCTTCAGTCTGGACTCCACTGATGGTCAGAGTAAAATCTCGTCCAGTATTTGCTGTTCCACTGCCACTGAATCTAGATGGAGTTCCAGTATTACGGCTGCTTATGTAATAAATCAGGAGTTTAGGAGCTTCTCCAGGTTTCTGCTGATACCAGTATAAGTCATTGCTGTATATTCCTACATCTATATTACACTCTATTGTTGCTGTTTGACTCTGTTGGACAGTTTTAACTTCAGGTTGAGTCAGAGTCACTCCTCTGGATTCTGAAGAAGAGAAAAGAAAAACTATTAGTGTTTAAAACTATTATCATCATATACTTTTACAAAAACACCAAAACCAGAGTCAGTTTTTACATCTTACCTTGAATAAACAGTGCAATGGTCCAGATGAAGATGTTGATTGTGTTCATTGCTGTAGTTTAGTCTTGTGTGATGATGAAGATTGTGTTCTGCTCTCAGTCATGAAGTGTTAAACTCACAGCACTATAAACACTCTCAGAGCACTGAAGCATGTGCTGACAATGCAAAGTGACTCTCTCTATTTAAATCATTATCCTGAAGACTGTAGATCAGTCACAAACACATTATCAAACAACTTCCTCATGTTGAGAAATGCTAAGCTATTATACACACATTTCTGAAGAGTCTATTGACAGAATCATAAATATTATTGATTCAGTCATTATTAATATTTACATTGCACTTATTTAACAACTGATGAGGAAACTATTGATTTGAAGACATTCATATATATTAACCCTCTGCAAACATTTTGATGGCACATGATAAAAATTATTCCACATCATTTCTTGGCTCATTTGGGAACATTTTATTGATTTATTGATCATTTATTGACCATTTTCCCTCCCCCGACCCCAAAATATTTTTTTCTGCAACAATGGTACAGAATCATAGAGAAAATCATCATGATATAATACTCAGAGAGCAATAAAAAAAATCAAAAATCTTTTTCAGAAATGTCAAGAAATCATTAAGTAAAAAGGGGAAACCACTTGAAACACATTAATATATTTGATTTGTCATTTACTTGATGTAATGAGATTTCACTCGGAGTGAAGCCCCAAAGGAAAAGAAAATCTGAAAAGAGATCTCCAAAATGTTTCATTTATTTCTCCTAGACAACTTTGAGATCCATATGACACCAAACTGAGACAAAGGTTTATTTCTCCTGTGTCTCAGGCTTTTCTCTGGAGCAATAAGATGCACTAAATCTCAATTTAGTCTCCTTTTAAGTTTCAGAAGAGATCTCAACAAGCTCTAATATAATGCTCAGAGTTTCTCAACTTCTGTGTCTCTTTGTGATCTCAGACAGAGAAATCAGAGAGTTCTCTCCATGAACTCAATATACTCTCATCCCAGTTTCAATTCATGCATCTCATGCTAAACTCAGATAGAGCAAAGGAAGAGTTTTCCACAAGTGCTCATTGAATTCTCAGACTTGGATCACTGTCTTGGTTGTTTCATATCATATGATATCTTAATCCACATGATTTTTTTTAATATAATGTATTACTGTATGAATAAATTAATTGTAAATCTTTTATTTTAGGCTGCAAAGACCCTCTTCTTTTATATTATTTTCTATAAATGATTTGAAATATTTCACTGCATGTAATTCAGTAAAATAATTTTATTAACCACACAAAACACATTGTAAAATAAAAACAGTAATTTATTGTTAACTTGAGAGCAAAAAAATTACAATTTCAACATTTCAGATGTATCAAAGTTTAACTGCCAAAAACTCATATCATTAATAAATTTAATGTTATTTATGTATATTTTATATTATGTATTATACATTATATTATGTATATAATGTATATTCAGATGTATGCATCTTCTCATGTTAGCCCCAAAGTGACCTTTTTGTATGACAATAGATTTGCCCATATAAAACAGTTGAGATGGCATCACAGTATAAACTATTTGTCCATCAACATATTTCACATTTTCAGTAAGGATTTCTTTACTGGATCTCTTAGCGCTGTCTGTGTAGTAACCATAGACATCATATATGATGTAGTAACAGCGTCGCATGATCGCGATCGGCTCGCGCTACACTGGTCCAAACTGATAAAGGGTCCGTCAACCACACAATAACGAGCAGTTTCGTTCCGCTTGCATTATGTTTGCCATTTGATGTTGGGCAATGTTGTGGTCGCGCCGGCGTCTCTTACATTATGAGCGCGCTTGCCACGAGCAACGCGCCTACATTTGAAATAACGAAATTGTAATTGAAATCGGCATTGTTAGCATATGGTTTTTTAAAAACTTTGAAAAAATATTTTTATATAAAATTATTAGTAGAACATTTTATGCATCTTTATTCACCTCAAAGCATATCCGCTCCCGCGCCACCCCTGTGAACGCGGACCCCAGGTTGGGAACCAATGTTGTAGATGATGCAGCCCCAACGTCAGCATTAGAAGAGAGCGCCATCAGTCACAAATGCTGCATCGTCATTGGTTAATTCAAAGTGGAGGGGCGCTGCTGAATCACCGAGGTTAAGGCGCGCGTTAGTTAACGACGTATGGAGTTGCAGGCAGACGGAATGGAGGAGAAAACAGTTGCAGGACTCAAAAGAAGGTAAGCAACATGTTTGTTTAAAACAGAATTTGGGTACATTTTAAATGGCGAGTGTATGCGGGTTCTATACTCTCTGAAGAAACTGGTCGTATTTTGTAGCAAATAGTTAAGCTTGCTAGGAAGGCCATGGTAACATTAGCTTTCTGCAATAAACATCTTTATGTAAAAAAAAAAAAAAAAGAATTTGGGATTATTATTTCTGCATTCAGCGAGGCCTATACATTCTTGAAGTTACATAAATTGTGTATGATTGGAAAAAATTTGATCTCGTGCAGTGAAACCCCAATAATTAAATGTGTTGTACTTTTGTTTATTTTACAGAATGAGTGCAGATACAAAACTGCCCAGAAGAGCGCGAAACCCTCCGAAAAAGATGAGTTTGTATGAATCAGACCCCAGCTCCCCCAGAGATAACCAAGATGGTAATTGCAGTTATTTTAATATACTACGGCTTAGCTAATTTTGTTAAGTATTAAAACTGGTTTAAGTGGTTATTTTTAACGTACTTTGGACACTTTACTAACCAAAATATTCGTCAGTATATATATAACAGTATATTCGTCTCTTATTACTGGAATTTTTATAAATACTGTGGTAGCTTGAGGCACAAATATTGATTATAGCCTACAGGAATTTTTAATGGAATGTCATGAAAAAGGAGTGTAACCCTCACTTGAAACTTATTTGTACATTTTAGTGACTGAATTTTGCGAATCATCTAAAAATTTAAGGGATAAAATAATTTGTATAGGAATTGCAGCTCAAAGTTCTTTACAAAAAAGACAATGTGTAAAATGTCTTCATAGACAATGTGTAAAATAAATAAATAAATAAACAAATAAAATGTGTGATAATTAAATAATGAAAGGGATATGTGTGATAATTAAATAATGAAAGGGATTAAAAACATTGAAAAAATAGAATAGAGAGTGCATAAATCAAAGAGTTGCAGGAGCAAATAAATTTGAAAGTGCTAAAAGAATAAAGTTAATCCTAGTTGAAGGCTAAAGTGAAGAGGTCATTTTATTGCTTTGCTAAGAGGGTTAGAAATAAGACAATAAAGATACAGTAGCATGTTTAAGTAAGATTGATTTTTAGCCTGCACTGATTTACTCACAATCTCCTTTTTGTTTACTTTGTGTTCATTTTCAGGACTTTTTGTATTTTTGACCTTTGAAGATGGATACACAGCAAAGATTTTTAATCTCTGTGATATACTAAACAAAGATGATAAACCCATCGCTTGCTTTAGAGATCTGGCACCAGGAGAAGAAGTACTTGGAAGATGGTCTGACAATAAGTTCTACAATGCTAAAGTAGACTTCATTGGAACAGCTGACAAAACGGTGGATACCAAGAAGGCGACAAAGAAGGACATGAAAAAAAGAGATGCAGCTGCACAAAGATTCTACAACCTTCCATTCCTACCTCAAGCAGGCCAGTCCACCTCTGCACAGGATCACCCAAATACTGTGGACCAAAATGTCATTCAGCCTCCAACAACCTGGCCAGTGTACCAGCCTCCACCTACAGAGTCATTTCTACCTGTCCAGCCACAGCACCAGCATGCAACTGCCTGGCCACAGTACCAACTTCCAGTTTCCCAGTCATCACCAAATGCGCCACAACATTACCAGCATTCACCAGTCCAGTCGCTCAACCAGTATGGAACTACTCTGTCTCCAGTTCCACACAATTCCAGCCTTTTGCAGTATTCAAAGCATCACCAGCCTCACACAGCACTACCCACACCTTCAGACCAAACACAACAGCAGCCTGTTTTGGCAGATTTGGATCAGCAAAGACAGCCACCAGCTCCTACAGCCAAAGAAAGCTTCCTCAAAATGTTGCACAGTCCTAATACACATCAAAAACCTGCTGTTCTTGGGGACCAGAGCCAGACAAGCACCTCTGAACATGAGACTTCTTCAAGCTCATCTGCAGATACTTTAATCATCGAGCGTACTCCAATTCCAGAATATGGAGAACCATGTTTCATTTCGCCTGAGTCAGCAGAAGACAAATCATGGAAGCCATGCGAAGCATGCAAGACAGAGGTGGAAAAATTAGTGGAGGAAAAGGCCAAACTGCATGATGTGCTGTGTGGTATAAGTAAGTATGTTTTGTCTCTCTGTTGCAATTACTTGTTCTTTTAACACTTCTTTTTTTCTCTCACAGTTTTTCTAACACACCTAATATCTATTCAGAAGAGTTGTGTAAAAAAATACGTGGGTAATAATCTAGTGTATTAAATTGTGCAACATAAAATTGTAATTATGTTTTTATATTGGTATATGTTTAAAGTTCTACTACATTGTCTTACTTTGGACATTGGGAGTTATTTGATGCTTAAGCTAAATCTTAAAAGCTTTAAACAATTTGGTAAAACTCTTATCCAATCATGAAATCTTTTGGACTTTTTTTTTTTTTTACTTTATGAATGCTGCTTTCCCTGTAAGGTAATATACATCTTTTGTGTCACAGGTGGTGAGCACCTCGAGGCATTCAGAAGTTTTCTGGACAAAGTGGAACAGATCCAACCTCAGGCTGGTGTTTGGGCTCCAAAAGGCAGATCTCGGCAGCAGGAGCTATATCCAGGAAGTGGCCTCTTCTTGTCCTCGACTCACCTGGCTGCAATCCATGCAACCGCAAAGAAGGACTGCCTTCGCTTGTTCCATATTCTTTTTGATGAATTCTTTACTGCAGAGGAGTGCCAGAATGCTGTGGCATTTGGGAAACACGGAAAGGTGCCATATGGGAAGAGAGTCCTGGATAAGTTCAAAGTCAATGCAATTCTAAGTAAGTATGTTGGTCATGTGGTTGTTAACAATTTGTGGAAAAAGTTGTGAAAATTCATAGGTAAAAAATGTGTGGGAACCCAATAAGAGGTGTTGGATACCCACATATCACATAGCTACGTTAAATGTTATGATTGTTTCACTGTCCTCACAGTTTTGCTGCATTTCCTTATGTGTGATCCATAGAGATATTACAATGTGAATTTTGTTGTATCAGGATGAAAAAAGTTGTTAAAGGAGAACTCCGGTCAATTTTAACATTGAGCTCATTTTTTTGTCAATTTGGAGTGTTGTCAATACAGAGAACAACGACAAAAATAGGTGTTGCCTACACCGTGTTATCCTCTTTTTACAATTTGCACCCTGTTGACTTCAATGGGGCAATATTTAAACCTACTTTTAGCCTCTTAACATCCTTGATGTGCCATTACAAGTGCACAGGTCATGTGAGTGATTCCTTCCGAGTGAACACGGTGAATCTGACTGCAGTAGATGTGAAAGATATGAATAAAAATGATGTTATTTCAGCCAGTGCAAATACCTGTGTTTACATCCTGTTTTCGGCTGAAGTCCAAAGTAGTCGATTGTCGAGTTCACGCACATTGGTTTAGTTACCTATGATCACGCGCGTGAACTCGACAATCGACTACTTTGGACTTCAGCCGAAAACAGGATGTAAACACAGGTATTTGCACTGGCTGAAATAACATCATTTTTATTCATATCTTTCACATCTACTGCAGTCAGATTCACCGTGTTCACTCGGAAGGAATCACTCACATGACCTGTGCACTTGTAATGGCACATCAAGGATGTTAAGAGGCTAAAAGTAGGTTTAAATATTGCCCCATTGAAGTCAACAGGGTGCAAATTGTAAAAAGAGGATAACACGGTGTAGGCAACACCGATTTTTGTCGTTGTTCTCTGTTATTGACAGCACAAAAAAATGAGCTCAATGTTAAAATTGACCGGAGTTCTCCTTTAATACTGTTGTGGTAACTGCGGTTACTCAATGCAATCTGTAATTTGTGCTTTCTTTTCTTTTATTCTTGCAGCTTACGTCATGCGCTGTAGTACACTGGATGGTTGGACACCGGTTGAGAAAAGTAAGGTCAAAAAAGCCTTCATAAACAAATGCCGCATCAGGGCCACAACACTGTAAATATCGGATGGGGCACACAGAGACATTTGTTGAAATGACAATGTTCACAAAAAGTCCTTGTTTTCAAATTATGTATGTTGGCGTCAGAGACTATGCTGGCGTTAGTTCATATTTTGTAATGACCATGTTTAAACAGTTTTTGCTGTCTTTAAAATGTCTTTAAATTTGTTAATGTTATTTTGATTTAAATAAAGATTCAGATTCAAATTTCTTTATTACATCAGCTAATCTGCCATTTGCTATAGATTTTTAAAGCCTGATGGTTGTGGATAGATCTTCTGTCTGTCCTGCAGTGAAGAGAGAGTAGCATTCCCGTCCGTTGTTTCTTTGGTCCATCAAGATGTTCTGAAGTGGATGATCTGTGTTGTTTAGAATGGTGAATCTAGTCTGGTAGGAGGAAAAGGTCATATGATTGAATTAGTAATTCATGTGCGTGCGTGTGTGTTTGTGTGCATGAGAGGGAGAGTGAGCGAGAGACTCGGATATTGCTCCATAGTAGCTCCAGTATTGCTCATTTTCTTTTTCAAAGGAGAAATTAAGGAGTCATTAAAAACACCGAATTGAGATTAGCAAGGCATCTCCTTTTAGTCTCAGGTATGACTCCCTCTGATTATTCTATCTCACCTATTGCTCCTAGTGAATTTTAGGAGAAACATATGAGAAACATTTTAGTCAAAATAGAGATTAAAATAAGGCTTAGATGAGAATCTCAAATTTGTCTCCTGAGCTATAGAAAAGCAAGCTTTGAGCAGTAAAATTTTCCTCTGGGTAAGGCCTACAAAACTAACCGCAACATTTTTGTTGCCATGTTTTTGTCACATTTTTGAAGCTTTTATGTCGTGTGTTTCGTAGTTTGTGAGTCATACTGTATCTTTGTCACCTTTTTGTCACTCTTTTGTGGCTTTTCCATCACTCTTTAGTTGTGATTTTTGTTGCTTTTTTATAGTGTTATTGTTGCTTTTACGGCGTGTTTTTAACGCTACATTGCCACTTTTTTTGTGTGTTTTCATCCTCTTTTTTGTTGATTTTAGACTTGGGTAAAGCCAAACTGGTGAAAATGTGCTCGGTTCAGATGGGGGTTAAGAAACAAACAAGGAAATGTTTAGCTGTTTCAATCCCTTGGAGCCAGAACTAAGCAAAGGTAAAGAGAAAAATAGACAACAGCACACTAGATGGCTTTCAAACGTGGCCATAGTCCTATGTCTTGTTGATTTCTTCGTGAAATATACTCTGCTTCTGTAGTGATGAGTGTCAGCGGCTGGTAAATACACTTGCGTGATTGTCACGTGGAACGGCTCTCTCGGTTGCCTAGGTAACTTAAAGGAGAACTCCGGTCAATTTTAACATTGAGCTCATTTTATTGTACATTTGGAGTGCTGTCAATACAGAGAACAACTACAAAAATCGGTGTTGCCTACACCGAGTTATTCTATTTTTAAAATTTGCACCCTGTTGACTTCAATGGGGCAAGTACTAAACCTGCTTTTAGGCTCTTAACATCCTTGATGTGTCATTACAAGTGCACAGAAAATGTGAGTGATTCCTTCTGAGTGAACACGAGTGGATCTGACTGCAGTAGATGTGAAAGATATGTATAAAAATGATGTTATTTAAGCCAGCGCAAATACCTGTTTACATCCTGTTTTTCGGTTGAAGTCCAAAGTAGTCGATTGCCGAGTTCACGCGCGTGATCATAGGTAACTAAACCTATGCGCGTGAACTCGGCAATCAACTACTTTGGACTTCAACCGAAAAACAGGATGTAAACAGGTATTTGCGCTGGCTTAAATAACATCATTTTATACATATCTTTCACATCTACTGCAGTCAGATCCACTCGTGTTCACTCAGAAGGAATCACTCACATTTTCTGTGCACTTGTAATGACACATCAAGGATGTTAAGAGCCTAAAAGCAGGTTTAGTACTTGCCCTATTGAAGTCAACAGGGTGCAAATTTTAAAAATAGAATAACTCGGTGTAGGCAACACCGATTTTTGTCGTTGTTCTCTGTATTGACAGCACTCCAAATGTACAAAAAAATGAGCTCAATGTTAAAATTGACCGGAGTTCTCCTTTAATATCACTCCGCCGCTGCTGTAGACTGTGCTAATAAATACAGGGAACAAAGTATAACTATTGCAATGTGATGAAAGGGTAGTTTGATTTCTAACATTATTCTCTCAACAGACATTTACATCGATAGTCTGGCGTTATAATTTATTTGATTTTGGTGTACTGTGGAGTGGGTAAAACTGTCTTTAATGGCAGGCTAGCAGATACCGTTGACTCGCGCTAGCCTAGCATCGGCGAACTATGCAACAGGAAGGACTGGATGAAAATTTTTGAAAACTGTCTCCATTGATAAATAACACACAGGCTAACTTGGAAATGAGGTCCGATGTCCAAAGTCCTGAACCACCCCTTTAACTAAAGTAATCATACCATCAGTGCCTTTGGGTCTCTTTCTGTGTGGTTTAATCTTGGACGGCTGGTCTAGCGTGCTTTCCTCTCCGTCTCCATCAGCTCCATCAAACTCTGAAGATAAAGACACATAATAAACTTCATTAAAATGTTGAGTTCCAACCTAAAAGCTCCGGACAGGGGCAGAATAATAAAAAAAATAACCATTTATAATAACATCTGAAAACTTTATTCACAAAGAGCAGTGAGCAGGACCAAGTCTAAACCTGGACTAAACCCAGTATTGTTTAAGTACTGGTACAAATTAAAATGAATAAAGTTAACTAAAGTAATCATACCATCAGTGCCTTTGGGTCTCTTTCTGTGTGGTTTAATCTTGGACGGCTGGTCTAGCGTCCTCTCTGTCAGAGTGTTCAGACACTGAAGACAAATACATATTCATGTTACTTATGTGGAGTGCCCACTTTAAACATTATCTTAAAGTTGTTGCACTTAATGGAAGAAGTATATTAATCCACTTATAGTTTATACAGTGCCTATGTTGTGTTATGTGTTACAGTTAACTAGTATTGCAGACAGTTACAACATAGACGCTGTTACATACTGGAGTGGCGCTCCTCTTCGCTCCTTGATTGAATCTCTGTTTGGGCTGTAAAAAAAAAAAAGAAAAAGAAGTAGTTAGAAGTCATATGATGCTTATAGAGACATGATTATTTTTATTTTTTTAACAGTGCAGACCATAGACTGCTGAATCCAGGGTCTGAAGATTGTTTCCTTTAAGTGCTTCGGCTCCACCTTCCATTGCAAATAGAAGCTTGCCAACTTTAGCTACTTGCAAGGTTTTATCAGTCTGCCTGTAGTAGTTACAGTGTACTCTGATGTCATGTCCCATAAACTTCGCTACCTGCTCAAGCTCTTGGTTGGAGAGGTCCAGCAGCTGGCACAATGTTGCCACATGCTTTCGCAAGTTGGTGGATCTGAGAAGTTGTGAATTATCCACTTTACATTCAATTGAAAATTTTCTCAAACAGTCACAGCCACGAATATTTGTTTTGGTGCCAATGTTTGCAAACAAAAATGGATTGTCCTTAAGAACCCCAACTTTGTCCCTGAGCGCAATCATGAAATCGATGGAAGCTTTAGTGCGGTCAAGAAACAGAACAGGTATTTTCTGACCTCTTTTTCCTCTTGTTACCATCCTAGTTAGCCTGTGACTCAACATTTTCTCCACAGGAGACAGCGTCTCATAAATGTCCTTGTTGACTTGGCCAGAGTCAGCTTTCAGGAACATCTCTATAGTGTTATCCTTGATGCTTCTCCCTCACGTTTCTTGTTGAACACTATGACTTGAGCCAGACGACTTTCACTGAGTCTTCTGTATGCAGCCACTGTTACAGTCTGTTTAACCCCCTGAGGTCGGCTATCGCGCCGGCGCGATAGGCTCGTTTTTTTCCGTATGAGTGCAAAATAAAAATAAAATATTAATTTTTATCTTATATGCTTGTGTTGTACATCAATCGATCCTGTTTAGTGTGTATTATTTTTGTGTATGCTCATAATAAAAACAAAGTGTTGTGCTTTTCGCCAAATAAAGAAAAATAAACATGATGCGAGTTCTGCCTACTCTCCGTCAGTGAAGTCAATTCTGAAACGCGTCCGAAAATGAACTGTAACTCAGCGAATACTCAGTCAAACAGGCATACAGTCACACAGGCATGAAGCTTGAATTCTCTTCTTTTAAATGAAGTAATTTTTATAAAAAACAAATATTCACAGTTTATGTAATATGTATGCAAAGAGAGAGATGTCAGTCGTTCTCATTTCAGCTCATTAAGTTTTAATGTGCTCCGCCCACGGAGAGCGCGCGCTATTCAAACGCAAATGTGAGGCGATCCAAACAAACCTGTGAAACGCCCACATCAGCTGGATAACACACACCGCGAGTTCACTTTCAGACTTATGTACTTTACGATGCTGTGAGGAATAATACTATCTTGATAATAATCCTGCAAAAATTTACCTCAGAAGTTCTGGAAGTATCATTTCGAGGAGCAAACGGATCCCGCTGAGGAATTAGGTCAGTTCTGTTTGCTTTGTTCTAATCGGAATGAATGAACGCAAAGATGCGTGCTGTTGTGGAGCTACTACAGCTGGCAAAAATACTGTTTAAATATGAATCGCGTTTCTGTGTATTGGAATGAACGAATGAACGCAAAGATGCGTGCTGTTGTGGAGCTACTACAGCTGGCAAAAATACTGTTTAAATATGAATCGCGTTTCTATGAATGAATGAACGCACAGATGCGCGCTGTTGTGGAGCTACTACAGCTGGCAAAAATACTGTTTTAATATGAATCGCGAATACAAAGAAAGATTACACTGGAAATATTGTTACAATTTTAAATGTTGTTGTAATTGTATAACCTTAATATATATATATATATATATATATATATATATATATATATATATATATATAAGGATAGATGTAAACAAAATCTTAAAAGGTCATTATGAGCCTTCTCTTTAAATAATTTTATTATGCTTTATTAGTGACACATTTGGGAAGAGAATATATTCCAAATCTGAAAATACAGTATGAGAACAATTAACTGCACAATTACTAGAAATGTTTACCTTGGATATTGTACAATTTGCAAGCAAAATTTGTGGAAAAAACAACAAACCAGTTATATATTGTCCTTGCATTCTTGTGGCTCAGTCACACACCTGAATGAAAGGCTAATTACGTATGCAGCCTCATTATGCGGGCCCCATTGTCTCTGCAGGTGTGAATCACGCCCACCCGCATATGGCCTTTCCAAACAAAAAGTGTTTTACAAGATTTAAATCAATGTATTGTGTTATGTGAATGATTAGGCAGGATGATTTTCACATAATTTTGAAGAAAAAATTCTAGGCAACGTCATCCATTAGTCAAAAGTCTTATTTACATATATTTAGAATGTGTTTTATGGCCTTATTTCAGAAACTTTAGTTTTTTGTTTTTGAAAAAACCATGCATAAACATTATTCTATCAAAAATACAAACATGTACATGCAAGTTGTTCACATATTATGGTAGCCCTGTTTGTGCTAAATAGAGTGAATTTACACCTTTGCCATTTATATGTTTATAAGCAACTGAAAAAAGCACAAATGTCAGGGCATGTCAGAACATCTCAAGGACCCCAAAAACCCCTCAGAGCCCAGAGGGTTAAGGACTGAAAAATGTTTTCTTACCTGATATCGCCAGTATTTTTACAGACCACGTACGACCCCTTCCTCTGTTCACATTCCAGCTTTTGTTCTTCATTGACATTTCAACTCAAATTTGTTAAGAATAAGTATTTGACATGCAGATATAAAATAATCCAGGTCTGAAAGAGTAAAGGCCCTTGCACACTGAGTCCGAAATTCGCATCCGAAATTTTTGCACGTTGAAAAATAAATACGACCTCACGTTATGTCAGTCACGCTTGCACACTGCCTCCGAAACTTTCGTCCGTCAAAAAAAATCATACGACTCCTCACTCTCTACCGCAATTACCTATTTTGCATAGTCCATGAATTCTGGCCTCCTACTCCTGACAGAGTCTTGGTGCCACAGCATCACAGCTTTGCTTGGATCATACTCCCTGATCTCTGGAGAGGACAACTGGACCATTAGGAGATCTGACAGTGTATCAGACTTTAGGATGTTTTTCATCTGTGTTTCATGGTACTACAACCTCTTTCACATTCAGCTGTAGAGGCAGGGAAGGACAGGACTAGGTCAACCAATGCCAGCAAATCAGGGCAGGAATGCTGATGGCTCCTGTTGACATGGCACCAGGATATCTTCTCCAGGGACTGGGGCTCTTGGTATATCAGCACCTTCAGGACTGTCCACAGGTCAGGGATTCTTTCAACATGGATGCCAGAGGCCTACAGGACAGGCTTGAAGTGGTCCACCAAGGTTTCCAGTTCAGTGTCACCAAAATCTAGAATAATGTTATACAACATTACAACAAGCATCATGCAGTTTTACTTCTCAAACTATAAAAATATGATCATGAACCTGAACCTAACCTGACTGTCCTGTAATACAAAACATAAAGAAACCTGCTGCTGCATCTCCTGACTCTGGCCAGTTGGTGAAGCTGACCAGCTTGGTTGCACACAGGACCCCTACACTGGCATCCGGGAACCTGTCAGTCATACTCTCCACTAGACTGCCAAGCATTTTGTCCTGTGAGACGACGAGGCCGAGGGTCTTGCTGTCACCTCTGGTCAGCGAAGTTCCCTCATAGCTGTTGGCCATTGTGGCCTTCATCATGGGCCCTTTCCTGATGATAAAAGGCTCATACTCTTTCACATTCTCCCTCTCTTATTGATGCAATCATTTCTCTTAATTCTATTTAAGTATTTCTTATTGCAGCTTAAATGAACATACTTGGTTTTGTACTTCTGAAGTACTGCCTGTGTTGAGCACAAGGAGCTGTGGGCTTCTGCTATGGTGATTGTGGACCTCTGCAGACAGGCAGACAGGTGCTCAGGTGGGTTTAGTGTGTCATGCAGGAAGCCACAGAAGCGGATAACAACAGCCTCCCTCACAGTACTATAGTATTTCCTGGCCTTGGCTTGCTGGACAACTCTGACATTTTGGGCATCAGCAGATTGAATCTAAAATGCATAAAGAACAAAGACATACAAATAGACAATTACTTGCTGTTAAAAAATAATAATGACATGTTTTATTAGTGTATAAAGCATTGACCAATTGTAATATTACTTCTTATTTACTTGACATTACATATTGATGATGACTTTTGAAGTACATAATATACAGTAGCAATCTAGACCAATACCTGTTAAAGGTGCTGGACAAGCCCCTGGTAACCTCGCAGGAAGTGATCCAGTGCACGCAATAGGTGTCCTACCCATCAGGCGATTCTGGTGGGCACCAGTGGTGTGTGCCCAAGAGCCTGGAAGCTGTTTACGAGGTTTGCCCTGTTCAGTGAACTGGTGTGGTAGAATGTGTAGAGCCCACTGAGGAGGTCTTCTATTTTCTGAAACATCACGTTGGAACGGATGGCATCAGAAAAGGCCAGTTCAAGGCGGTGTGCCATACAGTGGATGCTGATGATGTAGGCCCTGTCCCCCTTCAGCCGGCTGACCACACCACTCTTGGCTCCAGTCATAACAGCAGCTCCATTAGTTCCCAGAGCGACCAACTTGCTCTCCCACTCTTCACACACTCCCTCCATGATGGCGCTGATGGCTTTACTTATATGTGCGGCATCTGCCTTCTCCACTGCATTAATTCCAACAAACTTAGACTCGATCTTGCCCTTGTGACAGAATCTGACATACACTAACTCCTCCTCTTTCACAGAGCTGTCTGTGGAGCCATCTGACATGATGGAGAGAATTTTTTTTTTGATTTTCCCTGATGTTGTTTCTCTCCATCTCTGCAATATAATGCATAAACTATTTGGCCTGCTTCTCATTTCTGTATGTTGACCCCACAGCAAATCCTTTTTGTTCATCCAAACTGCAAAAATCAAGCATCCAAATTAATTCAATAATAATTACAATCATGTTATCCAACATAGCTGGTAGTTGATTGTGAAAACAGCCTCCTAACCTTAGTTTATTTCAGGGTCAACACTATAAGTCTGATAAGTAAATTGTGTCACATTGCTTTAGAGTTTAAACAGTATCTGGAGACAAACATTAACCTAATGTTACAGAGCCATAGGAAAGCATGGAGCTCTCAATGTCAGCATCAGCAGGCCTATTATTTTACTGTATTTACACAATTATTTTGAGGTAAACCAAAGCTTAACAAAATCTGAGAAATAACCAGTACTGGCCCACGTCTGCTAAATAGTCTTTAAAAACTACCTACAAAAACAGGAGGAAAAACATTTCCACTTACTCACACATCCACTGGAAGACAGAAAGTGGCCTGGCCTTCTTGCCAATGGCATGTACAGACCTAAACCGTAGCTTCATCTTCTTGCTGGTCTGCTCTGACATTGCCATTAGCGCTGTCACAGAAGTTTTCAAGAGTAGAGGCTCCGATTGAGCCAGGGACACAGACACGCAGGCAATGTGACAATTGCTGTGTTCATGGTCACGAATGTTCTCAAGTTTCATCGTTTTATTTCCGATGACAAATGAGCTGTTTCTGTTTTTATCTTTAGCATTCTGGCGACACACAGAACAGCTCATCACGACAGCGTCTGAATCATATTGTAGCCAGCCTCTTGAACCTCTGTTATCTCCAAACCTCCATTTCTCACAAAACTTTCTTTTTTATGTAATTCGTCCCCCTTTTCGTCTGTGGGTTTTTGTTTCAAAGGTTGGCTCACTCCTGCTAAATGTCGCCACATAACAGCTAATTGTAATATGAACATTCACCTGCCAGTGTGGCGGACAGCCTTTTGAGATTTACTCGCCAAACGGAAAATCTACCCGCATTTGGCGCTTGCCGGGTGTTAATTTCGGACCCTGACCGTAATTTTAGATTTATTTATTTTTTCATATTGCAGTGCCGGTTCAGGGCTTCCATTGAACTCAGTTATGTAAAAGACATGTGAAGTATGAAGTATGGAAGTGCAATTAAAGGATTGACTTTCCTACAGTAATAACATAGATAATATTGTAGTGGAAAGTTTTACAGCGACAAGCACTACTCACATTTTCTCCACATTTTAGTCCAGTTTAGTAAGAGATGTTAGATTGTGTTACTTATATTCTATATGTAGATATGTTTACTTACATCATAATAAATGAATAAAGTCTGTGAAAGGTTTGATATTGTGTAGTTTGTGATCCTCCATCAGCAGCTGCAGTTTCTCTCAGCTGTATCAGTGCAGTCACTGTGACGTCTGACTGACAGAGGTTTTTGTACGACCCATTTACTGTTTGGATAGTGTAAACTCTGACAGTAATAATCTCCTGTATCTTCAGTCTGGACTCCACTGATGGTCAGAGTAAAATCACTGCCAGATCCACTGCCACTGAATCTAGATGGAGTTCCAGTATTACGGTTTGATGTCACATATATGAGGAGTTTAGGAGCTTCTCCAGGTTTCTGTGAGTACCAGTGTAAATAAGTATCACCATGCACATTACTGCTGGTTTTACAGTTTATTCTGACTTCTTCTCCTGGTTGAACTGCTGTTATTGATGGACTCTGAGTTACAGTATACTGTCCTCTACACTCTGAGAGAAAACAGAAACAAAAATTAAAATGATATATATGATGATATACAGTATATGATAAATATATTTCACATATTAAGAGAATTAATAATCATTATAAAAACAAACCTTGAATAAACAGTGCAATGGTCCAGATGAAGATGTTGATTGTGTTCATTGCTGTAGTTTAGTCTTGTGTGATGATGAAGATTGTGTTCTGCTCTCAGTCATGAAGTGTTAAACTCACAGCACTATAAACACTCTCAGAGCACTGAAGCATGTGCTGACAATGCAAAGAAGTGGGCAGGATTTACAACAGCTTGTGCTGAGAACAAACTAATATACACTAGAGTTACAGAATCATGACTTTATTTAGTATTTTTATTGTGACTCCTGAGACACTGAGGATGTGCAGATGAACGTCCATCTCTGTGTCCATATTCAGTCATGTGACCATCATCACTGCTACACTTCCACTAGATGAAGCGCCATCACTAAAGTAAGATCATGAATCATGAGTCTGTTCAGAAAGTATCAGGACTGATTGTGAATCTCTAATCAGAGTTCATGGTGTCACTCCATCTATCATGAAGCCTCATGTGTGTCTGAAATCATCAAATGGAGAAGAAACAGGCTGTTAAAGATGGAGACATATTAGAGCTTGTTCACGTTTCATGATCTTGTGTGGAGATTCATAACCTGTCCAGATACTTTTAGAACAGACCTTGAATATGAAAACATGCTTGACTGTGTAGAACATGCAAAATACCTTTTATATTTTCATTGTTGACACTTTCTATTGACTTTGGCTCTAATATTCAATAAACTCATTATTTGAAGAGATTTTCACTGAAGATTGAAGTCTGAAGCTGCAGGTTTTTCTGTGAATCATGATGATTGATCTGCATATGAAGAACAGAAGCATCATTATGAGAAACTCCACAACATCATCCATGATCAAAGAGGTCAAAGGTCACCTCAGAGGTCACAGCTCATCAAATATATTTCTTTAAACAGTGTTATATCAGAAAGCATTTAGTCAAATCTGAATGAGTGAGTGTTGAGAAGAGCTGAGGATCTTCTAATATCAGTGTGTTGAAGTGTTGTTTCTCTCTCTCTGCTGGAGTGTGTGTTCACTCGAGTGGAATAGAGGTTTTTGTACGAGCGTTTCATTAGATTGTATCACTGTGGTGGACTTTCGGTGGAGGAACTAAACTGGTGATCGGTAAGTCTGTCTATTTAATCACCTAATAAAAAAATACAATTTTAATTTCAGAAAGTGTTTTACAGTGGAAACAAGAACAACATTTATTAATAATAATGATTATTAGATATTGTGGTGATACTTTACTTAAAGCCTTTATGTATAATGCATTATAAAGGTATCAATAGCGTATGTTATAATGTCATATATGTTTTCATAAATAACTGTAACCAAAGTTAAAATGTTTTATACTATTTGCACTTTCCTTGTTACATCTAGAATTGGTTGTTTGTCATGAGTTTTAGTGTATTATAATTTTTTGGAGGTGTAACAATGAATAGATAATATTATAATCTGTTAAAACTGTGGTTAAAATTATTGATTAGATTGTACATGAAAAAAAAAAAAATATATATAAATGAAATAAAAATTCTAAACATATTTCCACACTGTGTCTCACTATGAGTTTAATCAGTTTTTTACAGGTTTGTTTTTCCTTCATTTATTTCTACACTGAGTTCATATTTAGTTCATCTTTTATTGTAGAAATCATACATGGAAAAAAGAGATTTGACATCAGAATGTAAATGTTGCTGCTTTCTGTAGTTCAGTCAATGATACTGAATCTCTTTTGCTCATGTTGTGCTTATAATTCAGTGTTTTGTTCATTCTGTGTGATTCAATTGTGTTTTAACTCTGTTTGAAATTGAGTTACATTTTCAGTTCAGGTGAATATCTCAAAATGTAAGATATTTATGTTCAGAGTGAATAATTGCTGGAATTAAAGCAGTCAGATCGGCCTGATAATAGATAATATGTGTTATAACTGCTGTTACACTTATTGATTAGATCATACATGCATTTTAATGTATATAGCAGTGCATAATGAATGCATTAAAATACTTTTACATGGGAACAATATTATTATATGACAGTTTTGGTTGATGCTTTTGATTTGTAACGAAAAATTGAAGACCTTAGCAAATGGCATATGTTATCAGTTCACTGTCAGTTCTCTAATAATAGGAAGGTTTTTTTAACAACTTGTATGTCTGCCTGAATTATTGAAGCCAGAAATATACTGTGACTACACTGTATGTTGGCATTGCATTCCCCCTCGGTCTAGGCTATAGGAAGATGGGGTGGTCTTTGGATATTTAACTAAACATATTTTCATTTCAAGGAATGTTTTTCTTGCTGATCTGGGGTGCGTTTCCCGTACAACTATATAGCTCGCTGCTTAACTACCATAGTCAGTGCATCGTTGGAGAAATCATCTAGCTCGTCACGACTGTTTCCCGAAACCGTATGTCTCAAAGTATCGTTCAACCACGTTGGTTTATGATGTCTCGCACCTGGTGGACTAATAACTTATTTTAATTAATCTGTTTGAGATCGAATTAACGCTAGATTTTGTCATATAAGTTACAGACATGACATCTGAAGACCATTTCTAATTTTTCTCAGTTATTTTGCTTTATTACCAGACTCAATATTTGGCTCGTTCTTACATAGTAGAGCACGTTCGCACATGCGCAGTCTTCAAAAACGGTGCTTTAAATCTCTTGACAAACTAAAAGACGTAAATTACATTTGTATGTATTCTAAATAAATAACACGGGTTGTACTGAATGTCAGCTTGCTTATTTTGCTAAAGATAAGGATTTATTCAGTCCACATCTCATGTAAACTAGAAACTATGCTTCTAAGCACAGCTCGAGAGCTGTCGTTCCAACCACACAAGTTTGCGATGCTGTTTGCGAACGTTCGTTGGAACGATGGTTTCGGGAAACACCAAATCGTTGAACTATGCTGATAACGACGGAACTTGCGGCCATAGTTGGCTAACGATGCTATCGGGAAACGCACCCCTGGTTGGTGGAAAATGGACACCCCAGAAGACTGTGGCTATCTGTTTTCATGAACATGAGGCATCAGTTCCTGGTATCTTGGCAAAAGTCCAAGATGCTATTGGATCAGAAGATGGTATGATACTGACTGATGGCCAGGGGAATGAAATTCTCGATACAGAGGGAACAAAAGGTAACTGCAAAAGATGAGATTGACTACAAGCTGTTTTAAAAAATCTAAGAAAAACACAATGAAAACACCAGTAAGGTCAGAGAAATGTAATACCAGTTGATAAAAAAAAAGTTCTATACAGCTAAACAATATAAATATGATTTAATTTTTTTTTTTAATTAAGGGTTTAATTCACATAAAAATATTATTAAAATGCATTAAAATGACCTGAATTTATCTGACCCTCAAAAAGTTAAAGAAAAATGATCAGGTTCTGATTGATGAAGCCTCGATAGAGGGCAAAAAGCACATTGAAAGCAGCTTGTTTTGGTGTCTGCATTTTAGTAGTGTTGTTTTCCTATTATAACATTTTCACTTGTTCAATCTTCACATAATTCATCTTTTAAAATACGAATGATTTCCCCAGGGTCAGCTTTACTGGAAACAAAATTCTAGGAAGGTTTTTGCTGTGCCTGAACAACAGTTCTTGGATATGAGATCCAAAAGGAGAAGATTAAGGTAAAATAGCAGATATTTGGAGCATGTTAGTTACTAACATTTAACCAACTTAAATATATGAAAAACATGGTGTGCTTATTGTAACTTCTTTCCTCAGCCATTGGGATGATGACAGCCAGCTACCAGAGGTCTTAGAAAGAATTGAAGAGGTGGTGTTGGCATCCCAAGAACTGCCAGAGGTTGCACAGGCCATCAGAGGCTTATCTGAGCTCACGTTGGCACGCAGACGTTTTATTACATTCACGGACGAAGAACGTGCAGCTATTAGAAATGCATTTGCTTGCATAATTTGCAATGGTTTGTTAACAAGATAATTTAGTCTCTATAAGATTTGTTGATAGCCAGGATAGTATTTTGTGAATTAAACTGTAATATTTTCCTCTCTTCTATCTGGATTAAGATCCCAGAAATATTATGAAAAAACTAACAAGTAATTTTCTTTATTTGAAATTTCTAGGGCCCATGAATGATCCAGTTTTTGCAGTTTGCTGTCAGAGTCTCATTGCATGCAAAGTGTGCTTTGACCAGTGGCAGCGAAATGCCAACACCTGTGTGAAATGCAGAGGAGACAACTCAAGGGAAAACACCTGCAGAGTCACAGGAATTGATAGTGCATTGTCTGCTTTTGGTGATCTTAACCCTCTGGGGTCCTTCGGGTCCAAATGGACCCGAAGCGTTTAAATAAAAAAATGTAAAAAATCATAGCTTCATCGGAATGATCCGAAATTTGGTGACTTTGTTGGTACTTGGTATATGAACACCCAAAAAAATTGGGGACAGGATTTGAATAGTCTAAGTGGTTGTAAAAAAAATAGTCACACTCAGGACCTTCGGGTCCAAATGGACCCGCCATAGGAAATGAATGGGAAATTGGCAAAAATGTGACAATACAGAGTTTTTTTGTGCGTACAATCTACAAATCAGCCACGATCCAGAAAAAAAGCACACAACAGTGAAGGGGTGAATCTATAAAACATCAAGAGTGCAAAACAGACACATCCACACACACACACACACACACACAAACACACTTTTATACACATACACACTAATAAATTCAGATTACAAAAATCTGTTTTGAATTTTTAAAAATCACAGCTTCATCGGAATGTTACGAAACTAGGTGACTTTTATGGTAATAGGTATGTGAACACACAAAAAATATTGAGGTCATGATCCAAGCATGCTAAGTTGTTGTCACACTTCTGCTCTTTGGTCAAAAATGACCCCCATAGGAAATGAATGGGAAATTGTCAAAAATATGAAAACACAGAGGTTTTTTTGCGCATACAATCTACAAATCAGCCAGGATGCAGAAAAAAAGGACTCAACAGTGAAGGGGTGAATCTCTAAAACATCAAGAGTGCAAAACAGACACATCCACACACACACACACACACACACACACACACAAACACACTGTTATACACATTCACACTAATACATTCAGATTACGAAAATCTGTTTTGAATTTTTAAAAATCACAGCTTCATCGGAATGTTACGAAACTATGTGACTTTTATGGTATTAGGTATGTGAACACACAAAAAATATTGAGGTCATGATCCAAGCATGCTAAGTGGTCATCACACTTCTGCTCTTTGGTCAAAAATGACTCCCATAGGAAATGAATGGGAAATTGTCAAAAATATGAAAACACAGAGTTTTTTTGTGCATACAATCTACAAATCAGCCAGGATGCAGAAAAAAGGACTCAACAGTGAAGGGGTGAATCTCTAAAACATCAAGAGTGCAAAACAGACTAAATCTGTTCAGGCAAAAATCACTAGAATTCGCAAGCCTTTCTACAGAGAGCTGTAAATCCACTAGTGGTAAAAATGTGCTATTGCGTGATAAAAATGCTCAGTGTGTCCACCAGTTGGCGCCCATCTCATTTCAAAAATTGCTTTCATGAGGCCTAGGCTTGACTCTAAAATGAAATGCAGCTTTAATAAAAATAAAATAAAAATTATATATATATAAAAAATTTCTATTATATTCAATGGGAAAAAATGGGTCATAATTATTGCATAAATATTAATTATAAATCATAAAATTATCTCAAAACACCAAAAAAGAAAAGAAAAAATATTATAAAAAACAAGTAAAAAAAAAAATATTAAGATTTTTTTATATATATATTAATCCCGCCCTCCGGGTCCATTTGGACCCGAAGGTCCCAAGTGTGACTGTTAAACGAAGGACCCCAGAGGGTGAAATACAGTGGGAAGAAAAGCTGTATACCTGTTACAAGTGTCACACGTTAAGAAGTTTCATAATATGGCACTACTACGGCAGCTCTTTATTAGTTACACGTTAAGAGTAAATATACTCATACATATACAGTATAAAAAAAAGTTATTACTGTTCAGTTATTGACTTAAAAGTGAGAAGCACTACAGGCAGCACTTTTTCTGATTTAATCAGAGTAATTATATACATCATATACAGTGTAAGTTATATACCAAATATCACTGTTTAAGTGTCAAGTTCAACTTTTAAAGTAAAATGCAGCACTAGATAGCACTTTATTAAAGCTTTAATGTGACAGTTTTATACCTCAAATTACAGCATTGTTTTAATACAATTGATAATGCCTATGTTCAAAAGACTTGCTGTTTATTTTTGTACTTTGTAAAATTATTGTTCACAGAAATATGTAATAAATGTTAATTTTATGATGAATGTCTTGTTCCTGGTGTTATCTTCATGATTAACTTCTTGTTACATTTATGAGAAGAAATATGGCTTCTTTAAAGGCTGTGAAGTCATAATTTACAGCCTGATCAAAGCCCAGTGTAATGTCTGGATAATGATCAGGGAATTCTTCCTCCGCATGGGCTCTGTCTTCCTCACAAGAAAAGGGATCTGTCCCGAATGTGGATGTTCTTGTCAGACAGGACCCCACATCTTGCTGGTACATGTCAGCAAACACAGAGGCCTGTGGAAGGAGTTCCTCGGAAATCTTTGCTGGACACCCACCTTCAGCCAAGATGTTTGGTATTCCTTTTCCTACAACGGCAGTACCATAATTAAAATATAAACAAGAAGAAAGGTTTAAAAAGGTTGTAAGTAAAGCCAACTCTGGCATGAAATGGCTGGGATCTCGATCATAGAGAGGACACAAAATCTACATGTAGCTTGACAATGGTGCAATTATATACAAAATAATGATTTGTGTATAATTTTGTATGTTTACATTGTTACAACCAAAAAAAGAAAATGCATGTTTAGAAATACCTGTAATCCTATGTGCATTCCATGATAGCAGTTCTAGAGTTCTCAACGGGTCGGGTCGGCCCGACAAACCCGACGGGACCCGCGGGTTCGGGCCGGGTTCGGGTCGAAAATATAATCAAATGACTCGGGTTGGGTCGGACCTCGGGCTTAATCTTTTCCGCTCAGTAAAAAAAAAAAAAAAAAAAAAAAACATTTATTAATCATCGCTGCTGGTCACCATAAAGAAAGTCTTGCTGCTGCGTGTAACGTGCATCATGGAGAGGGGCGGGGGCAGACCTGACGCCGCTGCGTGCACGCCTTTAGCCTGGAGAAGAAGATGGAGTTGGTGAGAAGTAAACTTGCCGCAGGTGAATTCACCGTCGCTACTACAGCCTATTTATATATTTAAAGTTTATTGTTTCAGTTGTTTGTATTGTTTGTATTGTTAAAAGGCGTGAACATTAAAGGTTGATTTGAATTCCCATCTGCTGGTCATGATAATACGTGTATGAGAGAAAAAAAATATAATCCGTCGGGCCGCAGGCCGGGTTCGGGCAGATAATTCATGTTGATGTGTCGGGTTACATCGGGTCCGGGCTTTAAAAGCCACGGGCCGGGTCGGGTCGGGTTGTAATTTTCAGGCCCGTTGAGAACTCTAAGCAGTTCGTTCAAGCCCAATTGAGGAAACCTGACAAGTGAGATTGGATACACAAAATCTAGTTGTGTTGTCCTCCGTGTTGATCACCTCTTGGTCTTGAAGTTGCAGCAGGGCTTCTTTCAGGGGATAGTTGACTCTGTTATTTATTTCTGGCTATATTTGCTCAACTTTGAGGTTCTGTGGATACAGTATCATACTATTTATTTTATTGTGTAAAGAAATGATGGACTTCAGGTGAGGTTCTTAATGTGGCAGGGAAAACTTACCCTTGATGATTTTGTCTGGACATATGGTTGCCTGTTTATATTGTATCTGTGTCTGGACAGCAGCTCTTGGATATACAGGCACATATAAAACTCTTTTCCATGGTCAACCCGGATTTGATCCCACATGCCGTTTTTTTGTCACAGCTTCTCTGAAAGAAAATCCAGGCTTCAAAACTGGCAGTGCAGTTTAAGTGTTCAAAACCTGCTGAATTAGTTCACAATGATTCTCAATTCTAGTTAGACCAGTTGAATTTCAAATTGTTCATAAGGGCCAAAGTATTGTGATATAGTGTGTTTAATGGGTAGGGGGCCCATAGAAATATCTTGTCAGGGAGTCAAAAATGTTTCCAGTCTGTGACATCTGAAAAGTGCAGTGATGTGTTCACTCAGGTCAGGAATTGAGAACCATTGATTTAAGACTGACACACAAAGAATGAATGTTAATGGGGCATGTATTAACCTGTCAACTTAACAATCTATCCGAAAGTTTACAGGTTAATACATGCCCCATTAACATTTATTCTTTAGTGAGTCTGAAATGCAGTGGCAGTTCTGTTATAACAGCTTGTTTTGTGAACTATTAGGGTTTACGCAATCTGAATCCAGTCCCCTACCATGCAGAATACATGGGACATAAACTACACTTGGACCAAAATGAGAAGCTGGTGATGTTTGGAGGGACGCATGTTGTGACAGAACTGCCACTGCATTTCAGACTCACTCAGGAATAATCAACAATAATACTATTTAATTAATAAGCTTTAACTTTAAATGATTAGACAACTGCATTAAATAACTCAGTTAAAGGCCTTAAAGACAGGGTAAAACCAACCGTATGTCGCAGTTCATGATATGGTGATGAACCAGTCGTAGTGCTTTACCGACCCGAACTTCACCTGCACGTATGCCTTTTGATGACAGATAACCTGTCATAAATGTTGGCCCCACCTGTTGACCAAAGAAGAAAATCTTGTTTTTGTGATATAACTCATTAGTATGCATTATACTAAAACAATTACGCATGGACAGTCCCCTTAATGATAGGTGTGTGTGTGTGTGTGTGTGTGTGTGTGTGTGTGTGTGTGTGTGTGTGTGTGTTTACAAAGAGTGTTACATATACATCTGAGATTACATGTCATGCCAGATCTTCTCATTAATCCTGACAAAGATGTACAATAAATGCAAATGCGAAAGGAAGACACAATCATTATCAGTAATAACAAATATATTTGCTTTTGCAGGCTGAATATTTTTGTGCTGCATTCATAACAAATGTCCCCTTACATAACATGAATAAACATGAATAATAAACTTACCTCATTTATAGCGCTGGCCACTGCCATCTCTAGATGACTATCATCAACGTGGCTGCGTCTTTTCACGTTGTGTTCTTTGCAAAATCTGCGAACAATCCTTGTTTTGTTTATTTCCTTTTTCACAATTTAGTTGTAAGAAGTAAGATTGAGAAACGAAATATAGGAAAATGTATTAATTCCTTCTTTTTAAAATCCGTCTTCTTTTTTCTTCATTTTATGATGGATATAATAAATTGAAAAACGATTACATTTTTAGTTTTCTGTTTTTTATTTGAAAACGGATTTGGAATGGACGGAAGATACCCTGATTCTGACATATAAACGTGCACATTAACCCGATCACTCGTTTAGCGTTCATGTAAACTCATTCATATTCATCAGTCATAATGAATTCAGTCTGATTGAAACACAAGTTGTTCATGTAAGCGTATCTGCAGAGTTTTTGTCCAGCTCTTAACGCTGAATGTGCTCTTGGATGGTTAGATACATGATGGGCTAATGTAGAAAATAAATAACTTAAGGTCATTAAAAATATATTCTAATCCTATTTTTTTGTCATTAAGGGAAATCATCTTGTCTCAGTTACAAATGTTACTGGTAAATGATAAAGAATGATGACCCACATATTGTATGTTCAGAGATGACAGATTAATAAGCAAACATGGTAATTTATGACTGGATGAAACTTTTGATACTTTGATAAAGTGGCTCTCCTATTGAATATCTCCTATCAGTGTGGCTGTCATGAAAACAATAGTGAAGACCACTGACTTTATTAAACACTTACACATTAAAAACAACTGGTGTTTCTGCTTCACTCCGCATCGCTCTCATACTGTGATCTGAAACACTGACAATAAAACATCCCAGTGCCATAATCAACATCAGCTCTAACTCTTATTTCATATAAAATATATTACTACCGATAAATGTATATTTTTCAAGTCTTTAGAAACTTTGCTAAACATTGATATTGTGTAGTTTGTGATCCTCCATCAGCAGCTGCAGTTTCTCTCAGCTGTATCAGTGCAGTCACTGTGACGTCTGACTGACAGAGGTTTTTGTACGACTCTTTATCACTGTGTGAACCATCTAGTGCTGCCCGGCCAGTGGAAACTCTGACAGTAATAATCTCCTGTATCTTCAGTCTGGACTCCACTGATGGTCAGAGTAAAATCACTGCCAGATCCACTGCCACTGAATCTAGATGGAGTTCCAGTATTACGGGTTGTTGCATAATATATGAGGAGTTTAGGAGCTTCTCCAGGTTTCTGTGAGTACCAGGCTAAGAAATGATAACCACTAGCCACATACACATTACTGCTGGTTTTACAGTTTATTCTGACTTCTTCTCCTGGTTGAACTGCTGGTATTGATGGACTCTGAGTTACAGTGATCTGTCCTCTACACTCTGAAAGAAAACAGGGAAAAAAAAGAAAATGTATATTTCACATTTTAAGAGAACTAATAATCATTATAAAAACTGTATTACACAAACCTTGAATAAACAGTGCAATGGTCCAGATGAAGATGTTGATTGTGTTCATTGCTGTAGTTTAATCTTGTGTGATGATGAAGAGTGTGTTGTGTTCTGCTCTCAGTCATGAAGTGTTAAACTCACAGCACTATAAACACTCTCAGAGCACTGAAGCATGTGCTGACAATGCAAAGAAGTGGGCAGGATTTACAACAGCTTGTGCTGATAACAAACTAATATACACTAGAGTTACAGAATCATGACTTTATTTAGTATTTTTATTGTGACTCCTGAGACACTGAGGATGTGCAGATGAACGTCCATCTCTGTGTCCATATTCAGTCATGTGACCATCATCACTGCTACACTTCCACTAGATGAAGCGCCATCACTAAAGTAAGATCATGAATCATGAGTCTGTTCAGAAAGTATCAGGACTGATTGTGAATCTCTAATCAGAGTTCATGGTGTCACTCCATCTATCATGAAGCCTCATGTGTGTCTGAAATCATCAAATGGAGAAGAAACAGGCTGTTAAAGATGGAGACATATTAGAGCTTGTTCACGTTTCATGATCTTGTGTGGAGATTCATAACCAGTCCAGATACTTTTACAACAGACCTTGAATATGAAAACATGCTTGACTGTGGAGAACATGCAAAATACCTTTTATATTTTCATTGTTGACACTTTCTATTGACTTTGGCTCTAATATTCAATAAACTCATTATTTGAAGAGATTTTCACTGAAGATTGAAGTCTGAAGCTGCAGGTTTTTCTGTGAATCATGATGATTGATCTGCATATGAAGAACAGAAGCATCATTATGAGAAACTCCACAACATCATCCATGATCAAAGAGGTCAAAGGTCACCTCAGAGGTCACAGCTCATCAAATATATTTCTTTAAACAGTGTTATATCAGAAAGCATTTAGTCAAATCTGAATGAGTGAGTGTTGAGAAGAGCTGAGGATCTTCTAATATCAGTGTGTTGAAGTGTTGTTTCTCTCTCTCTGCTGGAGTGTGTGTTCACTCGAGTGGAATAGAGGTTTTTGTACGAGCGTTTCATTAGATTGTATCACTGTGGTACACACAGTGGTGGAATGTAACGAAGTATTTGTACTTCGTTACTGTACTTAAGTAAATTTTTACGTATCTATACTTTACTTAAGTAAAAAAAATAATGCATACTTATACTTTTACTCAAGTAGATTTTTCAGCAATTATCTGTACTTTGTACTCCACTACATTATTAAAATGCGTGTCGTTACATCCTTCCGAATCTTGCATAAAAAATTTTTGGTCGACTGACGTTTTGGCGTTGCTGGCCAATGCACGTTGAAACAGATCGGAGATCTGATTGGTCAAAGAACTCACGCGCTCAGCGCGCGTTTTGAAACAACACAAGCGGAACTGATGTAAATCGAAGAAAAGGACACGGTGGACACCAAATATCAAACATGGACGAAGAGCCAACAACGTCGACTGAGCTTGAGCCTGTGCCCTGCAGCTCTGATTCTGAGAGACATCCCTGGCCTTATTTAAGCAAGTTATTTGAATTTAAAGGTTCAAAGAATGACTCCTGGCGTTTTCAATGTGTCAAGTGCCTACCTCAACGCAAAGAACTGTTGGCGTTTAAAAACTCCCCTTCAAATTTGAAGAAACATATAGAGGTAAGACATGCAATGCTAGTTATTAATATTTAAGTTACAAACTTGCTATGACATGGTGCTATGACTGTTATAGAAAAACGGATGTCAACATAACAAAAATATCACACCAGTATAATATTTGTTTGACGTAAGTTAGTGGTACCCTAACAGGGCAACTTCATTAGCTGCTAGCTGGTTATTAGCACAGCAGGGACGATAGCTTGCTAGTATGTTACATTTTTGGAGATGAGCAAACTACTGCTATATCTGTACATTCGTAGTTGGCTAAAATAGCTGTTTGTTTTGACTCGATGAAAAAATGTTCAAACTTTTTATACGGCCCCTACTTTCTTTACCATTCAACATTGGGTATTTAGTTGACATTCACAAGTAAGCATGCAGGCAAAACTATATCTTGGTTTGATTCGATTGTGAACAATTTTGCACTATGACAGTTGTTTTTCGTCAATATCATGACATTTTTCAGAATTTGCAAACATATATATATATATATATATATGTTTGCAAATTCTAAAAAATGTCATGATATTGACGAAAAACAACTGTCATAGTGCAAAATTGTTCACAATCGAATCAAACCAAGATATAGTTTTGCCTGCATGCTTACTTGTGAATGTCAACTAAATACCCAATGTTGAATGGTATATATATATATATATATATTTAGCAATTTAGCGCGAAAGTATATGCGAATATCAAACCAATTTTACCCGTGTGATATGCTTGGTTGTAAGTGTCAGTAGCTTGTCTTTTTAGTCTAAAGATGTAATCACGTTGGTTTCGCTTTTCAGTGCCCCATACACTGTGGTTTTGTATTAACGTAAATGTAATATCCTGTAACTTTAGGGTCCAAACTCTTAGTTTAACATGGCAAATACAGTAGCTTTTTGCTTGTGTGGTACTTACATGTTGCCAGTCATAACAAAGTAATATGCTAGTAAGATGTAAGGTTAGTGTTTGCACTTGCACTTAACTAGTAGTGGTTTAGATTAATTCTTGAACCCTTAAAAAATATTTTACATTATGTTGTGAGATTTATTTTGGTTGTAGATTGACTATATTACTAAATACTAATACTACTAATGCTAAACGTGTATTAATTCTGTTGTCACTATCTTTTATAGAGAAATCACAGACCACTTCTGAAGGAGTACTTGGCAGCAACTTCTTCTAAAAAGAAGGGGACATTGTTTGCTGATGGAGGTTCTTCAATAAAGCAGCGAATACTTGAGGACATCAAAGCATCTCAGAAGACCATAGACCTTGCAGTGGTTAACTTTATTGTCCAGGGTTTGCACCCTTTTGGAGTAGTAGAACAGACTGGGTTTGTTGATTTAATACATTGTACTCAACCTGATTACACAGTCATGTCACGTACAACATTGAGAGAGAGAATTGATAAGTGCACAAAGCAAATGAAAGAAAAATTGAAGAATGCAATGCAGACTGTTAAGTATATCGCCACGACTACAGACTGTTGGACAGCTCATAGGCAAAGTTTCATTGGGGTTACTGCCCACTGGATAGAGCCAGATACCCTAGAAAGAAAGTCTGTGGCTCTGGCTTGTAAAAGGCTGAAAGAGACACATTCTTATGATGTGTTAGCCAGTGCACTTAATGATATTCACAGTGAGTATAACATCCGTGAAAAAATTGTTAGGACCACAACAGATAATGCCTCAAACTTTATTAAGGCCTTCCGAGTTTATGCATGTGAAGATGAAGGAAGTTCAACTGAAGATGAGAGTAAAGTTGTGAATGACAGTGAAGAGGAGGATGCAGAAGAGGAGACAGAGGGTGTTGAAGTGGAAGCTTTGATGGAGGAAGAAGATGAGTGTTCTGAATATCAGCTTCCAAAGCATCACCGTTGTGCCTGTCATGTTCTGAATTTGATCTCAACCGTAGATGCTAGAAAAGCTGAATCAAATGTTATGTTCAAGAAGATATCTCGTGCAGCATTTGCCAAGTGCTCAGCTCTTTGGAATAAGAGTGCCCGGTCATCTACAGCTGCAGAGGTTATTGAGAGGGAGTGCAAGCTGCAATTGATCCGTCCAGTTGAGACCAGGTGGAACTCTCTCTTCCTTGCAGTTGAGCGAATACTGAGGATAATTAGGGAAAGTGGAGAAGGAGCAGTCAGAGCAGTGACCATTGCACTTAAAGTCCCAATGTAAGTTTGTCATGGAGCAGATACGTAGTTGTGATGTGGTAGGCTATTGATTGTGTGAAATAATGTTGTTTACTAATGATTTACTCCATTTAATTGAACTGCAATAGTGTAGCCTATGCTTATCATGCTGACATTATGCATGTTCTCACATGGTGCTTTACAGGTTCAGCCCTGCAGAACTTGCTTTCTTGTCTGACTATGCATCAACCATGAACCCAGTCTCTAAGGCACTCAACATATTGCAGGGAGAGGTGGATGTCCACATGGGATGGCTGGTACCCACTATAACGCTCCTAACTGTGAAGCTGGACCGCCTCCAAACTTCATCCAAGTTCTGCCAGCCACTGATCTCTGCTCTTCAGGAAGGAATATAGCAGCGGTTTGGAAAAATGATGAATGACCCAGAACTCATATCTGCTGCAATTTTACTTCCTAAGTTTCGCACATCATGGACAAGCAATGAAAACTTGCTAAAGTTGGGTAAGTCATTTAAATAATTTCTTTGTCAAGCATTCATTTGTTAATAGAATAATGGGTAGTGGTTCATTTTAACCAATATATGTTATTTTCAAAGCTAACTGCTATTTTAAAAGGCTAGACAGAAATACTCTCTTTTTTTTGTGCAGGCATGGACTACATCAAGACACACATGGAGGAAGAGCCAGCCTTATCATCACCTGGTAGCCATTCTGGATCTGAGGAGGAAGACTTTTTTGGCCTTATGAAGGGAAATGTCCACAAAACCACAAAACAGTTGGATGCCTATCTGGCCAACACTTCTACCTCAATGGACATACTCAAGTCAGTGCCCACAGTTTTTAATTTGTCCCTGAAGCTCAACACACCATTGCCCGCATCAGCAGCATGCGAACGAATGTTTAGCACAGCAGGGAACATTTTTTCTGCAAAAAGAGGCAGGCTAGGATCAAAAAGCTTTGAGAACCAAATTTTGTTGAAATTGAACAAAAACTATTGGTAATGCTATGCGGAACCAAATACAGTATTAGGGCTCTAATACTCTCATGTTCTATAGGGGCATTTTGCCCTTTTGACCTTTGATTGCCTGGCCAAAATTTTTATTTGAAGGTCCTTTGTTTTTAAGTTTCTTATCGTAACATCTGCCTTTGTATTGACTTCATTGTTTTTCACATAGATTCTGTTTTTTTTTTGTCCTGTTAATGTTAGGTTGATCAGAGTTCTAAATAGCAATATTGCTTGCATGTTTTAAGAGAAGCACTCACTCACCCTTGTCAAATTTTGTTTGGTGCTTATTTTTTTCTCATTCTAATGTGTTATACATTATTAGCCTAATGCTTTTGGATTTTCTGTAATCAATGGAGTATAAGCCTCAAATGCAGTTTTAGTTACGTTTTCCCCATGCAGGCCAAGGTAAAGGACTAAAGCAACTGTTGTTGAGCAGAATAAACTGGTCATACAAATTTGATTAAAGTGTTCAGAATAACACTCACCTGTGTACTTTTGAGTTTTTTTTACTGCTCTTAATAGTATAGTAAAAATAAAATAAATTGTATGTCATAATTGGCTTAGCTTAATTATTATTTAATGAGTAATAAGTAAATAACCAGATTTTTACAGTGTGTCAGTATTGCAGAGAGCTTGCACAACAACCCTTTCCAGTACACAATAGAAATTGTTTGTGATTATTACAATTGAACAGCCCAGACATTGAGACAACTGATTGTGTACTTTTACTTAAAAAAATACTTTAAAGTAAATTTAAAAGTATGTACTTAGGACTTTTACTTAAGTAAGATGTTGATGTAGTAATTATACTTTTACTTAAGTATATATTTTGCAGGGTAGTTGTACTTTTACTTAAGTACTAAACTTAAGTACTTCCTCCACCACTGCTGGTCCCACAGTGAAGCCCTCAGTGTCTCTGCTGCCGCCCTCTTCTCTGCAGATCTCTGGAGACTCAGCCGCACTGCTCTGCCTGCTCAGCTCTTACTCTCCACAGGGGGCGCTGGTGAGCTGGACACTGGACGGGTCAGAGGTCACCGAGGGGGTTCTGACCAGCGCAGAGAGCCAGCAGGACGGCCGCTACAGCCGCAGTAGCGTCCTGACCCTCAGCAAAGCACGCTGGGAAGAGGGAGAGCTGTACGTCTGCAGAGTAACACATGATGGAGCTCCTCATGAGGTCTCGTTCCACAAGAGCTCTGAGTGCTGATGTTTCTCTCCTGAAGATGAGCCGTATCTGAGTGTCCTGTGTCAGGCAGGATTCACATGAGTCTAGTGCTGCAGCTGTAGTGATTTACAACTCAATACTGAAAGAGTGTGTGTGTGTGTGTGTGTGTGTGTGTGTGTGTGTGTGTGATCTTTCAATCTGCTGTGTTTGCTGCAACATTCAATAAAGCTTCTCAACAAGTTCACTTTGTGTCTGACAACATCATTCAACTAACAGATGAAGATGCAGGTGCTTTTCAGAAGGTTGATGTAGCAGTAAATGTCAAATAAAGCTCTTGGGGTTTGAACATGGTCTCTGGAGACAGAGCTGCTCTATTCTGAGAGGATCACAATCACTCCACCCTGACAATGCAAATGGGCTTTTCAGTCTCACTCTTTGATTGGTTACATGATCTGGACTGGAACACTTTCACTTCTGCAAAAGAAGGTGATGGTATTTAAAATATAAAAATATAATAACAATAATTTAAAAAACAAGATCATAAATCAAGAATCATCCATTCTGACAGTAATTGTAAGAATGTAAAAGTTTGAAACACTGACTCATTCTCTTCATAAACACAAGAGTGATGTTGATTGACATCAACTGTAAGCCTGACCCTCAGAGTTGCCACTGTGTGTCACTGTGGTGACGATTTCTGCATGATCATGATGTTTTCTTTGTTCATACAAAAAATTGGTCTTTACCACCCATTGTGGATAAAGCTATGGTTATGGTACATAAATCATGAATTCATGCATTAGAAAAAAGTATTATTTCATGCATGCAAGACTACTCTTCGAATTATTAAAGGAATGTACAAAAATCCACATTATCTAATGCATGCATACAGGCTAGAACAGTATATCAATTAATGTGAGAACTTTTTTTCTGAATTATGATCTGAGTTATCCAGCATGTTCATGTCTTCTTCATAGCCTGCAGGTAAATGGACAGACCCCAAAATTGGCCAATCACAGCACATAACATACGAATTCTGTTGGCATTCAAATACAGTAGTAGACTTGTAGTCAAGACCGCCTAAACCGAGACCAAGACACTACCAAGACCAGAGGGTATCGAGACCAAGACAAGACCAAGACCAAGACCAAGACAGACCAAGTCGAGACCAAGACCAAGTCGAGACCAAAACCGAGACCAAGTCGAGACCGGAGGGGAAAAAAAACAGACTAGTTGAAGCTAAGCAATAACTTGTGAATTCAAGAACAGCAGCATAGGGTTCAGCCGCAGTTTACATTCAATACATATTAGATGGTATTACTTCAACTAACGTTACACAGGCAGAACAATACAGAGACAGACCATGTCATGTGTGTGACTGTGAGCTCATTGTAATCTGTATCTCTAGAGATATCAAAGACACAAATTCATCCAAGCAAATGCCTGCCTATCTCTGCCGATTTCGGAGTCTCAGACTCCAAATGAACCCATTCTGCAACTTTTAAATACATAATTACATTTTTAAAAACGAAATTATAGGCTTAAGTGCGGGATCCGAAAGTTGGTCGTTTTGTCGCTATGGTTACACACACAACACACACACCGTTGGCGGTGCGCTCAAAGTCATCTGTCAGTTGTGTAGTTGTGCAGTTACCCAAAATGAATGACTCCTGAATGAAGTTAATACCCATCATGTCACTGATATGTGTTTTTTAAACCAAGTGATCAAAGTGCTCGTTGCCGCTGCGATCAGTGGCGCGGATAAAATGTTTTCTCGTGTGGCTCGCGCACACACCGCACTGTCATCAATCCGGCGCGCGCTTCAATCCGTTCCGTTGCGGATAATAATGTTGCATTATCGAACGTTGTGTCGTCGTGGATATTGTAGTATTGTATTTCTAAATCCCCCGACCACTATGTCGGTCTGAGACAGCGAGACCAGACAAGACCGAGAGGTCCGAGACCAAGACCAAGAGGTCCGAGACCAAGACCAAAGACCGTCAAGGCCGTGACAAGACCGAGACCACGTAAAAGTGGTCTCGAGACCGGTCTCGAGACCAAGACCGGTCTCGAGACATACATCACTATACAGTAGTCATCATTAACTAAGCATTATTTATCAATGACTTCATCATGTGTGTGGCCCCTCAACTAAAGTGGTGACTTGGTGCTTTGAAACACTGATGAACAATGTGGCATAACTGTGAAATGACATGAATATGAACATGAAAGTTCAAGTCTTTGCAAACAATGTACTGTGGACAAATGGACTTTGATCTTAACTGTACTGCTTTATTCTTAAACGGTATAAACCAGTTAAAAACCATAAAGCTGTTTAAAAAAAAAAGTTTCACAAACAGCTTGATCTCTATTTGGGTAAAGAGTCACCTTTTAACGTATAAAGCTGCTGATGTGACTCCTCCATATCATGAAATTGTAAAACAGCTTTATGGTTTTGTAAAGAGTTTTCAGATATACAGGCACTTAAAATAAAGTTCATGGTGCATGTACTGAATTCCTTCTCAGCTCTTTCCAGCTGTTGATTTAACTGGTTTATACCGTTTGGTCTCAGAATAAAGCAGTAAAGTTACATAACATTATTACGATTTTACAGCTAAAAAACGTACGTTAAACTATTTACGAATATTTCATATCATAAAGATATCTGTATAATTTCCCTTTTACCATTTAATAGATTATAAATGTACGATCCCTTAACCCTAACTCCACACCTAAACATACCCATTTTATAGATAATATTAAAAGGATAAAACGTAATGGACAGATATGTGTAGGGAAATGGCAGCTTTATTAACAATGTAGCATTAAAAGATAGTTTGAGCCACTAATCCTACCCCTACCCCTAAACCTAACCATTTCTTAAAACTACGTAACTACAATTATAAATTAAAACAACAGACAGACAATCACAATCATTTATTTATTGAGAAAATGTCAAAACCGGTACCAAAAGTCGTTCACATGACGATGTGTCGCAGTCCTCTCTGGCAGTATATAATAGTTATGTATGAGGTAACGTTACAGAGCAGAATTTAAGTTATAAATCCATGAAAATGTTAATCCGGTTTCGGTTCGCTGTTCGCTCTGTGAAGGCGCGCGCGTTTCTCCATTTCAAATGTAGTAGCCTACACAACAAACACGGCATGTCGCAATCTGTGACGAAGCATGCGAGAGCCAATGAGCGTTTGATATCACTGCCGTAAAACATGTCGTAACGCTTCGGGCGCAATTTTTGAATTTGAATTCACCACGAGCGCGGGATGCCGGGATATGACGTTGACGGTCTCTGCCGAGAAATGGAGATGAAGATCACTGGATAAAGGGCTGCATTTGGATCTGTTTCTTGCAAACAACGTATGGATTCTAAAGATTTGGATCACATTAAGCTAATAAAATTGATTTCTTTTGTGAATTTATGTTGTGTTTTAGTGTATTATGTGTCAAAATATTAATGCCACGATTTTAATATGCATAAGTTAAATAGGAATACGCCTAAATTTGTACGTCGTTGTTTGTATAAGTTGTTTATAATTAAATAAATTACGTTTTTGTGCTGTCCACTGTCAGTATTATACGTTCCTGTGTGTATAAAACATAAATAAATGTACGTATGTATGGTAGAACTACACTTTACGTAAAAATACACATGTATTCTCATGAGATCACGTTGCAAGTTAAGATCAAAGTCCATTTGTGTCCACAGTACATTGTTTGCAAAGGCTTGAACTTTCATGCTCATATTCATGTCATTTCACAGTTATGCCACATTGTTTATCAGTGTTTCAAAGCACCAAGTCACCACTTTAGTTGAGGGGCCACACACATGATGAAATCATTGATGAATAATGCTTAGTTAATGATGACTACTGTATTTGAATGCCAACAGAATTCGTATGTTATGTGCTGTGATTGGCCAATTTGGGGGTCTGTCCATTTACCTGCAGGCTATGAAGAAGACATGAACATGCTGGATAACTCAGATCATAATGAAAACACATTGTTCATCAGCGTTTCAAAGCACCAAGTCACCACTTTAGTTGAGGGGCCACACACATGATGAAATCATAGATAAATAATGCTCAGTTAATGATGACTAGTATTTGAATGCCAACAGAATTCGTATATTATGTGCTGTGATTGGCCAATTTTGGGGTCTGTCCATTTACCTGCAGGCTATGAAGAAGACATGAACATGCTGGATAACTCAGATCATAATTCAGAAAAAAAGTTCTCACATTAATTGATATACTGTTCTAGCCTGTATGCATGCATTAGATAATGTGGATTTTTGTACATTTTGTACATAATAATTCGAAGAGTAGTCTTGCATGCATGAATTCCGAATTCCGAATACTTTTTTATGCATGAATTCATGATGAGTCATGTACCATAACCATAGCTTTATCCACTGTGGTTGGTAAAGACCAATTTTTTGTATGAACAAAGAAAACATCATGATCATGCGTAATAAATAATAATTCATGATGATGTACTCATCTTAGTTAATGTTTTAATTAAGGTGTTGTTCATCCATGAAGTCATGAATGAAAAACGTTGAACTCGTGTTAGTTCCTGATGATTCATGAGATATTAATGCATGAATTAATGCATATTTCATGCATGAATTTATACATGAATTCATGATAATTCATGTACCCTTACCGTAAAGTGTTACCAAAAAATCTCCCAACCTAAATTTTTTTTCCACCATCACGTCCCTTTAGGGGCTCCGTAAGCCTTCTCTACACCTTCAAACACACACATATTTTTTATGTACAGTTCATGTCATTTTATATGAGACTATTAAAGCAAATAATCTTGCCTACTTCTCACAGCATGTGCTCCTGTGACCATGTGTCAGAAAAGGACTGTGCTTGATAGCGACTCCCAAACCTTATTGGCCTGTTCTTTGATACTCTTTTAACCCTTCTAATTGGTTGCAATCATTTAAAGAAACATGTACTGAACATGATGTACTGAGGGCTTAAGAAAACTTTATATAAAATATATATTTTATGAAACATGTTGAACTCTAAAACTGGTAGAAATTCAAAGCCATAAATCTACACAAGTTGTTTTCCAAATTTGAGGTTGATATCTCAAAAATCTGCTTTCAGTGAGAGTTAGTTCGCAGTCCTGGATTTGTGATTTGCAGTAGAGTTTTTCTCTCTCAAATATTACAAGCACACACACAAACATTTTATTACACACATACAAACCTCACTCTGACATCCATACCAACACACCCACACAATTATCGCTGCATAATTTATCCAACTGGCTCATTAATATACCGAAGCAGAAAACAGGAATAAAGGTCAAACCTGATAAAATGGCACCATCTGGTAAAAAAAGCCTTTGGTTTGAAGCCTCGCCAACAGAATGAAAGCATGTTAACAAAATTTGCATAATTTTACAGTTAAATGGCCCTGGGATTACATTTTTTGCAATGCGGACATTTTTGTCCAAGTCGTTCAGTGCTATTGTCCATATGACTTAACTTTAAAAACTATATTTATTCCAATAAATTAATTTATTTTTCTTTCTTTGTTTTTTTTTAGCAATAAGTAAAAAGTGTGAACATTTTCGTAACATAATATTTTCTATAATAAAATTAATTTCATTGGACTTCACCATAATTTGATTTTACAAAGCTCATTTGAAAAGTTTATATCAGACGTGTCAGACGTAAAAGACGTGACCGGCCCACGCCTGCAGCAACGGAAGAACAAGCCCGGGCAAATCCTCTCGTCTGTTCCAGCTTCCAGAAGTTTATTCCAACAGGGTTTTCCACAGAGCCGGATAATTTATACTTCACGTACCTCATGTAAGTAACTCTTTGTATTGTTCAAAGTTAGATTTTACCCTAATTAACGTGTTTGTGTTGCGCAATCTGCAAAAGTATCGCTCTGTTTCCTACAAACTTTTGCGACCGCCAACTTCGAATGTGCTCTATCTCAAACAGTTTGTTAACTTGAGCCACATACTGTATAAATCTACGTGTGTGTGTGCGTTGAATAAGTAATGCTGTCTTTGTGTGATAGTTCAATGTTTCAGAGGTGTTTGTAACTTCTTCAAAAGCATTGTCTTGGCTTCGACATAGTTTGGCAGTGGACTCACGGACACACAGATGTACGGACACATACGAAGCCACAGCTAGCTGAGTGATTATCGTCGGTTGGAGATTAATGTGCATTTTAAACCAGCCAAGTCAAGATCAATGGTGCTGAGAAGAGGAAAGGTGGATGATAAATCCCGGTTTAGCGTCGCTGGTGTAACAATCCCGACCATCACTGAGAAACCTTTCAAGAGCTTAGGTAAGGTGTTTGACAGCACCCTGAGGGACTCCGCATCCATCCAGTCAACCTGCACTGAGCTGAACAGATGGCTGAAGTCAGTGGATCGGTCTGGATTGCCAGGGAAGTTTAAAGCTTGGCTACACCAGCATGGCATTCTTCCCAGGATCCTGTGGCCACTACTCGTCTACGAAGTGCCAATCTCGACTGTGGAAACCTTAGAGAGGAAGGTCAGCAGCCACCTCAGAAGATGGCTGGGGCTTCCAAAAAGTATAAGTAGCATCGCACTCTACGGGCACCGCAACAAACTGCAACTGCCGCTCAAGTCCTTGGAAGAGGAGTTCAAGGTAACGAGAGCTAGGGAAGTGTTGCTATATAGAGACTCAAGTGACCCAAAGGTGGCAACGGCTGGGATTGAAGTGAGGAATGGTCGGAAGTGGAAGACTGAGGAGGCTGTTTGACAAGCAGAGGAAAGATTACATCACAAAAGGCTGGTTGGGGTGATAACAAGAGGCAGGGCTGGACTGGGTTCCTTTTCAACTCCCCATACTGACACCATCAAAGGGAAGGAAATGCGCTGCCTAGTGCAGGAGGAGGTGAGAGCGGTGGTTGAGGAGGAGAGAACCTGCAGGACAGTAGCAATGAGGCAACAGGGTGCCTGGACACGATGGGAGAACGCGATCGAGAGGAAGGTAACATGGGCGGAGCTGTGGAAGGCAGAGCCACAGCGGTTCAAGTTTCTCATCCAGGCGGTATATGATGTTCTTCCCAGCCCATCAAACCTTCACATATGGGGCAAAGTGGAGTCACCAGCATGCCCACTGTGCTCCAAACTTGGAACCCTAGAGCACATTCTGAGTTGCTGCTCAAAGGCACTGGGAGAGGGAAGGTACAGGTGGAGTCATGACCAAGTACTGAAGGCCATTGCTAAAGCCATTGCTACAGGAGTCGAGTGGGCCAAGCGCTCCTGCCCCTCCAAGCAAGCCATCGCCTTCGTCAGAGCTGGAGAGCTGCCAAAACCAGCCGCAAAAACATTTGCAGGTATCCTGGCCACTGTGAGGGACTGGCAGCTGTTGGTGGACTTGGAGCAGCAACCCAAGTGCCCCAGCCACGTTGTGACCACCACCTTTAGACCAGATGTCATTCTCTTGTCGGAGTCCACCAAACAAGTGATTCTGTTGGAGAGTCCCTTGGGAAGACCGCTTGGAAGAGGCCTTTGAGAGGAAGCTCGCCAAGTACGAGGGACTGGTCAGCGAGTGTTGACAAGCCGGATGGAGAGCAAGGTGTCTCCCAATAGAGGTAGGATGCAGGAGCTTTATAGCCCAATCCCTGTCCAGAGCCTTCAGTCTTTTAGGCATTGATGGAGTGAGGAGGAGAAGACCCATCCGCAATACCACTGAAGCGGCAGAGAAAGCCTCAAGATGGCTATGGCTCAAGAGAGGAGATCCATGGGGGCAGGGTAGCTAGATTTGCCAACTGGACACAAGCTGGGGTCTGATCAGCCGCAGCTGGGTCACCTGGATGAGGGTGTATGATGTTGAAAGACCCGAAACACCCAATGAATCCAGGAACATCACTGAAGATGTGTCCAGTAGCATCAGTAGATGTATTTGCACAGCTGCCACTGAAGGAAGTGGTTGCCAAGTCTCCTGGTGTGGCAGAATTTAAGGAAAGATGGCCTGCCCTCTTCAAACCATTCCAGTTAAGTGACTTATCATTCAGTTTTTCCTGACACTACTCACTTCTGAGAATTTTTTGGGAAATTGTGACTTGGACATAAGATAGTAGACTCACTTTTTTGCTTTGCATAAAGTTCAAATGTTGATAATCTTTAACCCTCTGGGGTCTAAGGTGTTTTTGGGGTCCTTGAGATGTTCTGACATGCCCTGACATTTTTGCTTTTTTCAGTTGCTTATAAACATATTAATGGCAAAGGTGTAAATTCACTCTATTTAGCACAAACAGGGCTACCATAATATGTGAGCACCATGCATGTACATGTTTGTATTTTTGAGAGAATAATGTTTATGCATGGTTATTGAAAAAACTAAAAACTAAAGCCACAAAACACATACTAAATATGTGTCAATAAGACTTTTGACTAATGGATGCCGTTGCCTAGAGTTTTTTCTTCAAAATGATGTGAAAATGATCCTGCCTAATCATTCACATAACACAATACATTGATTTAAATTTTACAAAACACTTTCTGTCTGGAAAGGCAATATGCGGAGTGGGCGTCAACGATCATGCATATTTAGTGGTTCAAACCTGGAGACAATGGGGCCTGCATACTTAATGAGGCATTCATTCAGGTGTGTCACAAGAAAGAATGCAAGAGCAACAGTTGGAAGCATCTATATATATATATTTTTTTTTCACAAATTGTGCTTGCAAATTGGCCTATAATATGAAAAGGAAAACATGTCTAGTAATTGTGCAGTTAATTCTCATACTGTATTTTCAGTTTTGGAATATTTATCCTCTCCCCAAATTTGTCACAAAAAAAAACACAATAAAAAATTATTTTAAAGAAAAGGCTTATATTTACCTTTTATTAGTTTGTTTACATCTACCTTGTATTATTTTTTTTATTAAAAATATTACAATTACAACAACAATTCAAGTGTAATCTTTCTTTGTAAAAACTAAAGTATACATTTATCATACATATTTCAAAGTTACCCCTCCTTGAACTGCCACCTTACCGTGGTGGAGGGGTTTGAGTACCCGAATGAACCTAGGAGCTATGTTGTCTGGGGCTATATGCCCCTGGTAGGGTCACCCAAGGCAAACAGGTCCTAGGCGACGGGTCAGACTAAGAGCGGTTAAAAACCCCTTATGATGCCCAAAAAAAGGAGGACCGTGACGTCGCCCGGTATGGCGCAGCCGGGGCCCCACCCTGGAGCCAGGCCCGGGGTTGGGGCTCGTATGCGAGCGCCTGGTGGTCGGGCCTCCCCCCATGGGGTCCGGCCGGGCTCAGCCCGAAGGAGTGACGTGGGGCCACCCTCCCGTGGACCCACCACCTGCAGGAGGGACCGTAAGGGGCCGGTGCAAAGTGGATCGGGCGGCAGTCGAAGGCGGGAGCCTAGACAACCCGATCCCTGGACGCGGAATCTAGCTCTAGGGACATGGAATGTCACCTCTCTGGCGGGGAAGGAGCCTGAGCTTGTGCGTGAGGTTCAGAGATTCCGACTAGAGATAGTTGGGATCACCTCTACGCACGGCTTGGGCTCTGGAACCACACTCCTCGAGAGAGGATGGACTCTTCACCACTCTGGAGTTGCCCATGGTGAGAGGCGGCGGGCTGGTGTGGGTTTGCTTATAGCCCCCCAGCTCAGCCGCCATGTGTTGGAGTTCACCCCGGTGAACGAGAGGGGCGCTTCCCTACGCCTTCGGGTCGGGAATAGATCTCTCACTGTCGTTTGTGCTTACGGGCCGAACGGCAGTGCAGAGTACCCGGCCTTCTTGGAGTCTCTGGGAGGGGTGCTGGAAAGTGCTCCGACTGGGGACTCCATCGTTTTACTGGGGGACTTCAACGCCCACGTGGGCAGCGACAGTGACACCTGGAGGGGCGTGATTGGGAGGAACGGCCCCCCTGATCTGAACCCGAGTGGTGTTCTGTTATTGGACTTCTGTGCTAGTTACAGCTTGTCCATAACGAACACCATGTTCAAGCATAAGGGTGTCCATCAGTGCACATGGCACCAGGACACCCTAGGCCGGAGGTCGATGATCGACTTTGTGGTCGTTTCATCTGACCTCCGGCCGTATGTCTTGGACACTCGGGCGAAGAGAGGGGCGGAGCTGTCAACTGATCACCACCTGGTGGTGAGTTGGATCCGATGGCGGGGGAGGAAGCTGGACAGACTCGGCAGACCCAAACGTACTGTGAGGGTCTGTTGGGAACGTTTGGCCGAATCTCCTGTCAGAGAGATCTTCAACTCCCACCTCCGGCAGAGCTTCGACCAGATCCCGAGGGAGTCTGGAGATATTGAGTCCAAGTGGACCATGTTCTCCACCTCCATTGTCAACGCGGCCACTCGGAGCTGTGGCCGTAAGGTCTCCGGTGCCTGTCGAGGCGGCAATCCCCGAACCCGGTGGTGGACACCGGAAGTAAGGGATGCCGTCAAGCTGAAGAAGGAGTCCTATCGGGCCTGGCTGGCTTGTGGGACTCCTGAGGCAGCTGATGGGTACCGACGGGCCAAGCGGACTGCAGCCCGGGTGGTTGTGGAGGCAAAAACTCGGGCCTGGGAGGAGTTCGGTGAGGCCATGGAGAAGGACTATCGGTCGGCCTCGAAGAGATTCTGGCAAACCGTCCGGCGCCTCAGGAGGGGGAAGCAGTGCCCTACCAACGCTGTTTACAGTGGAGGTGGGCAGCTGTTGACCTCGACTGGGGATATCACCGGACGGTGGAAGGAATACTTCGAGGATCTCCTCAATCCCGCCGTCACGTCTTCCATTGAGGAAGCAGAGGCTGAGGGCTCGGAGGCGGACTCGTCCATCACCCAAGCTGAAGTCACCGAGGTAGTCAAGAAACTCCTCGGTGGCAAGGCACCGGGGGTGGATAAGATTCGCCCTGAGTACCTCAAGTCTCTGGATGTTGTGGGGCTGTCTTGGCTGACACGCCTCTGCAACATCGCGTGGCGGTTGGGGACAGTACCTTTGGACTGGCAGACCGGGGTGGTGGTCCCTCTTTTCAAGAAGGGGGATCGGAGGGTGTGCTCCAACTATAGGGGGATCACACTTCTCAGCCTCCCTGGGAAAGTCTATGCCAGGGTACTGGAGAGGAGAATCCGGCCGATAGTAGAACCTCGGATTCAGGAGGAACAGTGTGGTTTTCGTCCCGGTCGTGGAACACTGGACCAGCTCTATACCCTCTATAGAGTGCTGGAGGGCTCATGGGAGTTTGCCCAACCAATCTACATGTGCTTTGTGGATTTGGAGAAGGCATTCGACTGTGTCCCTCGCGGCGGCCTGTGGAGGGTGCTCCGGGAGTATGGGGTCCGGGGCCCTTTGCTAAGGGCTATCCGGTCCCTGTACGACCGGAGCAGGAGCTTGGTTCGTATTGCCAGCAGTAAGTCAGACTTGTTCCCGGTGCGTGTTGGACTCCGGCAGGGCTGCCCTTTGTCGCCGGTTCTGTTCATAATTTTTATGGACAGAATTTCTAGGCGCAGCCAGGGGCCGGAGGGGGTCGGGTTTGGGGACCACACGATTTCATCTCTGCTCTTTGCGGATGATGTTGTCGTGTTGGCCTCATCAGACCAGGACCTCCAGCATGCACTGGGACGGTTTGCAGCCGAGTGTGAAGCGGCTGGGATGAAAATCAGCACCTCCAAGTCCGAGGCCATGGTTCTCAGTCGGAAAAGGGTGGTTTGCTCGCTTCAGGTTGGTGGAGAGCTCCTGCCTCAAGTGGAGGAGTTCAAGTATCTTGGGGTCTTGTTCACGAGTGAGGGAAGGATGGAACGGGAGATTGACAGGCGGATCGGTGCAGCTTCTGCAGTAATGCGGTCCCTGTACCGGTCTGTCGTGGTAAAGAAGGAGCTGAGCCGCAAGGCGAAGCTCTCGATTTACCAGTCAATCTACGTTCCTACTCTCACCTATGGTCATGAGCTGTGGGTCATGACCGAAAGGACAAGATCCCGGATACAAGCGGCCGAAATGAGCTTTCTCCGCAGGGTGGCTGGGCGATCCCTTAGAGATAGGGTGAGAAGCTCGGTCACTCGGGAGGAGCTCAGAGTAGAGCCGCTGCTCCTCCACATCGAGAGGGGTCAGTTGAGGTGGCTCGGGCATCTTTTACGGATGCCTCCTGGACGCCTTCCCGGGAAGGTGTTCCGGGCATGTCCCACCGGGAGGAGACCCCGGGGAAGACCTAGGACACGCTGGAGAGACTATGTCTCCCGGCTGGCCTGGGAACGCCTCGGTGTCCCCCCGGAAGAGCTGGAGGAAGTGTCTAGGGAGAGGGAAGTCTGGGCATCCCTGCTTAGACTGCTGCCCCCGCGACCCGGCCCCGGATAAGCGGTAGAAGATGGATGGATGGATGGATGGATTTCAAAGTTAAGGATTCATTCCTTGAATATAGCCTAGGCTACATTGGAATAAACACTATAACATATTATTTGATTACTTTATTTTTGACAAAACATACTATATTTAACATATGAGCAAAAATTGGCAAACAAAAGCTTATTTGAGGTGGCAGATATTTTACACTAAAAATGTATAATCTATCCAAAACTAATCAATGAAATGTTGTCTTTCATATGTCTGTAACATAGTAACTTTCGTTTTTATTATAAGAAATATAAATGTTAATTTGCAGTTTAATAAGTTGCTTATACAAATACATTTTATTTCAACTTATAAAACGGTTAGTTCCAATCATTTATTCTGATTGGTCAATAGCTGTGCTTTATTCACGATAAAACACGGCTATGACCGCTTCACCGAATGGTTCTATGTATCACTACAACACCCCTAGCAACCACTCTTAAGCCCCGTTCACACCGCCAGCGACACGCAGCGACAAAGCGACATGATCCCATTCATTTCAATGGAGCGCTGGCGACTTCCGGCGACACGAGCGACAGTGACCGTTGGCGACAGAATGTGGGCGTGTCAAGCGACACGAGACGCGCGACAAAAGTTCAGAAATTTCAACTTTATGCAAATGAGAAGCGATTTTCGCGAGCGACAACCAATAAGAAAGAAGACTTTCAGTGGAGTTCAGCTCACGTCACCGTCTCGAGTGCAGGCAAGAAGAGTTCGAGGGCGATTTCACTGCTTTATATGATTTGACTGTATGGATATAATAAAATGATGCATGGAAAAGAAACTGTCGACATTCTCAGTGAGTTTAATTCACACATTTAGTTCGAGTGTTGTAATTTTATGATGCAAGTTTAGAACTGCTGCAGACAGTTCATTTTACAGTTTCCCCTGCATTATGTGGATTATAAGGGACAAGAAATGGATTATTTGTCAAATTCGAATGACGTTTTAGTAACTATTGACAGTATGAGTGAGTTTAATTTGTTGATTGATCGATCGTTAATGTAGTTAAATATTTAATGCACTGCACTGCTGTGGTTAATATAACAACACTCTCCCAACAGCATAATATTGCTTTTAAATCTTTTAAGACCAATTCCTAGTCAAATTAGAATTATATCTCAGTTTTATATAACACTTGTGATGGTGTATGCTCAGACGTGCAGTCTACCAATAACATTAGAGCGACAACACTAGGAACGCGCCCACAAGTGACTTCACTGTACAGAGACTAGCGACATGCAGCGACAAAATCGCTGGCGGTGTGAACGGGGCTTTAGCAACACATGTGGGATCTCATTGATATTGTTCATTGAAGCTATAGTGGAGTATTGTAAGAGATCGAGAAAGCGAGTGTAAAGTTACCTGCATTCACAATAGACATTGCATTTTCCTTCAGGTCAGTCCTATATTCATAATAAAATAATCCGTTTGAATGTCCGCTGCGATATCTTGTCCTTTTAACAGTTAACCTTTAAGGGGTTTTCCCCTGCCTATAACGTTAGTCATCTGTCAGTTGCGTCTTCCTTCTCTATGAAAACAAGTTTGAGTCTTTTCAATATAAAAGTCTTCTCTACCGACTGACTCATTCATAAGACAGTCTTTGCCGCCATCTATTGGCGAAATAATGTATGTAACTTCTGTTGCTGTTTACGGTCAGGGACTATTTTTTCCAGCGGAAGGAATGCTTTTAGTGATTTTACTTCATGAAAGTTGCATAGATAAATATTTTTCGGCTTTAATAATTGTATCGTGTGGCAACCGTTTTATAAAAGCAATAAGGTACTCGAGGCAAGTGCTGTATCGTGAATAAGTAACGGCTGAAGGGGTTGCAGGCACTCCGCTTCGCGTCGTGCCTAACAACGCCCTTCAGCCGTTACTTATTCACGATACAGCACAGCCTCTCGTACCTTATTGCTTACATATTTCACTCGATTTTTACTCAGTAGCCTATAGCAATACAGTTTGCTAAAAGCGAAACATTCACAGACAGAAACGATTCAAATTTAAACCGTCTTTTGCCAGTTGTGCTAAACAGCGCGCATCTCTGCCGTTCATTCATTCATTCATGCACAGAAACGCAACGCACTTGAGAATGAAAAAAAAACGTACTACATTATTCCATAGCCTCGGATCTGTTGCTCCTCGTACTTCTGAGGTAAATTTTCCATTATAGTATTATTCCTCACAGCGCTGCGAGACTGTGTAAACAAGTACAGTGATCTGATGTGTTTTCTCGAGCTGATGTGGGCGTTCACAGTTTGCAGGATTGCCTCAGTCATAGACCATTTACGCAAAAACCGGAAATACGTCAACGAAGCGTAAACCCAGTTCCGGTATGAGTTTTTTTGGCGGAGAAATGGCAGCTAGAGTGTTTTCGACGAGCCTGAGTTGTCTTCCGAAGTTCACCAGCGCCGATGTGGTGAAGAGTGTGGAGATGCATTCGTCCACTAAAGGGAACAAACTGGACAAGGGATATAAATTCTTCCACGAAGAGTTTATCCACAATTACCAAGGTAAGCTTTAGCTAGCTTTAGCTTTAGCCAAAGCCGTATCACCGGTTATAACTCTGTTTACGTTAACTGTAAATCTTAGGTGTTGTGAATTTGTAATATAATAAGGAATAACACATCGCAGTGAATATGTCATGTGTATGTTTAAGTGAGATGGCATGAGATTAACATAACAACCAGTAGTTTGGTAAAGTTGTGTATTTCTATGTGAGTTAACATGTAATGTTTTCTTGTTGCATGTGGTTATAGTATCAAATATACTCCAGGGTCAGGTAGTAGTGAGAGGTAGATGCTTCAGGTCAATGAGAAAGAGCGAGGAGCCTCACAAACTGGAGGTTTGACTATAGACAGAGTGCCGGTTGGCAAAAGTTCAAAAAGTTGCCCGTTCTTGCATGTTCACTCTTCTTGCTGCGGTTGCGGCACTTTCTTCACTTGCTATTATTTTACTGAAAGTAGGGTGACCAGACGTCCTCTTTTTCCCAGACATGTCCTCTTTTTTGAGACCTATATAATAAAATAACATTGAACATACATGAAATGTAATCATATTTGCATTATGTACGCAGCTCCCCATACACAAAAGAAATGTATTTAAAATATATTTTCAGGATATATTTTGGAATATATGCAAATATTTTAAATTGGCCCAATAAATATATTTCATAGTTATATTTCATATATTTTTGTTATATTTCAGAATATATTTCAATGTATTTTTTCTGTATGGGTCCCCAAAAGTGTCAAAAAAATGTTTGGCATATATTCCAAATACATTGAAATATATTCTGAAATATAACAAAAATATATGAAATATAAGTATGAAATATAATTTATTGGGCCAATTTAAAATATTTGCATATATTCCAAAATATATCCTGAAAATATATTTTACATATTTCTTTTGTGTATGGGTCTGCACACCCATTACTCTCGATGAAATATCTCACAAACTCACTTCACTCCTCTTTTTTACCAACTCAAATCTGGTCACCCTACTGAAAGTTATAGTTTCATGTTATTATGAACATTGATGTAGCAACATAAGTATGACTTCAGTGTAACCTATTTAATTTATTGTGTCTAGATATCACTGGAGGCAGAAAGTGCCAACCTGAAGGCTTTCTGCTGCAGTTGTGCGGCTGGTAAAGGATTCTGCAATCACATAGTTGCCATCCTGTACCAGACCGCATACTATTCCCAGCTGGGTCTGCAGGCTGTTCCACCCCCCCTGGCCTGCACAAGTGGCTTACAAAGATGGCACAGACCAAGAACACAGGTGGGTTTGTGATAAACATGTCATTATGATTTAAGAACCGATGTGTATCTATAACAACTGTAAATTATTATAAAAACACCCCCAGTAGTGACTACAGACTGTAATTGCGACAAAATAAAATAAAATTCTTTAGCAAAATATATAAGGAAAGACCAGTACTTTGTTTAGGCTTGGCTTGTAGGGAATTACAAACCTGCACACATATATTCAAACGCACATAACTATAGAACCCATTCTAAATGCGCATGTGAACGCCATCAGCGTTTCTCACAGGTTCGCGTTTAAAGTCTGTGTAGAGGGAATGGTGTCGTCCTAGCGGCCCCTAATTTAATAACAAATGATCGTTGCGACGGAAGCGAATCAATCAAAACTAACTTTAGCTGGAAAATAACTTTATTAAAGAACCGCTATAAAGCCAAAACAATCTCTGTTACCTTAAATTATACGCTTATCTCTGTGAAGCTGCTTTGAAACAATCTACATTGTTAAAAGCACTATATAAATGAAGATGACTTGACTTGACTTAATTGGTTTTTGTCTTTTACTTAAGGGAATCCATCCTGAACCGGTTAGTGAGCTGGTGGTGCAAAAACCCAAAACAGTTGGCAAGGACGGTCTGAGGTCCACACTGTACAAGGCATATGCAGGTGATTAATTTAACTGTTTTGTTGCTTTGTGAGAGTAAGTTAAGTTTTTTTTAATGTTATGACTAACCAAATTATGGTTGCCGCAGATAAAATGAATACAATTTAAATGTGTGACCAATAATCTTGTGTTTCTCTTTGCTCTCTTGTTTAGGACCACTGCCAGATCCATATATGATGGCATCTGGAAGCAAACTAAGCCAGGTGCAGCCCCAACCTCTCATTGCTGTTGTATTAGATGGGGTTTCTGAGATGGAGCTGACACCATCTAAATTTGGGTCTGTCCCTCGTGGATCCCCCATGTCCTATCACTGTCCACCCAAGAAGTCCAGTGACCTCCTCCTACACCACATGGCTCCAGAATTTCCATCCCTTCCTGTGATGCAGCACACTCTTCCCAGGTTGCATTTCGTCCCGACCTTGCATCAGTTAATGCATCTCCAGTCTCTTGAAGTGTCACCACAGCTGTCCAGCGAGATAGCAAAAGAAACTCAGCAGCAGTCCAAATGTCCTGCGTGGACACAGCTACGGCGACCAAGGCAGACTGCTAGTCGTTTTTGGGAAGCTTGTTGTAGTAGGGCGTGTCGTGCAGAGCTGGAATCTGCAGCTATCCAGATGATCAGAGGCTCCACAAAGCAAACAGCAGCAATGAAGCGTGGTCTACTAGTGGAGCCTGAAGTGCTGGCAAACTATGCTGAACTGTTGCGAGTTAATGTGTTACCAGCAGGATTCATCATTCACCCTGACGCACCACATCTCGGGGCCAGTCCAGACGGTCGGGTGTATGACCCTTCAGAGTTGCCTCCTTTTGGCCTGGTTGAGGTGAAGAGCAGCACAAAAACTGATCCATCTCAGGTTGCTCACCTCAAGGTGCAGGAAGGCCAGACCAGTCTGAGGCGTTCACATAAGTACTACTGGCAGGTTCAGGGCCAACTGGCAATCACAGGACTGACATGGTGTGACTTTGTTACTGATACCCAATCAACTTTAACTGTGGAAAGAATCTGGCGTGATGACTCATTCATTGCGGAAATGAAAGAGAAATTAGATATATATTATTATGGCACATACATGAATGCATACCTTGAATTAAACTAATCTTGTCTTTACCAATCAGTTTAGCCTTCTGTCTTACTGTTGATGATCTGTAATGTTATTTTTTATTGTAAATGTTTGATGTTATTTGAGTTGTTATTAATCAGTTGATGTTACACATAGCAAAAAATTAAATGATGCACAATTTTGACCAACATTGTTTTATTTGTTCATCTAATGTTTTAGTGAAATCAAAGTCACATTTCAACAGAAAAATATTAATATAACATTTATATTTAATTTGATTTTTAAGAATATGTGGGAACACTAAATTATTTACATACTATTTACACATTATACATTATTTACATACAAAACATTAATTCACTCTTCAAAACAAAAAGGTCCTTGATAATTTGCCAAAACACAGCAGTTAAGCCAGATCTGATTCACACTGCCAATCAGTGTGAGCGGCACGGGAGAGTCCCAGATGTGAAAGGACTTTACCCTACCGATCACTCTTTCCACTATAATTCGGAGGCGGGCAATGGCTTGGGTTTGTTCCGTTTCCTCCTTGCTGAATTGAGCTGAACGCTTAAAAGGTGGAATGATGAGCTTAGCTCCAACGTCAGCAAGGAGGTCTTGAATGAGGAACCCTTTGTCCGCCATGACATTGTCTCCTGGCTCCAGCAAGGGAAGGACTCCACTGATCCTGGTGATCTCCTTATCTGAGATGCACCCAGTGTACAGGGGTGAGATGAATGTCACCAAACCATTGGGAGCAACTCCAATTAGCCCTTTCAGTGTCGTCCTGCTCTTGTAATGTGAAAATGTTTCTGACTGTAAGGTCAGGGATGAGGCTGTCTCCAGGGCAATTTCTGTGCAGTCTAGTACCACTCTGACATTGGGACAGTACCTCTGGAATTTAAGGGGCATAGTGGACTTAACCTTTTCCCTGCTTATCCAGATGGGAAGTGAGCTCAGCATCATGAAAAGATAATTGGCCCAGGTGATGGTAACCCTGCTGACCCTGGCAATGCTCACATTGAACATGTCAGCAATGAGCTGTTCCTTCATGCCAACAGCAACACGCATGGAGTACATCAAGAACTCATCTATTAATGGCATGATGCATGGTGGGCTGGGATCTTGGCAGCCTTCCTCACCTGCCCTCTGTGCTTTGATCCAGTACACCAGTCTAAGGGCAGATGGTGCAATCGACTCCCAAAAAATAGTAAAAACACTCTCAGATGGAAATTTGGTGTAAAAACGTATTTGGTCGTCTGATGAACAGTATCGGCTGAAGAGAGTAGGGGGTGGTAGACCAGTGTTTTGCAACTTGGCTTCTAAGTCATGGATGTAATCCAAAGCCTCATCTAGAGCACCTGTAAAGATAAAGAAATTAAAAACCAGTCTTAACATATTTATGCTACCTTTCAACACAACACAGTAATCATGTTTTAAAAAGTATTTTAAGTATTTAATTACAAATTACATTTAATTTATTTTTGTTAAAGCTACACTGTGTAACTTTTTTAGTTGATTCTTAGCAAAAAACACTTAGTTCTTTCAAAAATATATGTGCTCATTAATGTATATTTACTTCTTTCAAGTAATAAAGTATTCTCTTAAGTTTATAATCTGCCATTGAAAGTACATACGGGTGAGGGGTTCGTATGCCGGTCGCCATGTTGCCCCTCCATCTTGAAAGTACATTAGCCAAAGAGGGACATGCCTGTAAATTCAAGCTTCGCCTTTTGCGTTTTTCACTCAGTGACACCGTGACGAATGCGAGGGGGAGATTACTCGCGAGCTCGCCAGTGCCGGCAGATTTGAAAGATAGTGTGTGTGTGTGTGTGTGTGTGTGTGTGTGTGTGTGTGTGTGTGTGTGTGCGTGCGTGCGTACGTACTCACATTTGAAAGAGAGAATTAAAACGTCAACGCGACAGACAAATCAGCAAGACCATAGTCAATATTGGAGTAACTTTTCCCAGATGGAAAGAGCTCATGAGGAGAAAAGATTTTAAAACGGACGCCGAGGTTGCCTGCTTTCTTCTCGACAGGTAATTCAGCCTGTTGTAATTCATTTGTGTAAATTCGAAGTTTTATAGTTGCTTGTCTAACCATAGCATGGTTGTGCATAACGCCAGAACGACCTCTAGTATAACTTCATCCTCGCGTCAATGGTGAAAAAGTATTGTTTACCTTGTAACATAAATCTGTGCTGCGACGGATCACAGGTGATGAATAGTTTTAAAGGCGCAATTTTTTAAGCTATATAAAAAAAGGACACTGTAAATTTTAGTTATTTTTAATTGCTTTTACTTTGTACACATTGTAACGTTAGCCTAATCTGATTATGCTGGGATAGCCGATTCCAAGGGTGACGTTTACCTCCTGACATCTGTCCTGTAGTTTTATTCATTTTAGACGTATTGTTTATTATTGTCATGGACGAAGTGATAACTGGAAGCCATGTTAATCTTGGAATAATACGGCCACCGTAGGAGTTAAAACGCTCTCGGAATTGAGAGGAACAGAAACTAATTCTCACTGGGTAGTCATATACAATTTCACCGCTAGATGGGGGTAAAAATCACACAGTGTAGCTTTAAGGAAAATACAAATGACAAAATACTCAAAATTAATTAAATACATGTAATTAAATAGGGGAGAGCGGGGCACACCCTAACACAGGGTTAGTTGTAACACACTTGTTTTAAATACTTCCACACATTCTAGTATGATGAAACTTAGTGTATTTACTAGCTGCCACATCAATAAATTGTTTCATTATTTAAAAAAAATTACATTATTTTTTTTATTTTTTTTATTAGATCAGATTACATTTTAAACTGTTATATGGTCGTGTTATAAAATTAATTTGGGGAAAAAATAAATACTCTAAACCCAAAGTAGGTTTACAAAAATGGAGAAAGTCAAAAAGCGTTAGGTTGTGCCCTACTGCCCATATCTAGCCCCTTACAGCTAGACAGCATGAGACTATGTTACAGATGTAGGCTAACGTTAGTTGAATTTCGTGAACAGCTTATATTATAAACATTAATTTGTTCAGGTAGAAATGCATAACGGTACACATAGTTGACTAGCGTTAACTAAGTACACTATGAACAATCTTACCTGCAGGTGGGTGTGTCACGTAGTCGTGATCCATCCTTACTGCCTTAGCCACCATGTCGCTATCTTCACAGCATAGCTGTTTAGACTGACGTTTGAAGGTTCTGTCATATACTGACTCCCTTCTCAAAGGAGCTGTAAAGTTGTTCCAAGGGAATAGGCTGGGGACAACACCACTTTTCAGGCGACGAACGACGCAGCCACCACTGTAATCATCCGGAGCGAAGTGCCGGCTGCAGACATAGGTGCTACCTGTTTTTACATTAAAACTATGCCCTTCCTCTCTTCGGATCGCCTGTATCCATTTGAGTTTCAGGTTTGGATCCACAGGAAAAGAATGAAATGAAAGGTTGGGCTGTTTTTGGTTGGAAGACGAACAGCCTGGAACACAACAGAAACTGCGACTCTTCGACTCTGCCATTTTTCGTATCTGCCGCTATGATAACAGTAAGTTCTAATACACTTCATTTACGTATTTCCGTTCGAAAAATGCGGAAGTGCGTAAAAGGTCTATTACAACGTTATATAACAAATCTATAATTAAAACTTGTAATGTGCATGTTGATAATTGTTATAATGCTGTCTCTTAATGAACTGTTGATGAATGCTGTATTGGATAGACTCCATGCTCGACTGTCCATCTGCTTAATCGACCACCAGTTGATTTAGATTTTTTGGAGTTTGCCTGTTCTCAGGAGCTAGTGTTTTTAAGTGCACTGTCAAGCCAGGAGGATTCGTTTCCAGATGCTGTAATGGATGGAGAGGTTGACAGGTGATTGGTGAGATCAACAACAATCACCTGTGTACGAACAACACTCTAGACTTTGAATCTGGCAAGCTTGGGTGATCAAGAATAGTTTTGTCAGAGGACAGTATTGAGGAACTAATAGCCATGTATCTACCAGTGCCGTGTGTTTCTAAATTGCTGGGAGCGAGCACAAGAACCATACGCCGGAGAGTGTCAGAAACAGGACTGTCAGTGAAAGACACATACAGTAGGGGTCTGGATGAGGAGCTGGACACATTAGTCACAGCAGTTAAATCCAGACATCCTTATGCTGGATAGAGGATGGTGAAGGGTTTGCTGCAGGCTGAGGGTCATGGAGTGCTGTGGGAAAGAATCCGGGCCTCCGTGCACAGAGTCGACTGTGCAGGATCGTCTCCCGGCTGACACAGTTGGGATGTGTGGTTCGGCGAACATACTCTGTGCCTAGCCCAAGAGCACTGATGCACATTGATACTAATCATAAGCTCATTCGGTGTATACATACATGTGTATACTCATCCTAAATTAGTCAAAGAAATGTTATTAGCTGAGCCTTTTTTTCATTGTTTTTGACTTTTCTCCAAAACAGCTTCAACACTGTGATCTTCGGGGGCATTGATGGTTTCTCTAGAAAGGTATTTAAATGTTAACAATGGGCTATTCTGCACTGAAGTAAACTAGTTATTACTAGCAAACTTAGTCATTGTTCGAGATCTATAACATTTATATTGCATATTGATGTCAGGATCAAATGATTAGTTCATCACAATAAAAACACACCACAGATGCACAAGTTTATTGCACATATATTTTGATAATTTTATGTTAATTCCTATATATAAAACAATTCACATTCAGAAAAGGTCAATAATACAAATCTAATGTTGTATTTGTAGCGAGATACCAGCGGTCACGTGACAAAAGAACGAAGGACTCCAGACCCAAAAGACTCAAAAGATGAACTAATCATTTGTCTTTCCGGTACTGACAGCATAGTCTCTATGGGACTGACAGGAAGAACGAAAGACTCGGACCTGGCCGAACCTGAAGACTCGAACTATTCATTTCTGTTTCATATACAGAACCTATGGGATATTTCGTGCATGCGCAGTCAACACAAAATTAACAAATCACTCTCCAAGACAACTCGGTAGTCCCGAGTCATATTAAAGATTCGTTCAAAAATGAATGACACATCACTAGAACAGTGGTTGTCCAGGAACAGGCTTTGACATCCCAGTGTGAGAGTTTATGCCAACATGGGCTATAAAGAATGTAACTGGTTAATGAGGATAGGAGCAGGCTTCACTCAATTTTGATAATACACTTTTTAGAGTGCTGGCCTAAAAATATAATACATAAGAATAGGACAGAGGCCGCACTATGCATAGACGTTTTTTATTCGTTGCACAAACGCGTTTCGGCGTGTGCCTTCTTCAGTGTGCAATCAAACAGACAATTGTGACCAATCTTATATGCCCCCACCCATGACGGAAAGTTTTAAAAAATAATAATAATAAAAAAAAAATAATAATAATTTTTTTTTAAATAATTTTTTAATTTTTAATTATTATTCATTTATTGATTCATTTATTTATTTATATTTACTTCTTTTTTTTTTTTTTTTTCTTCTCTCGTCTTGGTCTACACCTGAGTGCTTAATTATGATTAATTAATTGATGTACCACACCCATTTAGGCTTGTGGCTAATGATTTGAACTTTATTGTTATAAAATCTGTACATTGTTACCATTCACTTTTTGACTCTGAAGAAGACGCATGAGCGTCGAAACGTTAGTCGCTTTTTATTAATAAATTATTATAAACGTTGTGTGCTCCGGTTCTGTTTCCGTGGTCCTAGCTAGACCTTGGGTTTCCTCTCTTATATATATACAGGCTTTAAGTAAAGTGATGAAGTTTTTCATTCAAAAGTTATTATTCAACAACAAATAAAAATAATAATAATAGTAATAATTCTAAACATATTTTAAAAAATACTTTTATCATGCAAAATGTATAAAGGCTTTAAATAAAGTGTTACTGATATTTTTGTATAATTATTTAATCTAAAACAATGATATTATTATAAGAATTATAATATATAATAATATAATAAATAATAATAATAATAATATAATTAACATTATTTCTTTCAACAAAAAAAAAACATTCTAAACATATTTCCACACAATGCAAAATGAATTAAAATACTTTTATAATGCAATATATATGAAGGCTGTTAACAAAGTGTTAATGATGTTGTATAATCGTTTAATCTAGACTATTTTGTTATAAGAATGGCTTTTAACAAAAAAATAAATTCTAAACATATTTCCACACTGTGTCTCACTATGAGTTTATTCAGTTTATTACAGGTTTGTTTTCCTTCATTTATTTCTACACTGAGTTCATATTTAGTTCATCTTTTATTGTAGAAATCATATGTCACAGGCCGGGGTGGGCCAATCAGGCTGCACCCACCCCTGGAACCCCTCTTTCACCCTTGGGGGGTCGGACAGAGACCAAGCAAAACAACAACGGACAGAATAATCAAAAAGGTATATTTTATTTATGAATTAGAAGGTTAAAAGTCTTAAAAGGTAGAGGTCCGGTGAGTAGGATTTCTTCGGTTCCCAGGCCAGAAGAGGAGACTAAAGGGATTCATGGGATTGCCGTCAGATAAGTGTATGGTACCGTATGTCTTGTAAGGAGGAAGAGAAAAGGGGGGGGGGGTGTACGGCCAGGAGCGTGGGTCTTCTGACCGAGGTCTTTCACCGCCCACCAGACGGCGGCGGCTTTCCCTTCTGTCTTTCCCAAAGGCGGACAAACGCACAGGGCAGGCGAAAAGATGACCAACTGGATTCTCTTACTGTGGAGCAGCCAATGGGCAATCTCCCACCGCCTTCCTCAAAGACGGGCGTACACACAGAGCTGGTAAGAGACGACTTCTGCGAGCAGACAGATGGGCATTCATGTAAATCTTCGTGGTTCACATAAGACAGGGGACTTACAACTGGAGTCTTCCACTGCGAAGCAGCCGATGAACAGTTTCTCACAGTCTTCCTCAGGGGCGGGCTTACACACAGAGCTGGTCAGAGGAATTAATTCTACAAAGCAGACAGGTGAGCGTTCATGTAAATCTTCGTGGTTCACATAAGACAGGGGACTTACAACTGGAGTCTTTCACTGCAAAGCAGCCGATGGACAGTTTCTCACAGTCTTCCTCAGAGGCGGGCTTACACACAGAGCTGATAAGAGGAGTTAATTCTGCAAAGCAGACAGGTGAGCATTCATGTAAATCTTCGTAGTTCACATAAGACAGGGGACTTACAACTGGAGTCTTCCACTGCAAAGCAGCCGACGGACAGTTTCTCACAGTCAATGATTCAGTATTTCACAACGTTTTTCTTCTCTGTAAGATATATCATAGTTAACTTCTTCACACAATCACAGTATTGTAATGCAGATCAGTAGATAGGTTCCAGCAGATTTAAGTGTATAAATTCACACAACGAGACCGTGCATCACATCACTTCATCACTGTAAGTCATCACTCCAAGGGGAAATACAAAGCTTAAGGCCGTCGCCCATTTCCTATTCCGCATTTACAGCAACCATCTTCATATGTGAAAAGTCAGCGATCGAATCTTGTACTCACAGTTCTCATCAAGTTTTCCTTATTCCAGCGTCTTCCCTCTTTCCACGAACGTACCTGAATCAACACCTGCCCTTGAATGACCGTGCCCGCAGCCCATTCACTCTCATCACAGCTCAGCCCCGAACTCAGCTCCAAACATTGCTGTAAGCACTGCACAAGCACCACCCAAAAAAAAAAAAGAACACCACAGCTTCCCTTTACCTCTCCTTTTATGCTCCTCTTAGACAACGTGTCTCATTCTCAGCCCTCGCTCACCTCGGGGCCCAGCTGCCGGTGATCTTGGATAATTAATTCCTGTTTACGGGGCGCTTACGCTGGTTCAGGCTGTGTAGGTGTTTCACTGTTTAGGTTCCGGGGGAGTCGCGACAAATTTTAGTTCCGCTCTACAGGGGACTGATGTATTTAGTCACCCCGTGACACATACATGCAAAAAAGAGATTTGACATCAGAATGTAAATGTTGCTCCTTTCTGTAGTTCAGTCAATGATACTGAATCTCTTTTGCTCATGTTGTGCTTATAATTCAGTGTTTTGTTAATTCTGTGTGATTCAATTGTGTTTTAACTCTGTTTGAAATTGAGTTACATTTTCAGTTCAGGTGAATATCTCAAAATGTAAGATATTTATGTTCAGAGTGAATAATTGCTGGAATTAAAGCAGTCAGATCGGCCTGATAATAGATAATATGTGTTATAACTGCTGTTACACTTATTGATTAGATCATACATGCATTTTAATGTTTATAGCAGTGCATAATTAATGTATTAAACATACTTTTATAATGCAATATGTATGAAAGCTTTAAATGAAGTGTTACGTTGTAGTGTTAAGTGTGTGTGTGAATGTGTTGTGTTTGTCTCCTGCAGCTGGTCCCACAGTGAAGCCCTCAGTGTCTCTGCTGCCGCCCTCTTCTCTGCAGATCTCTGGAGACTCAGCCGCACTGCTCTGCCTGCTCAGCTCTTACTCTCCACAGGGGGCGCTGGTGAGCTGGACACTGGACGGGTCAGAGGTCACCGAGGGGGTTCTGACCAGCGCAGAGAGCCAGCAGGACGGCCGCTACAGCCGCAGTAGCGTCCTGACCCTCAGCAAAGCACGCTGGGAAGAGGGAGAGCTGTACGTCTGCAGAGTAACACATGATGGAGCTCCTCATGAGGTCTCGTTCCACAAGAGCTCTGAGTGCTGATGTTTCTCTCCTGAAGATGAGCCGTATCTGAGTGTCCTGTGTCAGGCAGGATTCACATGAGTCTAGTGCTGCAGCTGGAGTGATTTACAACTCAATACTGAAACTGAGTGTGTGTGTGTGTGTGTGTGTGTGGGTTTTTGTGATTTACGAGGACATTTTATATGAATACACGCCACACTACGAGGACATTTTGGATTATGAGGACAGTGTCAGTGTCCTCATAATTCAGACAACGTAGAAGTGCTTCTACATGTGGGAGGAGCTCAAATTCAAATTTTCTCCAAAAGTCCTTATAGTTCACAATCATCGGACTTTGTGTTAAGAGTGTGTATCGGAACTGCGCTCGTGCAGGTGGGTCTTGGTACTGCACCTCCTCATTAATATTCACACTTGTGAATGGAATCGCGGGTTTTGATTGGCTGAAAGGTGAGAAGTCCTTGTAAATTCGGGTTTTGTCTAACCACTGTGTTTTAGCCATTCACACAAAGGACAATAACGATAAAGATATGTTTGTAAAATAGATCTAAATATAAAGGAATAACAAAGTCCACACCACAACTATAAAAATAAAAACACAGAAGCAATATCATTGGAATCATTTTCCTACCCTCCCCCACCTCCGACCGAGTCTCTTCCGGCTGAGATAATCAGCAAGTCACCCTGAAGACACTTAAGGTAAGATTGATGATAAAACTCAATAAACAATAAAACAGTATATTATATTAGTTAACGTTATAAAACAGACTAGCTTTGGTCACGTTTGTAAGCTTTTATCTAGCGTTTCCTCACAAAATATAAGGAATACAAGGATATATAAGGAATTAACTATTGACTTACTAACGTTAGTCTGACAAATAAACAAGCAATAACTAAACCGCTTGTATTATGTATGTTTTGGGTTTAAAAGTTAATGGCTAATGGTTAAATAACTCATGATGCCAGATTGAGATCATATTTATTGCTATCTGGGCAGTTCAGTGTTGTGATAATGGAGTTAATCTATGAAAGGCCTAATGGACAAATATTGTAGTGTTTGATGTAGTAAATTGGAGTTTACTGCAGTATGTTAGTATAATAGTGATTACTACACTTTGTTAATGCACTTCAGTATCCTGTAGGCCTAATATTAGTGAATTGATAAACCATAGTATTCTTTAATTTTTACTATGGTAAGTTTAAAAAAACCTATTGTATCTAGGATTATTACTCTAGTTTACTATAGTACAGAAGTCTACTACAGTATTTTTCATATGGGAATGGTGAACTTGAGGTTTTTCAGGGCACACAGCTGTTTAGTTGTAAACTATTTGTGTGTCTGATCAGCTCCGGGGGCTTACGTCATGCAATCTAAACTCCGCCATTTTGGCAGTCAACCAGGAGAGCACCAGAGCGGCTTTTGTGTTATCGATAGCGGTCGGGTCGAATAATAATTCAAAACAATTACCATTTCAACATGGTGGACAGCTGCTGTGCGCCTGGATTCCAGAACAGGTGGAGGAAAGCATTTAAAAGCATTTTAAATGCTTATGGAAAGTGTGTGAAATTTTTATTTTTTTTATGTTCAGTCACAATTGTGACCGGTGGGATAATGTGTTAATATCAGTTTATATATATATATATATATATATATATATATATATTAGAGGTGGGCATAGATTAATTTTTTTAATCTAGATTAATCTAGATTAATTTTGAAATTAATCTAGATTAATCTAGATTAAAATGGCTCATTTGAATTCTGCCGAAGGCATTCAGAATATGTGTGCTACCCAAATAATGACTATACAAGTAGGCTAAGTCTTTGAGAACGGGTTTCTCAAGCCAAGTGGCGCATTAGACTAGGGGCTCATCTCAGGAACTGTTTCCAAAATGCATCACAAACTGCTCGAGAAAGCTGTTCTACTCATAGACTGTAAAAGGTTACTTCTGTACTGTTACCGTCCGTAGGCAACATAGGCCTATGTTATTATCAACTACTATAGGCTATCAATTAGGGATGGGCGATATGGCCTAAAATCTATATTTTGATATACATTGCAGCCTCTTGCGATAACGATATACAGTATATTATAATAAAACCATTACAGAACAGGTTACACAGACCCTGCTAAACAACTGCTATTTTTTTTTAAAGGGTATATGTAGTTTTGAGAACATATATTGTGCAAAACTGTAAGTATACAACATAATTTTGCAGATAAATAAAATTTAAGTACACTAGTAGGGCCCTATAAAATCCGTTTTATTTTTTCCCAAATTCCGTTTTATTTTTTCCCAAATTCCGTTTTTTCCGTTTTAATTTTTGCAAATTCCGTTTTTTCCGTTTTAATTTTTGGGAATTCAGTTTTTTTTTTTACCCTTTACTGTTATTTTAGTCGTAAAAAGAGTGTTTTTAATGTTAATGATTAAAATGTACACAAATAAAATAGGAATGACCCTAAATTTATTGAGGTAACAAACAAAAATCTCATTTTAAGAGGTGTTAAATGTGGTTTGGTTTGTTTACATTAGTGAATGTATTAGGCTAACTAACATGAACCACGAGCAATACATTTGTTACTGTATTTATTAATCTTTGTTAATCTTAGTTAACCCTAACCCTGTATTTTTATTGTGTTACTTCACACAGTGCATTAAGCTAACTAATGTTAACAAATACAACTTTTCATTTAAATAATGTAGGCTACTAAATGGTGAAATTAACATTAATAAAGATTAATAAATGCTGTAGAAGTGCAGTTTATTAATAGTTAATGTTAACTGATCTAGTTAACTAGAGTTTAATAAATGGAACCTTATTGTAAAGTGTTACCGATTTTGTTATACACCGAACCGAGTCAGTGTTGGACAGATCAGTTGTTTTAACCATTCATTAAAGTGAATCGGTTCAAAGGAGTCATTAGTTCGCGAAACGGACGTATCATTAGCAGACTTGTACGCGTTGTGTGATTATCCCGGCAGTTAGGACATCGCACAAGATTTGTCAACACCGAAAACATTTCATCATTGGAAAGGTTTTGTTTAGTTTATTGAAAGCGTTCTTTATGTCAGCTGAATGGACGGAACGCTTTTCAGAAAAGGCAAGGTAAAAAAGTTTTTTTTTTTTTTTTTTGCACAATTCACACCCAGCGGTAGCCTTATTCAGGAAAAAAATATCCGAATGCTCCATGTGAAACTTCGTTCTTCCGATCTTTTACCATTGTGTCAATTCTCAATTGATTTAGATTAATAAGCGCGAGGGAGTGAGAGAGAGCAAGACAGTTTGAAGACGCGCGCGCGACCGGGCCTCTCTCTCTGCTCGCTCTTTCAGTAGCAGCTAATATGCGCTTTTCCTCAGACATAAGTTACGTTTTTCTCCCACAAAAAAACAGAAGTTTATTCCAAATCTGTAAAATTCCGCGAAATTCCGCGTTGACACTAGATTCCGCGTTAATTTGCCAATTCCGCGATTCCGTCCGCGATTCCGTGATCGCGGAAATTATAGGGCCCTACACTAGCTGCAGAGATCTTAAGTAGGTCTAATGTTTATTATAGCTTTGAGCTTATGAAACCCCAAATTTAAAGTTATAATATTGTCTAACTGATGTCTTTTAAGTTAAAAAGAAACACAACAACGATTCTTAAAATCGGGCGTAGACAGAGATTATGTGTTAACGTTACACCACTAAGATATATTGGATTGAGAATAATACGCGCGCGCTGGTATTCAGTGATATCAGTTTCAGTTTCGTTTTGAATTTGAGGTGGTAGAACGGATTAGTCGTGTGTTAACTTACCGAACCGTTACCCCACACACTCGGATAGTTTGCTGCTGTTTGTCGGACGGCTTAAATCCGAATCAAGTCCAAATAATGGATGTTGCAGCTTTCTCTTTCAGCCGTGTTTACTTAAGATGACAACGAATATGCGTTGCAGCCGGGTTTACCTCGCGGCCGCGGGTAGATTGCGTCATCATAGCTTGTGTAGTAGAGCCATCTCCCAACCCAACTTGGGGAATAGATTAACGGCAATATTTTTTTTATCGCGCGATAAGAGTCTCGCGTTAACGCAGCGCGTTAACGCCGATAACGGCCCACCACTAATATATATATCAGATACATTATCCCACCGGTTTATGATTGGACATAAACTCGCATTTTCACACACTGTCCATAAACATAAAAAAAAAACAGGCTTTTGTAGGCCTTTAAAGAGTCTCCGGAATAGGCCGAGGAAAAGTTAATGAAGTAACGTTAGTTATATAACGTTATATCAGGATACTGCAGTTCAGGAAAGCTATAAGTTCCTTTATTAATACACATGAAAAGCACCCCGGGGGCATTATAGGGATCTGTTATGTTTAATCTATTAAGTTTTGCTATGTACAGGTCTATATCTTTTTAATTAAAGTGCGCAGTGAACTCTGTTGCCTTAAAACTCATGCTGCCGTCATCCGTTCACGCTCGTCTCGTACGGCCTCTTTACTGCCAAAATGGCGGTGTAAACAGAATAGGTCACGTGGCGTCCGGAGCTCTATTGTTTACAGTTCTTTGTGAAGGTTATTCCTGTAATAGTACAGTAAGGGTAATCGGTGTTGTTTTATCAGACCTGCTGTTAGTTTTAACCTTGCTGTAGGTGTCTGTAGAGGTTTCATATACTGTATACAGGTCATTCTCAAAAAATTAGCATATTGTGATAAAGTTCATTATTTTCCATAATGTAATGATAAAAATTACACTTTCATATATTTTAGATTTATTGCACACCAACTGAAATATTTCAGGTCTTTTATTGTTTTAATACTGATGATTTTGGCATACAGCTCATGAAAACCCAAAATTCCTATCTCAAAAAATTAGCATTTTAGCTAATTAGCATTAGCATTAGCAAAAATTAGCATTAGCATTCTCTTTAGGGACAGTCACAGTGTAGTTGAGAAGGAGAAAAGCAGCATGTTTCAGATTGTTAAAAATACTAAACACATTTGTAAGGTCTAAGATGCTTTCCTGTTTCACTGGTGCTGTTTACTGACCTGCAAGTAGTACATAATGATCCCTATTGTTTATATTTAAGCCCTCTACAGCAAATAAAAGTATAAACTCATTGTTGATTAGGTCAGTGATGTCTAAAAAAAACATATAATTATTATAATTTCATCAAGTGACCAAATACATCATCTGGCTTTTGCAGGAAATGGCAGGAACAAGGTCCCGGAGGGCCAAACTAAAACCAAAGGATGAAGCTGCATATTTTTCATCCAGGCTCAAAGATAAGGATGGGTTTGAAATAAAATACATAAATTCATTTAAAGGTGAGTAACACAATTGTCTATGTTTTAAGTATTGTTTTAACTTCTACCCTGACTGATCTGCTCTTGGTTAGGTCGAGGAGTGTTCAGCTGTCGCCACTTTCAGAAGGGAGATTTCCTCATTGAATATCGAGGGGAAATCATATCTAAAAAAGAATATGAAAGAAGGCACAGAGTATACCATGCTGCACTTGAAGTTTTTTTATTTGAATTTCGTTGTGATGGAAAACAGTTGTGGTATGTATAAACTTTGCATTTCCTGATGCAGCAGTGGTAAACTAGAATTAACTTTTTATTATTATTATTATTATTCTGTGAAACTTTCCTATTGTATGATTCAGTCAATATTACACCGTGGAGATAGCACTATGTTCTTGCTGTTTCAGGGTTGATGCTGCCAGAGAAGATGCTTCTTTAGGGAGAATCGTCAATGATGATCATGTGAACCCCAACAGCAAAATGAAAACAATCAGAGTGGACGGAAAGCCCCATCTGTGCTTATTTGCAGTAAAGGACATAAGTCCTGGGGAAGAGATAACGTATAACTATGGAGATTCTGACTGGCCATGGAGAAGAAAGGTATTAACAGATTGAAATAATCCTTTTACTTTAATTTAAAGACACAGTTTACAGTTACATGTGGAGAAGTGTTAGTATTTGATTTTGAACCCACACAGGTTTGTTCTGAGGTTGTACGAATTGATTTCTTTAAAATTTCCATAAAAAGTGTTTTATAACGTAGTATAGTTGACCTTTTGTCAATCTGATTACACAGATCTTTCATATTTCACAGGTTTGTTCTGAGACCGAACAACAGGTGCATGCTTTGGTCAGCTGTGCAGCAGGAGATGGGTCAAAGGAGGTAAGTGTGTGTTTCTAATGCTCAACAGGTAGTTAAATCTCCATTAACTTTGGTAAGATGATGCAAAATCCTTATAAACTATTGATTTCTTTAAAATTTCCATAAAAAGTGTTTTATAACATAGTATAGTTGACATTTTGTTAATCAGATTACAAAAATCTTTCATATTTCACAGGTTTGTTCTGAGACCAAACAACAGGTGCATGCTTTGGTCAGCTGTGCAGCAGGAGATGGGTCAAAGGAGGTAAGTGTGTGTTTCTAATGCTCAACAGGTAGTTAAATCTCCATTAACTTTGGTAGGATGATGCAAAATCCTTATAAACTATTGATTTCTTTAAAATTTCCATAAAAAGTGTTTTATAACATTGTATAGTTGACCTTTTGTCAATCTGATTACACAAATCTTTCATATTTCACAGGTTTGTTCTGAGACCGAACAACAGGTGCATGCTTTGGTCAGCTGTGCAGCAGGAGATGGGTCAAAGGAGGTAAGTGTGTGTTTCTAATGCTCAACAGGTAGTTAAATCTCCATTAACTTTGGTAGGATGATGCAAAATCCTTATAAACTATTGATTTCTTTAAAATTTCCATAAAAAGTAATTTATAACATAGTATAGTTGACCTTTTGTCAATCTGATTACACAAATCTTTCATATTTCACAGGTTTGTTCTGAGACCGAACAACAGGTGCATGCTTTGGTCAGCTGTGCAGCAGGAGACGGGTCAAAGGAGGTAAGTGTGTGTTTCTAATGCTCAACAGGTAGTTAAATCTCCATTAACTTTGGTAGGATGATGCAAAATCCTTATAAACTATTGATTTCTTTAAAATTTCCATAAAAAGTAATTTATAACATAGTATAGTTGACCTTTTGTCAATCTGATTACACAAATCTTTCATATTTCACAGGTTTGTTCTGAGACCGAACAACAGGTGCATGCTTTGGTCAGCTGTGCAGCAGGAGATGGGTCAAAGGAGGTAAGTGTGTGTTTCTAATGCTCAACAGGTAGTTAAATCTCCATTAACTTTGGTAGGATGATGCAAAATCCTTATAAACTATTGATTTCTTTAAAATTTCCATAAAAAGTAATTTATAACATAGTATAGTTGACCTTTTGTCAATCTGATTACACAAATCTTTCATATTTCACAGGTTTGTTCTGAGACCGAACAACAGGTGCATGCTTTGGTCAGCTGTGCAGCAGGAGATGGGTCAAAGGAGGTAAGTGTGTGTTTCTAATGCTCAACAGGTAGTTAAATCTCCATTAACTTTGGTAGGATGATGCAAAATCCTTATAAACTATTGATGTCTTTAAAATTTCCATAAAAAGTGTTTTATAACAGTATAGTTGACCTTTTGTCAATCTGATTACACAAATCTTTCATATTTCACAGGTTTGTTCTGAGACCGAACAACAGGTGCATGCTTTGGTCAGCTGTGCAGCAGGAGATGGGTCAAGGGAGGTAAGTGTGTGTTTCTAATGCTCAACAGGTAGTTAAATCTCCATTAACTTTGGTAAGATTATGCAAAATCCTTATAAACTATTGATTTCTTTAAAATTTCCATAAAAAGTGTTTTATAACAGTATAGTTGACCTTTTGTCAATCTGATTACACAAATCTTTCATATTTCACAGGTTTGTTCTGAGACCGAACAACAGGTGCATGCTTTGGTCAGCTGTGCAGCAGGAGACGGGTCAAAGGAGGTAAGTGTGTGTTTCTAATGCTCAACAGGTAGTTAAATCTCCATTAACTTTGGTAAGATGATGCAAAATCCTTATAAACTATTGATTTCTTTAAAATTTCCATAAAAAAGTGTTTTATAGCATAGTATAGTTGACCTTTTGTCAATCTGATTACACAAATCTTTCATATTTCACAGGTTTGTTCTGAGATTGAACAACAGGTGCATGCTTTGGTCAGCTGTGCAGCAGGAGATGGGTCAAAGGAGGTAAATGTGTGTTTCTAATGCTCAACAGGTAGTTAAATCTCCATTAACTTTGTTAAGATGATGCAAAATCCTTATAAACTATTGATTTCTTTAAAATTTCCTTAAAAAGTGTTTTATAACATAGTATAGTTGACCTTTTGTCAATCTGATTACACAAATCTTTCATATTTCACAGGTTTGTTCTGAGACCGAACAACAGGTGCATGCTTTGGTCAGCTGTGCAGCAGGAGATGGGTCAAAGGAGGTAAGTGTGTGTTTCTAATGCTCAACAGGTAGTTAAATCTCCATTAACTTTGGTAAGATGATGCAAAATCCTTATAAACTATTGATTTCTTTAAAATTTCCATAAAAAGTGTTTTATAACATAGTATAGTTGACCTTTTGTCAATCTGATTACACAAATCTTTCATATTTCACAGGTTTGTTCTGAGACCGAACAACAGGTGCATGCTTTGGTCAGCTGTGCAGCAGGAGATGGGTCAAAGGAGGTAAGTGTGTGTTTCTAATGCTCAACAGGTAGTTAAATCTCCATTAACTTTGGTAAGATGATGCAAAATCCTTATAAACTATTGATTTCTTTAAAATTTTCATAAAAAGTGTTTTATAGCATAGTATAGTTGACCTTTTGTCAATCTGATTACACAAATCTTTCATATTTCACAGGTTTGTTCTGAGATTGAACAACAGGTGCATGCTTTGGTCAGCTGTGCAGCAGGAGACGGGTCAAAGGAGGTAAGTGTGTGTTTCTAATGCTCAACAGGTAGTTAAATCTCCATTAACTTTGGTAAGATGATGTAGAATCATTACCTTAGCATTACAGACGATTAGGACTGTGTGCTGCAATGAATTCTCACATGCCCTGATTGTTTGATCTAAGAATTCACTTGTATTATGTCATTTTCACATTAGTTGTTTTGGATACTCAAAGCATCACCATGTACTGCCGTGTTATCCAAATTTAATGTTCAGTACTCAAACCTTTTCAGATCTCAACAACGTCTGATTCTCAGCTGACATGTCATGACAACACTCAACAGGTAATGTACTTTCCATTAAAAATTAGCATTTAATAAGCATTTATTTCTTAAATGTTCTTTAGTTGGCAACAACAGTGATTTTTAATTACAAACTTAAAGAATTAAAAAAGATAGTGATAGGACAACATTTTGAGCAATCTTGCCAGGCAACTTTTTTTGAACAATGTTGCTTGGGCACTTTCCCAACTGAGAATGGGTAAAAAAAAATTTTTTCAGACTTTAAATCAGTCATGGGCCCTGTGTCTCTTCTGGTTGCCCACTGATGCCAACATTAATCCAAGTTGCCCCGCAACGTTGCTCATAAAGTTGCCCCATGTATCATCAGTCATAGGAATTGTTTAATTTACAATGGTATATGGATGATGGTTCATTCTGAGCTAGCATGTGTATCATATGTTGTATGTCCCCATACTTACTGCTTTTGTCATGTTGTGGGGGATGGGTAGAAGTTCAGGGTGTGTTTTGTCAAACTGCACAATGGTTTGTGTGTCGTATGTCCCCCATACTTACTGCTTTTGTCGTAAGTCCCCCATACTTACTGCTTTTGTCATGTTGTGGGGGATGGGTATAAGTTCAGTGTGTGTTTTGTCAAACTGCACCATGGTTTGTGTATCGTATGTCCCCCATACTTACTGCTTTTGTCGTATGTCCCCATTTTGTCAGGTTGTGGGGGATGGGTAGAAGTTCAGTGTGTGTTTTGTCAAACTGCACAATGGTTTGTGTATCGTAAGTCCCCCATACTTACTGCTTTTGTCATGTTGTGGGAATGGGTAGAAGTTCAGGGTGTGTTTTGTCAAACTGCACAATGGTTTGTGTATCATATGTCCCCCATACTTACTGCTTTTGTCGTATGTCCCCATACTTACTGCTTTTGTCATGTTGTGGGGGATGGGTAGAAATTCAGGGTGTGTTTTGTCAAACTGCACCATGGTTTGTGTATCGCATGTCCCCCATACTTACTGCTTTTGTCATGTTGTGGGGGATGGGTAGAAGTTCAGTGTGTGTTTTGTCAAACTGCACCATGGTTTGTGTATCGCATGTCCCCCATACTTACTGCTTTTGTCATGTTGTGGGGGATGGGTAGAAGTTCAGTGTGTGTTTTGTCAAACTGCACCATGGTTTGTGTATCGCATGTCCCCCATACTTACTGCTTTTGTCGTATGTCCCCATACTTACTGCTTTTGTCATGTTGTGGGGGATGGGTAGAAGTTCAGTGTGTGTTTTGTCAAACTGCACAATGGTTTGTGTATCGTAAGTCCCCCATACTTACTGCTTTTGTCATGTTGTGGGGGATGGGTAGAAGTTCAGTGTGTGTTTTGTCAAACTGCACCATGGTTTGTGTATCGTATGTCCCCATACTTACTGCTTTTGTCATGTTGTGGGGGATGGGTAGAAGTTCAGTGTGTGTTTTGTCAAACTGCACCATGGTTTGTGTATCGTATGTCCCCATACTTACTGCTTTTGTCATGTTGTGGGGGATGGGTAGAAGTTCAGGGTGTGTTTTGTCAAACTGCACCATGGTTTGTGTGTCGTATGTCCCCCATACTTACTGCTTTTGTCGTAAGTCCCCCTACTGCTTTTGTCATGTTGTGGGGGATGGGTAGAAGTTCAGGGTGTGTTTTGTCAAACTGCACCATGGTTTGTGTATCGTATGTCCCCCATACTTACTGCTTTTGTCGTAAGTCCCCCTACTGCTTTTGTCATGTTGTGGGGGATGGGTAGAAGTTCAGGGTGTGTTTTGTCAAACTGCACCATGGTTTGTGTATCGTATGTCCCCATACTTACTGCTTTTGTCATGTTGTGGGGGATGGGTAGAAGTTCAGGGTGTGTTTTGTCAAACTGCACAATGGTTTGTGTATCGTAAGTCCCCCATACTTACTGCTTTTGTCATGTTGTGGGGGATGGGTAGAAGTTCAGGGTGTGTTTTGTCAAACTGCGCAATGGTTTGTGTGTCGTATGTCCCCCATACTTACTGCTTTTGTCGTAAGTCCCCCATACTTACTGCTTTTGTAATGTTGTGGGGGATGGGTAGAAGTTCAGGGTGTGTTTTGTCAAACTGCACAATGGTTTGTGTGTCGTATGTCCCCCATACTTACTGCTTTTGTCGTAAGTCCCCCATACTTACTGCTTTTGTCATGTTGTGGGGGATGGGTAGAAGTTCAGTGTGTGTTTTGTCAAACTGCACCATGGTTTGTGTATCGTATGTCCCCCATACTTACTGCTTTTGTCATGTTGTGGGGGATGGGTAGAAGTTCAGTGTGTGTTTTATCATATGGCACAATGGTTTGTGTACCCCATACTTACTGCTTTTGTCATGTTGTGGGGGATGGGTAGAAGTTCAGGGTGTGTTTTGTCAAACTGCACCATGGTTTGTGTATCGTATGTCCCCATACTTACTGCTTTTGTCATGTTGTGGGGGATGGGTAGAAGTTCAGTGTGTGTTTTATCATATGGCACAATGGTTTGTGTACCCCATACTTACTGCTTTTGTCATGTTGTGGGGGATGGGTAGAAGTTCAGGGTGTGTTTTGTCAAACTGCACCATGGTTTGTGTATCGTATGTCCCCATACTTACTGCTTTTGTCATGTTGTGGGGGATGGGTAGAAGTTCAGTGTGTGTTTTATCATATGGCACAATGGTTTGTGTACCCCATACTTACTGCTTTTGTCATGTTGTGGGGGATGGGTAGAAGTTCAGGGTGTGTTTTGTCAAACTGCACCATGGTTTGTGTGTCGTATGTCCCCATGCTTACTGCTTTTGTCATGTTGTGGGGGATGGGTAGAAGTTCAGTGTGTGTTTTGTCAAACTGCACCATGGTTTGTGTATCGTATGTCCCCATACTTACTGCTTTTGTCATGTTGTGGGGGATGGGTAGAAGTTCAGTGTGTGTTTTATCATATGGCACAATGGTTTGTGTACCCCATACTTACTGCTTTTGTCATGTTGTGGGGGATGGGTAGAAGTTCAGGGTGTGTTTTGTCAAACTGCACCATGGTTTGTGTGTCGTATGTCCCCATGCTTACTGCTTTTGTCATGTTGTGGGGGATGGGTAGAAGTTCAGTGTGTGTTTTGTCAAACTGCACCATGGTTTGTGTATCGTATGTCCCCATACTTACTGCTTTTGTCATGTTGTGGGGGATGGGTAGAAGTTCAGGGTGTGTTTTGTCAAACTGCACCATGGTTTGTGTGTCGTATGTCCCCATACTTACTGCTTTTGTCATGTTGTGGGGGATGGGTAGAAGTTCAGTGTGTGTTTTGTCAAACTGCACCATGGTTTGTGTATCGTATGTCCCCATACTTACTGCTTTTGTCATGTTGTGGGGGATGGGTAGAAGTTCAGTGTGTGTTTTATCATATGGCACAATGGTTTGTGTACCCCATACTTACTGCTTTTGTCATGTTGTGGGGGATGGGTAGAAGTTCAGGGTGTGTTTTGTCAAACTGCACCATGGTTTGTGTGTCGTATGTCCCCATGCTTACTGCTTTTGTCATGTTGTGGGGGATGGGTAGAAGTTCAGTGTGTGTTTTGTCAAACTGCACCATGGTTTGTGTATCGTATCGTATGTCCCCATACTTACTGCTTTTGTCATGTTGTGGGGGATGGGTAGAAGTTCAGTGTGTGTTTTGTCAAACTGCACCATGGTTTGTGTATCGTATGTCCCCATACTTACTGCTTTTGTCATGTTGTGGGGGATGGGTAGAAGTTCAGGGTGTGTTTTGTCAAACTGCACCATGGTTTGTGTGTCGTATGTCCCCATACTTACTGCTTTTGTCATGTTGTGGGGGATGGGTAGAAGTTCAGTGTGTGTTTTGTCAAACTGCACCATGGTTTGTGTATCGTATGTCCCCATACTTACTGCTTTTGTCATGTTGTGGGGGATGGGTAGAAGTTCAGGGTGTGTTTTGTCAAACTGCACCATGTCCCCATACTTACTGCTTTTGTCATGTTGTGGGGGATGGGTAGAAGTTCAGTGTGTGTTTTGTCAAACTGCACCATGGTTTGTGTGTCGTATGTCCCCATACTTACTGCTTTTGTCATGTTGTGGGGGATGGGTAGAAGTTCAGTGTGTGTTTTGTCAAACTGCACCATGGTTTGTGTGTCGTATGTCCCCATACTTACTGCTTTTGTCATGTTGTGGGGGATGGGTAGAAGTTCAGTGTGTGTTTTGTCAAACTGCACCATGTCCCCATACTTACTGCTTTTGTCATACTACAGTGCAGTACATTTGTGATATACATTTTGTTATTTGTGAAATTAAAATAACTTGTTCAAACCTTAGCCCTATGTCTTAAAGGTGCCATATAATGAAAAACCTTGAAATTTACCTTGGCATTGTTGAATAATATGGAAAGATAAAACTGTTTCTAAATGATTTTTGCCCTTACCTAAGCCACATACCTTCTGTATAGATATCAGAGACCAATTTAAATATTGTATTAATGCATTCTATTGTGCCTTTAACACCTAACTATAGTAATACAGTATAATTTCCTCTAATCAATTATAACTTTTTTTTTTCAACAGAACTGTAAACATGTCATAATATCTGCAGTAGTATCAAGCTTGAATAAATGTGATTGCTGTAGTGGTCCTTATTCCGCTTTTAAGTGGGCTGGTGTGAGATGTAAGGGTAAGTATTTTGTTCAGACAATTTTAATACTTTTAAAAATGCTTTACCATTGAAACCCTAAAACTGTGTAATCTTGACGTTCTAAATGCATCTTTAAATTAGCTTGAAAAAGTTAACTTTTCATTCTTTCTTTCTGTCTTGCTCAGTCTGTCTGCCTGTGTAATTGTGTAATCGATTCATATTTATATTAGTCTTTCTCTGTTCTCTTCCATCTTATAGCCACACTTTCAAACACACTGATCATCTATCACTGCTTTATCTATCACTTTTTAAAGCATCTTTTCTTGAATCACCTTTTATTCAAATGAAACCAACCTTGTTTATTATATGCTCAATCTAGTTTGTTCCCGCTTCTGGCATAAAACTTGCTACGAGAAAAATGTGAAGCCCAAACCTGACCCCTCAACATCCGTAAGTATGATTTATTGAATAGTCAGATATGTTTTATTTTTCAGCAATTTTCTTCCTTAGAACTAAACTTTCTGAGTATGTACAAAAGATATGTTTACTATTTCAGGATTCCGAAGTAGAATTTTCCAGTGAGAACATGTCGGATGAGGACTATGTACCTAATTCTGTCTCAGAAGGTTCAGACGTAAGCATAGCGTCTCCAGAAAAACTCTTAAACATTAAAAATACTGAAGTGTTCTGCATCAAATCTACTGCAGAAATTCAAAATGGCAGACCATGCCAAGAAAGTGTCATAGGTTCACTCCCAAAAGTTCCAGTCTGCACGGCACAGCTTGAAATGCCTAGTAGGAAAGCCATACAAGTACAAATATCGAAAGTTCACAGCGATGGCAATACTGAAAGCACTGTTGAGGATAGCACAGGCACAGGGGAAGATCCATCTTTACAATCTTCAAATATATCCTCTTCAGTAAGCAAGAAGAATTACTGCTACATTTGTGGAAAACCGCAGTCAAAATTTACACGCCACTTAAAAGTCCATGAGAATTCAAACGTCGATGTTGCTCGGGCTTTGGCTCTACCAAAACATTCCAAAGAGCGTCAAAAACTTCTGAACAAACTGCGGAACAAAGGAAACTATGAACACAATGCAGATGTTTTAGCGAATGGGACTGGATTGTTAAAACTCAGACGTAAGCCAAAGAAAAGATATGATTCAAAAGATTATGTGCACTGTATGTATTGCCATGCAATGTTTCTCCGAAGGGATCTCTGGAGACACGTTCGAAATTGTCTTTCCAAACCAGTGGAAGATCAGGCAGAGCCAGGAAGAACTAGGGTCTTGTCTTTGGCAACAATGTCTAATGCAGCCCTCTGCCAACAAATATCACAAGGTGTTTGGAAACTGCTAACTGTGATGAAAGACGATGACATCTCTGCTGCTGTGCGGAGTGACTTTTGCATTCTTCAGCTGGCCCAGTCATTTTACAATAAACATGGGGAAGATCCCACTAAATTTGACTATATTCGACAGAAACTCCGGGAAGTTGGAAGACTTCTGCTGATTCTGAGAAAGGAATTTTCTGTACAGACTCTTGAAGATGCTGTGAGACCTAAAAATTTCAATGTGGTTATCCAGGCTGTCAAAAAGGTATCTGGGTTTGATGATGTAAAACACTCATTCCAGACTCCAAGCCTTGCCCTTAAGTTGGGCCACTCACTGAATAAGATATGTGACATTGTGCATTGCCGAGCTCTAATGGCAGAAGATGGTGAGGGGATAAAGTCAACCCAAGCATTCAAAAAGCTGTATGATGCTAAATGGTCTGAACTCGTTTCCCACACAGCTTTGACCACCTTGAATGAGGGGCGCTTTAACAAGCCGTCTACCCTCCCTTTCACAGAGGATGTAAAACTTCTTCACCAGCATCTTGAAAAGGTTGTTGATATAGGTTCTGAGAACTTGAAACAGATGCCATCAGCACAAGTCTATGGCGACCTATGCAAAGCAACTCTTGCAAAAATAATTGTGTTCAACCGGCGACGTGGAGGAGAGGTTGCAAAAATGCAACTCAAAGGTTTTCTAGAGAGGGATACAGCTCCCCTACACAAAGATGTTGCTGTTGGGCTAACAAAGTTTGAACAAAAACTTTGTACACATTTTAGTCGGGTGGAACTTAGGGGTAAAAGAGGGCGAAAAGTGGCAGTTTTGCTGTCACCAGACATGGTTGATGCCTTAAACCTCCTCATAAGCAGAAGAAGGGAATGTGGAGTCCCTGAGGAAAACCAATTCCTGTTTGCTCGACCAAGCTGTTTGAGTTGTTATAGAGGACAAGACTGTCTGAGGATCTATGCACACGAGTGTGGTGCACAAAACCCGGAACTCCTCCGGTCGACCCAACTGCGCAAACATGTGGCAACTTTGTCGCAGGTGCTTAACCTGAAAAACCACGAGTTGGACCAAGTTGCGGACTTCTTGGGCCACGATATTCGTGTGCACAGAGAATTTTATCGACTTCCGGAGGCTACAACCCAGCTGGCCAAGATTTCAAAGTTACTCCTCGCTATGGAGAAAGGTTCTCTTTCAAATCTCCACGGCAAAACCCTAGAAGAAATTGAAATTGAAGGTAATGCTACTAAAGTTGTTACAAATGACATTTTGAAGTTAACTAAGTATATTCATATCCTAAAGATAATCCCTAACGTAGATCTTAATGTAATGTTCACCAGATATTAGAGTTATCACTATGTCTTCAATTTTTACTCTAACATTAGCAATGTTAAGCTTACTTGATACTCAAATTTTTTTTTAGACAAGTTAGACTTTTCTGATTCGGAACATAGTGAAGACAGTGATGCTGAGGAGGCGCATCCACAGACACAAACAGAAACAGGTAAAAGCACATAAACATACAAACATCAAATCAGTAAAGTCAGTGTAAGAAGTGCACCATATGATGCACCAAAACATTATACAGTAGTTCAGAGATGTCACAGAAGCATAATTTATATAGACCAAGCGCCGCTGCTGTTTGTTATAGTATTTTATTTTTCTATTCACAGATACTGATCCTGCCTTAGGAGGCCCATCTAAAGGTATGACAATACTAAAACTTTTTTAACTTCAAACCCACATGTGTATATATACTTTTGAAACCAAAATGACTGTTAGAAATGTTTAAAATGCAGTTTAGGTTGCTTTTGATTGCTTAAATTATAACATTGTGTAAATGATGCAAGTTTTTGGGGAGCACTTTACAGTAGGGGTACATGAATTACCATGAATTAATGCATAAATTAATGGAGAATTATGAATTACTTCATCCATTAATATCTCAATTATCAGGAACTAGCATGAGTTCAAAATCTTTTATTCATGACCTCATAGATGAAAAACACCTTAAGACATTCACTAAGATGAGTACATCATCATGATTAATAGGTTATTATGCATGATCTTGATGTTTTCTTTTTCACAGAAAACAAGATTTTTAATATCCATTATGGATAAAGCTATGCTTTTGGTACATGTACTAAAACATTTTTTTTTCTCAAATAAGATTACTTGAATTATTATAATAATATATACAAAAATCTGCATTGCCTCATGCATGCATACAGGTTAGAACAGTATATCAGTAACAGTAATTCATGTGAGAACTAATGTTTTTCATTAATTATGATGAGTTATCAAGCACGTATACAGTATGTCTTCTTCATAGCAGCCTGCATGTAAATGGACAGACCCCCAACACTGGCCAATCACAGCACAGAGTATGTGAATTCTGTTGACATCCAAATACAGTAGTCATCATTAACTAAGCATTAATTTCTTATGACCTCATCGTGTGTGAACCCTCAAGTAAAGTGGTAACTTGGTCTTCTGGAAATACTGATAAACAGTGTGTTATTAAAGCGATAGTTCACCCAGAAATGAAAATGTGAGGTTCAACTGCTAATCCCTAGGAGTCAGTGATGTAGATGACTTTGTTTCTTCAGTAGAACTCAAAGATTTTTAACTCAAACCGCTGCAGTCTTTCAGTCATATCCCTGATAGCGCACGTACATCTAGAAGATGTCTATTTGACGTCTGCATTTACATCTGCAAGATGTATTATTTAGGTTATTTGCTCATCTGCAATACGTCTATTGGATGTCTCTTTTTAGATGTCACATAGACGTCTGTTAGATGTCTTTAAGATGTTTATAATTTAGAATGTATGTAAAACTGACATCTGAAAGAAAGTTTTTAGACAGCGGATGTTTCCAGATCAAGAGATCTTTAACAGACATCTTGCAGACTTGCGTGTGTCATCTGGGATATAATGGCAGTCAATGGGTCCCAAACATGCACAGACTAAACCAAATACATGCTCTGGCATAGTAGTATTCTATCTTGTGTATAGGTCACTTATTTGTTTATACAGTGCAGAGTGATTGTGGTCACTACAGCTAATCAGAATGGTAATTACTTGTGCTTATCCTGATTGTTGCAACCGAATTTTGTTTAGCCGTTGTATTCACAATCTCTGCACTGTGTAAACAATGAGTGACATATACAGTCTGTATTTGGATGTAAGACTACTGTATTTGGATTTACATTTACATTTACATTTAGTAATTTGAAAGGAAAAGTAGAGAGGTAGGTCTGTAGTTCTCTACAAGTGATGTGTTAAGTGTTGATTTTTTCAGCAGTTGAGTTACCAGAGCCTGCTTGAATGCAGTAGGAAAAGTGCCAGTATGGAGGGATGAGTTGATGATGTGTGTGAGAGCTGGTAGAAGTGTGTGAGATATGGCTTGTAGAAGGTGTGAGGGGATGGGGTCAAGAGGGCAGGTGGTAGGATGACTGGAGAGGAGAAGTGTAGATACTTTTTCCTCGGTTAGCGCAGAGAAGGAGGAGAGAGGGTGATTGGCTGTGGAAGGGGTCGGTCTGTGCTCCTGTGTGTGAGGAGCTGAGAACTGACTGCTGATAGTTGTTGTTTTGTTGGTGAAGAAGTTCGCAAAATCGTCAGCAGTTAACCCCCTGAGGTCGGCTATCGCGCCGGCGCGATAGGCTCATTTTTTTTCGTATGAGTGCAAAAAATAAATAAATAAAAAATATTAATTTGTATCTTATATGCTTGTGTTATACATCAATCGATCCTGTTTAGTGTGTATTTTTTTTGTGTATGCTCATAATAAAAACAAAGTGTTGTGCTTTTCGCCAAATAAAGAAAAATAAACATGATGCGAGTTCTGCCTACTCTCCGTCAGTGAAGTCAATTCTGAAACGCGTCCGAAAATGAACTGTAACTCAGCGAATACTCAGTCAAACAGGCATACAGTCACACAGGCATGAAGCTTGAATTATCTTCTTTCAAATGAAGTAATTTTTATAAAAAACAAATATTCACAGTTTATATAATATGTATGTAAAGAGAGAGATGTCAGTCGTTCTCATCTCAGCTAATTAAGTTTTAATGTGACTCCGCCTACGGAGACCGCGCTATTCAAACGCAAATGTGAGGCGATCCAAACAAACCTGTGAAACGCCCACATCAGCTGGATAAGGCCGGTGAAACACTGGATGCGTGGCGTAAGCGTCTCAGCTGCGTGGCGTGTCCATTTTTATTTCGGCTCCCATCCATGTTAACAGTTTAGAGTTTGCATACTGCCTGTGTGAGACGCGCGTCTCAGGCGCGGCACGAGCCGCGTGGAAAACGCGTGCATTCTAGAAATAGAACCGACGCCTATTTTTCACGCGACACGCAAGCGTCTTGGAAGCGTTTCCATGCAAAATTGAATAGGAAAATCTGTTTATTTGTCATTTTGACACGAATACATATTAATAAATGTCCTTTTGATGTTTAAAAGTGTCTAGGTTTTGACATAAATGCAAATATAAATGTAATTTTACAAAATATGATCGATTTTCAAATACTGCTGTATTGAATGAACAGCTTTTAGCAAACTCTATTGCTATACTGAGATGAGGAATATATACTGTATGTGTTTTGTCAAAAATAAAGTCATCAACTAACTAATGAATCCTTTACTTTGAAATACGTATGATAAAATGTATACTTTAGTTTTGAAAGACGTTGACTAGTTTTGAAAAGATTATAAAGTATGTATGTGCATGCATATATATATGTGTGTGTGTATATATGAAGAGTTCAGATGCAAAAGCCTCTAAATGCCATCTGAAATTTTCTCCTAGAATGATCATTTTTATGAAGCTTGTATATTTAAGTTAGCTATAGGTGACACGTCACCTGAATGAATGGCTCATTAAGTATGCAGGGACGTAGTCTCACCAGGTGTGAACTACTACATATGCATGATGCTGTTGGAGCGTTTACGCCCCATCCGCATATTGGCTTTCCAAACTAAAAGTGTTTCACAAAACTAAAATCAATGTATCGTTTTTTTGTGGATGATTAGGCAGGATGATTTTCATATCATTTTGAAGAAAAAACACTAGGCGATGAAATCCATTAGTCAAAAGTCTTATTGCCACATATTTAGTATGTGTTTTGTGGCCTTATTTCAGAAACTTTAGTTTTTAGTTTTTTCAATAACCACGCATAAACATTATTCTCTCAAAAATGCAGACATGTACATTCTTGTTGCTCACATATTATGGTAGCCCTGTTTGTGCTAAATAGTGTGTAATTTTTTTTTGCCATTAATATGTTTATAAGCAACTGAAAAAAGCACAAATGTCAGGGCATGTCAGAACATCTCAAGGACCCCAAAAACACCTCAGACCCCAGAGGGTTAAAGAGGAGGTGGGTGGTGGTGGAGGTGGACAGAGGAGAGAGTTGAATGTCTTGAAGAGTGATCGTGTGTTGGAGGAGCTGTTGATCTTGTTGTGGAAGTAGGAAGATTTTGCAGCATGAACATCAACGGAAAAGGAAGAGAGGAGAGATTGATACATACTCAGGTCAGATGTGTCTATTGATTTGCGCCATTTCCTCTCCATTGCCCTGAGTTCGGTCCGGTGTTCACGAAGAACCTCAGACAACCAGGGGTTAGAGGGAGTAGCGCGTGCTGGCCTGGAGGAAAGAGGGCAGATATTGTCTAGAGAAGAGGTTAGAGTGGAGCAGAAGGTATCAGTTGCGGTATTCACATCCAGAGATGAGAATTGTGGGGGTGAGGGAAGAGAAAATGACACGGCAGATGAAAGATGGGCGAGAGAAAGTGAGCGCAGGTTTCGCCTGAAAGTGACTGGTGGTGGGGTTGGTGGTGCAGGGGCAGAGAGTTGTAGACTGAAAGTGATGAGGAAATGATCTGAAACATGGAGAGGTCTCACCAAGATGTTGTCTGTGATGCAGTTGCGTGTGTAAACCAGATCCAGTTGGTTGCCTGATTTGTGAGTGCCTGTGGTGATGAATTGTTTGAGATGTCAACAAATTTTGCACACTGTGCTGTGATTGGCCAGTGTTGCGCTCTGTCCATATTCCTACAGGCTACTATGAAGAAGACATGAACATGCTTGATACCTCATCTTTAATGAAAAACATGAGTTCTGACATTAATTGATATACTCTTCTAGCCTGTATGCATGCATGAGGTAATATTTATTATTTTTCTATATTCCTTTTAATAATTCAAGTAGTCTTACATGCACAAAATGTTTTTTTGTATTTTGAATCATGTGCCATGACTATAGGTTTATCTACAATGTATAGTAAATACCTTGTTTTTTGTGAACAATGAAAACATCATGATCATGCATAATAAATATAAATCATGATGATGTACTTGTCTTAATGTCTTAGGCTATGTTCACACTTAGTGTCTTTTTTGACAAGAAAAAGTTGACAATGCCGTTTTTTTAGCAAAAAAGAAAACGCTGGCAGCGTTCGGGTACAAATAGCAGCCGAGCGCGTCTTTTGTTGCTATAACAACAGCTGCAACAGTAGCCTAGTGCTGTGTGATGCAAAAAATGTCGAGAAAGAGAAAGTTGGCTCTTGCGATGGCTTTTGAAGTTACCGGGGAGGAGAATGTCGGTTCACAAAGACGTTTGTGGGTGCACGACATTATACGGGAAAGGAAACTGTATGGAGCTCCTTGTGCTCCGAAACAAGGACGATAAGTTTATCTACCGGCACCGTCTCCATTTTTTCTTGTTATTCTTGTTGTTATGGAAACGACAGGTCTCACTACTCGCTTGTCATTGGTCAGCTGTCAAAAAGGCGCTTGACGTAGGGCGTTCTTTTCATAAAAGTTGAACTTTTTTCAACTTAAAAAGACGCTCTGAGCTGCAGAAAAAGACGCCGGCGGTGGCGTCTAAAAAAGCGCTCAGGACTTTTTTGAAAAAACGGTTTACTCCATAGGGTTATAATGTAGAACAGACGCTGGTAGTTCGAAAAAAGACGCTAAGTGTGAACATAGCCTTAAGGTGTTTTTCATCCATGAAGTCATGAATGAAAGACTTTGAGCTTGTGTTAGTTCCTGATAATTCATGAGATTCACACTTGCCATAGTGTTACCATGTTTTGAATATGTATTTTATTTTTATTTTTTTAAAGATCATTGCATGAAGGACAAATATCACAGCAGGAGGGAGGAGCATGAACAACCTGGTAAAAGCACACAATCATATAAAGAAAGAACACTGTACTAGGGAATTCTCTAGATCAATCATTTTAGCTGGTTTTATAGTAAAGGAGGATTTTTTGCTAGAGATTTACAGTTTCCACTTAAATGTGTAGAATAATTTATGAAATGTTTGAGTATGTTCCATCAGAACCTTTATTCTGAGCCATTCTATTCATACCACAGGAATGAAGAAAGCTAGGCGGCCTGTTGTGAACCCTACAGGCACCTCAGATGGTATGAGCATCTACCTCACTCAGCCAGCATATCCATTAAGGTTTGATTCAATTCATGCAGACCAAGCAATACTACTGTTTGTTATAGTGTTTTATTTGTCTATTCACAGATATTGAGACTTCCTTTGGAGGCTCATCTCAAGGTATGATGAGAATACTACTAGTATAATGAGAACTACTTATCTATATTGGCCTGTCATGATAACTTTTTGTTGGTCGATATATTGCCCCTTAAAATAATTGTGATAAGTGATATTATTGTCATTTTAAGACCATTTTATGCCAGTGAATGTAAAATAATAATATAACAGCATAATAATGCAAGAAGGCCACACACTTTCAATTAATAAACAAACATTTAATTCATAAATGATTTAGATCATGAAAATGAAGTGTCCAAATATTAGATACCTTAAAAAACTTGAATAATAGTAAAAAAAAAAAATAATAATAGTAAATCCACATTTTCTTACAAATAGAAAAAAGACAAATGGACGAAGAACTGTTATGGAGATTTTTCCATCTACAGATTTTTCCTTTTTTTATGTTTTATGTTATGTTTTATGTTATTGTGTTTTTTATGTAAATATAAATGGTGATGTATTGCATTGGCAAAAATTGAGATCATGTACATTTATTGTGCGATAAGTCGATATATTGATTATCGTGACAGGGTGGGATGCAGCGATTATAGATTTTGGCTGTACGATTATAGTCTGAGGAATAATCACGGTTTCACAGTTATCACAGTAATTATTATTCATTAATTCATTTTAAAACACTATTAGTTAAAACAAATAATAGTCCATTTCCAGTCCTGCAATAATTTTACACTGAAAATATATAACAGAATAATGAATAAATAAATAAATAAATAAATAAAAATAAGAATAAAAAATAATAGTATTTGTCTGTATAAAATCTTAGCTAAATATTAGCTAAGTATTTCCCTATTAAAGAGGACAAATGTAGTTAAATGCACTTTAAGTTGTGATCAACTATATTACAAAATTGTTTGGTATTTTCATTTTTTTTGGACCAGAGTAGAAACATTGAAAATAAAAAAGCTCTAACTGGCTTTTGACTTAACAATATAGCCTCCTTTTGAAAATGAATAATGCAGTACAGTGAAAATAAATAAAAAGAAACACATCTCTGGTATTGAATATTAGCAAGCTATACATATCCTTTTGGAACAAAACAAGGAGTCAAAAGCTGCAGGACCCACATACAACATGGCCCTCAAATTGCACACTTATCTTCAGTCCTTTCTGTTCATATTATAGTGCAGAAATGTAAGCATGTTCACATTCTCAGTGCTCAGTCTTGACCTCTGAACTTTAAGCTAGCGCACAGTTGGAAAAACTTTTAGTTGCAGCAGTTTTATTCCGTGCAGAAGAAACGCTGTGTTGAGAAGCCTTAACGATTAATTAACCGTGACGAATTAAAGCACGGTTAATAGTGAAATCAGTTTATCGTTGCATCCCTAGTGACAGGCCTAAATCTATATTAGGAAATAAGCAACCATGTAGTCAGGTCTTTAATTTTATTCTTTTATTTACAATTTGATATTTGATGTATGAGGAATGTAACATTGGGCCAACAGTTAAAACCAATTTTACTCTTACGGATTAGTGACCTATACAACAAGACTTGACTAAAGACAAGGGTTGGTAAGAGTGTGGCTGGTTGGGAGAAGAGGGAGAGGAGCTCTGGCCATCATAGTGTTCAACCCAGGGTTCAGGAACCTGTTTTCCTCTTTTGTAGGGAATCATGAAAATTCTGCTGAAAAAAATCTGGATGATGCTAAAAGGAAGCAGAAACAAGCCTGGTCTCCAACTGAAATTGCAGCAGTACAGAGGCATTTCCGCGACCACATAGCAAGGGGTAAACTCGCCACTAAAATTGAATGCCAGCAGTGCAAGAATGCTGAGCATCCAGCTTTGGCTACTCGCACGCTCCAAAACATTAGGGATTTTGTCAGGAATCGCGGCTTAACCCTAAAAAAGAAACAGTCTCATTAGGTGTTTTTGTTTTTTACTTTTTGTTTATATGTAAGCAGAATATTCTTCTGCTGTTAAAGTTTGTTCATGGATTCAGTATGCTTTCAGCAATGTTTAGTTTAGCTGTTATGCTTAGGAACAGTTAAAATATTTAAGTTGTTCTCTTTACACTTACAGTAAGAGCGTTTGTTTTTTCATTACACACAGTACACACAGGATGTTTCTTGATACACAAAATGATCTTGTGATGTAAAATATTAAGGGCAACTACAGTAATTTTGCTGTAAACAAGAACAAAATAAACTTTGCTCTTTGTTCACAGAATGTGCATACTGTTATGTCTGCACCGCTTGTTTGAATGTTGTTTCTTCGCTTAAATATGATCACCCACTCTGGGTTTTTCTGCAAACAACCGGCTAGATTTACATTATGTGTATAGATAGATAGATAGATAGATAGATAGATAGATAGATAGATAGATAGATAGATAGATAGTAGGGGTGTAACGGTTCACAAAATTCACGTTTTTTTTTATTACTTTGAGCAATTCTGGAGCTATGATTGACTAGGAGCATATAAAACAAACAGCTCCTTGGAAAAAATTAAATGTAATATTGTAGTAGGCTAGAGTTATAAACGGGTTTGTTTTAGTTCATATATCCATAGTGAATGTTGCTGATCTGTGGACAAGTTCATTCAAGGCACAATGTTTCTTCCTGGTTTCCACGTCAGCGCTGTTTGATCCGTTAATAAAGGAGAAATGTAAATGTTTATTCTGTGGAGAATTCAAATGCTTTCTTTACCGGATCTCTTATTAGCGCTGTGTAAGTAACAGTGTCGCTTGATCATGTCCGGCTCGCGCTCATAGATAATATGCTCGCGCTTATAGACAATATGCTCGCGCTGCACAGGTCCAAACTGATAAACGGTCCTTCAACCACGCAATAATGAGCAGTTTCGTTCCGTTTGCATTACGTTTGCCATTTGATGTTGGACAATGTTGTGGTCGCGCCGGCGTCTCTTACATTATGAGCGCGCTTGCCATGCGCCTACATTTGAAATAAGCAAATTTTGGTCGGCAGGAAAAATGGTACAACGAACCGTTCGGTTTGAAAATGCGTACCGAAAACCGAACCGAAAGCCAAAATGCGTACCGAAAACAGAACCGAAAGCCTCGTACCGAACGGTTCGATACGAATACGCGTATCGTTACACCCCTAATAGATAGATAGATAGATAGATAGACAGACAGACAGACAGACAGACAGACAGACAGACAGACAGACAGTCCCTTATGTCACTCCCAAATAGTACATCCTTGAATACACACTATAAAAGGTAAGGTAGCATATTTACAGCACTATACAAAAATATTTTACATACTTGCACAATACCTGCACCATGTTCTGAGTCTGATCATTGGTCCTCAAATATCAGGTATGTCCCTTTAATACACAGTCTTTACTATTGTGTATGTGTTAAACCATTAGTCCTCATATATCAGGTATGTCCCTTTAATACACAGTCTTTACTATTGTGTATGTGTTAAACCATTAGTCCTCATATATCAGGTATGTCCCTTTAATACACAGTCTTTACTATTGTGTATGTGTTAAACCATTAGTCCTCATATATCAGGTATGTCCCTTTAATACACAGTCTTTACTATTGTGTATGTGTTAAACCATTAGTCCTCATATATCAGGTATGTCCCTTTAATACACAGTCTTTACTATTGTGTATGTGTTAAGCCATTAGTCCTCATATATCAGGTATGTCCCTTTAATACACAGTCTTTACTATTTTGTATGTGTTAAACCATTAGTCCTCATATATCAGGTATGTCCCTTTAATACACAGTCTTTACTATTGTGTATGTGTTAAGCCATTAGTCCTCATATATCAGGTATGTCCCTTTAATACACAGTCTTTACTATTGTGTATGTGTTAAACCATTAGTCCTCATATATCAGGTATGTCCCTTTAATACACAGTCTTTACTATTGTGTATGTGTTAAACCATTAGTCCTCATATATCAGGTATGTCCCTTTAATACACAGTCTTTACTATTGTGTATGTGTTAAACCATTAGTCCTCATATATCAGGTATGTCCCTTTAATACACAGTCTTTACTATTGTGTATGTGTTAAACCATTAGTCCTCATATATCAGGTATGTCCCTTTAATACACAGTCTTTACTATTGTGTATGTGTTAAGCCATTAGTCCTCATATATCAGGTATGTCCCTTTAATACACAGTCTTTACTATTGTGTATGTGTTAAGCCATTAGTCCTCATATATCAGGTATGTCCCTTTAATACACAGTCTTTACTATTGTGTATGTGTTAAGCCATTAGTCCTCATATATCAGTTATGTCCCTTTAATACACAGTCTTTACTATTGTGTATGTGTTAAACCATTAGTCCTCATATATCAGGTATTTCCCTTTAATACACAGTCTTTACTATTGTGTATGTGTTAAGCCATTAGTCCTCATATATCAGGTATGTCCCTTTAATACACAGTCTTTACTATTGTGTATGTGTTAAGCCATTAGTCCTCATATATCAGGTATGTCCCTTTAATACACTCAAATGACACTTTTGTGTGTTGTATATCTAGTGTCCTCAGAAATCACTTTAGTCCTTATAATAACGTTTTGTGTCATAGGTGGGGCTTGTGTATCAAATTATAAATTGTCCTCATAATTGTGTATATTTTCAGGTTGTTACATTATAGATTGTGTTTTGTGTAAACAAACTTTAAAGTGAAATCTGTGTTGTATGGGTCAAAATAGATTTTTTGATCTTCACCACATCTCTGTACAGCAAGTGGAAAGGGGTGTCCCCCTAATACACCAACACACCTGTTTGGGCTGCAGTGTCCTGGTAATTCACAAAAACCAGTATGTGTGTGTGTGTGTGTGTGTGTGTGTGTGTGTGTGTGATCTTTCAATCTGCTGTGTTTGCTGCAACATTCAATAAAGCTTCTCAACAAGTTCACTTTGTGTCTGACAACATCATTCAACTAACAGATGAAGATGCAGGTGCTTTTCAGAAGGTTGATGTAGCAGTAAATGTCAAATAAAGCTCTTGGGGTTTGAACATGGTCTCTGGAGACAGAGCTGCTCTATTCTGAGAGGATCACAATCACTCCACCCTGACAATGCAAATGGGGTTTCTGTCTCACTATTTGATTGGTTACATGATCTGGACTGGAACACTTTCACTTCTGCAAAAGCAGGTGATGGTATTTTAAATATAAAAATATAATAAAAATAATTTAAAAAACATGATCACAAATCATCCGTTGTGACAGTAATTGTGTAAGAATGTAAAAGTTTGTGTGTCTCAAATGGAAAGCATCACGTCCAGACAGCAGAAGTGACTGAATGCAGTCTGTTCAGTTTGATTGACAGGATCATATATTACACCTAAAACATGATGATCATATTGAAACACTGACTCATTCTCTTCATAAACACAAGAGTGATGTTGATTGTAATGATATAGTGTTATTAGTGTTTGAAAATACAATCATAAATCATTATTCAAACCTGAACTAAACACTAGGGTTGGATCTAGATGGCACAGGATCAGGGGCAGATTAGCAATCGGGAATACAGGGAACAATCCCGAACAGCCGGTCCATTTCAGGCTGAACCGGACAGTGGTCAAAGAGTTTTTTTAAAAGTTTTTTTTTTGTGCGACCGGCCTGGGGTGCGTTTCCCGAAAGCATCATTGGCCAACTATGGTCGCAAGTTCATCGCAATGTCCATTGAACTCTATTGGTAACGACGGAACTTGCGACCATAGTTGGCCAACGATGCTTTCGGGAAACGCACCCCTGGCCGTGTGTGTTTCAGACCGGGCCAAACCAATACTTTCAATCTTGAGGGGGGATACGAGCAGCTTGGACTGATCCTCATTTTTCCTGACAATCGATTGGCTCAAAGGCACCGATCAAAGGAGTTTACTTTTGGTCAGGTTTGGGTTTGTGTGAATGCAACAGAGACGGACGAAAAAAATGGCGAAAAGAAGAGAAAGAAATGGGTGGGGCCGAAATAAAATGTTGGCACAAGAGGCAGCTAAATGTGCCAAATTAACAGACCTTTTCCGTAGTGAAAAGAGTGGTGTGGCAGGAGGTGCAGATGAGTAGTGATCTTGAATCTGAAACTCTCATACATATATTTTGTAATTGTAAATATTCTGAAGACTTTTGGAAGCAGGTCTCTATGATGGTTTTTGATACATTCTACAAAATAATTAGAATTGATGAGGCTATGATATTATTCTTGGACTGCAATACTGGCTCAGATATAATTGATATTAAAGTTAATAATTCTTCTTGGGAAGTTTCATATGCATAAAGCTAAAGTAATGTCTATAACACCCTTCATTTAATTTTTTTTGTAAGGATCTTAAAAATATTCTATGACTCACTGAATTCAATCACTAGAAATAAGAAGTGCATAAAAACATCTCTTATATTGAAATTTATTTTTTTTTAGAATTTAATGTTTTACTCTGTGCAGTGTAAGATCTGTTATATGTTTTCCCCAGTATCTGTTTGTCTTATGTTTGATGCATATGTTTGATATGTCTGTAAGCTTTTTTGAAAGTTGAATAAAAAATAAATAAAAAAGGAGGTGCAGATGAGGAAGGACCCATCAGCATGGACAGGACAGGTGCACGATTAGTGATGCATTTATTATACACTGAAATTATTTATATTTGCATTTAAATATAAATATATATTATATATTTATAGATATATTATAAACAGCAGTTTGCAGTGTGTCATCACACACAGACAACATCTCTATAAGCAAGGAATCTCTGTATGTCTGTATGTATATTAGCTGTTATGGTCAGTGATGGAGAGGGACAGGTTGATGATGACCTCTGCAGTCATATTGATGATGAGGAGGAGCAGGAGGAAGGAAAGCAGCAAGAGAAAGCAGAGCAGGAGGAGGAGGAGAATGGAGTACAAAAACAGTGACAGGTACAGGTACAGTGACAGTGACAGGTACAGTGACAGGTACAGTGACAGATACAGGGGCAGTGTGCAGGGCTGGGTAGGCAATCATATTAGGCACATCAATAAATCAATCAAAGCTTTATTAAGGACACACACACAAAAATAGAAAAATACAGCACAATATTACATATTTACATATAGGATAAAATGCCAATAGTTACACATACTAGATAATAACCTGACTGAAGCACAGATTGAATTAGAAAATGTATTATTCTTAGGCCGGCTACACACTGGCTGCGTGGCGTGAGCGTCTCAGCTGCGTGGCGTGTCCGTTTTTATTTCGGCTCCCATGTTAACAGGTTAGAGCTTGCACACTGCCTGCGTGACACGCGCGTCTCAGGCGCGGCTCGAGCCGCGCGGAAAACGCGTGCCTGCTAGAAATAGAACCGACGCCTATTTTTCACGCGACACGCAAGCGTCTTGGAAGCGTTTCCAGGCAAAATTGAATAGGAAAAGATGTTTATATGACATTTTGACACGAATACATATTAATAAATGTCATTTTGATGTTTGAAAGTGTCTAGGGTTTGACATAAATGCAAATATAAATGCAATTTAAAAAAATATTATTGATTTTCAAATACTGCACCTGTCAATACAGAACGAAATATTCTATAGTTTATATTGCCGTCAACACTGCCGACGTTGTCTTTGCTGCTATATATTTATGTTTAACATGAAGTATAGGCCTTACACAACTCTCTCCCCATGTCACCAATATGTCACCTAGCAGCAGCAGCGCCGCGTCAGACACGCTTCTGGTGTGCAAAGACACAGAAAACGCGACGCAGCCGCCACGCATCTGACACGCTTCAGAAACGCCACGCTCACGCCACGCAGCCAGTGTGTAGCCGGCCTTAGTCATATTTATTACTGATGTTCTTCTCATGCATATGTAGCTGTACAGTCAGTAAGCAGAGGCAGGGTCCAGCACAGGGGAAGCTGAGCCAGGGAGAGTTGAAAGTGAGGACACACACACACACACACACACACACACACACACACACACACACACACACACACACACACACACACAATCTCTATTTTATGGGACTGCATTGTAGTTTTTGAGGATCTGAGTGGGTATGTGTGAGTATTTGTAACTATTTTATCACTCCGACTGACTGTACACATGACATGCTAGTAGTTAGCAGTATATTGTGACTTTGTGTTTTTTAGGTTTAGGTTTATACTGTAGATTAGGTTTTGCTGACCTGGTTGTGTTCAGTGCAGTGGTGACTTGCTTATACAACATGAGGAGGCAGGTGTCATCCTAAAGTTTCTTGAAGGTCTTCAGCGTAATTTGATTCTCTTTGTACCATAAAAACACTGTTAGAATTAAAATAACTGCAAAAAATCCTTCTGCTCGTGCACCAAGGGCACTCGCGTAAAAGGCCTCTCCATCTTAAAGTCCCGGGCTGAATTTCAGTCCCAGTACGTCCCTGCACAGGATGATCAGTCCTTTACATGCAGTCTGTAAGCAATGACATCATTACTGCATGGCACAAGCTGATTGGCTTCTGATGATCCTGCAGCCAATGAGATTCCTTGCTCAACATTTAAATAGTCTGGTTCAATGTTTGCTGTAGGATAGTTCCTCTGAAATTCAACATCTTAGGATAATTGAACTGTGTTTTATCATTCCACACTAAACAATGTTTGATAGTCAGTAGCTTTTTATTTTACAGTCCTGTTCCCTATGTTCTTACTATGTATAGTAATTGAAATAACTGGGTAATAACTAGGTACTAACTAGGGGTGTAAGAAAAAATCGATGCACTTGAGTATCGCGATATTTTATTTTGCAATACTGTATCGATTTTCAAAAACGCAATATCTATTTTTTTAATTTTTTTTACGTCCAAAAATATTCATGGTAAGACCGTAAAACAGTGGTTCACGTTTATGTTGTTTAAATCCCTACCACTAGATAGCTATGCTGAGACGCACCACTAGTGTCCTCGCCAGGCTCGCCTATAACGGTGCGTGTCCACTGGACATTTTAGGATTGACAGCGGACCGGAGAAAGCGTTGAGAGCGACCGAGAGCGTCAAAAAGTTGGGCAGTTCCTTTATCCAAATATCAAGCGAAAAACGCAGTCGGCAGCCAATTGCTGTGAGGTTCGGGATGTGACGTCTGTCTTGAGAGTTTAAACATATGCAAATTGTGCCGGAGTTTATGCTGGATTTAGTGCGTAAATCATTTTGTTTACAAATTAGACGTTGTGCAGTTGTTATATATATGTTAAATATTTCATTTTGGATGTGTTTATTGTGATTATATTGGCTGGTTTTACAAAAGTTTATACAATTGAAAGGATATCTTTGCTTGGTGCATTTGGAAACAAAGCTTGTCTATTTCTAAATGTAATCTCGTGCATCATTCACACCAAACGCGAATAGAGCATCTGGCGCGAGTGATTTCAATGTTAAGTCAATGCAAAGACGCGTTTATGCGCGTCTGGAGGTCCTGCGGCACGAGGCGTTTAGCGCGGCGCGGTTCGCCACATTCGCGCGTCCATATCTTTTAAAATCTTTTATCACATAAAACTTGATTTCAATATGACACATTCATTTTGTTCACTTTCATCGACTTTCATTCATTTTCGTCCAGTTCACGTTGTTGTTTTGTATTGTGACTAGGGGCTATGTAGGCTACCTATTTTCTTTTATTATGGCCTACTTGAGCATATAAAAATTTGCTCACTAAGAACCTGTGAACCACAATCCCAAACTGGCAGTTTGATTTTCTGTGTACTGAATTGTTTACCTAAAGTAATCTTCTTTGACTTTTATGCACATTGTCTTTTTTAAAATATTTTTAATATATTTTACTTTAAGAAAATCCCAATATATCGCCTTATACACAGTATCGAAATATATTGCAATATATTGAATCGTGACCCATGTATCGTGATACGTATCGTATCGCCAGATTCTTGCCAATACACAGCCCTAGTACTAACCCTGAACCCATGTAGTTACCTTATATTACCCAGGACTTTTCTTAGTAGGGGAGAGCAGGGCACAACCTAACACATTTGTGACCGATCACGGAAAGTAGGGACGGTCGGTTCTGGGGCATTTTGAGTTATTCACAGATTCTGAAAGTGTAGTCTCCAAGCTTTCCAACAATGTGTAACACATGGAAATCTGATAATATTTGGAGAAGTTGTGGCCATTTGAAGGTAGGCACTCAAAAAAGCTCAAAGGGGAGAAAACAAGCCTCTAAAGATTGTTCAGTTCTCACCTCTCTCTCCTGCTGGGAGTGACAATAGAGGCTCATTTACATCTCATTTAGATAAGCCATACCCCCTGTAAAGCTGTAAAGCACAGGGGGGAGCAAAAAGGTCAGGAAAATGTGCCATCAAAGAAAAAAAATAAAATAAAGTTTGCAAACAGGTAATATATAAATAAATGTCTCTTAGCATCTACCGATAAAACTGTATAGGCAACTCTTGTGTACACTGCCTAGAGTTTATCTTATTTTTTATTCAATGTTCAAATCAAAAACAGGATGTGCTATGTGATATATATATATATATAAGTAATCTTATATAATGCAAACATAATGCAAACGTTTGCGTGTCCCTGCTTGATATACAACCACTGATGAACATAATCGTTTTGATGAGAGAAAAAAACTATACTAGAAAAAAAAACTATACAAAGGTGGATTCAAACTCAGACCCTCTGACACGGCTGGCGAAAGCTCTACCACTGGACCATTAAGATACACATTGGTTAACCCTCTGGGGTCCGAGGTGTTTTCTGGGCCCTGGAGGTGTTCTGACATTTGTGCTTTTTTCAGTTATTTATAAACATGTTAATGGCAAAGGTGTAAATTCACTCTATATAGCACAAACAGGGCTACCAAAATATGTGATCACCATGCATGTATATTTTTTTATTTTTAAGAGAATAATGCTTATGCGTGGTTATTGAAAAAATTAAAAATGAAAGTTGCTGAAATAAGACCACAAAACTCATAATAAATATGCATGAATAAGACTTTTGACTAATGGATGTTCTTCCTTCGAGTTCTGGCTTCAAAATTATTTGAAGATAGTCTTGCTTTATCGTTCACATAAAAAAATACATTGATTTAAATTGATGTAAAACAGGTTTTGCTTGGAAAGCCAATATGCGAGTGGGCGTGAACGAGGAGTGGTTTACACCTTAGAATACAATGTCCCACCCACTCTGCATAATGACTCTGCATAATGACTCTGCATAATGAGCCATTCATTCAGGTGGGACACTGACTGAGCCACAATGCAAGGACAAAAGATATATTTAGAAGAAGACTTTATTGACCATTTAAGATTTTGCTTACATCTATCTTGTAAATATGTTTTGCTATTTTATTAAAAAGGTTACAATTACAACAGTAATTACAATTTCAACAATATTTCAAGTGTAATCTTTCTTTGTAAAAAAAAAAAAGATTATGGGCCTACATTTTAGGCCTATCTATGTATTCATTAGTTTGAATATAGCCAAAATTGGAACAGCTAACATCTTAGTTGATGACTTTATTTTATATATATATAAAAATTGCTAAACAAAAGCTTATTTGATATATATATTCAGTATATTCTACAGTAAAAACTGTACTCAAATCTAGTCAACAAAATGTTGTCTTTCATATTTCGCCTGACTGTAACGTTGTTTTTATGAAATATTAGGGCATATAAATGTTAATTTGCAGTTTAATACGTATTGCTTATACAAATAGCCTACATTTTATTTCAACATATTTCAGTCGATTTTTACTCATCTCAGTATAGTAATACAGTTTGCTAAAACATCCTCATTCATTCACACACGCGATTTAAATTTAAACTGTCTTTTTGCGAACTGTGGTAAACAGCGCGCATCTCTGCCGTTCATTCATTCATAAACAGAAACCCGATTCACGTGAGAAGAAAAAAAAACTTACAGTATTCCTCAGCTCGCTCCTCGATATACCCGCACTTCTGAGGTACTTTTTTCATTATTGTTATTGCTCACAGTGCTGCGAGACGGTGTTAAAGTAATGATCTGAATAAACTGATATGTGGGCGTTCACAGGTTTGCTTGGATTGCCTCATTCATTTGCGTTTGAATAGTGCGCGCTCTCCGTAGGCGGAGTCACATTACATTTGAATTAGCTCTAATGAGGTCAACTGGAATCGCTCTCTTTTAATACAGATTTCACAACATGAGAATATTTGTTTTTATATAAATTACTTCATTTAAGAGAAGAGAATTCAAGCTTCATGCCTGTATGTCTGTTTGCCTGTTTGACTGAGTATTCGCTGAGTTATTGTTCATTTTCGGACGCGTTTCAGAATGGACGACACTGGCAGAGAGAAGGCAGAACTCGCATCACGTTTATTTTTCTTTATTTGGCAAAAAGCACAACACTTTGTTTTTATTGTGAGTATACACAAAAATAATACACATTTAACAGAATCGATTGATGTACAAAACAAGCCTAAAAGATAAAAATTAATATTTTTATTTTATTATTTTTTTGCACTCATACGGAAAAAAACGAGCCTATCGCGCCGGCGCGATAACCGACCTCAGGGGGTTAAATAGGCGGATCTATGAATTGGCACTGACAACATGTATTAGGCTGCATCTCATTAAACGACAAATTAAACCCCATGTAACCTACTATTTAAATCGATTGCTGGACATCGTAATGTTATTGGCGTCCATCTTCATTGAATTTTGAAATCAGATAGAGCCGGCCAGAGCGCTGCATAATAAGTAGTCACGCCGGCTTATTCAGTATGGAAATACACACCGACAATGACACGCCCCTACTGCGTGCTAGAATCTCCGAAAAACAAGCCGATTTCAAACTAAAAATGTACGCTTTTAAATATACCAATACTGCTATCTCAAACATGGAGAGGCTTCTTCGTGATCTCAACTAACAGATTCTGCAAAAAAAAAAACGAAAATCACCAATTTGGAAAAAAAAACCCGCTTCTTTCTCATTTTGCTTGAAAGTTGTGCTGCCGACTTGTGTCCCTGGTTTCCGTGACGGGTCACTTTTGGTTTTGGCCCAATTATTAAATTATTAAAAAAAATTGTTAAGTTAGATGAATCTTTTTTTAAACATACACATACATACACATCTAATATTTTTTTCTAGGACTTTCCATTTTCATAACGGCTACTGTAGTTGCAACACGCATTTGAAAAAGTGAGGCGCTAGAGAGCACTATTCGTTTGAATGCAAAATACAATTTCACCACTAGATGGGAGAAATTCCTACACAGTGTACCTTAAAACTATAGACTTCAATGACCCCTGTGACCATAGTCGTAAGGGTACCTCAGAAAAACAGATGTGCATTGACACTTTGAAGACACGTTGAAGGTTCGTGTCTATATTTTAAATGGTCAGCCGGGTCCGGATCGGGTCCCAATCTATTACTTCGGGTCCCGGGTCTGTTTAAAGGAACACGCTGACTTTTTGGGACTTTAGCTTATTCCCCGTATCCCCCAGAGTTAGATAAGTCCATACCAAGGTTATAATCGTTAACGAAAACTAACGAAAAAACGAAAACTAGGTGGGAAAAAACATTGCCGTTAACTGAAATAAAAATAAAAACGAGGCATTACAAAAAAACGATAACTAACTAAAACTGTAATGTGTGTTTGGCAAAACTAACTAAAATAAAATAAAATTATAGAGTAAATGTCCTTAGTTTTCGTCTTTGTCAAGGTCTTTCATTTTTTTAACGCTATTTAAAACACGCAGCATATTCGTTCAGCTGCATTTCCTTTCCCTGCTCTCCCTCTGTCTCTGTCACTAATGAGTCTATCACATGGCGCGCGCACACACACACACACACACACACACACACACACACACACACACACACACAGCCCCTCCCCTCCATGCACACCGTGTTCGTTCGACGTTGAAAGCAAGTTCGCTAAAGGTTAGTATCTCTATCTCGTGAACACCTTACAATCACACATTAAAAAGTGATATCAAAATATTTTAAATTCTGAATATAATTTTCCCAGTGTGTTAATGTCGACCCGAGAAGCGATTGCGCCTTTTTTAGAAAGTTAACTAGTCGCAAGTTTGAGGTAAAATGCACTTTTTGGTTGTGGTTGTCGATGTCAAAACACTATATAAGCTTTGATTCAAATATTAAATAATGTTATGTCATTTTTTTACTTTTACACTTAATGTTTGCTGCTTCAATCCAGATGAGTAGGCTATTGACTGTAGGGAAAGTGGGGTGAGTTGTGCCAGTTTTTACTCAAAGTGACTTTAAAGTGAGGCCATGGCAGTAATTCCTTCAACTTAACGATGTACATATATTTCAGGATGTGGTGCATCCCTGAGAACAATAACTTTGGATCTGAAATAAATTGTTTCAGAAATATAGCTTTTGGGGAAAAAGTGGTCTCATGGCACAACTTGCCCCTGATGCGGGGGAAGTTGTGCCTTTAGGGGAATACATTGGGGTAAATTGTGCCAGTATGTAATGCTTAATATAGCATTACAGTTCATAACATTAAAATATTCTGAAGTAAAACAGAATATTTTAATGTTATGAACTGTAATGCTATATGAAAGCGAGACAAATTCAATACAGAATTACTAATTTAAGGTTTATTTAGATATTGTCACCCTGGAATACCATAGCATGCGTTTTTCCTACTATGGTCAACTGCGATTTTGTATTGAACATAACTCTGGATCACAGTGTCATAGAGACAAGGGGGCGGGCTCATTTTACTCAGACGACCAATCAGTCTCTCAGGATCATTGTGAAGCTATCAAGCTACGCCCTAGCAACCATTTAGAGCACCATAGCAACACAATATATGATATTTGTGACTCATTTCAGGCAAAAAGGCTTTGGCAATAGATGCCTGTTGACATAGCGCTGTCTGTCAATTATGTAACATTTAAGAATAAAGTGACTAGGCTAATTTCTAAACATCCTATTGTGACATAGGCCACTTAGAAACGGAATAAAACTTCTCTTTAATAACAGTGCAAACTCAAAACTGAAATCAGTGTTAGCTAAATTAAACAAATAGCAGGAAGGCCTAAGTCAAACACTGATGAGGCATGCCCATCTCCTCACTTCTCAAGATTATCCCCTGTGAGTATGTAGGTCTAGGTGGTCTGGATCTGGCACAACTTAACCCAGGCCCTTTGGCACAAATCACCCCAGACCCACAAGTTTGAAAAACTAGCATGATCCAGCAGTTAAGAGCTAACATCATGCTAACTGTATAGACTCATTGTGTAGCCTACTAAAGCACTAAAACATGTGTGAAATGTTTTCAGACTTGTCTATAATTGTTCAGACACTACAATCAAAAAACCTTAATCATAGAAATTTTACTTTGAAAGGGAAAAAAGTTTTTTTGCACTAAAATGTGCTTAACTCTCATGCTCTGTCTCTCTTCTTGTAAGAGGTAAAGGAATTTAAATGGGGTGTGAATTTTTTTCTAAAATTGTATTATGTTTTTATTATTACACAATACTTTTTCTGATTTTTTCTAATCTTGCCCCTGACAAATAATCCAAATTACAAAAAAAGACTAAAACTAACACTAAAACTAATAAAAACTAAACTAAAACTAAGCTTTTTCAAAAAATAAAAAATAAACTAAACTAGCAAACCTACTTTAAAAACTAATTAAAACTAAACTGAATTTGAAAACAAAAAGTCAAAACGAAATAAAAATTAAAACTAATGAAAAATGCAAAACTATAATAACCCTGGTCCATACATACCCTTCTCATCTCCGTGCGTGCCGTAACTCTGTCTGACGCACCTAGCCTAGCTTAGCACAAACACTGGAGGTAAATGGCTCCAGCTAGTATACTGCTCCCAATGAGTGACAAAATAACGCCAACATTTTCCTTTTTACATGTTGTGATGTGTATTGTCACAGCATGTACAAATAACAAGGTCGCATGGGATACAGCCATCTTCTAACCGTATACACACTGGGAAATATATTCTCAGAAGGTGAAGCACTGCTACTTCTGCGGAGGGATTTATTCGCAGCAGCTGAGAAGCCCCGTGGTGAGGAGCCGAGACTTCGCTTAGAGTTGTAGGAAATCACTCCGCAGAAGTAGCAGTGCTTCGCCTTCTGAGAATATAGGTGCAGAGAGCACAGAGATGATAGCAAATAAATAATGCTAACGTCAGCGGCCATGGCACTAAACGAGCAATGGTTATTATAGTTCAAAAGGGCAAACAGCCAAAGTTAACTCGGGTCGAAATGCAAATCTGCAAAGTTGCATTTGTCATCTGTCACCGTGACATCAAGTGCACTTTTGAAGCTGAAATAATAAGTGGATTAAGCTTGGAATAACGAGAGGAATAACATGGATACAACTTTCTTGTCTGAGAATTGTAATGAATCACAGTCAGTCAGGTGCAAGGAAGGGAGACGACGACTACTAAAATTAGGTAAGACAAAAAGTTTCATTTTTTGCAACTTGTGTGGAATTTGTGACAATTTGGTCCAGTTGGGTCTGTGTCTTCCCGCTGGGTTCGGGTCCACCTTTTAACCCCCTGAGGTCGACAATCACGCCGGCGTGATCTGCTCGTTTTTTTTTTATATCAGTGCAAAATACTCTGTTGATTTTGATTTTACATACTTGTATTGTACATCATTCAAAACTGTTAAATGTCTTCTTTTATTTGTGTACACTCATAATAAAAACAAAATGTTGTGTTTTTCGTAAAACAAAGAAAATAAACATGATGCGCGTTCTGCCGTCTCTCTCAATGTGAAACTCATTCTGAAACGAGACAGAAAATGACCTGTAACTCAGCGAATGTTTGTCACACAGACTTGAAACGCATGTCTATACAACGCTTGGAATCTCTATTTTTAAAGTATATAAATTATATAAAAAACAAATATTCTATTTTTAAGTAATCCATACGAAAGCAGCGGCATGTACAGTTTCTCAAACGCGTCCTCATTAAATTTAATTTGAACACGCCTACGAGCGCACGAGAGATTGACATGCAAATGATCCATGCGGAGAAGCAGACCTGTAAACGCCCTCATCACCTCAAAACAAAGAAGCAGAGACTTCGTAACTTACTCCTTACTGTGTTTGAAAGACGCGCCAGAGCTTACATTGGATTTAGGCTACCTCAGAAGAAGAAGGACACGATTTGAAGACAAGAAAGATTTAAGGTAAGAAATTTTTACATATTAGTTTATGATATGTCGGATATTAACTTCAATTATATTAAACATCTGAATCTAGTCATGCCAACAAATGGAAACTCATTTTTATTTACCTTTAACAAAATATGAACAAGCCTTTGACTCAAAATATGACATTTTCACCTGCATCGTGAAACACGGATGTTGAGGAAAGAGCAGCAGAATGGTTTTGTGGTTTAGGAATATCAGCACTAACTCTTATTTCATATGAAATAAATTACTATCGATAAATGTATATTTTTAAAGTCTTTAGAAACTTTGAACTAAACATTGATATTGTGTAGTTTGTGATCCTCCATCAGCAGCTGCAGTTTCTCTCAGCTGTATCAGTGCAGTCACTGTGACGTCTGACTGACAGAGGTTTTTGTACGACTCTTTATCACTGTGTGAACACATACTGACTGTTGATCCAGTGATAACTCTGACAGTAATAATCTCCTGTATCTTCAGTCTGGACTCCACTGATGATCAGAGTAAAATCTCGTCCAGTATTTGCTGATCCACTGCCACTGAATCTAGATGGAGTTCCAGTATAACGGCTGTTTATGTAATAAATCAGGAGTTTAGGAGCTTCTCCAGGTTTCTGCTGATACCAGGCTAAGTAGCTGCTGTATATTCCTACATCTATATTACACTCTATTGTTGCTGTTTGACTCTGTTGGACAGTTTTAACTTCAGGTTGAGTCAGAGTCACTCCTCTGGATTCTGAAGAAGAGAAAAGAAAAACTATTTGTGTTTAAATCTATTATCATCATATACTTTTACAAAAACAGCAAAACCAGAGTCAGTTTTTACATCTTACCTTGAATAAACAGTGCAATGGTCCAGATGAAGATGTTGATTGTGTTCATTGCTGTAGTTTAGTCTTGTGTGATGATGAAGATTGTGTTCTGCTCTCAGTCATGAAGTGTTAAACTCACAGCACTATAAACACTCTCAGAGCACTGAAGCATGTGCTGACAATGCAAAGTGACTCTCTCTATTTAAATCATTATCCTGAAGACTGTAGATCAGTCACAAACACATTATCAAACAACTTCCTCATGATGGGAAATGCTAAGCTATTATACACACATTTCTGAAGAGTCTATTGACAGAATCATACATATTATTGATTCAATCATTATTAATATTAACATTGCACTTATTTAACAACTGACGAGGAAACTACTGATTTGAAGACATTAATATTAAATATTGATATATTAATTATATTAAGTTGTAAAACGTTTCATTCTCATATAGCTACCAGTCGTGCTTCATTAAACACACACACTTCTCAAGATTTGTTAAACATCGTTTTCTTGACAGCATTGCTTTAACTGTGTACAAACATCTGATAAACGTTTGTTTAAAAAAAGTGCAGATTCACTCGTAACCAAATGCAACATAGACGTTTCCTAATGTGTGTTTAATATTTGACAGGGGACATTTGACAGACGTACAGTACGGCAGATAAAACTCTTGAAAATACTGTACATCTTCCAGATGAAAACACATCAGATAGCCGTGTGTGTGTTGAATGTGTGCTATAATGTCATCCATTTGGCCTAAGCTTTTGTCAACACTTTACATTACACACATAAATGCTTATTTTACTAATTTACATAAAGATTTACATAACTGAAGATAATTTTTAGATTTTATATGTCTATGATGTAGTAGCCTTTTGATCACATAAATGACAGATCTAACATTAAATCTTGTTTGGATGTTACAGGGACCGATGAACACACGCACAATCAAAGGTTTTGAGTAAGTATTCTATAGAAAACAATTATTTAAAAAAACACAGTTAATGACTATGTAAATGGAGTGATTAAAATGAGTGATGTATTGTGAGCACTGAGGATGAGGAGCACAGCAGAGTCCTGGAAGTGGACGAGACCCTCCATCACTCCACCGGCCCTTATTGCCTCATCCGGCCCGATGTTGCTGTGGGCTCTTCATCCTCAGTGAGACCAGAGCCAGCGAGAGAAAGAAGACACAAGTTTGAGGACCTGATCCAGGAGAGAGCGAGAGAAGCAACAGAGAGGGAGGAGAGTCGATGGCGGGAAATGGAGGAGGAGGAACGTAGATAAAGAGAAAGACGAGAGCGAGAGGACAGACGGGAACGAGAAGACCGAAAGATAGAAGAAAGAAGACATCAAGAAGCAACTGAGAGAGAATAAAGGAGAAAGAGGGAGACCAAGGAAAGGGATGCATGATTTCTTTGCCTTCTTGAGTTTATTGTCAAAAGATAAAATACTTATTTTATAAAATGTGTTTTGATGGAAAGCATCCTCAAATCAATCACACATTTACATTTCTGTAAGCAACAAGCATCAATACTCCAAACCGCTTCTCTTTTTATTAGTGGTGGGCCGTTATCGGCGTTAACGCGCTGCGTTAACGCGAGACTCTTATCGCGCGATAAAAAAAAATATCGCCGTTAATCTATTCTCCAAGTTGGGTTGGGAGCGTTGGGAGCTAGCTCATGATGACGCAATCTACCCGCGGCCGCGAGGAACACCCGGCTGCAACGCATCATATTCGTCGTCATCTTAAGTAAACACGGCTGAAAGTGAAAGCTGGTGAAAAAGATCGGTGCAACCCTTATTTGGACTTGGTTCGGATTTAAGCCGTCCGACGTAGACTGTGTGGGGTAACAGTTCGGTAAGTTAACACACGACTAATCCGTTCTACCACCTCAAATTCAAAACGAAACATATCACTGAATACCAGCGCGCGCGTATTATTCCCAATATATCTTAGTGAGTGGTGTAGCACATAATCTCTTTTTATTAAAAGCGCCCGATTTTAAGAATCGTTGTTGTGTTTCTTTTTAACTGAAAAGACATCAGTTAGACAATATTCTAATTTTAAATTTGGGGTTTCATAAGCTCCAAGCCATAATAAACATTAGACCTAGGCCTACTTAAGTCTCTGCAGCTAGTGTACTTAAATTTTATTTATCTGCAAAATTATGTTGTATACTTACAGTTTTGCACAATATATGTTCTCAAAACTACATACACCCTTTCAAAAAAAAAAAAAAAAAAAAAAAACACATTTAGCAGTTGTTTAGCAGGGTCTGTGTAACCTGTTCTGAAATGGTTTTATTTTAATATCGTTATCGCAAGAGGCTGCAATGTATATCACAATATGGATTTTAGGCCATATCGCCCATCCCTAATTGATTGCCTATAGTAGTTGATAATAACATAGGCCTACCTAATGTTGCCTACGTACGGTAACAGTACAGTAGTAACCTTTTACAGTCTATGAGTAGAACAGCTTTCTCAAGCAGTTTGTGATGCATTTTGGAAACAGGAGATGAGCCCCTGGTCTAATGCGCCACCTGGCTTGAGAAACCCGTTCTCAAAGACTTACTTTTATAGTCATTATTTTGGTAGCACACATATTCTGAATGCCTTCGGCAGAATTCAAATGAGCCATTTTAATCTAGATTAATCTAGATTAATTTCAAAATTAATCTAGATTAATCTAGATTAAAAAAATTAATCTATGCCCACCTCTACTTTTTATACGTATAAGTCATGGTTTGCTTTGGTTTTTGGTTCATGTTTCATGTCACTGTCTTGTCATGTGATTCCCTGTTCTAGACTTGTGATCCTGTCATGTGTCTTGTCATTGGTTAATTGTCTTGATTATGTTCACAGGTGTCCCTTGTCTTGTCATTTACCCTTGTGTATTTAAGCCCTCATGTTTGCCTTGTTCCTTGTCAAGTATTGTCCATGTACCGCTGTTGGTGAGGTTATGGTCTTTGTGCCGTGTCAGGCCCCCGTGTCATTGTATTTAGTTTATGTTAATTAAACTGCACTTGGGTTCTGCAAGCTTGCTTGCAGTGGATCCTTAAAGAATACTTGGCCTTCTCCTATGAACCCAGCAGTGGCCCTCCTGCATCTACGCCGGGGAATCGTCCCGTGGAGACGTATGTGGAGGAACTCTGTGAAGTGTGGACTTTAATGATGCTGCTCTCAAAGGTATTTTTCGGTTTGGTCTAAATGACCATTTGAATTATTTAATACCCAAAAGCAATGTTCTATGTATTATTGTGCAACATCTTAACTATGCCCTGTTACTGAGTGGCTCATCATATACTGTAGGTTTTGCGGATGATGAACCCCGCAATCCCACAGTATACAGCAAGCCTCCCAGCCGGCATTTCAACGTTGATTCACTGGTTAATCAACGTCAGGGACCAAGGTTGAATCAATGTTGAAATATGCTTCGGTTTTGCAAATTGTATCAACGTTGATATTGTGACTTTAATTAACTGTCTTACCATTCATCATGGAAGAATTCAATTGTACATTCAATTACAAACAAGTTTGAAGTTGGAACATGAGTCATGGCAATGCTGACTGAATTTGTGATTAACTGTACATACTGTACACTAAAAAATCAGGGTTCTCAAGTCTCACGCATTGCCCGTGAGACACACGCAATTCAACCAGTTCACACGCTCACATGCCACACCGTGTATTTCTCACGCTGAAAAGGCAATGCCAACCAAGTTGTCCTGCAAGCTTTATATATAACGTTGTATACGAGGCGCAGGCACACGAGAAGTTTCCTGCCGCCAGCACGTATCTCGGCCAGATTGCGTTCGTTACTAGGCAACACAGATGCGCGAACACGCGGAAGTTGACTGCACATTCTCGGCCACCGTACGTTCGTCACTAGGTAACCAACAACATTGCGCGAACACGTCATGATGGAGAAGGTAAGTTGGAAGAAAGCTATATAATATAATATAATAATTGACGACAGGCCATGGAATTATTAGAAAAATAATGCACACCCGAGGTGGTAATGCGGTCACGTCGCGAAGCGGAGTGGCCGTTACACCTCGGGTGTGCATTATTTTTCTAATAATTCAACGGCCTGAAGTCAATTATTCCGCTTATACTACAGTTACCACACCTCGAAACATTGTTCAGATTTTGTATTTCAAGACGTTTGTAAAGTTGTTGTCATTAAAACGCTCTTGTATGTAGGACTAATTTCTTACGCATGTAATACCATGCCTCCTTTGCTAACTCCAAAACGGCATTTTAGAGTTAGTAACAGAGGTTTGAGCCACTGATAGCAGACTAATGCTGGAGACACACGACTAGCTGACACATACTCTGACTGTTTTCATCGACTGCAGCAGATTTTAAACACCGACTCTGAACACAGACTGAACGCGCTGAACACGCGTTTGGACATGATCAGTCATATCAAATTACATTCATAACCGGCCTTAAAGTGTGTCCCCGGCTTAATGCAGTTATTAATGCAGTTATTAGAGAGAAATGATGCAATAATGAGACAGAAAAGCATGTGCGTCAATGTTATTATTTATTTATTAATTCAATTCGTTTTAATTAATTCGTTCATTTTTTTCTATTATTGACAGATGACAGTAGACTAGCCAAATAAATGAAACACAAAGCCATTTTAACAAGTAGGCCTATCAATAATTATTTATTGCAATAAAAATCCGTGCTGCAGGACTATCCATTTATTTAGCCTATATTCAGTTTTATTTTCTATTGATTATATAGGACTATATACTTTATCTATTAAAATTAAACTGCATGTTTCCATTGATTGTGAAGCTAGACATTGAAAATTGTAGATGAAGCGCATGCGGCTAAATGTTTTTTCTTGTTATGAATTGTATCCTATTTTCCGTTATTACAGTTGACAACGCGAAGTGATATGGAACTGTAATGCGGTCAAGACCTGCCTGGAACTACTTTAGCTGTGCGTTTCCCTGAAAATAATGCACGCCTTAGAACGTTTGTCAACCAATCAGATTCAAGCATTCAACGGCCCTGTAGTATAAATTATTATTGATGCAGTTAAAAACTCTACAACTACTTTGCAACCAGGCCAGAAGCTTTGGCTCAGTTTGGCTAGCTTATGTTATCTGAAACTAAGGGAAATGTTTGTGGGTATGGGAAGGAATGAAGATTTCTTCATTTTATTTTAAATTATATATTATATTGTATTAATAATCTTGCTAGTTACATTAAGGAGCCACAGTGCTTCAAGCGGGAGCCCCCTACCCCTGTTATCAAGGCATTAAAATGTGCAACAAACACTTACAACTAGGGCTGAACGATACATCGAATTTTCATCGTCATCGCGATATGAACTGTTGCGATGAACACATCGCAACAGACAGCCTCGACACAATGAATAAGGGAAGTTTATTACATGCGCCAAGCACATGTAATAAACGTTTGACCTATCACGTTTAGCCCTGAAGACATGGTTGGCGTGTTCATGCTATTTGGCCAATCAGGTGAAGCCCCAGGAAGTGTCAGCTACTCTCAGATTGATTTGTGAGGTGTCAGTTTAGTTGCGACACTGTGCCGTTAGCAAGTACGATGGCGGAGGGAGGAGAGAGGAGTGAGGAAAATGTGGTGGCTGACGAAGACCTTGTGGTGAAAAAGAACAGCACTTCAGCTATATGGAAATATTTTGGATTTAGGAGAGATGACTTGTTACAAACACAGGTACTGTGTAAAACATGCCGAACAGTGGTGGCAACTTCAAAAGGAAACACGACGAACCTCCATCACCACCTGCAATACAATCATAAAGACCTACACGAACAATTCAAAACTAGCCAAACAACAAAACCAAAAACATCGAGTAGCAAATCTAAAACTTTGCCATCACTACAACAACAGTCAATTGCTCAGAGTTTTGCGAGTGTGACTCCTTATGACACAACATCCAAACGCCACAGAGAAATCACAGCAGCCATAACTCGTTATTTGGCGAAGGACATGATGCCTATAAACACAGTGACTAAAGAAGGTTTTGTGAGCCTGATAACCAATTTGGACTGAAGATACCAGATTCCATCACAGACTTATTTTTCGCAAGTCGCCATTCCAAAAATGTATGACGCATGCAGGGAGACCGTGGAATCGGAACTGAGTCAAGTTGAACACTACGCGTGTACCACAGATCTTTGGTCCAGTCGAACGACAGAGCCCTACATCAGCCTCACTGTGCACTTTCTGGATCAAGACTTTGAACTTAAAACGCGATGTCTACAGACAGCCTACTTCCCCGGACAGCACACCACAGAAAACATTGCCTGTGGACTAAGTGATGCTTTGGCCAGCTGGCATTTGCGGGAAGAGCAGCTGGTTTGCATCACCACCGACAACGGGACAAACGTCGTGAAAGCCACAGAACTCATCCACTGGGTCAGACTTAAGTGCTTTGGCCATAGCCATCTTGTCATTGGTAAGTGTAAATGATATATTCTTTACGTAAGGGATGATAGAGCGAGGCGGCAACCGCTTATTACATGTCTACCTTCCAAATAAATAATTTGACACAAAATATTGATTTAAAAAGGAGTTTATTGATTTAAAAACAATTGTATTGCTTCCGCTAAAGAAAATAGTACGCTCCGTCTCTACGGTTAGAATCCTGTGTGTCCATGGCAACGCTCTGTTTTTCATGGCAACGCTCTGTTTTTCATGGCAACACTGTGTTATTCTCAGCAGCGGCTGTTATCAAGAAATAACAGACCGCATTCTACAACCAAGCCACGTAATAAATGGTACTATTGTAGGCTATTGCAAGTATTATTTTATTACTTGAACAACAGACCATATAGGCCTTATTCGCAAACACCGGAAGTAGCTAACCGCAGCCATATTGTTGACATGACATCTGTCCTGCCCCTAGCCACACGCAGATTTGAGTTGAGGGGAGCAGTAGCCTAATGGCTTCATCTCGTCGGTATCAAGAGAAGATAAGCTTGATTGGTGTGGACCCATATCAAATAGACCCAATAGCCTTAAGTAAAGATCCGTCCTTATTGCCAGCCGTAACTTATCCGGATATTTATTCAGAGCTACCAACTCTCATGCATTCACCGTGAGACACGCTCTCACGCCACACATCCATTTTCTTACGCACAGAAAAATCGCGAAGCAAAGAGGACACGGAGACCGACAGACTAGACAGAGCAGGTTGATATAAAAAAAATCTCAGCTCTCAGATTCTGTCAATTTTATTACGAAATTCAAACAATAAATACCGTTTTGGGGCTTGTAAAATTTGCCGCGACAGATCCCTAGTGGCACGTGAACCGATCATCTCTAGTAAATAAACACGAATGAACACTGTTGAAAGATACAGTACAACTTAACGAAATGTATATGCCTCATACATAATATCGACCAATCAATCAAACAAAGGGGTCAATAAAACAGCTTTTCTTTTTTTTCAATTATGTCACATAACATTTACCTCAGGAAAGCCATTTGATGACCATAATAACATAGGCTATAGCACGTTAGTTAGCTAGAAAAAAAAGAGCTATAGAGTTTTTTTTGCTAAATATGTGTACTATATTACATATTTATTATATTTTTACTTATATCATTAAATAAAGTAATTATAATAAAAAAATGCATTATATCTCTCTCTGTATGTTTACAACATTAGGTGAGTGTGCATCTTGTGTAGCCTACCTAATATTAAATCAAATCACAATAATTGAATTGAAATAATAAAAAAGCGTAGCTTAACAGAAATTGTACCATGTAAACATTGTAACATGTTGTCACTAAACCTAATAAAATTGTTTAGTTACTAAAATGTTTTGACAATCACAATACACTTATTGTGATGCAATATTTTTTTTAACATCCCCCCAATCCCCCCTAATGTGATAAAATTATGGGAACAGACTTTGTTGTGGGGAGTTGGCTGAAAGTTTAGCCTATATTTATCCTAGCTAGCCACAAGTCTCTCCTTCACTTCACGTTTTCTGACAGTCGGTATCTCATAAAACTAACTCCGGGGTTCTTATTGCTGTTGTTAGAACAGCCGTGTATTACACAACACACCATCGCGCTGTTTTAAAAAAATAAAAATACAGCGATAATACCGACGCTGCCTCGCTTGTCAATTGACAGACTGACAGTTGCTGTGGTTTCTATGTCAACAACATGGCCGCCGCGAACATGGATGACGTAGATCAAATAAGAACTATTAGTCATATCATAAGATGATTATATCTGCCCTGGTTTATTACGTAATTTAATTTTTGTCAGTTGCACTGTGTTGACAAAGATCGAGTTATCGGTGGGGAAAAGCATGTGATGTCAAGTAGGCAACTGTCTGAATATTACTAAGTTGAAATAAACAATAGCAAACACTGAGCACTTGTAAAATGAAGCATATTAATTTAAGTTGTATTTCCCCACTGCATGGTCAGCATTTATCTAACAGGGCTAGTGCCTATAGTACTGGATTATCACTGTGTAAGAATTGTAGTTAATTATGCAGTCTTTGAAATATTACTTTATTACAATAATTAAATAATTATATTATTATTACATTTTATTTTATTTAGTTAAATTATTATTAATTCTAAATAATTCAATACTAATTAAATAATTGGCTACAATGATTACTGGTAGTTTGAATAGTTTGTAACAATTTATTTCTTCTTTCCAGGAAATTCTGTTAAGGATGACAGCCGCATTGACCGTGCTGCTGGGCTGTGCAAAAAATTGGTGGGACATTTTTCCCACAGCTGGAAGCAGAAGACGGCACTGAAAAAAGCACAACAGGAGCACAACCTCCCTGAGCACTCACTCATCACAGAATGTCCAACTAGGTGGGCTCAAGGCAAAAGATGATTGAGAGGGTCTTGGAGCAGCGGCGGGCCATTTCTGATGTCCTATCAGCAGACCGGAAAACACGGCATCTGGTTCCCTCCTGGCAGGACGTGGATGTGCTAGAGTCTGTAAACCTGGCATTACGCCCTTTGCAGGAATTTACTGATGCTCTTTCCAGGGAAATCTATGTCAGTGTTTCATATGTGAAACCCGTCCTTCATCTTTTAAAGACATCGGTTCTTGTAGAAAAGGAAGATGACACAGATTTAACCAAGTCCATTAAAGTGAAAATCCTGGATTACATGAATACAAAGTACCCAGGAACACAAGAACTTCTGGACATCGCATCCTTCATGGACCCCAGGTTCAAGGTCACATACATCAGCAGTGAAAAAGTTGAGGACATCAAGAACAGGATCATGTCAGAAATGAAAGACTCAGCACAGAAGGAGGGGACACCTTCTGAGAACACAGAGGCCCAGACCATGGAGCCACCCAGCGAACAAAGCGATCATTGGGCAGTTTGCTCAAAACGAATCCAAGCCCCACTCCAACAGCATCTTACATGTATCTGGAGCAAGCTGTTGAAGTTGAACTTAAAGGGATAGTTCACTTTGAAATTTTGAACTTGAAGGCGACATCTAGTGTACATAATATCTATATCCGCCCGCGTGAGGGTATAGATAACTCATTAGCCAAGTTCATTAGCCAAGGCGACATCAGTGTATATATCTATACCCACCCGCGCCGTCAGATCAGTTGGACGCGGCTTTGTTCAAGAGATAACAACGATATAAATACTGTTCGTTTTCTCACACAAACCGCTCGTTTCGTGTCTTAGGCCATCCAAGTGTACTTACGATGGGGAATTGTTTCATTTGGACGATGGGAAATTGTTTTAATTTGGACTTTGTGCATGCTCTCTGAGACCGTGACCATAGACTTGCATGATATGACTGTCAGACAAGAACGGTTTGACCTAAAAATATCAAAATGAAAACTACTGCGGAAAAAAAGACACCTACATCTTGGATGCCCTTCAGGTAAGCTAAAACATAACAAAATTTAATTTCAAAGTGAACTATCCCTTTAACAGCTACTTGTTCTCCCCCATCATTCACAGTGAAGCAGACCCTTTAGCCTGGTGGAAAACTCCACCAGGTCACCTACCCTAAGCTGACCAAACTTGCTCGGAAGTATCTTTGTATACCTGCGACCAGTTCTCCCTCCGAGAGGCTCTTCAGCACTTCTGGGAATGTGGTAACATGTCAACGTACATGTTTGAAACCTAGCAAAGTTAACATGCTGGTGTTCTTGGCCAAGAACTTGCCCTAAAGAAATAACCAAGGCAGTAACTTGTCCTAAGGGGCATAATATTTGTTTGCTGGTTTTATGAGCCATTACAGTTATTTTAAATGGCCATTTTTATTTATATTTATTTGTTTGAGTATAAAAGTTATTTTCCCCACATTTGTTTTTTTCAAAGAGAGATGTTTTTGTTGAGTTTACAAGAAAATATGTTAAAAGGAGCAGGGGAAATTGAACGTTAATTTCTTATAGCTATATATCTTATAGCCCTCATTTATGTGTAATTTGTTCAATAAAAGCATGTCAAAAATTATCTATTTGATTTCTGGTAACACTTTAAAATACGGATCCTTCGTTAATGAATAACTACACAGGAACAAATGAGTAACACAATATTAACAATCTAGTAACTACAATTAACTAACAAGTAACTCTGATTAATAAATTAGTAAGTAATAGCACACAGATTTAAGTGGTAGTTCACTATTAACTAATCAATAACTACTATTTTTTAATACTTCACAGAGAACAACTGAATTTTTTTTACAGATTTAAGTCGTAGTTCACTAATAACTAATCAATAACTACTATTTTTCAATACTTCCCAGAGAAATAATGAAAAAAAATTTACAATTCATGCAAAACTAATTAATAACTAATGCAGGACAAATTACTAGCACTAGATTAACATTACTGCTAGATACTGTACACTAATTATAAATATGTAATAGCGTAGCAGACTTATGATTTGGGAAAGCTGTCAATAATTAGCCTATGCACTGCTGTCTTTTAGAGAACTATTCATAAACTAAATAATTTTTAAGAATTGTTTTTATAAATGCACTTGTCTGGAACACTTACCCTGTGGCCGATTTTCCGGCATTCCTCTGGACTGGCTTTGAATAACTAGACTCATCATGGTGAGTACTGGAACATACTGAGTCATCAGACATCCAAATACCAGTTATTTTATTATTTAACCTACCTCTCAAAATTGTTTTTATGTATGTCTTTGCTCATATGTAGATATGTATGTATGTATGTATGTATGTATGTATATATATATATATGTATGCATATGTGTGTGTATATATATCCTGTGAATGATTAGATGATTCTACCCTTTCGGGTTGGCTTACCGTAACTACAGCATGGAATCACAATAAATAGTAATGACTCAAGTGTTACTACATACTTCTATCGGAACTACTAATTATTTGGATCCGTATTCTAAAGTTCTAAAGTGAAGATCATGTTAACTAACTAGTAATGACTCAATGACAAATTGAGTAATGACAAAAATTGTAGTTATTGATTAGTTATTAGTGAACTACCACTTAAATCAGTAAAAAATTCAGTAGTTCTCTGTGAAGTATTAAAAAATAGTAGTTATTGATTAGTTAATAGTGAACTACCACTTCAATCTGTGTGCTATTACTTACTAATTCGTTAATCAGAGTTACCTGTTAGTTAACTGTAGTTACTAGATTGTTAACATTGTGTTACTCATTTGTTCCTGTGTAGTTATTCATTAACGAAGGATCCGTATTTTAAAGTGTTACCTGATTTCTTTATTCAGTGGCAATAGGCTATTCAATGTTTAGGTTCGCAAATAACCTATTAAAGCACTAAGACATGGGAACAGTATAGCTAACATTCACATTTGAATATTTATCGCCAGTCATATCGTCATCACAATATTAAACAATGTTATCGCACATCGCGGCTTTTCCTCATATCGTGCAGCTCTACTTACAACACAAAACACATTTCATAAGCTGGAGTGTGTACTCTTGTGTACACACACACACACACACACACACACACACACACACACACACACACACACACACACACTCCATTAAGGCTCCTCCCCTAACCACATTCGATCTCACTCCAAGCTTTTGATAAAACTTGAGAACCCTGAAAAAATTGTTAACTGTCAAATGACTGGCAGCAATGGCTTAATTACAAACACATTTAATAAAGAGTTAACACATGCTCAAGATTGTAAAACAAGTTTTATTTTGGAAAACAAAACAAAAAAAGTCTAAAAATACTTTCTAAAATAGATGAAAAACATCTCAAACTTTAACTTTATCTTTAACTTTAAAATGATGTTTTCGATGTAATGTTAAAAACCTGTAGAAGTAGAAATCTAAATGGAGTATTTAAAGAGTTTTTGTTCAATTACAGTAAACCTTAAATTAATTACAACATTTAATATTTAAAATGAACAGTAAAAAAAGTTTTTTAAATTCTCAATAAAATGTGAAGCCTTGTGCAGTGCTCGAGTCCCAGCCTTCTTCTCGCTCCCTCTTCACTTCTCGTCCGCTGTCTGCACTATCCTGAATAAATAAAAGCAAAAACCCTGAAAACTGAATACAAAATAAGTCATGTACAAGATTTTCACTTTACAGTTCAATTACAGTCGGGTAGAAAACAAAGTATACAACATTATCCATTCTAAAACACACATTTGATGTATTTAGATGTAAATTTACAATATCAACCATTTATTTACAAGCAGATCTTCAGATCCCCAAGGTGGAACTCAGTTATTTTAATATTACTCCATGTGTCAGTTACGGTTACTATCATCATAAGGTCATGATTTCATCTTTAAAACAGACGAAGAAATCAACAAATGGTGTTGAGCTGAGAGGGTTGAGGTCTGTTGTTCTTTAGCTTATATCTTTCAATGCAGGTTTATATTGTTCAACAGTTTTCGCCTGACCCCTGGGCCCTCTGTATATATCTGATAATATTTGTGGAGAAACATTACACTGTTTTAATTCAGAGTCCTAACTATACATAGTACTAATTAAATAAAATTAAGCATGTTTTTATTAAATTAAGTCAAATCAAAACATATCACCAAAGGTCAATGAATCCGTACCAGTAGTGATAGTGCAATGTAGCAGTGAAAGAAAAACCCTCCACCAAACTGCCAGTAATCAGCCGGATCCTTGGAGAATCTGGAGGGGGAACGAAGACATGATTCACTGAAAAGTCCTTAAAGCAGGATTTTTTTTTTTTTTTTTTACCATTCCTTTAAACAATCTTAAAATTGATTGTAAAATTTCAATCGTTTGTAAATTTTATATTCGACACGCCCATTACTCCAAGCTGCAGCTACCCCTGTCTCGGTTGCAGTAGGCCTATGACCGTTACCCGTGTCCTTAAACATTAGACTGATAAGGACTGAAAAATGTTTTCTTACCTGATATCGCCAGTATTTTTACAGACCACGTACGACAGACCTCTTCCTCTGTTCACATTCCAGCTTTTGTTCTTCATTGACATTTCAACTCAAATTCGTTAAGAATAAGAATTTGACAGGCAAATGTAAAATAATCCAGGTCTGAAAGAGTAAAGGCCCTTGCACACTGAGGGCCCTATCTTGCACCCAGCGCAATTGACTTTGTACAGCGACGCATGTTTCATTCCTATTTTGCACCCGCTCAAAGCGCGCTTTTCCCTCCACAGAAGCACGTCGCTAAACTAGGGAATGAACTTGCGCTCCCTGGGCGGTTCAGCGCAAAAAAGGAGGCGTGTTCCGGTGCAAACGTTCCCTGGTGCTATTTTACTGTTCCATAAAACAATTGCGCCACTGGCCAGAAAAAACCTAGTCTAAAGTCAGTGGAGCGTTGCGCATTGTTCATGATGCTATTTTAAGAGCGCATGCTTGACCATAATCAATGTAGCGTGTGCACAACGCGCATATACTTTGATTCTCTAATCTACACAGAAGCAGCAGTTTTCATTTTTGCAAATCATATTATTACAAATGATAGATAGATAGATAGATAGATAGATAGACAATGTATTATAAAAGCATACATCTAGCTTACACATTTACCCAAATTATTATATGCCTGTTTAACCGAAGCTAATTTGGGTGGGTTTCTCCATCCCCAATGTCACTTCTCTCTCTTTGGCCATGTCCACACTAATATGTTTTCGTTTGAAAACGCATCTTTTTCTCTTCGTTTTGGCCTTTCATCCACACTGAGACGGCATTTTTATTAAGGAAAACGAAGCTTTTTGAAAACGCACTCCAAAGTGGATACATTTGAAAACGCTGTGTTCCCGTTGTAGTGTGGACTGTGAAACCGGAGGGATTTAAAAACGATGACGTAAATTTAGTCATGTGACGCATATTGTACCAATAGATATTCATGTTTATACCGGTATTGTGCCTGTTATGTGCTATTCACTTTCACACTGTTGCTAAAAATATTCTACATTGCACACTCTTCATATCACAGTCCTGCAAAGATGACAGAATTTACTCACATTTGCTGTCCTGCGGTAATACATGAGAGCAGTCGCGTTTTAGTCCAAACATATGGTGTCTGCGTGCGACCTGGACACATCAGTGAATGGTGAGATATTTTACTAAATAAAATTATCCTGTCAGAAGAATTGCGCAATTACTTCATTATTTATTTTCCATCTTAATCATATCAGTGAGCTTTAAAGGTGCGCAGTAAAGGTGAATTTAGCGTTTTCAGGCGTTTTTCAAAAGTTTCTCATCCACACTGAAACGTCCGAAAATGCTTGAAAACGCTAGTGTGGATGGAGAGCGTTAATAAACGAAAACGCCGTTTTCAAATGTATCCGGATTAATGTAGACGTAGCCTTTTACGGCCGTGACGAGAACGTCAGTCTCTTCAGCTGTGAACCGCTCCTGGCGCGCGCCTGCAAATCCGCCATTATCATAGCAATACGCCAAGGAAAAAGCGCGTCTGCTCTTAAAGGGAATGTGAGATTATGCTCTGATTGGTTTATTTCACGTAACGCCCAAACCACACCTATGAATAATGAAGCTCTTCAGACCAACCCATTTTAGATTTGCGCCTGGCGCAAGAGTCATTTATCAAAAATGATCAAAAAAGAGTCACGTTAAAAAATAAATACGACCTCACGTTATGTCAGTCACGCTTGTACACTGCCTCCGAAACTTTTGTCCGTAAAAAAAAAAAACCGAATCGGGTTCGATTTTCTGCGTTTTTCGCATCCGTAGCAAGCATTTTGAATGGTGTTTTGACAATTCAGAGCCACCGAATCACGAATGCGAAAAAACGCATGCGATAATTTCAGACTCGGTGTGCAAGGGCCTTAAGCAATGCAAGCAGCAGCTGCTCACACACCGGCCGACAGTAACGTATGAAGGTATTTTTGGTGCAAATCAACTGTTAACTCCATCCACTGGCCCAAAAACAGAATCCAACGCTGTGGTCGAAGGTATTCAGTGCTTCAGGTATTCAGTCTTTTCTGGCACTTCTGGAAAAATCACTTTAATTTATTAAACAGTTGATTTCTAATTTTAATTCTGACTCCATGAATAATTTAATCTGACTCCAAATTTAAATGACTCTTTATTTTTTACTGATTTTCTATCTTAACAGCTTAGAACAGATTATGATTTAACAGATCATAAGATTAATTGTGATTTGATTTAGATTGTTTATTATTCTGAGGATCTCATACTTTAAGTTATTAATTCATTATGGACCCAATGCCGCATAGAGATCACGTCGGCCGGATCGTGTTTCTCATGGACACAAACTTGTCAGTTCTGACTTTAGTCAATGGATGCAGGGTTGGCTAATACCTCTTAAGTCGGTTGTCTACCGCTCACTCAAAAGTGTAGTTTATTTTAGCCACTTCCATACAACTTACTAAATCAGTGACAGACAGAAATCAAAAGGTCTTCAGATGACGTGCTACTGCTCCGTTCATACATGAGCCTTTAGTTTGACCTACCCTGACTAAGATCTGCGGTAGCATCTGCCTCCTTATAATCTACTAAAATAATGATTTCAGAATAAATCAAGATGTAACATTTATTTTGCCAGGCAGAGTTAAACATCAATTAAAAGGATCAAAAAGAATACACAATACTTAACTGATCAGCATAAAATACAAACATAATTCAAAATGCAATATCAAAAATAGTTTAAAAGAGTCAGCATTAGGGTCCGAAATTAACTTTTTGGCTCACCTGCCACAGGGACTGGTAGATGAAAAAATCCACCAGCCAAGCATATTTGTTACCGGCCAAAATTATAAACAGACTTTTTTTTTGTCACATATACATTCATTTCAGTACATTTAATTGAGATAAGATTTTATGTTGAATACAAACATAAAAAAGTTGTCCAGAGCAATGTTTGAAATGTATAATAATAAAAAAAAAATCTATATATTGATCAAAATGTAATCAACTTTATTTCTAAAGCACTTATAGCAACTGTAGTTGACCAAAAGTGCTGTACAGAGTACAAAAATGCCAAACAAGTAGACACACAATGAAAACAAATGAAACATGTCAGATACAATTAATAAGAGTACATAGAAGTCAAAACAGAGCAACAAATGGTAAGACATGGAAGATGTGAGCATGGAACTAGTGCTCATAACAGTACATTTGAAGGTTTTGTAAAACTATCAGATGCTTAATCTAATGAACTTAAACCTCATCCGACTCCTCACTCTCTACCGCAATTACCTCTTTTGCAGTGTTGGGGGTAACACGTTACAAGTAACGTGCGTTACGTAATAATATTACTTTTCTGGAGTAACGAGTAAAGTAAAGCATTACTTTATAAATTTACACATTAATATTTGAGTTACTTTTAAAAAAAAGTAATGCGAGTTACTTTTCAGTTTAATTAATTTGCATTAAAAAAAGTACAGAATTAAAGTGAACGTAGTCACGTAGAACACTGATACGTGCGCGCCCTGCGCGGGAACAAACAAACACTAGTCAGAAACTGAGATGGCAGGCCAGAGCATTACATTACTGCGATGGAAGTATTCTCATTATTTTGAAATCGTCGAAGAAAAGGAGAAGGGAATAATCGTTAAGTGTAAATTATGTGTTGGTGAAAAGCTCTTGTCAACTGCAAAAAACACAACTTCAAATTTAAAAAAACATCTGCATGCAAAGCACAACACTACAGAATTGGAAGAGAGAGCGCCGAATGATACTTGCACCCCGTCCCCGCCTCAAGCTAAACAACAAAAGCTTGATTTCAGTTCATCATCACCAGGTAAAACAATTAGTTCCACTGAACTCAACAAATTGGTTGCTGCTTTTATTGTTGAGGAGATGCAGCCGCTGTCCACTGTGGAGGCGCCCACATTTAGAAATATCATCAGCAAAATCTCTGTGACAGGCAAAAGGCCGGGAGGCGTGCTGCCCGATCGTAAAACCTTTGCAAGCTTTTTGGACAATGCATATATGGAAATGGAGACCGAACTAAAGAAAACTTTTGTCGACTTGGAATATGTTGCAACCACTGCAGATCTATGGACTGCTCAGAATAAAAGTTTTCTGGGAATTACAGTACACTGGATAGATCCTGCTACTCTGCATCGCAAAAAAGCTGCAATCGCCTGCAGACGATTTCGTGGGAGACACACGTACGATACCATCGCAGCGGAGTTAGAGCAAATTCACAGCTCATATGCTCTTTGTGGTAAGATAACTGCCACGGTCACTGACAATGGCTCGAACTTTGTCAAAGCTTTCAGAATGTTTCAAGCTGACGATGATAATGAAACAGAGAATGATGAAGACGAGGTCATATTTACGGACTTGCACGCAGTTTTACGAGATGACATTGAGTCCAGCGAACGGTATGTTCTCCCTCCACATTACCGGTGTGCATCGCACACCCTTAACCTTATATGCTTGAACGACATAGTTAAATTTTTGACGGCGAAGGCAGATTGCAAAGCAGTGTACAGAAGTGCAACTGGAAAATGTTCAGCCTTGTGGTCAAAAGTTAGTCGATCAACTGTGGCATCAGAGAGCCTGGAAGAATTTAGCAAAAGAAAGTTGCTGGTCCCTTCAACTACAAGGTGGAACTCTTTCTATGATGCACTTAGCAGAGTCACAGACATGCCCTTAGTGGACCTCAATCAACTTTGCACTCGCCTGGACATCAGATGCATTACAGAGAGAGAGTATCAGTTCATTAAAGAATATTGCAAGGTTCTGAAGCCTGTCTGTATGGCACTGGATATACTTCAAGGTGAAGATCAATGTTTCTATGGAACCCTTCAACCTACCCTTGAAATCCTGATGACAAAAATCTTGGCACTGAAAGAGGGCCTCTCTCATATGATGGCTGACCTCCCAGACCTCATAGTTCAGGTAATTCTGTTCAATATGGTCTTATTATTATTATTATTATTATTATTATTTATTGTAGTTTTATTTGATGTCAAGTCACTTTTATTTTTAAAGCACTTTATACAATATAGATTGTTTCACATCAGATTTACAGGGATAACAGGAAAATAATGATTCAATAATGCAAACAGAATTCATTTTAGCTGTAAAGAAGCTCTAAAAAGAAAATAGTAAACAGTCATTAGACAGTTCAAATCAGTTCAGTGTTTATTTCGTTTGGTTTAGTATAATAGTGTAGTTCATCATCAACTATGAAATGAGTTCAATATAGCTATAAAGCAGTTCTGGAAAAAAACAGTGATGTCATCATTCAGCTCAGTTCAGTTCTCATAGAATAGTGTCAGTGCTTTCAAGTCAATATGTTTGCGTGTTGTTAAGTTTAATTCTACTTAATTTTGTCCTGACATAAATTGTATTATTCTGGTATGAATTCATGTCTATTAGTGTATTAACTCTGTAACCTATCTAAAATTCTCTTGCAGGCTATCAAGACACGGTTTAGCTCCATCCTTGACAGCGATGAAGCTTTGATTGCTGCGGTAACCCTGCCAAAATTCAAGCTGCGGTGGCTGAGGGATGAAACAAGAAAAGACAACATCAAGATGATTCTGGCAGCACAGTGTCGTGCTCTCACCATTGAGATACCACAGAAAGAGCCACTGCAGTCTCCTGAAAGCAGAGACCATGAAAATGACTTCTTTGCATTTCCTGAAGAGGAGAATCAACATGATGACCAAGCAATTACTGTGGACGTGGAGATATGTGAATACCTGAAATCAGCAAATATGGAAAATTTACATGATTTCCCCAGGATTTTGAAGATCTTCTTAAAAGCCAACACAGCAACACCTTCCAGTGCACCAGTTGAGAGGCTGTTTAGTATTGGAAGTCTCATCCTCACCCCAAAAAGGAACCGTCTCTCAGACCAGCGTTTTGAGAAACTACTCCTGCTGCGCTACAATCGTTACTTTGAAAATAAAACCTAGATGAAATAGTGACCTCTTATTAAGATAATACTCTAAAATTACATTGACAATACATTTTTTGCATTGTATTGCAGAAGTGATCTGGACTTTTTTTTTTTTTTTTTTGCATAAAATAATTTTGTTTTGAGGGCACTTAATAGAAAGCTGACAGATCTGTTTAATTGGTGATGTTGTTTGTTCATTAGTATCATCTTATTGTTCTCTAATAAGTTAATGAAACCATCTCACAGACCAGCGTTTTGAGAAACTACTCCTGCTGCGCTAAAATCATTACTTTGAAAATAAAACCCAGATGAAGTAGTGGACTCTTATTAAGATAATACTCTAACATTACATTGACAATACATTTTTTTGCATTGTATTGCAGAAGTGATCTGGACTTTTTTTTTTGCATAAAATAATTTTGTTTTGAGGAGGACACAATAGAAAGCTGACAGTGACATCTGTTTAATTGGTGGTGATGTTTGTTCTCAAGTATCATCTTATTGTCCTCTAATAAGTTAATAAAACATTTTAAATGTTTAAGATATGTCTTTTACCCTGATATAACTTATTTCATAATGGCAACTTGCTAGTATTAGACTCATTATTATTACAATGTATAGTGAATTCACTTTATATAGTCTACTCTACCCACACAAAGTACAAAAGTAAAGAACACATTACTTTCCATAATCTGTAATGTTTATTGATCTTTTATATAGCATGCATAGCTATGGGATCAGGAAGTTATCTGAATATAATATTATTCTATATTATTATTCAATATATAGCCTATGTGTTTTTAAAAGAAAATGAAGGTGCTTATATAGGCTGTTGTCGAATATATTACTGCTTTAAACACTAGTACAATAACTTCTCAGTCGAAAAAACACCTGTAAGACCTGAGAGAGATCAAGCCTCAGCCAGGTAAGAAAAAGTAACTGAAAAGTAACGCAAAAGTAACGTAACACATTACTTTCCATAAAAAGTAACTAAGTAACGCAATTAGTTACTTTTTTGGGGAGTAACTAAATATTGTAATGTATTACTTTTAAAAGTAACTTTCCCCAACACTGCTCTTTTGCATGGTCCATGAACTCTGGCCTCCTACTCCTGACATAGTCTTGGTGCCACAGCATCACAGCTTTGCTTGGATCATACTCCCTGATCTCTGGAGAGGACAGCAGGACCATAAGGAGATCTGACAGTGTATCAGACTTTAGGTTGGAGCGCCAATCGGTTTTCACCTGTTTCACGGTACTAAAACCTCTTTCACATTCAGCTGTGGAGGCAGGGAAGGACAGGACTAGGTCAACCAATGCCAACAAATCAGGGCAGGAATGCTGATGGCTCCTGTTGACATGGAACCAGGATATCTTCTCCAGGGCCTGGGGCTCTTGGTATATCAGCACCTTCAGGACTGTCCACTGGTCAGGGTTTCTTTTAGCATGGATGCCAGAGGCCTCCAGGACAGGCTTGAAGTGGTCCACCAAGGTTTCCAGTTCAGTGTCACCAAAATCTAGAATAATGTTATACAACATTACAACAAGCATCATGCAGTTTTACTTCTCAAACTATAAAAATATGATCATGAACCTGAACCTAACCTGACTGCCCTGTAATACAAAACATAAAGTACCCTGCTGCTGCATCTCCTGACTCTGGCCAGTTGGTGAAGCTGACCAGCTTGGTTGCACACAGGACCCCTACACTGGCATCCGGGAACCTGTCAGTCATACTCTCCACTAGACTGTCAGCATTTTGTCCTGTGAGACGACGAGGCCGAGGGTCTTGCTGTCACCTCTGGTCAGCGAAATTCCCTCATAGCTGTTGGCCATTGTGGCCTTCATCATGGGCCCTTTCCTGATGATAAAAGGCTCATACTCTTTCATATTCTCCCTCTATATTTATTGATGCAATCATTTCTCTTAATTCTATTTAAGTATTTCTTATTGCAGCTTAAATGAACATACTTGGTTTTGTACTGCTTAAGTTCTGCCTGTGTTGAGCACAAGGAGCTGTGGGCTTCTGCTATGGTGATTGTGGACCTCTGCAGACAGGCAGACAGGTGCTCAGGTGGGTTTAGTGTGTCATGCAGGAAGCCACAGAAGCAGATAACAACAGCCTCCCTCACAGTACTATAGTATTTCCTGGCCTTGGCTTGCTGGACAACTCTGACATTTTGGGCATCAGCAGATTGAGTCTAAAATGCATAAAGAACAAAGACATACAAATAGACAATTACTTGCTGTTAAAAAAGAATAATGACATGTTTTATTAGTGTATAAAGCATTGACCAATTGTAATATTACTTATTGTTATTTACTTGACATTACATATTGATGATGACTTTTGGAGTACATCATATACAGTAGCGATCTAGACCAATACCTGTTCCAGGTGCTGGACAAGCCCCTGGTAACCTCGCAGGAAGTGATCCAGTGCACGCAATAGGTGTCCTACCCATCAGGTCCCGCCAATTCTGGTGGGCACCAGTGGTGTGAGCCCAAGAGCCTGGAAGCTGTTTACAAGGTTTGCCCTGTTCAGTGAACTGGTGTGGTAGAATGTGTAGAGTCCACTGAGGAGGTCTTCTATTATCTCAAACATCACGTTGGAACGGATGGCATCAGAAAAGGCCAGTTCTCATTTCTGTATGTTGACCCCACAGCAAATCCTTTTTGTTCATCCAAACATCCAAAAATCAAGCATCCAAATGAATTCAATAATATTTACAATCATGTTATCCAACATAGCTGGTAGTTGATTGTGAAAACAGCCTCCTAACCTTAGTTTATTTCAGGGTCAACACTATAAGTCTGATAAGTAAATTGTGTCACATTGCTTTAGAGTTTAAACAGTATCTGGAGACAAACATTAACCTAATGTCACAGAGCCATAGGAAAGCATGGAGCTCTCAATGTCAGCATCAGCAGGCCTATTATTTTGTGACAATTGCTGTGTTCATGGTCACGAATGTTCTCAAGTTTCATCGTGTAATTTCCGATGACAAATGAGCTGTTTCTGTTTTTATCTTTAGCATACTGGCGACACACAGAATAACTCATCACGACAGCGTCAGAATCATATTGTAGCCAGCCTCCTGAAACTCGGTTATCTCCAAACCTCCATTTCTCACAAAACTTTCTTTTTTTTTGTAATTCGTCCCCCTTTTCATCTGTGGGTTTTTGTTTCAAAGGTTGGGTCACTCCTGGTAAATGTTGTTACATATCAGCTAATAAGCGGCAGCTAGCTGCAGACCGGAAGTTAGCAAAGTCTCACGGCACTGTTTACCTTCCGGCCCCAGAGACAGTGCTGTGAGACTTTTAGCGCTAGAGATGTTCTGTGGCTAGCTAACCTCGTCCCCAGATTAGTGACTGGCAAACACAACAACTCCAAGCCATTGTGGCAAGCGGGCGGTATTACAGGTAGAAAGAATCTCGACTACGCCACCTGGGGAATTTCGCCCCGGGAAATATGGACAACACTCAGATTATCATCATTAGGTCACTCAGGTTCACTTTCTCTAGTAAAGGTAGGCAGAGACATGGGTATCAAAAATACAAAAGATTTATTACAATTTAATTTATAGCAAAAAGACAAATCACATTAAAAGGCAACCATTTCATAAAATAACATCTGGAACTAAGAAGAATATACTGACACAAGGTCAACAAACGACATATACACAAAACATTAATACAGTTGACAAAAACCCAAAAAGACACAAATTGGCAGGGCTGAGGTACACCACGGGAGACGCAGTCACTACGTTTAATTTACCAAAGCACACTCACACACCATAGTGCACTCAGGTCACACCATCAAGCACTTCAACAGTGTCACACGGCAAACACTCGAAGAAACACCACCACCAGAAGAGACCCTCTACCCGTGGGACCCCAGCTCCTGAAAAGAAATAAGAAAACTAATACACAAACTTCAAAATAATAATAATAATTACAACAAACCACAATTAGAATTTGTCCCAGTATAAGCAAATAAATGATGCTAGTAATTTAATAAACACTCACAATTAGTACACAAAGATCTAAACAAACTCGCATAGAGCCACGGACGGTTTTGTGCTCTGGTTACAGACCCTAATGAGTGTTAGGTCCACATGTAGCAAATGGTAATATTACACCCTCAATAAATAAAACCAAACCAGACAGCAGCGAGAGTAAATGCCACAGGTGTGACTGGAAAGCGGCAATCCTTCTCTTTGCAGAAATATATGATGTTCTTGTAATATGGCAGCAAGGAATCGACAAGATTACAATGGCTATTTATAGCATCAGTAGAGAAAAATGATCGCCCGGACGAGAGGGAAAATCCTGGTCCAAAGACAAAGAAAACACCAAAATGTTATGCCTCAACGCTAAATGTTAAACTCAACTCAGTTACATGCGCAACAAACTTACCAAAAGAAGATGATCTAACCACCCATGGTGTTTATCCTTTCGTCGCACAGACGCTCTGAATTTGTGCACTCAGCTGGAGCACAGAGACACTGCACACAGCCCAAAACATCAGTCGATCCCAAACAAAAACAGACAATTCGCCCTCCACACCCAATTTGCACATACCTGATTGTAAAGCAAGCACACGAATACACCCACTAAGACGATGCCACGGACAAGGCAGAGAGAAAAGACAGGCTAAACACAACACAAATAGTCAGTGCCATACACAGAGAAGATAACCATTGCTATATGCTAACCCACCTACCTACAGCCACTGTCAACAACGAATCAGGAGGCGGAGTCGGACGTGACGCATGCCAGGCTACTGCCAACCAGCTCTTAAATAGGGTGGATTATCTGCTGATAGGTGCTCACTAATGTCAATCATCTCATTTGGTTACACCATCATGCCAGATATTTTATAACATTACAAAATGCAATTGTAATAAACATTGTATTACATTACTATTTTGGTATGAACATTCACCCACCAGTGTGGCAGATAGCCTTTTGAGATTTGCTTGCCAAACGGAAAATCTACCTGCATTTGGCGCTTGGCGACCACACGTAATTATTTATTTATTTTTTCACATTGCGGTGCCGATTCAGGGCTTCCATAGAACTCAGTTATGTAAAAAAAATATTGTAGTGGAAAGTTTTACAGCGACAAGCACTACTCACATTTTCTCCACATTTTAGTCCAGTTTAGTAAGAGATGTTAGATTGAGTTACTTATATTCTATGTGTATGTAGCAAGGGGCTCAATTTCAACAACTACGCCACCCCAGGTTAACGGGGAAAACAACCCAAATAAAGCACACAAGTACGTTCCACCTAGAAAAGGCAAGAGGCATGGGCTTCCGTACAAAAATGTTTTATTAAAGCTAAAAGTTGATCAATGATTTAAAATCAATAATTCACATGGGTCATGATTGAATTGGACAAAGCGAAAAAATAAACTTCACAAGATTCACAATAAACCTTCACAAGATTCACAATAAACCCTCACAAGATTCCCAATAAACCCTCACAAGATTCACAATAAACCTTCACAGATTCACAATAAACTTCACAGATTCACAATAAACTTCACAGGGGCTGAGGCTTCCGGTCAGGAGCAGGCTAGTGGGCTGGCAGCAGGGCTACCATAAGAAGCACGCCAACCCAACGTACACCCACCAAATTCACTGCAAATAACCAAAGGTAGTGACACGGCAATAATGAAACTGCAATAACACTCTTAGTGAAGCAAAACCTGCAGTAAGACCGACAACCAGCCCGCTCCGGGAAGTCCTCAGCTCCTAAAGGAAAGAAAAAAAGAAGAAAAATATAGATAATAAACAAAACAATTTTAAATAACCAAACAAAGAAAACAAACAAACATTCAAAGTCAATTTATGGACTCTAACATGATGAAAACCAACAAGAAAATAAACCATTTACAATGCACCCCAAAACAAACAAAATATAAATACTCTGAACACTCACATTCAAGAAAAACTCACATTCACAATCTTCCAAAAACAAAAGTAAAGGAATGCCAACTAGTAGCAAACAAATAATAATAATAATAAAATAATCTTTCAAGCCCGCATAGACATGTTTGACTTTAAGGGATAGTTCGCCCAAAAATGATATTTAAGCCATGATTTACTCGCCCTCAAGCCGTTCGAGATGCATATGTCAATCTTTTTTCAGACGAACACATTTTCAGTTATTTTAGAAAATGTCTTAGATCTTTCAGTGGTTATAATGTGAAACTATGGGGCTCACCTCATTAAAGTTCGAAAATGTACATGTATCCTTCACAAAAGTAATCCATCCGGCTCCAGTGGGATAAACGAAGGCCTTCTGAGCGTAATCCGTGCGGTTTTGTCGTAAAAATATACATATTTAAAACTTTATAAAGGAAAATAACTGGCTTCCGGTGGCGGTTGGCGCGCGTTCATGGAGATGGATTCTGGCGCATGACGTAGGACGCTACGCAGGAAGCGTCGTGACGTAGAACCGCAGTCAGAGAGCAGAGCAATCAAAACTCAACGTTCGTTCTACGTCACGACGCTCCATACGTGGCGTCCTACGTCATACGCCAGGATCCATCTCCATGAACGCGCTACTACTATTTTCGTTTATAAAGTTTTAAATATGTATATTTTTACGACAAAACCGCACGGATTACCCTCAGAAGGCCTTCGTTTATCCCACTGGAGCCGGATGGATTATTTTTGTGAAGGATACATGTACATTTTCGAACTTCAATGAGGTGAGCCCCATAGTTTCACATTATAACCACTGAAAGATCTAAGACATTTTCTAAAATAACTGAAAATGTGTTCGTCTGAAAAAAGATTGACATATGCATCTCGAACGGCTTGAGGGTGAGTAAATCATGGCTTAAATATCATTTTTGGGCGAACTATCCCTTTAAACGTAATGGTGTGTAGAAAAAGCAGCAGCGTGGCTTTAAAGAGCGAGTGACGGAGAGAGAGCGCGCTCGCGCTGTTCAAGGCGACTGCTCACTTAACCCACTTTAGCGTCCGTGAAGACCTTCAAAACAATAAACAAGGGTTACGACTAATAAAGTTATCGACCAGTTACCCACCCGGTAATACAATAAAGTACTATCCCAGTTTACCTACCAGAGAATACGATCGTTACACTTCAAATACCGTAAGAGAACCATGTAACAGCCTTGTTGATTGCAACAGGTGGTGTTCCGATCAGTTAAGCTGCGATGCCACACCGATGGAAGCCCTGAAGGCACACCATACTGCAACAAATTGTCACAACGTCAGGACAAAAAGAAAACTTCCCACTACACTCCAAGATGGTACCAAGCCTACCTGGGAGTAAGCAGCAACCCATGCGCACAAACCCTCAGCCACCCAGCGGCACACTCAGTCCATAGTTGCGACAGGAAGGGGCAGGCTTTCAACCTTGACGCACCTCAGGAGGCATGAATGAACGGTTTATATGCCCCAATGGGTGAATGCTCATTGGCCACCAACCAAATTGTACTGACGTCACACAACTTCACTACATGTAGATATGTTTACTTACAGTACATCATAATAAATAAATAAAGTCTCTGAAAGTTTTGATATTGTGTAATTTGTGATCCTCCATCAGCAGCTGCAGTTTCTCTCAGCTGTATCAGTGCAGTCACTGTGACGTCTGACTGACAGAGGTTTTTGTACGACTCTTTATCACTGTATGAACACCCATTTACTGTTGATATAGTGTTTACTCTGACAGTAATAATCTCCTGTATCTTCAGTCTGGACTCCACTGATGGTCAGAGTAAAATCACTGCCAGATCCACTGCCACTGAATATAGATGGAGTTCCAGTATAACGGGTGTTTATCTCATAAATCAGGAGTTTAGGAGCTTCTCCAGGTTTCTGTGAGTACCAGGCTAAGTAATATTGATTACCACTACTACTATATAAAGCCACATCACTGCTGGTTTTACAGTTTATTCTGACTTCTTCTCCTGGTTGAACTGCTGGTATTGATGGACTCTGAGTTACAGTGATCTGTCATCTACACTCTGAAAGAAAACACAAACAAAAATTAAAATGATATAAATATGATATACAGTATATGATAAATATATACATTTCACATTTTAAGATAATTAATAATCATTGTTAAAGCAGTATTGTCTACACACTTAAATACACCAGCCCTAATTACCTCATCCACTGTAAAAGTTTATCCAACGATTAATACCGTTCCAAATTATTTTACATCCTATCAGGACATATAAATAATCCCGCGGTAACTAAAGAGCCTATCCTTTAGTCGTACTTTTAAGAGTTAGGTGAACAGTCTCTTCAAATTCGTGTTTTATTATAAAGATAATAAGGATTATAAATATAATAAATATCCCCTTCGTAGTGTAAATCTACCTTTTTAGGTACTCTTCAGCCGTGTTTGCTATACAACAATAACCCTGTTATAAGTTGTTTCTTTAGCCAGGCTTATCAATCAATCAAAACTCACACTGATTTACTTATATCAGAAAATCATGCTCACCCTCTGTAGTTTTCCCCCGATTGGGACCGTCCTGGCCCAGAAAAGGAAGGTGAAAATGTACTAAAAAATTCCAAGTTCCAGTCAGATGATTTAGAATAAATGTTTAACAATATTTATTAAAAGAATCAAAAATGAAAAGAATACTTGTTACAGAATATTATAGAGTACTTAACTAACAGAGTAATATTAGCTAGGCGTTTACAGCTTCCTGCACCCAGGAACTGCTGGCGTCCTGGGCTGTTGGTTGCAAGGATGAGCAGTTTATCCGTCTCCAGTTCGTTTCTTTTATACCGTTCGTCATATTTACTGTAAGGCAAATCACATGTACAGATGCTGATCCCAGCAAATGTCTTGACACCCCTGTCAGTGGCCGCGTGACTGTCCACTCAATCGGCAATCCCCGAAGATACAATAGCTTCTCTGTATGTGTGGACAAAGACCCTTGTCACTGCTCTCTCATGTGACTTTGAGAGTAGCAGCGATGGACAGAAAAACTTTTTATACAAAACAATTATCATTTGACAGTCATATGCTCTAGTAAAGAAGAAAGTGCGTCTGCAGCATTATTGGTTACAGGCTTCTTATTGTGACCCTTTCTGCGTTGTCGTCGACTTTGAGGTATTTGAGAAGTGAATGAAATGCCACACTCAGATGGAGCCTCGTGACTCATCACCACACCACCCATTCCCATATAAGGGTAACGAACGCAAAAAGGGAAGGGAAAATGCCCTATTACTAAACCAGCTTTCCATATATGTCTTAAAACTGTGCCCAACATTATTTATTAATCATTGCATAAGCAGTCACCCTGCCGATTTTCTCTTTGATACACTAACTGGACTTTGAGTTACAGCCATTTGAAATATGCATTTGTTTGCTCTTCTGGGGGCCGTACAATCTACACACACTATTACTATTACACAAGGGTAATGCACCATTCAGTAAAACAAAAAAACAAAAAACAAAAAACAGTGGCAACATTTCCTTTTCACCCTCTCTGATTGCTGCTTATATGCCTGACATCAGTGATATATGCTTTCATTTGAAATGCAGTAGTAGATGTGCTAGAATGATCAACATGGATCATCCTTCAATTATGCTTGAAGTGTTTATAGCAAGATAGCCACTGGAGCCTCATGCTATTCACATCACTTCCCTTTATTTCACTGAAAACTGGCATACATGCAAGTATGTGCAACTTTTGTGCAACTTTTGTCCCAAATGTCATTAACCCTTAGAGGTCGGAGATCACGCCGGCGTGATCTGCTCGCTTTTTTTCCTTATGAGTTGATTGAGACCCAAAATTCTCTTTTGACTTTGATTTTACAAAACAAGTTTCATACATCAATCGATTCTGTTAAATGTGTATTATTTTTGTGTATAGGCTACTCACAATAAAAACAAAGTGTTGTGCTTTTTGCTAAATAAAGAAAAATAAACACGAAGCGAGTTCTGCCTTCTCTCTGTCCGTGTAGTCCATTCTGAAACACGTCCGAAAATGAACTGTAGTGAATTTACACCTTTGCCATTAATATGTTTATAAGCAACTGAAAAAAGCACAAATGTCAGGGCATGTCAGAACATCTCAAGGGCCCAGAAAACCGCTCAGACTATAAAACTAAATTCACTCTATAAAGCACAAACAGGGCTACCATAATATGTGAGCCACGTGTATGTACATGTTTTCATTTTTGAGAGAATAATGTTTATGCATGGATATTGAAAAAACTAAAAACTAAACTTTCTGAAATAAGGCCACAAAACACATAGTAAATATGTGTCAATAAGACTTTTGACTAATGGATGTCCTCGCCTATAGTTTTTTCTTCAAAATTATGTGAAAATAGTCTTGCTTTATCATTCAAATAAAACCATACATTGATTTAAATTGATGTAAAACAGGTTTTGCTTGGAAAGCCAATATGCGAGGGGGGCGTGAACGAGGAGTGGTTTACACCTGAATTACCACCCACTCTGCATAATGAGCCATTCACACAGGTGTGAAACTGGCTGAGCCACAATGCAACACAATGCCAAATTGACCATTTAAGATTTTGCTTACATCTATCTTGTACATATGTTTTGCTATTTTATTAAAAAGGTTACAATTACAACAATAATTACAATTTCAACAATATTTCAAGTGTACTCTTTCTTTGTAAAAAAAAAAAAAAAGATTATAGGCCTACATTTTATCTATGTATTCATTACTTTGAATATAGCCAACATTGGAACAGCTAACATCTTAGTTGATGACTTTATTTTTGACAAAAATAGTAGGCTATTTTATATCTAGAAATTTCTAAACAAAAGCTTATTTGACGAGGCAGTATATTCTACAGTAAAAACTGTACCCAAATCTACTAAACAAAATGTTGCCTTTCATATTTCGCCTGACTGTAACGTTGTTTTCATGAAATATTAGGGCATATAAATGTTAATTTGCAGTTTACGTTGCTTATACAAATAGCCTACATTTTATTTCAACATATTTCAGTCGATTTTTACTCATCTCAGTATAGCAATACAGTTTGCTAAAACATCATCATTCGTTGACGATAGGCTTTTGACTCGCGATCTTCGCAGTAGGCTAGTGAATCTCCAGTTCAAGCACCTTATGTTGTGATTGCTAGCCTATATTTACTTTAAATCCAGGAAATTTGTTAATGAAAAAATTAAGATACAATTGATACAAAACGAAATTTGTTTTAAAGAAAGGATTTGTACTTTCTGTTTTGAGGTCTCTGTGAAAGTTTGAAAGTCTTATAGTGTTTTTTTTTTAGAGCGCTCGCGTCCATAATGGAGAACTGTCACGTAATATTGTTTTTTGCCAGCTGTGGTAAACAGCGCGCATCTATGCCGTTCATTCATTCATAAACAGAAACCCGAGAATGAAAAACTTACTAGTATTCCTCAGCTCGTATTCCTCGTATTCCTCAATATTCCACACAGCGCTGCGAGACGGTGTAAGCAAGTAATGTTCTGAATAAACTTGTGTTTTGGTTTTCTCGAGCAGAAATTAGGGCGTTCACAGGATTGCGTGGATTACCTCAGCCATTTGCGTTTGAATAGCACGCGCTCTCCGTGGGCGGAGTCACATTACATCTGAATTAGCTCTAATGAGGTCGACTGGAATCGCTCTCTTTTAAAGTGTAAGTTGCAGGTAAAAATTTTCACGAAGAAAATGCAATAAACATAAAGATAAGAACCTCCCACCACTGTTTTGTATGTTTTTCATACCAAAATGCTGAATATAATATGAAAAGTTGGCACTTTTTAGTGGTTTTAAGCACTCCCTCTCCCTTCCACTAGGCTGAGCGTGACGTCACAAAAGGAACTCCAAGCCTAGAGTCACTGTAGTCTAATGGCAAGTAGGCTAGCAGTTATATTGAAATAACTCAATTGTAAACATAATCGTGTGTGCTGGCTTCAAGAGGACCGTGATCCTGCCTGAAATGAGGAGTAGTATGATAATATTGTGGAAATGAGAGTAAGCTATTCGCAAAACAAACGGGTTCAGGCAGCATGCACGCAAAGTTAAACCGAACTTTTATTTTGACGGGTTGCCGTGAAGACCTTTGAGTTTCTGTGTGTGTAGCTATGATATGACGATCGTTTTTCTCAAATGAAACGGTAAAATGACTCAGAGTGGCTCTGGAGATGAATTTCATCATGTCATCATATCGTGACTGACAGCAGCTAGACTGAAAACAGCGCGCGCATCACTCGTGCTTCAGTGTGTGTGTGTGTGAGGTAAATGACACCGCGCGTCTGCGCCATTCATTCACACAGAGACAAACAGAACATGCAATGTTAATATTTAAATAGTATTTCTGCAGTTTAATATACACAGACACTCGTGATATCGGCTACAGTGCTCATAGTAATAAAAGTTAGTCTGGAGCCCCGTGCTTAGATAAACATGCAAGCGACTAAACGCAGCTGCCAATTACTGGGTAGTGTACCGAATATACCCGGTACTACAGAAATGCTGGTACCGTCACATTTTCAGTAGCCTACCGAAGTACCGGTACTTTGACAACACTAGTTTCCCACCTCCTCCGTCTCCCAGTCGTTCTCCATAATCGAGCCACAAACAGTGGGAGTCTAGCAGAGTATGGTTGCAACTTCCTTCTATGACGTCATCACCCAGTTGCTGTAAAAACGCGCTACCTTGAAGAAACCCCAATAAATGTTATTTTAACGCATTTTAAGACAGAAATGTTTACATATATACATATTGAGCACTTAATTTACACATTAATTGGTTGTGGTGGTTAACCTGCAACTTACACTTTAATACAGATTTCACAAGATGAGAATATTTGTTTTTTATATAAATTACTTCATTAAAAAGAAGAGAATTCAAGCTTTATGCCTGTGTGTCTGAATGCCTGTTTGACTGAGTATTCGCTTTGTTATTGTTCATTTTCGGACGCGTTTCAGAATGGTCTTCACTGACAGAGAGAAGGCAGAACTCGCTTCGTGTTTATTTTTCTTTATTTGGCAAAAAGCACAACACTATGTTTTTATTGTGAGTATACACAAAAATAATACACATTTAACAGAATCGATTGATGTATGGAACTCCTATGGAAAATCAAAGTCAACAGAGTATTTATGAGTTTCTTTTACACTGATAAAAAAAAAAGCGAGCTGGTATCGCCGGCGATACCGTCGACCTCTGGGGGTTAACGTTGATCCATCTTTTAAAATGGCGAATATATCAGATGTTAGTAGTCTACCTTTTGGTGCAGGTGAAGATACATTTGAACTTCACGCACTTCAGTCTGAGCTGGAAGCTGTTGAGAAACAGATCCACAACCTTTTAGTGAGACAAGCAGAGCTGATAGACCGGCGTTTAACTCTTGAAACATCACGCGCCGATGCACACAAATCAGTGATTAACGTTATTAACCCGCTGACTCCGACCTCGTCTACTCTGTGCGTTTCTCAACATCGGTCCTGAGCGTCGAGGTCGCGATCAGCCATGGTCTCGTTCACTCCGGCTCCAACACGACTTCAGGAATCTGATCGATACGGTACGCAGCACATCGCCTGAAATAACGATCATTGTGTCAGGACCGCTTCCCACGTACCGACTAGGTCATGAAAAGTTTAGTAGATTATTCGCGCTAAATGAATGGTTAATGTCATGGTGCAATGAGCAGAAACTGCTCTTTGTAAATAATTGGTATCTGTTTTGGGAGCGTCCTAGGCTTTACCGTGCTGATGGCTTACACCCAAGCAGATTCGGATTGGATCTTCTGTCGGATAACATCTCCAAAATGTTAAATACCTTTTGACTAGTAACCAAAAGTCCAAATCATAGTCTCTGCTGCACCAATTTAACTGATATAAATACTAGTGTTGAACATTGCATAGAAACTGTGTCTATTCCTCGTTTAGTGAGATCAAATAATAAATCTACTGCAGGATCTAGGAAAAATCTAATTGTTATTAAACCAGAAAATGTTGCTATTAGTAATCAAAAACAATTTCTAAAGCTAGGTCTTCTAAACATTAGATCACTCACACCTAAGGCAGTTCTGTCAGGTCCATTAAGTCAAGAACACACAGACAATAAAAATAATTTAAGAATTTTTATTGAATCGATTGCAAACAGGTTGATGTTCCTGAATTGAAATTTGGCGGTATGGCTCTGTTCAGGGAGTCCTCTGACCTTTCATGAGCACCATGAAATAGCAGAGAGTCAGAGGACAGCAGCAGCAGCATTAGGGAACGTTCACACAGTTTAGGACTGTGAGAGCTAAAATATCCCCCTGTGAACAGAGCAGGCAACATGACATAAAGCAAATGCCACGTTATGCATAAGGAGGATCTGGGGAGGTGGTGGGCAGCAGAAGCGAGCAGCAAGCATGTATGAGCAAACTGAATGTGCTTTAAATAGGGCGCCTTGTTTGAGCTTGGCCATTGAGCAGCGAGGAGAGCTAACCAGCTAATGCAGCTCAGCTGAAGCAGATCAGCTGACGGGACAGTGTTGTTAGCAAATAGCATTAGCAGCGTCTTGACTACCTGGCCTGCCAGAACTGACGCTGACGCTCAATTTCTGTCAGGTCCATTAAGTCAAGAACACACAGACAATAAAAATAATTTAAGAATTTTTATTGAATCGATTGCAAACAGGTTGATGTTCCTGAATTGAAATTTGGCGGTATGGCTCTGTTCAGGGAGTCCTCTGACCTTTCATGAGCACCATGAAATAGCAGAGAGTCAGAGGACAGCAGCAGCAGCATTAGGGAACGTTCACACAGTTTAGGACTGTGAGAGCTAAAATATCCCCCCAAACAAAACCACACCTGGCAATCCTCTGAGATACAGAGGATGATTTAACAATTTAGTAATCTACGAATATACGGATAATTTGCAATATGTTATAATCAGATGAGTCCCCTGACCATTCATGAATTAGCAGAAGTCAGGGGACAGCAGCAGTATGAGGAGATAGCAGCAGCATATAGGGACAGCATTATCAGCATGAGAGGGTGCAGCAGCACATAAGGGCACTTACGTATTTTGACTAAATGAGCCACCCCCCCAAAACAGAAATTGAGTGTCTCGAACGGTGTCGTCTGAGCCGCCCTAATTTAGCGATTTATATTATGGTAAAAGTAATTAATTACTGAAATGACTATTCGAGACCGCAATAGCTAAAACATGCTGTTACCTAGAATCATCTGTCTTGAACTGTTTGACGGTCTAGTGTAAGCGCTAAGAAAAGATAACTAAGCCACCTTCTGAGAAACGAGCTAGATGAAGGAATTAAACAGCTGGTAGCGCATCCAGGGGCGTTATACTGAGCAGAGCGCGAGCAAAATAATGATCAAATGTGTTGATTAGCGAAACAAATCAGAGACTTGAGCTCATGGCTTTCTGGGCGTCAAGAATAGCCCGAACGTCGGGACGGAGCGGATTTCTTACCAGCGTACAGATCAGCAGAAGCGAGCAGCAAGCATGTATGAGCAAACTGAATGTGCTTTAAATAGGGCGCCTTGTTTGAGCTTGGCCATTGAGCAGCGAGGAGAGCTAACCAGCTAATGCAGCTCAGCTGAAGCAGATCAGCTGACGGGACAGTGTTGTTAGCAAATAGCATTAGCAGCGTCTTGACTACCTGGCCTGCCAGAACTGACGCTGACGCTCAATTTATTGTAAATGAAATAGTCACAGATAATAGCTTCGATGTACTTTGCCTTACTGAAACCTGGCTTAAACCAAATGATTATTTCAGTCTAAATGAGTCTACTCCATCATGATACTGTTATAAACATGAGCCCCGTCTGATTGGTTGTGGCGGCGGTGTTGCAACAATCTATAGAGATATTCTCAATGTTACTCAGAAAACGGGCTATACGTTTATTTCGTTTGAAGTACTTGTTCTAAATGTTACGCTCTTAGATGTTCGAGAAACTTCCCTATTATCTCTAGCCTTGGCTACCGTATATAGACCGCCTGGGCTTTACGCTGACTTCCTAAAAGAGTTTGCAGATTTTCTCTCAGACCTATTATTTAATGTCGATGAAGCATTAATTGTTGGAGATTTTAACATACACGTAGATAATCCAAATGATGCGTTAGGGGCTGCGTTTACAGATTTATTAAACTCCTTTGGGGTCAAGCAAAACGTTACCGGACCAACTCATCGTTTTAATCATACACTCGATTTAATTATATCACATGGAACCGATCCAAACGATATAGATATCATTCCACAAAGTGACGATGTCATTGACCATTACATGGTAACTTGCATATTTCATACTCCTGTAATATATCATGCTGCGCCACATTATCGATCAGGCAGAACAATCCTTCCATCCACCATAGATAATTTTTCAAATTGCTTATCTGATCTTTCTCAGCTGCTCATTGAACCCAAACAAACAGATGAACTAGAGGAATTAACTAGCACTATGACCACCATTCTCTCTGGAACATTGGATATTGTTGCACCCATCAGATTAAAAAAGGTCAGAGAGAAAAGTAAAGCACCATGGTACAACAATACTACGCATGTTCTAAAGAGAGAAACCCGTAATTTAGAGCGTAAATGGAAAAAAACAAATTTAGAGGTCTTTAGAATCGCATGGAAAGACAGTATGTCCCGTTATAAAAAGGCCCTAAAAGCGGCCAGGGCTGAGCACCTCCGCAAACTAATAGAAAACAACCAAAACAATCCTAGGTTTTTATTTAACACCATGGCTAGACTAACAAATAAACAGATGTCACCTGAACAAAATATTCCGTTACAGTTTAGTAGTAATGATTTCATGAAGTTCTTCACTGAGAAAATAGAAAACATCAGAACCACAATTGTAAACGTTCAATCCTCAATTGCGCCTTATAATTCAGCCTCAATTATCACTCCTCAAGAACAATTACAGTGCTTTACAACTATAGAACAAAAATAGTTAAATAAACTTCATCTAAAACAACAACATGTTTATTAGATCATATACCAACTAAACTACTGAAAGAAGTGTTACCTATAGTGGAAGAGCCTCTCCTCAATATTATTAACTCATCTTTATCTTTAGGTCATGTTCCTAGAACATTTAAACTGGCAGTTATAAAACCTCTCATTAAGAAACCACAATTAGACCCACATAATCTAGCAAATTATAGACCCATTTCAAATCTACCTTTTATGTCTTAAATACTAGAAAAAGTTGTGTCCGCCCAACTGGGCTCTTTCTTGCATGAAAATTACATCTATGAAAAGTTTTAGTCAGGATTCAGGCCGCATCATAGCACTGAAACTGCGCTCGTTAAAATCACAAATTATCTACTTTTAGCTTCTGACCAAGGCTGTATCTCAATATTAGTTTTACTTGATCTTAGTGCTGCATTCGATACTATAGATCACACAATACTCAAGCATTAAGCTGGTTTAGATCGTACTTATCTGACTGCTACCATTTTGTCTATTTAAATGGAGAAAAATCGATCAGAACTCCAGTAAACTATGGAGTGCCGCAAGGATCTGTGTTAGGCCCTCTATTATTCTCAATATATATGCTGCCACTTGGAAATATTATAAGGAAACATGGAATTAGTTTCCATTGTTATGCTGATGACACTCAAATATATATTTCATCACGGCCAGATGAAATTGCTAAATTATCCAAATTGACAGAGTGTGTTAAAGATATAAAAGATTGGATGACGCGCAATTTTCTTTTATTAAATCCAGACAAGACAGAGGTACTAATCATCGGTTCAAAAAACCACCCACAAAACCTCTCACAATACAACTTTAACATAGTAGGATGTCCTGTTACTTTATCCTCTACAGTAAAAGACCTGGGTGTTATATTAGACTGCAACCTGTCTTTTGAAAATCATATTTCATATGTTACAAGAACAGCCTTTTTCCAATTTTGAAACATTGCTAAGCTACGTAACATGCTATCAGTTTCTGACGCAGAAAAGTTAGTTCATGCATTCATGACCTCGAGACTAGATTACTGTAATGCTTTGTTAGCTGGTTGTCCTGCATCCTCAATAAACAAGCTACAGTTAGTCCAACATGCCGCCGCTAGAGTTCTCTTCTAGATCAAGAAAATATGATCATATAACACCAATTTTATCATCACTACATAGGTTACCTATAAAGTTCCGTATTAATTACAAGGTATTGCTACTGACTTATAAAGCCCTAAACGGCTTAGCTCCAGTCTATTTAACCGATCTTCTATCGCCCTATAATCCATCGCGTTCTTTAAGATCACTAAATTTGAGGCTTTTGGTCATACCTAGGATATCTAGGTCCACCAAAGGAGGGAGAGCATTTTCACATTTAGCTCCAAAACTCTGGAATAGCCTTCCTGATACTGTTCGTTGCTCAGACTCGCTCTCCCAGTTTAAAACTAGATTAAAGACGCATCTCTTCAGCCAGGCATTCATATAATACTTTTAATCTTACAGTTAAATCCGACCTCTAGTTCATAAACGCCAGAGGAGAACTGGCCCCCGACTGAGCCTGGGTCTCTCCCAAGGTTTTTTTTTTTTCTCTCCATTAGGTCACCTGATGGAGTTTTTTGGTTCCTTGCCACTGTTGCCTTTGGCTTGCTCAGTTGGGGATATTTGGGGATATTTAATTTAATTAATCAATCAACAATACTATTGATCAGGATTACCAAACGTGGACGTTTTCCACTATAAACAAACATTGATGTATTGTTTTAATTTAATACTGTGAAGCTGCTTTGATACAATCTATGTTGTGAAAGGCGCTACATAAATGACACAGTAATTTATTCATCTAATGTGACTGGTTCTAAGATTCAATCCTCATTACAATCTAACTTCAATGCTATTCAACACTGGTTCCAATCTAACCATCTTCTATTGAATAAGAATAAATCATATAGTATATTGTTCCCCACTAGATCAGCTATACGGAAGCAAGATAATAATCTTTCAATTAAATTCTTAGATGATACTCTACTTGTACAAGTTGATGAACTTAAATATCTGGGCCTTTGGCTTGACTCCCAACTTTCCTTTAGGTGTCATATTAATTCTGTAGTAAAAAAGATTAACTGTAATTTACGAATATTATATCGTTCTATTAACTGTTTTACTCAATTAATCAGGTTAAGAATTGTGTCACAATTAATATTTCCCATACTAGATTATGCAGATGTTGTCTATCAAAACGCATCCGAAGCAAATTTGAAAGCATTAAATGTTGCTTTCAATAATATATGTAGGTTTGTGTTGAGATGCCCATTTACCACTCACCATTGTGTAATGTATGACTCATTGAATTTATTATCACCAAAAGCCAGAAGACAGTATCACTGGTATCAGGTCATCTTCAAATGTATGTACTATGATTACCCCTCTTACTTGAAGGAATACTTAATTCCATATAGACCCAGTTATAGATTGAGACACACTGAATATCTCTCCTTTACTGTGCCAAACATCTCTAAAGAGAGTGGTAGATGTGCCTTCAATTTTAAAGCCCCCTCAGAATGGAATAGTCTACCTGGGTCTCTAAGATCTGTTACTTCCTTTCGTTCCTTCAAAACATCTCTTTTTGTTTATTTGCAATCAAATTGTAACTGTTTTTCTTGATTTTGGTTTTCTATACCCAATATGTGGGTTGCTTTTTGTCCTTTTTTCTTATTTATGTGAATATATGTGAGTATGGGTTTGGGTGTGAGTCTGAGATATGTATATGTAAATGTTGTCATGCATCCAAACATCACAATGTGTTTTATACATGGATTTGTTTCCAATAATGACTTGTTGGGTCAGGTGAGGTGGGACGAGGGAGAGCTTTTGTGAGTGTGAATGTATATGTGTTGTATTATCTTTGTCTATGTTTCGAGGACCCCCTCGAAAACGAGATGTTTCATCTCAAGGGGTTATCCTCATCACTAAATTTCATGAAATAAATAAACTTGACTTGATCACTGATGTGGTGTAGCTTTTTCTCAACCAGAGGAAGAAGTCTCAACATCCCATTGTCAGGCGTTCTCCAGTCCTGGTCTGAAAGTAAAACAAAAAACACAAACCATTCAAATGAAGTTGTTTAATGGACAGTCAGGTCAGCTTATGTTCTGCGTTATTTAAAGCAGTGATGGTTTACTCTGGCCCTCAGCGTCCACTGTCCTGCAGATTTAGCTCCGACCTCAAACCCTCCTGCCTTTTGTCTAGAAGTAAACCTGAAGACTTTGTTTAAATTTCCAGATGTGCTCGATTAGGGTTGGAGGTTCACTCTCCGCCTCAAAAAGAGCCAGAGTTGACCGTTCCTGATTTAAATTTACAAAGCAGCAGTCAGTACATTATATAATATACACATTGAAGTATTATCTATATAATATTGCAGCACATAATATAATGCTAAGTACTGAACAAAAACTGTTTTACCCATATCAACAGCAACCTATTTTAAAAGATCTTTAAGAAAGGTGTCACCGGTGCGGCCCGGGGCGGACGCGGATGACCAGCCGCCCCTTGACCTTGACACACCACAGGTCCGCAACAGATGGACGACACAGACACAAGATAAGTTCCAAAGAATGACAATCTTTATTTATCACACAATATCAAAGGGCACAGATCATAAACAAATTTGATGTCTTCTAGGTCTTCGTCGTTACGGGAAACTCTCGTCGGTGCACAGTAGTGGGACAGTAACCAGGTTTCCATCCAAGTGTTTTTTTGCGAAAAAAGGTTTAGCGCATCAAAATGTTTACCGATATAGCTGATGGAAATGGCAATTATCGATATTTTTTTGCAAATGTTGACAATCCTTTTCCGTTTAACTTTAGCGCATACATTCTATGTCGATACTTTAAATGACGCGAAAAACTAGTTTGGAAACATTTTTTGTCGAAAAAAAGGGCTTTAACGCAAATAAATGTGGTGTCACATGATTTTCATCACGTGCGCACTAGCGGCGCCAGGATTTTGATTGTAGGTGAATCAAAGAAAACTGGATGGGCCAGTTAAAATAAGCCAAAAAAAAAACAAAAAAACGGGTTCCCCTTCATCTCCGTTTCAGCGCTTTTCTGCGGCACTGAGGACAGCGACTCAGTAGCCTACCTGAATTTAATGCGTAATTAGCATAGGTTTTAAAAAAAATAAACAGGAATTTTTTGTTGCTTTTTTAATACAATTACAATTTAATTTAATTTATTGTTTAATAAAATTATAGGCCTATTATTTTTAGTTTATTAACAGCAACAACAGCTGTAAAGATGAAGTTGACGATCGCCATCTCGTAGTAGTGAACGCGCATATAGAGAGAAATGCACATCATGAATTACATAACCAGAGAGTAGCCTATTTCTTTTCGTTTTAAATTGTTAAAAAGACATTTCAAGCTTTCTTAAGATAGGCTATATTTTATGTCTGTGAGGCATGCTGGGTTTCGTTAAGTTAGGATGAGATGCGCTCCTGATCACGAGCAATGCAAGTGACCGCGCGGGCACCTCTATGATTGTTGTCTGTTATATTTAAATATTTTTATTTATTAAATGCAGGCAATTGGTTGATAAAAAAATATTAAAATTAAGATACAATTTATACAAAACGAAATTCACTTTAAAAAAAGTCTTTCAGCAAAACTTAACTTAATGAAGTGGTCAAAATCATGTCTGACCCGCTCCATGTCTCTCAATATTGCTCATCCTATCTTACTCGTGCAGTTCACTTTTCATAATCAACATAGATGAAAAAATAACATTATAATATTTTAACAAATATGAAACTAAATGCGCTTATTTAATGGCAACAACACAGTAGGCCTACAGACTCTCTATTTGTACAAATTGTTGCACATTCATTTTATTCTGAATTTTGCACACATAAGTTGAAAGGCATTTGTTTGTGCATGCATGTAAAACATATCTGCAACATTCATCAAGTTCACTGATAATTATGCGTGCATTTATTAATTATTATCAGAGAGAGAGAGAGAGAGAGAGAGAGAGAGAGAGAGAGAGAGTGTGTGTGTGTGTGTGTGTGTGTGTGTGTGAAACGGCACAGGTTTTGTGATTTTGGCTAAAAACGGCATAATCATCATTTAAAGACCACTGAGAATGTTTAAAAATAGCTCAAAATATGATCAGAGTGGGACTTTAATGAATAATGTAACAAGGAGCATGTAAACTGCGTTGTTTGTTTATGGAATGGATCGCAAATAGATCTGAATGAAGAAACGTACAAAACCATAGTAGAAAATGTACCAGGCCCACCAGGGCCCAATGGTATCAGGACCAATGAATCCACACAGCATCTCAAACGTTGGCCGTGTCATTCTAAAATGTTGCACCCAGAGACTTTCTGTAAACTTCCTCCCAGAACGCCGTATTGTCTCTCCCAGACCCTTGGACTTCGTTGCGTAACGGTAGTTAATTCGAGCCCTATCAGATGAGCAACTGTTTAATTCTGCCGTCGTCTTCTGATATTTCGGACACTTGCAATTATTTGTGAAATTGAAATGACAGTAAGCTGGCAAATTTCAATTAACTGCCTGAATACTCTCTCCATTATTATTTTTTTTTATTATTTGTTTGTTTGGTGTTGGGGGTTGTGCTGACTGGAACCCCATAAGGTAGAATTTGCGATAAAAAATAAAATAAAATAAAATAAAAGATGTATGGAAACGGTTCAAGGGCACATTTTTTTTTGCAATACACCAAAACATATGCGACAAATCGCTTTTGTCATTCGTGACGTCATCACGCACACAATCTTATCGGTAAAAGGCCAATTGAATGGAAACAGTCTGGAGACGGCAAAGTTCGTAATGTTTTTTTATCGCATATTCACTTTGTCGATAACATAGCGCAAAAAGTGGATGGAAACTAGGCTAATGACTCAAGAGCTTACTTCGTCAGCAATGCTATATTCTGCGAGACTCGGTCAGTAAGTAGGAAGGTAAGGATTCTTCTCAGTACAAAGTACTTTCGTCGGTGCACAATAGTGAGAGTGGATTAAAAGCTTACTTCACCAGCGATGCTGCATTCTTCGGGGATCAACGGTGCGTAGGAAGGTAAGGATTCTTCTCAGTACAGGATACTTTCGTTGGTGCACAGTAGTGAGACAGTAGTTTAAAAGCTTACTTCATCAGCAATGCTGCATACTTCCAGACTCAGACATTGAGTAGAAAGGTAAGGGTTTTTCTCAGTACAGGATACTTTCAAGATTCAGGCAGAGAAGAGGTTAACCCTCTGGAGTCTGAGCTGTTTTCTGGGCCCTGGAGGTGTTCTGACATGCTCTGACATTTGTTGTTTTTTCAGTTATTTATAAACATGTTAATGGCAAAGGTGTAAATTCACTCTATAAAGCACAAACAGGGCTACCATCATATCTGATCAACATGCTTGTAAATCTTTGTGTTTTTAAGAAAATAATGTTTATGCGTGGTTATTTGAAAAAATAAAAATGAAAGTTGCTGAAATAACACCACAAAACATATAGTAAATATGTGTCCACAAGACTTTTGACTAATGGATCTTGTCCCCTAGTGTTTTTTCTTCAAAATGATGTGAAAATCATCCTGCCTAATCGTTTTCATAAAACAATACATTGATTTAAACCTTGTAAAACAGTTTTTTTGTCAGAAGAGGTTTATGCATGGGAGTGGTAATGGGCTATAAATATTAATGAGATTCAGACCAGGGGTGTGACATAGTCACCTGTGTCACATTACCAGCACTCCCTACAAAGCCCACGGTCTCCCTTCACTCAGTGTCTGGTCTCGTCAATTCATGACACACAGACTCCCGATTACCTATCTGTTACCTACCTGCTGTTATCCTCTCCGGTCTGTATCCTGTTCAGTCCTCAGCTCATCCAGTTCAGCCTTCTGTCATCCTGCATCTGCCAAAGGAACTAGAAAGAAAGACTTTACAATACCAGCTAAGCATTCACTGTTGATCTGTGTTTCATTTACTCACCATCTGTCTGCTTCTCCGCTATACTGCAATAAAACCCATAACCTTACCACCTTGTCTGCATCCTCTCTGATCCCTGACAATAACCTTATAAACAATAATATGTTATAAATTATATGCGATTTTTAATACTGTAGGGCAGTAGCCTATTCCCGGAAGCAACCTCTGAGTGACCCAGCCCATGGTCCCGTGTCGTCAAAAACGCGCATTCATACATAAATTCGAAATAGTGCGCGCAGAAGCACATGCGCAAAACAGTTCTCTTACGAGAGATACTCTCGTACTGCGTAGAATACGCTAGGGGAAAATCCTTTTCCACGAGAATACTGAAGCCAAAAAAATTATCCTTTAATTTTGTATTAATGTAAAACGCGTTGCGGCAGCATACAGACATAGGCGAGGCAGCTCGCGCGCCTATTGGCTGGTCTGCTGGCAACTGCTTAAGCCTATCGAGCGAGACCTAGAGTGACGTCAGACCCAATGAGGGCGCTTCGCGCCCTCTGCGTCACGTCCCGCCGAAACGGGCGTGGCTTAGGTCTATAAATACCGCTCGCAGGCATTATATCTCTGATTTTTCATCCTTCAGCGAAGCAACTCACATCGCTGGATCCGAGAAGAAGCCGCACTGTTGAAGAAGCACTTCAGCGGGACGAGTCGAGAAGCTGCTGGCCGCGCCGCCTTCATCGCCTTCCTGCTGCGCTATCCGGTGCTGTATCCTTTTTCTCTTTTACTATGCCTTGTGTGTGTGCTCGCCACCGCGACACACACTCTCATTGCACTAAAAGAGCCGGGCGTCTTTTTCAAGACGCCCCCTTTCCTGAGGATCACGCAGGTCTCGCGCTCGCTGACGGCGACTGCCCTCACTGCGAGCTAGGTACTGCCTGGTGACTCTGAGGACTCACCGGGCATCCTCTCCGAGACTGCTCCTCCGTCCTTCCAAGCCGCAAAGCTCGCCGGTTCGCCCGCTTGCCTTGCCTGCTTGGGGGACGATACCTGCTCGCCCTCTGTTCGAGCCGCGCAACCGCGCCGTTCACAGGGGATGTCTGGAGCGGACCGTCACGCGTCACTCACCGGCGAAAGGAGAAAAGTGTTTACAGTCCCGTCGAGACCGGACTGAACTCATTTCTCGCACACGTCTCAGTTCCCTGATCAGGCGACTGGAAGTGTCTATACTGCAGCAAACGTGCCTGTTTAATACACGCACGCCTGCAAGCAAACGCCGAAGAAAACATGTTGACGCTCTTTCATATGCTCGTGCATCTGAAAGCCTTTGTGTTTCCCCCCTGTGGCTCAGTGGCGGAATCCAAGGTTTTTTCACACGGGAGACCGGTGTTCGAATCCCGGTCTAACGGCAGATAAATTATGCCGCCAATGCTTCGTTCTGTCAGTTCCCTGGAAGGCGACTGCAGACGTGCATTTTGCAGCCGACGAGCGCGTTGTACAACCCGCTCGCCTGCATCCAGACACCGTTTCTATGGTTCCCGTGCGTCACTGGCGAAAGGAGAAAAGTGTTTACAGTCCCGTCGAGACCGGACTGACCTCATTTCTCACACATGTCTCAGTTCCCTGATCAGGCGACTGGATATGTCTATACTGCAGCAAACGCGCCTGTTTATTATACACGCACGCCTGCAAGCAAACGCCGAAGAAAACATGTTGACGCTCTTTTATATGCTCGTGCATCTGAAAGCCTTTGTGTTTCCCCCCTGTGGCTCAGTGGCGGAAACCTAGGTTTTGTCACACGGGAGACCGGTGTTCGAATCCCGGTCTAACGGCAGAAAAATTATGCCGCCAATGCTTCGTTCTGTCAGTTCCCTGGAAGGCGACTGCAGACGTGCATTTTGCAGCCGACGAGCGCGTTGTGCAACCCGCTCGCCTGCACCCAGACACCGTTTCTATGGTTCCCGTGCGTCACTGGCGAAAGGAGAAAAGAGTGTTTTAGTCCCGCTGCGGCCGGGCCGATCTCAATCTCTTACACATTTCTCATTCCCCTCTGATATTCAGGCGACTGGAAATGTCTTTATTGCAGTGAGCGAGCCTGTTGTTACACGCACGCCTGCAATCTAACGCCAGCATGTTGACGCTCTCTAATAAAACTCTCGCTGACTGAAATCTTATGTGTCTTCCCCTGTGGGCCAGTGGCAGATTCACAGATTTCCGCACGAGAGACCCGTGTTCGATCCCGGGTCTACCGGCAAATAAGATTATGCCGCCAATGCTTGCTCTGTCAGTTCCCTGAAGAGGCGACTGCAGATGTGTATTTTGCAGCCAACGAGTGCGTTGTACAACCCCCTCGCCTGCACCCAAACCTTGCCGCTCGTCCAGTTCCAAGAAATGTGACTGGTCCAGCGTATTTAGCAGCCAACAAGCCGGTTCCATTGCCCGCTTGCCTGCACAAAAAAAAAAAAAAAAAAAAAGCCATTTTACGGCTACCCAGATAAATCCCTTAAAGAGTGTATTTTCTGGTGTCCCGGCCACGGCCGTCGGTGTTTTCATGTGTAGAAAAAAATGGCCACTACTCAGTGCCCATTCCTACACACAAACACAGCCCTTCACACAGGGCTCGCGCACATAAAATCGACTCAGATCGATTGCGCTTTAAACGTAGCAAACGTGCACACTACCCAGTGCCCACAAACGCTACTTCCCACATGTCTCACGGTCTCTGTAAATACAGGACCAGTATGCATACGCTCTGCTCACGCGAGCAATGCTGTAAAAGTGGTGTATGTGCCCGCTGCTCTGCGCCCACGCCCACACACAGACATGAAACTAGCCCAGCCCTCCTCCTCTCAGCTAAACACTGCGGAGGAGTCGAGCGCGGGCATTCTGCCCGCTGTTATCAGCGCGCCCCCTGCCTCAGATGTCATGAGCGCGACGCTTATGTCACAGCACGCAAAAGCCGCTGTATCGCGAGCCGATCAGAGCGCGCTTCGCATCCGGCCCCTAGCTACTCGCGCACCTGCGTGGGAAAAGCTTCCCGGGGTTTTCGAGATGGGTGCTGAACATCATAAAAGGAGGCTATTCGCTGCAGTTTCGCCGACGCCCTCGCCGCTTCATGGCGCGCGTCGAGACCACGGTAGAATCGAAAGTAGCCCATCTACTTCGAGCCGAAATTTTGAAACTGTTGAGCAAAGGGGCTATAGAACCCCTATCTCAAGCTCAAAGCGAGGGGGGGCTTTACAGCAGATACTTCCTGGTGCCCAAAAAAGACGGGGGTCTCAGACCCATACTAGATCTGCGGCAGTTGAACAGAGCGCTTATGAAGCGCCAGTTCAGGATGCTCACAACCAGAAAAATCCTCGCGCACGTCCGCCAGGGGGACTGGTTTGTGTCAATAGATCTAAAAGACGCGTATTTTCAAATACAGATAGCGTCACGTCACAGGCGATTTTTGAGATTCGCCTTCGAGGGCCAGGCATATCAGTACACAGTCCTGCCTTTCGGCTTGTCCCTGGCACCCCGTACATTTACGAAGTGCATGGATGTAGCGCTCGCACCCCTCAGATACGGGGCATACGAGTGCTGAACTATCTGGACGACTGGCTGATTCTAGCCCAATCTCACTCAGAGCTCGTAGAGCACAGGACCATTTTACTCGATCACCTCGAGAATCTCGGTCTCGCAGTGAACTGGGAAAAGAGCTCGCTTTTCCCCAGACAGATTATATCTTTTCTGGGAATAGAGCTGAACTCGCTGCTAATGACAGCACGCCTGTCATCTCAGCGCACACTGGACATTCGGCGCGCAGCCGGCTCGTTTCGCTGCGGCGTGATAGTCCTTCTCGAAGCCTGGGGACTTCCTCGAGAGTGATGGTGGTGTCCACGGACGCATCCACCTCGGGATGGGGAGCGCTGCTCGAGGGCAGACCGTTTTTTGGCCTATGGTCAAAGCGGGAGATGCTCTACATATCAACTGCCTCGAAATGCTGGCAGTGAGCAAAGCGCTCACGCGCTTTTGTCCCCTCATACAGGGACACCACGTGCTAATACGTTCAGACAACGTCTCAGTGGTGTCCTACATAAATCGCCAGGACGGCCTCAGGTCCCTGTCTCTGTACAGGCTAACCAGGCGCCTCCTGATATGGGCCCGCAGCAACCTGCTCTCGCTGAGAGCAGCGCACGTGCCAGGGCTCCTAAACATAGGACCAGACAGACTGTCCAGGAAGCAAGTTCCGACAGGAGAATGGTCTTTGCACCCACAGACAGTCCAGCTGCTGTGGAAGAAATTCGGCAGAGCGGAAGTAGACCTGTTCGCGTCTCAGGGAAACGCTCACTGTCCAGAATTTTTCTCGGAGAGCAAGGACGCGCTGACCCATGAGTGGCCTCGCCGTCCTCTCTACGCTTTTCCCCCCGTCTCCCTCCTGACTCAGGTGGTAGAACGGGTCAGGGAAGAAGGATGCTCAGTGCTGCTTGTAGCCCCACTTTGGATGAGCCAACCTTGGTTCCCAATTGTGATGCAGTTAGCAAGCACCGCCCCGTGGCCAGTGCCTCTGAGGAGGAATCTCCTCTCTCAAGCCAATGGCTCGATTTGGCATCCTCACCCAGAGCTGTGGTCCCTCCATGTGTGGGCCATCAACGGGTACCCGCTGACCTCCCACAGGGAGTGCTAAACACTATCACACAGGCCAGAGCTCCGTCTACGCGACGTCTCTATGCCTCAAAATGGTCAGTGTTCTCTAGCTGGTGCACAGCTCGTGGTGTGTCACCCCTGCATTGCGGTGTGACGGAGGCTTTTTCCTTCCTACAGGAGCTGTTGGATAAGGGCAGGTCCCCCTCCACGCTCAAAGTCTATGTAGCGGCCATAGCAGTGTTCTCTTCGACCACGCTCGGCCAGTCTATTGGAAGGAATGATTTAGTTATTCGCTTCCTTCGTGGAGCTAAGAGACTGAATCCTCCCAGACCTCCCACAGTCCCTATATGGGACCTTTCTACGGTACTGGAAGCCATGAAAGGTCATCCATTTGAGCCCTTGCAGGAGATTGATCTTAAACACCTGTCTTTTTAGACGGCGTTTCTCCTGGCTCTCGCTTCAGTGAAGCGCATAGGGGACTTACACGCGCTCTCAGTAAGCGCGACGTGCATGGAATTTGGGCCGAATGACTCTAGAGTTATACTCAAACCTAAGCACGGTTATGTTCCTAAATCCCTCAATACACCGTTCAGAGCACAGGTCATTTCCCTGTCTGCCCTGCCGGTCACTGAAGGAAATATGGACGAAAGCTCCCTTTGCCCAGTCAGGGCGTTAAGAGCTTATGTGTCTCGCTCGTCTGTTTTCAGACAGACGGAGCGGCTCTTTGTTTCGTTCAGCGGGCGTTCCAAGGGACTAGCCGCTTCGAAACAGACCCTATCCAGATGGGTAGTGGACGCAATAGCGCTAGCTTACACAACCAAGGGCATGCAGTGCCCGCTGGGTGTCAAAGCGCACTCCACGAGAAGCATGGCTTCATCGTGGGCATGGTCAAGTGGGATTGCCTTGTAAGATATTTGTATGGCGGCAGGCTGGGCCTCTCCGTCTACATTTATTAGGTTTTACAACCTAGAGGTTCCCGCACTACAGGCCAGACTACTGTCGGTCTAGTATGGCCAAAATCTCATAACTGGCGCTGTCAGTTATGCAGCTATTGAGTATTGCAATCCTTGCTCTATGCTGCTATAAGGAAGATAGTGGCTAACCCCCCTCTCTTCCAGGATTCCCTGTGAGTCCCCTGGGTGATTATGTACTGTATGAACTCCGGGCTGTCGCCCTTGAGTCTATGGTATCAGATCCCAGCACGCACGGCGTTTTACAGTAGGTTCCCCTAGCGTATTCTACGCAGTACGAGAGTATCTCTCGTAAGAGAACGTACTCGGTTACTAACGTAACCTCGGTTCTCTCTAGAGAGAGGAACGAGTACTGCGTATCCTGTCGTGCTTGCACGCGCTCTGGTTGCTTCGACTATGAAAAACCAGAGATATAATGCCTGCGAGCGGTATTTATAGACCTAAGCCACGCCCGTTTCGGCGGGACGTGACGCAGAGGGCGCGAAGCGCCCTCATTGGGTCTGACGTCACTCTAGGTCTCGCTCGATAGGCTTAAGCAGTTGCCAGCAGACCAGCCAATAGGCGCGCGAGCTGCCTCGCCTATGTCTGTATGCTGCCGCAACGCGTTTTACATTAATACAAAATTAAAGGATAATTTTTTTGGCTTCAGTATTCTCGTGGAAAAGGATTTTCCCCTAGCGTATTCTACGCAGTACTCGTTCCTCTCTCTAGAGAGAACCGAGGTTACGTTAGTAACCGAGTACGTTTTGTAAAATGATATATGAATTATTTTTGTTTTATCATATGTCATTTTTAAAAAAAGGACATTTTACAAACCTACGTTTTGCACATGTGCTCCTGCACGCACTTTTTTAGTCAGAACACAACAATCAGAGGAGGACGCGCTGAAAACTGTAATGCTGTTCTCTCCCTTAATAACTCGTACTGAGAAGGTTTGAGTTGCAGAGGAATTTGTGACTGTTTCACCTGTTCAACCACATCAAAGTTTCGTAATTAGTAAGTCCGTGCTTTTTCTCTTTTTTTTTCTTATGTGCTGAAGGGCCGCTGTGCCTTTGGTGAAATGGTGTTATAGCCTACGTGAAGAGCTCTTTTCCAAAACGCCATAAACCTAAAAAGCTGCCTCAAAGATCCAGCAAAAATAATGATTATGAATGTAAAATATTGCAATAAGACATTTTAATTGTTTATTAACTTCTGGCAAAGATGAAGTTGACGATAGGCTATTGACTCGCGATCTTCAGCAGTAGGCTAGTGAACGCACCGGAGAAATGCACATTTATTAGGCTACATAGTTTTTTTGTTTTGGATGGTTTTGTTTAGAACCAGCTTTCTGTAAATATATTTCACATTTTTTAGACCTGTGAGGCGAGTAAGCTATGGTCTGGTTCATGATGATCTCCAGTTCAAGCACCTTATGATTGCTAGCCTATATTTATGTATTAAATCCAGGAAATTTGTTAATGAAAATAATATTAAAATTAAGATACAATTAATACAAAGCGAAATTTGTTTTAAAGAAAGGATTTGTGCTTTCTGTTTTGAGGTCTCTGTGAATGTTTGAAAGTCTGCTGCTTTCAGAGCGCTCGCGTCCATAATGGAGAACTGTCACGTAATATTGTTTTTTCCTCATAAATGCGAACACGTGTCAACTAATGCAAGTAAATTTAAAAAGACTTAGGCTACTCACCCGAAATATTATCCATGGCTGGATCAAGTCGCTCAACGTTCGTCGCTCAAAATACAAACATTCGTCGTCAGAGTCCAGCTCTTCTTCTGAGCAAAATTTGAACTCGTGTCATCTTCCAACAGCGCAGGAATGTGAATGAATGAAACTTGATGGTTTGAAGCAAAGAGGTTTGAAGGCATTTCAGGGGGCGTTTACCTTATTTTGCATAGATCATCTCAGCACATTATCTTATGAATAGCGCGCTCTGCGAGTGGGTGTGAACTGATTAAAGATAATTAGACGAGACGGGAGAAACTGTACTTCTCTTTAGTTTCATACAGATTACATAGCAGGAGAATATTTGTTTTGAATGTGAATTGTTTTATTTAAAAGTAGAAATTTAAAGCTTTCTTTAGACGCATGTTTCATGGTTGTGTGATAAGTATTAGCTGAGTTTCAGTTCATTTTCCAGACTTGTTTCAGAAAGATTTTTGCGGAGACAGAGTGAGCTGAAAGCGCACCCTGTTTATTTTATTTATTTAAAAATAAAAACAAGGTTTTGATGTTAATGTGAGTGTACACAAAAAAAAGAAGACCCTCTATAGTTTATAATCATGTATTTATTTTATTTATATGACCACAAATTATGGATTTTTTTAAGTTTATGTTGCTGCTATGAGAAAAAAATCCAGCAAAAAGCGCCGGCGCGTTTGTCTACCTCAGAGGGTTAATAGTACTTCACCAGCGTAGCTGTGCACTCACAGGGCTTTTAATGGAGAGAAGAGGTTAATAGTATTTCACCAGTGTAGCTGTACACTCACAGGACTCAGGCAGAGAAGAGGGTAATAGTATTTCACCAGTGTAGCTGTACACTCACAGGGCTCTGGCAGATAAGGGGTTAATAGTACTTCAGTGTATCTGTACTCTCACAGGGCTCTGGCAGAGAAGAGGTTAATAGTACTTCACCAGTGTATCTGTACACTCACAGGGCTCTGGCAGAGAAGGGATTAATAGTACTTCAGTGTATCTGTACACTCACAGGGCTCTGGCAGAGAAGAGGTTAATAGTACTTCACCAGTGTATCTTTACACTCACAGGGCTCTGGCAGAGAAGGGGTTAATAGTACTTCACCAGTGTATCTGTACACTCACAGGGCTCTGGCAGAGAAGAGGTTAATAGTACTTCACCAGCGTGCCAGCAGGGGTTGGGGCCGCTTCTCAGCAAAAACACACCACACTCGTGTTCACTTCAAATCCACAGCGATGAATCAATGTGTATCAATAAGGCAAAAGCACTGCAATTCACTCACACGATAGGGCTGATCAGAGGTCTCAATCCATCCATTACACTCCCGTAGGGGGATATTCAATCCTCAGTTCCTCTTCAGCACACTCTAAAAAACATAGCTTCCCCAACAGTCAGATTTACATTCACTGCATCCTCTTCGAGCTTTTCAAATGTTTGTAAGATGAAATCAATTCACTTATCTTGCTCTCTCTCCCTTCACAGCACAGATCCAATCGATATAACAGTCTAGCAGATTCCCACAGACGAACTCTGATCCAGCAGACTTCAATGGGCGGCTTTCACCCCAACGAGGCTTCCCCACAGCCAATTATAATTCCCAATGCGGACAATTTCAACAGGACACCTTTCCCTTGGAGACTTCAACAGGAGACCTTCCCACCCAGACAACTTCCCCGAGCCAACTTGTGCCCAAACTGCTCAGAGAGAACCAGCTCCCGCACACGCATAAAGAACCCCCAACAAACCACATCCACCTTCCCTCAATGGTTCTTTTATGTTTGATTTGTAAAGCGGAAAGCCTATGTGGGGGCTGTGTCTCTCTCTCTCGCACCTGCAGTGCATCAGCGCTAATCAGGCCGGGTAAAATTCCTGCCACACCCGGAACCGGAGTAGGACGTATTGCATACAAATCGCTCCCTCTGGAAACTTGTGGCTCAGAAGAAGGGTTCCGCTCGCTAAGCGCTTTTGTCACCCGTGACAAAGGCATGGTCTCTTTTGAGCCTTTGCCAGTGATGCTTGATTTCTTTCCAGACAACATACTCTTACTCTTTTGTCACTTGTTTTAAGAGCTTCACATGGTCAAAAACCAAGTGGTAACCTGTACAATGTAAAATTGTCAACATCAAATTATGTACTACATATTACAGCATATTACAGTATTGTTTCATTTCAAGACACACTAATGGCTTCGCGCAGCTTTCTGTCTTTGGGCACCAGATGTTCCTTCCTCAACCGAAACAAAGGACTTATTGGACAAAGGACAATTCGACTTATTTGATTAGCTTGCGTTGATATAAGGACTGGTCTTCCTTCTCTGCTGTAAAACAAGAAAGTCTCAACTCTATGTGCAATTACTATTGTTCTTGAAACATATCAATTAAGACGGTTATAATTAAGATAATTTACCATACAATTCCGTATTCGTCCATAGAGTGACGCCGGGGTGCTTGACCATGCTTCAGTTTTTGACGCCTTGGGAGTGAGAATGGGTTGAATATCAGCACTAACTCTTATTTCATATAAAATAAATTACTATCGATAAATGTATATTTGTAAAGTCTTTAGAAACGTTGAATTAAACATTGATATTGTGTAGTTTGTGATCCTCCATCAGCAGCTGCAGTTTCTCTCAGCTGTATCAGTGCAGTCACCGTGACGTCTGACTGACAGAGGTTTTTGTACGACTCTTTATCACTGTGTGAACACATCTTTACTGTTGATCCAGTGTCTACTCTGACAGTAATAATCTCCTGTATCTTCAGTCTGGACTCTTCTGATGGTCAGAGTAAAATCACTGTCAGATCCACTGCCACTGAATCTAGATGGAGTTCCAGTATTACGGGTTGTTGCGTAATATATGAGGAGTTTAGGAGCTTCTCCAGGTTTCTGTGAGTACCAGGCTAAGAAATTAGTATTCCACACTGTACTGCTGGTTTTACAGTTTATTCTGACTTCTTCTCCTGGTTGAACTGCTGTTATTGATGGACTCTGAGTTACAGTGATCTGTCCTCTACACTCTGAAAGAAAACACAAACAAAAATTATTAATATATATTTCACATGTTAGGAGAATTAAAGGAGAAGTTCACTTTTAAAATGAAAATTCTGTCATCATATACTCACCCTCATGTTGTTTCAAAGCTGTATGAATTTCTTTCTTCTGCTGAACAGAAAAGAAAATATTTAGAAGATTATCAGTAACCAGACAGTTTTTGGGTCCCAATGACTTCCATAGTAGGAAAAAAATATACCATGGAAGTCATTGGGACCCAAAAACTGTCTGGTTACTGATAATCTTCTAAATATCTTCTTTTCTGTTCAGCAGAAGAAAGAAATTCATACAGCTTTGAAACAACATGAGGGTGAGTATATGATGACAGAATTTTCATTTTAAAAGTGAACTTCTCCTTTAATAATCATTGTAAAAACTGTATTACACAAACCTTGAATAAACAGTGCAATGGTCCAGATGAAGATGTTGATTGTGTTCATTGCTGTAGTTTAGTCTTGTGTGATGATGAAGATTGTGTTCTGCTCTCAGTCATGAAGTGTTAAACTCACAGCACTATAAACACTCTCAGAGCACTGAAGCATGTGCTGACAATGCAAAGAAGTGGGCAGGATTTACAACAGCTTGTGCTGATAACAAACTCATAAACTCTACATAGAAGATTTTACTTTAAGAATAATGTTATTGAACCATTTAGTGATTAATTGCACATATTTATTAATTGTGAAATATTTTTGTTTATGTTTGTCAGGCTGATAAGACACTAGGTTTTGTCTGGAGAATCATGAATGTAGATCATTTTAAACATATGTCATACGCAGCAGTTTCTCTGAGTTCAGTTCTGTGCTACACCTTTAAAAGCATGTTAACAATGAGAAATCAAGAACTAAATAAATCAGTTTTACTATATTTAGAGTAATAATAAAAAAAAGTCCATTATGGTCTTTGGAATCAATGTTGACATGTTGCTCTCTGGGAAATATTTTCATGATGTCTATTTTTTCCCACATTTTCCACATGCATGAAGTTCATCAGGACTCATAATCAGGTCATTATATATTAAACAATGTGCATCTGAAATGTTCAGAATTATTGATTCATCTATTTGAAGCTGCAGGTTTTTCTGTGAATCATGATGATTGATCTGCATATGAAGAACAGAAGCATCATTAAGAGAAACTCCACAACATCATCCATGATCAAAGAGGTCAAAGGTCACCTCAGAGGTCACAGCTCATCAAATATATTTCTTTAAACAGTGTTATATCAGAAAGCATTTAGTCAAATCTGAATGAGTGAGTGTTGAGAAGAGCTGAGGATCTTCTAATATCAGTGTGTTGAAGTGTTGTTTCTCTCTCTCTGCTGGAGTGTGTGTTCACTCGAGTGGAATAGAGGTTTTTGTACGAGCGTTTCATTAGATTGTATCACTGTGGCTCACATTCGGTGGAGGAACTAAACTGGTGATCGGTAAGTCTGTCTATTTAATCACCTAATAAAAAAACACAATTTAGATTTCAGAAAGTGTTTTACAGTGGAAACAAGAACAACATTTATTAATAATAATGATTATTAGATATTGTGGTAAAACATTACTTGAAGCCTTTATGTATAATGCATTATAAAGTTATCAATAGCGTATGTTATAATGTCATATATGTTTTCATAAATAACTGTAACCAAAGTTTAAATGTTTTATAAAATTTGTATAATGCATTATAAAGGTTTCAATAATGTAGATAATAATGCTTTATATATTTTTCATAAATTATTGTAACCAAAGTTAAAATGCATTATAATATTTACGAATCCTTGTTACATCTAGAATTGGTTGTTTGTCATGAATTTTTATTGTATTATAATTTCTAAAGGTGTAACAATGAATAGAAAATATTACAATGTATTCATTAGATCATACATGCATAGACTTTTATAATGCAATATGTATGAAGGCTTTTAATAAAGTGTTACTGATATTGTTGTATACTAATTTAATCTAAAACAATGATATTAATATAAGAATAACATTATTCCTTTCAACAAAAAAGGAATTCTAAACATTTCCACACTGTGTCTCACTATGAGTTTACTCAGTTTATTACAGGTTTGTTCTTCCTTCATTTATTTCTACACTGAGCTCATATTTAGTTCATCTTTTATTGTAGAAATCATACATGGAAAAAAGAGATTTGACATCAGAATGTAAATGTTGCTCCTTTCTGTAGTTCAGTCAATGATACTGAATCTCTTTTGCTCATGTTGTGCTTATAATTCAGTGTTTTGTTCATTCTGTGTGATTCAATTGTGTTTTAACTCTGTTTGAAATTGAGTTACATTTTCAGTTCAGGCGAATATCTCAAAATGTAAGATATTTATGTTCAGAGTGAATAATTGCTGGAATTAAAGCAGTCAGATCGGCCTGATAATAGATAATATGTGTTATAACTGCTGTTACACTTATTGATTAGATCATACATGCATTTTAATGTATATAGCAGTGCATAATTAATGCATTAAAATACTTTTATAATGCAATATGTATGAAAGCTTTAAATAAAGTGTTACTGACATTGTTTTATAATGATTTAATCTAAAACTAGAGCAGCATTATTCCTATGCTGTGAATGTGCAGTGCAGTGTGTTGTGTGTGTGTGTGTGTGAATGTGTTGTGTTTGTCTCCTGCAGCTGGTCCCACAGTGAAGCCCTCAGTGTCTCTGCTGCCGCCCTCTTCTCTGCAGATCTCTGGAGACTCAGCCGCACTGCTCTGCCTGCTCAGCTCTTACTCTCCACAGGGGGCGCTGGTGAGCTGGACACTGGACGGGTCAGAGGTCACCGAGGGGGTTCTGACCAGCGCAGAGAGCCAGCAGGACGGCCGCTACAGCCGCAGTAGCGTCCTGACCCTCAGCAAAGCACGCTGGGAAGAGGGAGAGCTGTACGTCTGCAGAGTAACACATGATGGAGCTCCTCATGAGGTCTCGTTCCACAAGAGCTCTGAGTGCTGATGTTTCTCTCCTGAAGATGAGCCGTATCTGAGTGTCCTGTGTCAGGCAGGATTCACATGAGTCTAGTGCTGCAGCTGGAGTGATTTACAACTCAATACTGAAACTGAGTGTGTGCGTGTGTGTGTGTGTGTGATATTTCAATCTGCTGTGTTTGCTGCAACATTCAATAAAGCTTCTCAACAAGTTCACTTTGTGTCTGACAACATCATTCAACTAACAGATGAAGATGCAGGTGCTTTTCAGAAGGTTGATGTAGCAGTACATGTCAAATAAAGCTCTTGGGGTTTGAACATGGTCTCTGGAGACAGAGCTGCTCTATTCTGAGAGGATCACAATCACTCCACCCTGACAATGCAAATGGGCTTTTCAGTCTCACTCTTTGATTGGTTACATGATCTGGACTGGAACACTTTCACTTCTGCTTTAGTGAAGCAGCGCAGACAAACTGATCATTAATTTTTTTAGGAGATAATTAACTTATATAATAAAATGGCATCATAAATCATATAAAAACATAATCACAAATCAAGAATATAAAAGTTTGTGTGTCTCAAATGGAAAGCATCTCGTCCAGACAGCAGAAGTGACTGAATGCAGTCTGAACAGTTTGATTGACAGGATCATATATTACACCTAAAACATGACGATCATATTGAAACATATATACTATAACAAACTAATGATCCTATTTACTACCTATTTCAGTTCAAAGAAATCCCACCGCCATTCTTTCATAATCATCTTTGGGCTGAGACTCATTGCTGAAGTCAAGCTTCGTCAACTTTGCATTTAAGGAACACAAATTGTAGTAAAAATAGCTAATGCGAGGACCTTGGCTTTTCATTCAAGACTATATATCTAAAACTGTACAATATCTGTTACCCACAATATGAGGACATTGTTAAACACACACACGCTAAACGTTGAAACATACAATATCAGGACGTCATCTGAGACACCTCAATCTTTCACAGCCTAAAGCAAAATGAGGACATGACGACTGAACACACAAAGAGTCAGCGTTCCTGTCTTCTAAGTTATACTGTTGTAGTAAAGAAAGCTAAAATCTCCACAGTAATGGACAGGGATCTACTTCCCTAGAAGATAAACCATGTAAACTGATAAGCAGAAGCTTACATGGGCAATAAATGTGTTTGAAGTACATAAAAAGGTGGGAGGGTGGCTGGGTGAGTGGAGTGGCGCAGTGGATAAGACACATGCCTTTGGTGTGAGAGACCCGGGTTCGAATCCACTGTGAGACACCAATGTGTCCCTGAGCAAGACACTTAACCCCTAGTTGCTCCAGAGGCGTGCGACCTCTGACATATATAGCAATTGTAAGTCGCTTTGGATAAAAGCGTCAGCTAAATGAATAAATGTAAATGTAAAAACATTGAATTTTGTGAAAATGAAGATTTTTTTTATGTTTTGAGGGGTAGTAAGATCTATCAAATGCTAGGGGTATTTGCAGTTGTGAGTATCAAACACCAGGTAAATATCGTTTTGCAGATCCTCTCTCAGCAGCTCTGCTAAAAACAGGCCGCTTTTGCTCTATCTAATTAATGTTCATGAACCTTTCTTCTGATTTGACACTTAGACGGTAAGTACATAGCGCCTACACCTTTCGTTATGATGATAAAATCCAGGAAATTTCGATTTTGACAATATGTGACCTTTAAGTTATTCACACCTGCCGGTTGTGTACAGACATTGTTTTATGCCGCTATTATGTATTGAAGTCTAGTTATTTTCCCCAAAAAAGGGGTGGTGACGAAATTTACAGTTAAGTTCCCGGATGTGCCGTTAGTCCGTATTGCAAAGAGCTAGCGACCTACTTCCGCATTCAACTAACGCTTGATGTCACCATTACAAATAACAACAGTCGCCATTTTCTTGTGTACCAATGAATGACCAAGCCAAACAGTTCAATGCCGTTTCTATTTATTTTATTTCTATGATTTTAATCCTAGCTCTCCATTTAGTGTGTGCGCTTGTAAAACTAGTGATCTAGCCTAGCCTACACAATCCTGGCACAGTACCCTATAACAGTTAGGACCTGCCATTTATTTTAGGAGGAGAGGTGTAGAGCCTACAGGGTTACTTTGGGAGGAGAGGGAGCGATGTAATTTGATTCTCTTTGGAACTGAAATATCAACAACCTTCAAGTTGCAACCTCTTCAATCAGCATCAATATCAGTAGGCGTATCACATAATTCACTATTTTGTACATGTGCCCAGAGGAGTGTTAGGGGAAAGGCTACATATTATCATCAAATAGGCCTATACTGAATAATGTAGTCAACATTTTTATTTTATGTTGGTTTAAGTTATAAACAAAACATGTTATAAACTGAAAAAATCCATGGTTCTACATCATTGTTGGAAAATGAGCATGATAGCCTATATATTTCAGCCATATCTGGTTTAGTCTTGTGTAGATTTAGGCTACTTTTTTTCATTATAAATTAGTTTTCTTTTGACCTTATAGGCTGTATTGTAATATGATATAATGTAAACAGTGAAATATATGTATCTCAAAGTATCAATAGTTCCCATAAAAGTCATCCGGTGTCCCCCGAACCCTCCTAGTATTTGGCACAAAAATATACGTTGCGCGGAGTGTTACAAGAACATTATTTCTATAACATAAATTAGCCTAGCCTTTTAAGAGTAGCTTCATTTCTTACTCCAAAGACTTAAGAGAAATGTTTCTCAGATGGTTAATCTGAAAAACATTGAAATCTAAATGTATTTACAATTATATTTAAAAAAATATATTTGCTTTCAGTCTGATGCTAAATTAAGTGGAGATTATTAATTTGTCTATAACTTGTAGAATAGATATGATGCAAATTATTGACAACAGGTTCCTAGGTATGTATCATATATGCACAAACTGGCATTGGGGGAACACATACGCTATCTCGGCTGCAGTCTGAATGGAAGAGGTGTGATGTGAATTTGCGACAATCAACATTAAGTGGATATAACTTGGGGTGAACATTTCTATTTGATGAAAATGATTAATAATTTCAAAGGTTGGACCTCCCTCAGTCGATGCTGGTGGATTTCATGATGGAAACTCAACAAGCCCAAATGACCAGGTAATAAATACCAATAGACAACAATAATGAAATAGTAAAACACAAATCATATTAAGAAGCTCAAATGTTACTTTTAATTGTATGTTTTTATTAATATGTTTAAATGTTGTGTTATGCACAATGTGATGGTACTAGGAGAACAATGTTCTAGCTATTATTCAATGTTTAACTTATTGATGGAATAAGATGCTTTTCTCTCCATTTTCCGTTCGATCTCTAATGACATGACTGATGAATCTTTGGATGCTACGGACTATGATGATGCCAACTATGTTCCAGATTCAAGTGGCAACTCCTCTGACACAAGTTCTAATAGTAGAGATCTAAAAATCATAGACAATCATCTTCCCCACAAAGTGTTAAAGGAAATATCATTGGGGATGGCTACAGCCCACAGTTCGGATAGTACCAACAGTTCCAGGGAGCAGAGAAGTTGTAGTTCCTCAAAGATGAGCAGCGGCCATTGTAGTTCAGTGATAAGTTGCAGTGACAGCTCATCAGAGAAGACATCGCACAGCTCCATAAATATCACTTTGTTGCCAAACACAGCAAAACGAAGCAAGTACAACAAGAAACAATATTGTCTTTATTGTAATAAGGCCATTTCTAAATTGGCAAGACACCTCGAATCCACTCACAGTACACAGCCTGATGTTGCAAAGGCTTTCAGTTTTAAGAAAAGATCTCGCCAAAGAAAAGATTTGTTACGCTCTCTTAAGAAGAGGGGAAACTTTAACCATAATGCCACTGTGGCAAGCAGTGGTGATGGAGAAATGGTTGCTTGTCGAAGACCCACTAGAGTCAGACAATCTAATGACTTCAGTCACTGCAAGTTTTGTCAAGGACTCTATGCAAGTGATAGTCTATGGAGACATGTCAGAAACTTCCCTCAGAAGTCTGTTGAGGTGGAGACTAGAGTTGGGCGAAAACGGATCCACATTGACCTACCAAAAGCTGATACAGTTCATGAAGATGTTTGAAAGATTGTTTGTGAAATGAACCAGGATGACATTTCTTTAGTTGTAAGGAGTGAAAGAGACATCCTTAGTCTTGGCGAGTCAATGTACAATGGCAGGAAACCAAATGAGATAAGAAATGATTACATACGTCAAAACATGAGAGAAATGGCAAGACTCTTGATAACTGCAAGAGCTACAACACCTTTGAAGACCACTGAAGACCTTGTTATTCCCAGTAATTTCCTCCACGTGATACAAGCAGTGAGATCTGATGCTGGTTATGACTTGGATAGCAACTCATATAAAATCCCATCATTGGCTTTAAAATTGGGTCACAGTTTGGCTAAGGTTGCAGGCATTGTGCAATGCAATGCCATCATTGCAAATCGCAATGCCGTCGCAGAGTCTGTCAAGCAATTCGCCACTCTGTATGAGAAAAGATGGGTGGAATCCATTTCAGGTGCTGCACTGGGTACACTTCAACAAGCCACATGGAATAAACCACATGTTTTGCCCTTTACACAGGATGTGTCCCTGCTGCACAAGTCTCTTGCTGCTGAGCGTGCTAAGTGCATGAAGGACCTTGAGGAAGAACCCAACATCAAAAGCTTTGGGAATCTTGCACAAGTGACTTTGACACAGGTGGTACTATTTAACAGAAGAAGGCAAGGGGAAGTTTCAAAAATGGAACTCCAGGCTTTCACATCCAGAAATCGTACAGAGTTGAATCCTGACATTATGATGGGCCTTACTGAGTTTGAGAGGAAGGTTGCAAAGTACTTTGACAGAGTTGAGATTCGAGGTAAAAGGTCACGAATGGTCCCCGTGCTTCTCACACCTGACATGATCACTGTAATGGACCTGTTAAAAACAGGAATGAGTGTCAAATCCACACAGAGAATGTATACTTGTTTGCACGCCCATGTGTGCTTTCCCATTACAGAGGCTCTGACTGCTTCCACAAGTATTCAAAACGATGTGGTGCAAAAAACCCAGAGTCACTCACCTCAACAAGATTGAGGAAACAAGTTGCCACTTTGTCAACAGTTCTATACTTAAAAGAAAATTAAATGGATCAACTTGCTACCTTTCTAGGACATGGTATACGGGTCCACAGGGAATTCTATCGGCTTCCAGAGAGTACCCTGCAGCTTGCAAAAGTTAGCAAACTGTTGATAGCAATGGACAAAGGAAGACTGTCTGACCTGCAAGGGAAAGGGCTGGATGACATTGAGATCAATCCTGAAGGTGAAATTCAGTTTATAAGTACTTCTCATATCACATTTATAATTGTATTTAGTCTTTGATTTAAATACTTGGTCCAAACTGTTTTTTTACCCAACCAGATGAAGTAGGCACGAGTGATGATGATTCCAGTGAAAAAAAACATTGCTGACCTACATCAACATGAAGGTATGAACGTGCCGCATAATCAAGTATTTTTGCCTGCAACAATCACAAAAAACGTATGTTTGTTGGAGTAAACCAGGGTTTGTGTAAAATGTAAAACAGCCTTTATATATATATATATATATATATATATATATATATATATATATATATACATATATATATATATATATACATATATATATATTTGTAAGATTATTAACTGTAACTTAAATGTATCTGACTCTGGGTCAATGCGAATTAGCTCAAGAATATAGGGAATTTTGGAAATATTACTAATCATAACTCATGGTCATAATTCATAAATTGCATATACATTTACTTTATCAATTTTCGAGATTACCTTGTTCTGTAACTGGTCTGGTCATCAGTCATTCGTCCAGTGAATAAATGTAAGATTATCACAGTTAAGAAGGGGTATCCCTGTTTACCAACTCCAAGAAAGTTTATCTTCTGGCCACGAACATAAAACTTTCTGAGTTTATGAATTAAAACTACTCAGAGTAGTCTATAATATCGAGCGTGTAGCTTAATTAGATCTTTTGCATTTCATGGACTTCATAAAGGTGGGTTTTCAAACACAGAGACAGTCAAAGTATGAATGGGTTTTAATAAATGTAAAACTAGAGATTACATGAGCTACAACTATAAACATACGTAAAAATGCAAACAATAAAACAAACAAACATTTAAACAAACAAGAACATAAGAAATAACGTGATTAGAATAAATGAAACGAAAGAAAGAAAGAAGGATACAGAGAGAAGAGAAAAGAGGGTAACTTAATTCACAGACCTAAGAGCTAGACACCTGAAATCAGCTTTTAGAGAGAAATACTTGCAAGATTCTGTGCTCTTTCAGTGTGATGCTGGTTTGCGTCTAGCGTCGTCTTCCAGTGTCATTTCGCAAGACGATGTAAAGGCTCACTTGAATTTAACGTTACCGAGAAAATTCAGATCATTTCCCTTGTGGAGGGAAAGGCTAGTATGAGCTTAGTTGCAAAGGACGGCAGCTTCTACATGACGCGGGGCATGCGTCCCAGAGAGAGAGAGGCCAAGGCCTGTCTGTTCCACATGGTTCCATTGGGAGGAGAAGCGCTGCTGCGTGGAGAAGAAGAAGGTCAGAGCGAGAGTGAGGGAGTCAGAGGCGAGTAAGAACTTTTAAAGGGAATCTGCTTCCCCCTTCTTTTTGGGACAACAGCCAATCGTATCTTCTGATCGGAAGCGGGAACAAGTTCCTTTGTTTGTAAAGAAACGCCTACTTTGACTTTGTCATGTGAGAGCTAGAATTCGTATTTTCTCTTTCAGAAAAGATAACTACGATTAGAATGATACCAGAAAATGGTGTGTACAGAATATCGGAATACAGATATGCATTTCCAATGTAGAATTCTGAGCATTTTAGGTGTCAAAAACATTGTTATTGGATCACATGTGTGGAAATTTATGTTTCAAAGTCCACGAGTGTTTGTGTGTGGAGTGGAAAGTCTTTGAGGCTGGTCACGTGATTCAAAGGCATGTGGTTTTTACAGAGAGGGGGGATTTTAAACAACAGGGTTCCCGCTGTTTACGGCAATGTGTGACTCAAATGTCTCTCTGGGGAGCCACAAAGATGCAATTTGGACCGTTCAAGCAGCCTAAAGGCGGGCGTACACGGTGCGAGTTCGGACCAGGATCGGACACTCGGGAGGTTGTGAGATATTACACACGTTGCGAGTCAGTTCAACTGATAATCGCGTCAAAGCAGCTGGTACACGGCACGACTGTCCTGCACGAATTTTATCCCGAGCCGGCAGCAATCACGTGAGCTTTCGCGCTAAACACAGAGACCGTCAATGTTGCATGTAGGCAAAGCTTCAGATAGAAAAAATGACAGAAATGTGTGTGCAAATGATTTGTTGTAAAGCAGAGAACAGTAGCCATTCCTTTCAACATAAAAACTAGAGAGAGAGAGAGAGAGAGAGAGAGGTGTGCAATAGGGGACAGCTGGTGAAAATCGGGCCGACTCCCCGAATTTTTTAAACATATTTAAAAATGATCGGGAGGTCGGGGAGGTGCTCATAACGTGCTCGGCTTGGCTCGTACTGTAATTCCTCTCACACGCTGCGAGCCGTGTTGAAGATTTTATTATTTAGAAAATAAGTAATTTAACTGTTTTTTGTACACTATTATTTCCTTTCTGTCTGTGTATGACTTTGGCTGACTTTGGAACCTGAGAGCACAAGGTGTTGTTACAGCAGAAAATTCTATTTCAGTAATGTCACATGGTACAAACTATTTCTCAAAATAATCTATAGAATGCATTACCATACTTGGGAGAAGGATGTAGGTATATATGTTTGCTGGAGGGTCTTTCTGGAGGCGTCTTTCTGCAGAGGGGCACTCGGCTTTGTTTGTTAATAAAGTCTAATTTTTCTGGCATCAAATATCTCTGAAGTCATTCCCCTGAAAAGAATTTAACCACAACAAATGGCGCCCGGACAGGGACGTGGCTTAGGAGCTGAAGGAGCCACGAAGGGATCGCTGGTGACTGACACAGACAACAGTGGCCGCTGTACTTTGAGGTGAGCAGTTTTTGCTTTTGAATAAGGTATGTGTTAGTCACCAGTGGCCCGGATGTGGTAAGAAAAGCTTCTCCAAATTTAAAGAACTTAAAAAGTGAGATGTTTGATATCAGAAAAAATTGCATGCATTGTCTTTGTATGTCAAGTAGTTTGTAATAACGCGGGGGAGCTCCCGATAGTGTTTGTCAGTGCTTGTTTAATCCTGAGTGGATTCTATAACTACTGGTGATGCTGATTTAGCGCTAAGAGTTTTGACGTGTAAAGTTCTGTGTTTGTTCATCAAGAGGGCCTTGAAGGATGATGAGCAATAAGCATGCACACAGAGGATTTATAAGGATATAAGTTAATTTGTATTTACTTGTCAAGAGGGCCTTGAGGATGGCAAGTGTACTGATAAAGGATATCAGTGGTTTATCTGTGTTTACTTTGAGAAGTATAGCATGTGCACAGATGGTTAGCTCACGGTTACCGCTTTGTTAAACAAAGTTTTAACGAAGGACTGCTCGGGTGAAGCTGGAAAAATAGAGGTTTTAAAAGTCTATAGGTTTAGAGTAACGGTTACCGCCTCGATTGCATGAAGCGAGGGACTGCTCGGGTTACTAAAATCATTTGGAATAGGATAGTTAAAAGTGTTATTGTGTTGATGAGTGAATCTGTTAATGTATTGTTCAGATCTGACAGGGAGTACAGAATAGTGTGTGTGTCCGTGTTTATGGGATCCTGTGTCTTGTGTGACTGTGCCTGTGGTTGAAAATAAGTGACCTCTGACCCTGGTTGCTTGAAGGGACAGAGAATGTGTGAATGAAGGGACTGAAATGGTGTGTATTAGAAAAAAAAGAAAGAAAAGTAAGGGAAAAAAATTGTTTCAAGACATTAACTATAAAGAATATTGTAGTATAAAATAAGTTAAAATAATAAGATATATATTTAATCAATAAATGTAATGATAAATATTAATAGATGAATACAAATATGATTGCATGTGCTTAATATATTATATATTATATCTGAAGACGTCTAAAATTTGCATCTCGTTATCCCTGAAGACAGAGTGGAAAAAGTATTCCATTGCAAATTAATAAGTTTGTGTTAAGAGAAAAATAACTGGTGCAGTGTGCTGAAGGTTAGCAAGATTGAGTGACCAAGTTTCAAAAGTCAAAAATACTTTACAGAAGTTGATGAGAGTAAAAAATAAGAGGAATTCCTTGATGATTGTTGAGAAACATACTAGATTATTGTGAACACAGCATGCAAATATAGAAGAAAGATTGAAGTCTGATTTTATGATAGGGAAAATTATTTAATTGAATTATTCTCAGATCATCAGAGTTATATTATTGCTGATATAGAAAAACAGAACTAGCTTGCTTTTTCTTGCAATGAAGAACTGCTTACTAATAGAATAAGGGAAATGCTATGGTCAACCAGTGAGATTTTTATATAAAAGAAATGGTGAAAAGATGCAGGTTAAAAAAAGTAGAATGTAGATAAAGAGCTAATAGCTTATATGTAAAAGTTCAATTTGATTCATGCAGATCTCTGAGTGTTCAAATTGCAGATGGCTTCAGTGTCCTGTGGAAGCAACAAGAGGGCAAAAGGCAAAGACACGAATGCAGAGACACAAATGCAGGGAAGAACAGAGAGAAGTGGGTGAGGGGTTCTCAGCTCCCCTCCTGAAGTTCAAAAAGACTCAATAATGTTCCAATAATGTTGGAAAAGGTGAATCTTTCACTTGAGACTTTTCCTAAAGACAAAGACAAATCCTGAGATGCAAAACTGTTACAGGATTGATCAAAATCCCAAACTGAGAAGAGACAGAGAAACAGCAGAGCCTATTCTCAACTCTGCAATGGCCTTTGAGTGACAGCAAGGCTGAAAGACATGTCAACAGACACTGATCTAAAAACAGAAGAAACTGACCCTTACGGCACCACGGGTGTGACAAACCTTATGATCACTCTAGAGGCTGCGTCAAATTTAGTTCATTATTATATTAACATTATTCATTATGATTATTCACTGGTCTCATGGCAATTCTTTATATTCTCTGCTAAACTAACCCTCTCTGCTTTTTCAATAGGTACAAGTCCAGCTCTATAAGAAAAGAAAATACAGAGAAGTGGGTGCTCAACTCACCAAATAGTTAAAACTGAGGCTGGATTTGGAATAGTGAGGGCTATTACATTAGACAACAATAGGGATAAACACATGATACAATTATTCTCTGGCAAAGAAAAAGATAGAGGTTGATTATTTTTGTCTGCAAAACAAAAACACTGGTCACTCCATCTTGTTTTAATAATTTTTTATAGAGATAGATTGGAGAAGGAGAAATAACTCCAAAAGTCCAAAATTATGAAATCAGAAATGCTGTCAAAACTGGGATAATGAGATGGAAATGTTATTGGCCATGGATCCAAGATTAAGTAGAGATCTCCAATTTTATTCTTAAAGCAGCTCATGAGCAAAAACTAAAAGAATATGAAAAAGTAAAATGCATTTGAGAAATTACAATTGGCTGCCTTACTCTCAACTGCACCATGCTAAGGCCTATTATTCTGAAATATTTAATCTATTAGAGTTTGGGGAAAAGAAAAAAAAAGGGTTTATAACAACGGTGTTAAAATAAACATTAAGATCACTGACACTTCTGAATAGTGTTTGCGTAGCTGTGTTGTGACGTTGTCCGTCAGACCTTTGGCATTCCACAGCTCAAAGTATAAGTTCCGCATTTAGAGCACAACCTGCGGAAGAAGAATGTGATTGAGTATGAATGAGTGAGAGATGGTGTACACCAAGGCAAATCCATTATTTTGCCTATACAGCTGTATCTAAATTTCATATGTGGGCCCACAGGGCATATTCTGCCCAATAAAATAATGACCATGGATGGATTTGGTTAATATCCTGGTCGAAACTGTAGTAACAATAGAAAAAGAAAATGAAAAAAAAAAATTGTAAAAGAAAACAAAACGGTACTACATTTTGCGCAGCGCCTAACACATCTGACTTTCCTTTCAGAATATCATGATGGAGCATAACACATCTGACTTTCTTTTCAGAATATCATGAAGGAGCTGACGTTTTGTCAAAAGACTGAAATATTGTCTTGTAACTGTTGTCTTTTAGCAAAGTGGGTTGAGTGTTGTCCAAGATGCCCAATAACTAGTATGCTGATAGTGGGACTCAAAACAATGAGATAACTGAGCTGAATTGACTAATTGTAAAAAGTAATATAGGGGTAAAGCCCTACTGCTAATGAGCAGAAAACACACAAAAGAGGCCAGAACATGATCATTTTACAGGTGACACCAAGAAGGACAATGGAGCAGATGAGCAGATGATCTAATATATGTTGTTGTCACTAACAGAACTAAAAAGAAATAATGAAGGTTTCATTCACAGATGAGAACAGTTCAATTCCAGGAAGGTTTCTGGGACGATTTAAACAAAAAGAACCAGTGACTGTGCCTTGTCATCTCAGAAGAGGCTTGAACATTGATCAGCAAAGTGACATTTGAGTCCATGGCTCTCAACTTAAAATACACCAAACGACTCCAGGAACCCCCCACAACAGCGAGTGAGGTTTCAAGGACATGCTGGCAATGACCTTCCCTTGCCACTGAGAGAAAAGGAAAAAGCCAATTACAACTCACAATGACCAACAAGCCTCTACTCTCCACAACAGGAAGTGAGGGATCAAGAGGGCTCGTGCTAGTAACAGCCCCCCTCGCCTCCGAGGGAAGTCCATGCAACGGCTCGTAAAGAGTCACCCTGGTGAAACTGAATGAAAATAATGATAAAAAGACCAGAAACACATGAATGAAAAGTTGCAGAATGTGGAAAGCTCACAAGGAGTTGTGCAAAGAAGAGAGAATCAACAGAGATGAGTACAAGTTCAAATAATAGTCAACATCAACCAAACCTTCTTTAAATTTAATGTTAAAGCCCTTGAATACACTAGTAGCAACTTAATAATAACCCCACAGGAAGGAAAAAATATTGAATTAAAAAATATATCAAAAACAACGTAGAAACGATAATGAAAAATCAGAAAAGTAATAAAAATAATGAATGATAAGCGACTAATTCAAGTAACTGTCATAGCACAGTGCGAATTAAGACAAGTCATGAAGGAAAATACAAATCGACTTAAATTACATTTTAAAACAGATCATAATGGGTACTCGGACGCAATTTGTCAATAAAACGGGTATACATAATTAATTTAAGACTACAGTTGAAAATTAAAGAAAAGATTAACACTGACTATTAACAAATATTTGATTTCATTTATGATTTGAATTATGATTTGATTCAATATGCTATTGACTGATTTATGGTGCTAATGGAACGACCACCTCAATTGTAAGTTGTTCGAACTTAATAACAAACAGGCCCTATGAACAATTTATATGGTACCAGAGGTGGGTAAGAATGACAGGTTATTGCACAAAAACATACTTTTGAATATTCTCAATCCAGATGCGCATGGTATTCACCTGTGCGCAAGGGGGGAGTAAGGAGGGATTAAAAGAATAAGGAAGGAGAATAATTAAAAGGCTAAACTAAGAATAAGGAAAAAGAATAAGGAAAATTAAATAAAATGCATTTTTTTGCAATTTTTGACTGTACACAAGAGAAATTTGTGCCAAAAATAAAGGTAGGAAAGGAACAGTGACACAAATAGGCCATATATCAGTACCAGAAGGACTAATAAAACACTTGGTAATGGATTATATGAACAAGATAGAGATGGGTAAAGGCAATGAGATCAGCAGAGGAGGGTCAGGAGAAGTAATTAACATTGCCAGAGAAGTATTCCTTAGATTTTAAATTCTATCAGAAATAAGTTTAGATAATGGTTTAGCAGTCATTCCAGAAAAATTGAAGATTAAAATTTAAAAACTTAAAACTTAAATTACAGAAAAGGAAGTTTTAACAATAATTAAGTTATAATGCTTTATGTTTGAAATGGTTGAGATAAAAACTTATAGATTTATTTAGATATACAGAAAAAGAAATGACCTTACAATGAATATGTAAGATAGTATAAAAAGTTATTTTCGATTGTTATTTTTTCTAATTGTCTAATGAGTTTATTGAATGACTTTTATGAAGTAAATGTAACATTGCTCTTAAAGCTTTCTTAGTTTGAGTGATTACATGTGACATAATTAAGTTTATTCATGATAGTTCATTTAGAAATTAGTAGAAAGGAAGAAAAGGTATTCAGTTAAGGTATGCTTGAACTGAGGAGCTATAATGAGAAAAAGCTGCAACACGTGAGATATTTATTGTTTAAATTTGATAATGAAGTTGACAGAATTTGAAATGTAAAACGTTATAACAAAGAAAATTGTGATTTAATGTAGCTGCACTACAGTGTTATGGTTGTTCATCAACTAAACATGACTGACTAAAAGATGGATTCTTCAAATTTAAGAATTGATATTCTTAAAATAATCTAATCATCACCGATTCCACTCGATTTCTCCCGAGTGAAAAAAATCATCTGCGAGCTCGTAAAAACAGCAAAAATCGCACCGTGTACGCCCGCCTTTAGAGGCGCCATGAACAGACTCGTTGTCCTCTTAGACAACGAAGGATGTGTTTGCGAGATCAGGATTCACTAATTTGAACAGCAGCTGACCGGATGTCATTGTCGCTACAATATATATATATATATTGTCTATATATATATATATATATATATATATATATATATATATATATATATATATATATGTCTTTCTCATGAGACACACCCAATTCAAGTCTTGCAATCTGTACTAATGAGCTGATAAGTTGAATCAGGTGTGTTAAGTGAGGGAGACATGAAACATGTGCAATGGTGAGGGGTCAACAGGACAGGGTTGAGAAACACTGAAGCACAGAAAGTAACATGTTAAAGAAGCAGTGGTATGTATTTAGTTTAACTTTTTATGTAACATAACCAATGTAAATAATGTAACATTTTACATTGTAGTGTCTAACATAACAATATGTGAACAGGAAGGAAACACACTTTAAATACTAATAGTGGAAAAGTAGAATAAAACATTTGACTAAACTTTAACACAGGAAAAATATAACAACATATTTATATTGCATTACATTAAAACAGGTATGTGTGTATATGTGTGATATGTGTCATGTATATTGTGGTGGAGTGTTTAATTTTCCACAAACATCTGTGCAATGTCTTCTAGAGCAGGTTCGTGGTCATCGTGTCAGTCGTTATTTTTATCTTTTGTGGTGTTGGACACTTGTTGTTAGCAGGACGTTTTTGTGGAGTTGTGGGTCAGGAGGAAATGCAGGTGGGTCAGAGGTTGAAGGTTGGTCGTTCCAGGATGTTGTTGACTTGCTAGGTTGGTCACTGGTTGTAGTGGACTGGGTTACGTTAGGTTGGTCACTGGTTGTAGTGGACTGGGTTACGTTAGGTTGGTCACTGGTTGTAGTGGACTGGGTTACGTTAGGTTGGTCACGTTAGGTTGGTCACTGGTTGTAGTTGACTGGGTTACATTAGGTTGGTCACTGGTTGTAGTGGACTGGGTTACGTTAGGTTGGTCACTGGTTGTAGTGGACTGGGTTACATTAGGTTGGTCACTGGTTGTAGTGGACTGGGTTACATTAGGTTGGTCACTGGTTGTAGTGGACTGGGTTATGTTAGGTTGGTCACGTTAGGTTGGTCACTGGTTGTAGTTGACTGGGTTACATTAGGTTGGTCACTGGTTGTTGCAGGTTGGCTTTGTGGCAATGTAGGGGTTGATTTGGAGGAGAGGTCTTGTTTGGTTTCCGTGAGGTCTGTAATATGTTTTTCAGCAGTATATGTAACTGTCAGAGGCTCGGCAGTCAGTAAATATTCTTCAACGTCAACTGCATCCATTGCATTTATGTCCTTTAGGTTTTTAAAAAAAACTGTCTCAGGACAGAGTTGGTTATGGTTAGCTCTACTGCTTCGGTGGGTGTGTTAAAGTCAGTAGTTCGCTGCATGTGCTGATTGATGTATGTGGTTGCTTTTCGGTTTACTTTGCATACTTTGCAGCGGTGGAAAGTTTGTTTCAAGGTTACCTGTTGAGGAGTATTGCATTTTGGGCATTTGTTTGATTGGTTTATCACAGCCCCTTCAATCTCTCCTGTGATCTGTAGTAGTGGAGGTTGTTCTTGTTGACTGGTGTGTGGAGAAATGGATGCAATCGGGGTTTGTAACAGAGCTATGGTGGTTTGTGAAGTTGTTGTCAAGTTTAGGGTACTGTTGAAGATATGGGTTGAAAGGTTTGTGAAAATGTATGAGCGGTTTACTTCCACTTGATGAATGTGTTTGTCCCACAAGGAAATATTTCCTGTGTTGTCTGCTACGGTGCATGTTTTGAGTTCACATTCATCTCCAAAAGCGGTTATGGGTTTGCTGGCAGCGTCTATTCTGTGGACTGCTGCAGATAGGTTTGAAATCTGTAATAAAGAAAGTAAATTAGAATCAAGATGGGAGAACATGTGAAATATGAATTTACAGCTTATAAATATGATGTTGATCAACCCTCGGTAATCAATACACGGTCGCAGAGAACCATCCTTCTTCCCCACAAAAAAGAACCCCCGCCCCCGCTGGAGAAGAGGAAGGGCGGATGAAGCTAGCCGCTAGAGAATCAGAAATATATTTCTCCATGGCCTCCCTTTCAGGAACAGAAAGTGAGTATAATTTGCTCTTAGGCAGAGACTTACCTGGCGGTAAATCTATGGCACAGTCATAGGGTTGATGCGGAGGAAGTGAAGCAGCACAGGACTTACTAAACACTTCCTTCAGGTCGAGGTACTCAACGGGCACGTTAGACAAATCCACTGCCTCCTCTTGAAACACAGAGCCAGACACTGACGAACAGGCAGACATAAGACAAGACTCATGACAATGATCACTCCATGCTAAAATGGAGATCTGTCCCCAGTCCACTCTGGGGTTGTGCTTGGTTAACCAGGGATGACCCAGAACTATGAGTGCAAGGGGGAGTCCATGAGAAAAAATGTAGTTATTTCAGTGTGATTGCCAGAGGTAATGAGTGTGATGGGACCAGTAATGAAAGAAATGTTGGGAAGTCTTTGTCCATTGTGTGCGTTGGCGGAAATCTGGTCCTTAAGTGGCGTGATGGGAACGTGGAATTTGTGAGCAAAGTGTTGGTCCATAAAATTACCTTCTGCTCCTGAGTCCACCAAGGTGTGAGAGTGATGGGTAAGGGTTGCCCATCTCAGACTTACTGGGAGGAGGTTAGATGAGGTCATCTCAGCAGAGATCCCACCCGACAGGCCAACTCTTTGGCCAAGATTCATGTTGGTAATGCAGACTGTATGAAGAGTTTTGACAATGTGTTTCAGTATTAAACAATGCTTGGTAGCATTTTTTTTTTTTTTTTTTTTTAGCAAATAGCCTCTCCCATATTTATATTAGGGTTAAATGCCCTTGCTGAAGTTGTGTTTAAATGTGTGAAGGTGTTGTGCTGTTTTTTCTTTCCTCCTGCCACATTTAAACAGTGTCACATGATCAAGAGTGCAGTTATACTGAATATCAGCACGCCTGTGATTCTACCATAGACATGAAGAGCAGCACGATTGTGAATGTGATATTACTTTATATAACAGTTCTGTAAGCAATAACTTTCTAACTTTCCTTTCAGACAAAATCGGATTAGTTAGTATTTATATTATTTCCATGACCACTGATGAAAGAAACCACTTAGATCAATCCTGGAGTGAGAGAAAACACATTAAAAACAACTGGTGTTTCTGCTTCACTCCGCATCGCTCTCATACTGTGATCTGAAACACTGACAATAAAACATCCCAGTGCCATGATCAATATCAGCACTAACTCTTATTTCATATCAAATATATTACTACAGATACATTTATATTTATTTTTTTAAGTTTTTAGAAACTTTGCTAAACATTCATTGTGTAGTTTGTGATCCTCCATCAGCAGCTGCAGTTTCTCTCAGCTGTATCAGTGCAGTCACTGTGACGTCTGACTGACAGAGGTTTTTGTACGACTCTTTATCACTGTGTGAACACCCAGCTACCACTGATCTTGTGTAAACTCTGACAGTAATAATCTCCTGTATCTTCAGTCTGGACTCCACTGATGGTCAGAGTAAAATCACTGCCATAGTCTGATCCACTGCCACTGAATCTAGATGGAGTTCCAGTATAACGGCTGTTTATGTCATGAATCAGGAGTTTAGGAGCTTCTCCAGGTTTCTGCTGATACCAGGCTAAGTCATCGCTGTATAGTCCTACATCCATATGACACTCTATTGTTGCTGTTTGACTCTGTTGGACAGTTTTAAATTCAGGTTGAGTCAGAGTCACTCCTCTGGATTCTGAAGAAGAGAAAAGTAAAACTATTAGTGTTTAAAACTATTATCATCATATACTTCTACTTCTACATCACCAACACCAAACAAACAAAACACCAAAACCATACAACATCATACAACACAAAAACCAGACTCAGTTTTTACATCTTACCTTGAATAAACAGTGAAATGGTCCAGATGAAGATGTTGATTTTGTTCATTTCTGTAGTTTTGTCTTGTGTGATGATGAAGATTGTGTTCTGTTCTGCTCTCAGTCATGAAGTGTTAAACTCACAGCACTATAAACACTCTCAGAGCACTGAAGCATGTGCTGACAATGCAAAGTGACTCTCTCTATTTAAATCATTATCCTGAAGACTGTAGATCAGTCACAAACACATTATCAAACAACGTCCTCATGTTGTGAAATGCCAAGCTATTATACACACATTTCTGAAGAGTCTATTGACAGAATCATACATATTATTGATTCAGTCATTATTAACCCTCTGGGGTCTAAGGTGTTTTTGGGGTCCTTGAGATGTTCTGACATGCCCTGACATTTGTGCTTTTTTTCAGTTGCTTATAAACATATTAATGGCAAAGGTGTAATTACACTCTATTTAGCACAAACAGGGCTACCATAATATGTGAGCAAAATGTATGTACATGTTTGTATTTTTGAGAGAACAATGTTTAAGCAAGGTTATTGAAAAAACTAAAAACTAAAGTTTCTGAAATAAGGCCACAAAACGTGGTCTAGTCGTCGCCTAGAGTTTTTTCTTCAAAATGATGTGAAAATCCTCCTGTCTAATCATTCACATAAAACAATACATTGATTTAAATTTTGTAAGACACTTTCTGTTTGGAAAGGCAATATGCGCAGTGGCGTCAACGATCCAACACCATCATGAATATTGAGTGGTTTACACCTGAGGAGACAATGGGGCCCGCATACATAATAAGCCATTCATTCAGGTGTGTCACTGAGCCACAAGAAAGAATGCAAGAGCAATATATATATATATATATATATATATATATATATATATATTCTACAAAATTGGTTCACAGTTGGAAGCATCTCAATTTATTTTTATTTTTTTCCACAAATTGTGCTTGCAAATTGTATAAAATCCAAAGAAAACATGTCTGATAATTGTGCAGTTAATTCTCATACTGTATTTTCCATTTTGGAATATGTATCCTCTCCCCAAATTTGTCACTAATAAAATCATTCATTCACACACAGAAACGCGATTCAAATTTAAACCGTCTTTTTGCGAGTTGTGGTAAACAGCGTGCATCTCTGCCGTTCATTCATTCACACACAGAAACGCGATTCACTTGAGAATGAAAAAAACTCAGCTCAGCTGAATCTGTTGCTCCTCGAAATACCAGCACTTCTGAGGTACATTTTCCATTATTATTATTACGATTGTATTATTCCTCATAGCGCTGCGAGACGGTGTAAACAAGTACAATGATCTGATTAAACTTGATGTGTTTTCTCGAGCTGATATGGGGGCGTTCACAGTTTGCATGGATGCCTCAGTCATTTGCGTTTGAATTGCGCACGCTCTTCGTGGGCGGGGTCACATTAAAAATAATGAGCTGAGATGAGAACGACTGACATCTCTCTCTTTTCATACAGATTACATAAACAGAGAATATTTGATTTAGTTTTGAATTAGATAATTTAAAAGTACACACTTTGATTATATCAATATATATTAATATTGCTCATGCCTGGGTGAATAGTATTCGCTGAGTTTTGTTTAAGTTTAGAGACGTGCTCCAAAAAAAAAAGTTAATTCGTAAAAACATACCTTTCATTTCCAAGGTGTTTGATTTTCACTTTACCATGTTCATGTACAGAGACTCATGTGAATGTTTGAAGTCAGCAGGACTCAGTGGCATCTGGGCCCTGTAAAAAAAAAAAAAAAAAAAAAAACACCAACTGTGAACATACTGATATCAAGAGAAACTAGGGCTGCACGATTTTGGGAATAGATTTGAGATTTTTCTGGTTAAAATTGCTTTTTAAAATTCACAGAACACACACACACACACACACACACACACACATACTTGTTTATATGCATTGTGGGGGTCACCTGTCAGAAATGCTACATAATGGGGACCACCCTTTCTAATAAACTTTAAGACCTAAAAAAAATATTATGACAACTAATACAATATCAGTTTAGAAAATGTCCTTTCAGATTACAAATATTTTGCTATAAAATTTTCAAACATGACACAGTGGCTACTTGTGGGGTCATTTCAGGTCTTGTGTAAATCTGAGGTCCGCCAATACACACAACTGGTTTTTAGTCATTGTGGGGATCAAACGTACACACCAAACTGGTTTTAGGTCATCGTGGGGATCAAACGCACACACACACACAACTAGTTTTTAGTCATCGTGGGGATCGAACGTACACACACCAAACTGGTTTTTAGTCATCGTGGGGATCAAACGTACACACACCAAACTGGTTTTAGGTCATCGTGGGGATCAAACGTACACACACCAAACTAGTTTTAGGTCATCGTGGGGTCAAACGTACATAGCTACTTGTATCAACTAATTTTGAGAAGACTGCCCCAGTAACAATTTTTAAAAGGCACTTTTTAAAAAGCAGTGTAAAAAGAGAATCTACTTTGAGTTCTTTATTTATAGAAAGCAACATTAAATGTTTTTACTTCTAAAAAAGTATAACCTACATACACAAACATACGTACATATATGTAGACATGTACATGCGTGTATAAATAATTATCTGTGACATGTAATGTTAACATTTTCAAAACTTGCATCAAATGTCTGTCAACAAATAGATCTAGCATAAGACTATTCCATGCTCATGTTCATATTAATTAATAAAACCCTTGACAAACACTTCTAAACAGTTTCTCAAAACGTATCGTCAAGTAAAACTTCAGCATGAAACTTTTGCATGCCTGCGTGTATAGTAAACATTTGGCATTAAAAAAACAATTATGAAAACTTGCTAAAAAAACAGAACAAATCATTAACTGCAGTATAAAAGTTATTTGAAACACTTTAAAAACATTTGAAAAGAACTGAATCAACAAATCCATACAGGCAAGATTAAGATATAACCTGGTGACTAATACTCAACATGGTGTCAATATTAGTGTATGGAAGTAAAATAATGACAAATGTTTTTGAAACTAAAAAGCTTGTTGAATTGCACTAGTAAAAATATGCAGTGCATTAACCCTGCTTGCATTTTAATGCATTATATTTTCAGGGCTTGCATTTTTATGGGCTGAAATTCAACATGGTTGTATATTTAAGCTGTGAATATTTCAATGCAAAACATTTCACACATGTTTTCATTCTTAAAAATTCAATAATCCATATTCACCTTTCAGATTGCACTTCCAAAATGTTCATTCGGTTTAAAAATACAACCTATAATATTCGACTGGCAATTTTCGGTCCATTTTATTTCGCTTCCACAAATTCAGTGGTTCAAATTCGACAGAAAATTCAACATTGATATCCGGGAACTGCAGGAAAAGCAGTAGATTGCCGATTGATAATCTCCATAGCTGTAGACAGCCTCACCAGCAGGGGTGCAAGCGGCTGTTGACGAAGAACACTATAGAGTAACGGGTGAGAGACTCACTCATTCGTTGAATTACAGAAATGGAGCGAGCAGTAGTTGGCCATTTGTGATTATCATCAGGGCAATGAATTGTGATGATTATCATATGGAAAAGCTGATAAAGACAAAAGCTGTGTTTACATTGAAGTCTTCACTGTTACTTTTGTACATGCAAGTTTTGCACAGCTTTCTCTGTCCTGACCGAGATTATGTTATTCCCCGATGTTGATGCACAGATCAAACGTTAAATCTGAGGTAGTAGACATATTTCTCTCGGTTGTTTAGTTTTCTTAACTTTATATTGTGAGTATTCCCCTTCATCTAAACTAACGAATATTAACACAGTCAGTTTCCTCATATCATCTCATGTCACTTCAGTTTATGATCAGAGAGATCTGTGTAAAGATTTCAGAAGATTTACTTTTGTACGAAGAATGATTTAATAAAATGATGTTGTATGTGAACGGGTCGTTTTGATGTAGTCTGATTCTTAATGATATGTTGATTTTTATGCTAAATAAATTGAACAATTAAAGAAAGTATATATTAGTGCATGTGAACACATATTTGCAGAAAAGCTAAAAGAGAGAGAGAGAAAAAACATGTCAGCACTTCAGATGAAAGTGAAGTAGAGAATGAATTTTTCAAATGTAACTATGATTTGTGTTCATAAATATTAACACATACAGTCAGTCTCTTCATTTCACTTCAGTTTGTCATCATCAGAATGAAATGTAAAGATTTAATGATAGATAAGTATCTTGACTCATAAACAGCTTGTGCATGGCCCTCACAGAGTTGGAAAATAAACTGTGTCATTACTTCAAGCGTATAGAGATCAGAGGGAAAAGAGGCAGAAAAGTTCCAGTGCTTGTTACTCCTTCAATGCAAGAGTCGATCAGCCTGCTGATTAAAAACCGGAGCGAGTGTGGAGTACTGAATGAGAACCCTTTCCTCTTTGCACGTCCTTGCGGCTGTGCTGCAGAACTGGGGATTCCCTCAATAGTCACTCTCCAGGATTCCCCTGCGGTCTCAGGACACTCAAAGTAATGGACAAAATACAGTGATATAAAAGACCAAACTCCCACCTTATTGGGGATGAGGGCGATATTAATAGGCAACAGGCAAGCAGATGGACCAGAATATGAATGTAACGCGCAAAGTTTCACGCTAAGCGTTTCCCAGTGAAGTACTGGCATAAGTTCGCCTGAAACTGGATATTCACACATTTAGGGACCGTCTCTCATAAGACATTGGTACACATGTTTCTAACTTCAATAGCATTTGAAGAGAATGACTTACAGTCATAAAACCAACTGTAAAGTAAAAGTGTGCATCATGGCACCTATTAACACTTTACAGTTGGTTTTATGACTAAGTCATTCTCTTCAAATGCAATTGAAGTTAGAAACATGTGTACCAATGTCGTATGTAACTTTAGAGACGGTCCCTAAATGTGCGAATGTCCAACGCCAAGCTAACTTTATGCCAGTCTATCACTGGGAAACGCTCAGCATTAAGCTTTGCGCGTTATTCTGAGTCCATCTGCTTGCCTGCGAGTTTGGTCTTTTATATCACTGTATTTTGTCCATTGAGTAACTTTGAGTGTCCTGAGACCACAGGGGAATCCTGGAGAGTGACGTATTAAGGGAATCCCCAGTTCTGCAGCACAGCGGCGCAATATACAGTTAAGAAAACTAAACAACCGAGAGAAATATATGTCTACTACTTCAGATTTAACGTTTGATCTGTGCATCAGCATCGGGGAAAAACAATCTCGGTCACGACAGAGAAAGCTGTGCAAAACTTGCATGTACAAAAGTAACAGTGAAGACTTCAATGTAAACACAGCTTTTGTGTCTTTATCAGCTTTTCCATATGATAATCATCACAATTCATTGCCCTGATGATAATCACAAATGGCCAACTACTGCTCGCTCCATTTCTGTAATTCAACGAATGAGTGAGTCTCTCACCCGTTGCTCTATAGTGTTCTTCGTCAACGGCCGCTTGCTCCCCTGCTGGTGAGGCCGACTAACAGCTATGGAGATCATCAATCGGCAATCTACTGCTTTTCCTGCAGATCGAATTTGAACCACTGAATTTGTGGAAGTGGAATAAAATGGACCGAAAATTGCCAGTCGAATATTATAGGTTGTATTTTTAAACAGAATGAACATTTTGGAAGTGCAATCTGAAAGGTGAATATGGATTGTTGAATTTTTAAGAATGAAAACATGTGTGAAATGTTTTGCATTGAAATATTCACAGCTTAAATATACAACCACGTTGAATTTCAGCCCATACAAATGCAAGGCCTGAAAATACAATGCATTAAAATGCAAGCAGGGTTAATGCACTGCATATTTTTACTTAGTGCAATTCAACAAGCTTTTTAGTTTCAAAAACATTTGTCATTATTTTACTTCCATATTAGTGTGTTAGATCTTTTCTTTGTAGAGCAGAGATTCGATTTTTTATATAAAACTTCAGAGCAGACCATTCTCTCTGTTTTAGAGCAGATGGTTCAGCTTCCAAACACCTTACGCAGTCTGCCTTCCCTGGAACTTTGCGGTTCTTTATGAACCTCATCATGTGGTTCTCTACTGCATCAATTTCGTGTTTGTTCCAGGCTGTCCTCTTGATGTGACCTGTAGAGGGAACAAGTAGGTCTACATCATATATCTTAGCATTTCACTAGTAAGAAGTTGCTTAAATGCTTAATCGGTCCAAGATACGGATCCTTGAGATCAGCTTGAGACATTCAATGTTTGAAATAATCTCAATCTTCCGTAGTTAGTATATTGAAATGCTTCAAAAATCATGTTGTAAATAGAAACCTACTGCAACTGGAGAACATATTAACCATCAATCAGTTGAAATTAAAATGAACATACCCCTCTTTTTTTTGGACACTGGGTCTGCTGGAAGTGTGCTGTCTTCACATTCAGGGTGCTGTGGTGATGATCCTGTAGTGCACTCTGAAAGTAAAAATTATGCCAGTCTGAGTATGAACACATATCTTCATTAAACTGACAAAGCTACCCCGCATCTGTTATTATTTATCACTGCTGTTTTAAGTGCAACCAAAATAACTTGAGAACATAAAGTGCAGTTCTCAACTTCAGTCCTGGGGACCCACCTACCAGAATTTTGAGATGTTTTACATGCCTCACTATTTAAAACACCTGATTCAACTTAGCTTCTTAGTGTTTAATTAGGGAGTCATCTAAAATATTCTGGGAGGTGTGTCCTGGGGACTGGAATAAAACAATGAAAATAAAATATTAAATTGTATTCCTTTTTGGAATAAAAAGAGGACTTTGTAATATTTTTTAATCAGTTATTTAAACTTACTTCTAACCCATGGGGGATCATACTTCCACTGAGTACTTGTAATGCACAGCAATACAATTACTTTCCCTGGTAACTAGTAGTGCAACCAATTACTAATAAAATTTCAGTAATATTACTCACCATCCAAAAAGTCACACTTTCTAAAAAACAAATCTAATTGCTAAACAATTTAACAATCCAATCATCCCTATTCACATTTGTAATCATTGCATGCATGTGACGTCACTATTGCAGCAAGCTAGCTTAGTCAGAATCTGGAAAAGTCTACATTATTCAGCGGCTGGAAAATATAGTTGACTGCATTCCTGTACCAAAACCAAGATGGGCGTGTTAAAGGATAATTCCAGTATTTAGCACTTTGAGTCTCTTTTCTGGTTTGTTTTGGGTGAACTAGAGTGGTGGACACAGAAATGTTGACGATGGGTCCTGTCTCGACTTTTTGACTTCTAGAATCGCCTTTGAGCGCTTCAGAGCGGCTGTCTATGTATGGGCCTGCACGAACATGTCCTTGAAACAACCCTTAACGTTCGTTTTCAAAACTGTGCAACCCACCGAGTGGTTAGTGGTGTTCGTTGATGATTAAAAACAAATATATCAGCGCAATGTATGATTTCAATCCATGTTATTGTTTGCTATAGTGGAACTATTTTTTCAGATACCTCACAACCGAGTATAAACTTCCGCTCGCTATTTGAGTCTGAAGCATCTTTTCCTTTCCCGGTAGCGCAGTAATATCAACGAGCAATGAGTCCTCCAAAAGAGATCAATGGGATTTTACAAAATGCCAAATAAAACACGACAGAAACTGTATTTCGCTACGCAACTTGTTTTGGAACATCAACGAACACCACTAACCACTCGGTGAGTTGCACAGTTTTGAAAACGAACGTTAAGGGTTGTTTTAAGGATGTTCGTGCAGGCCCATACATAGACAGCCACTCTGAAGCGGTCAAAGGCGATTCTAAACGAGTCAAAGAGTCGAGACAGGACCCATCGTCAACATTTCTGTGTCCACCACTCTAGTTCACCCAAAACAAACCAGAAAAGAGACTCAAAGTGCTAAATACCAGAATTATCCTTTAAGGAAAATAGCTATACTGGTTGATAAACACACATAATCTGTATTTTGTGCATAGAAAGCAGAATGATAATTTTAAAACACTGCATTTTCCAAATACACCATATATACAGGAGTATTTTTAGGTTTAAGTCTAGCGAATAAAGCCACTCTCTCAATCTCAATTGGTGTTGTATTTTGACAAATATTAATATATAAATTATGTAATGATTATGCTAATTAGCTTATGATGTCATTTAACAACATAAAGCAACTTTGAGCAGGGTTTAGAAGTTGGCAAAAGTGTTTTGGGGTGTGTGCGGGCTCATGCGCAAACCACGAGGGAAAAAACTAAACTGGAAATGCCTAAGCAACATGCTAAAGTAATTTGTGCATGTAGTCAGTAGAAAGTGAGAAAAATAATCTAAAGATGAACCACCCATTTCAAACCAATTTGCCATCCCTAGAAACAACAATTTAGAATTAGGCAAAAATAAATTGGAACAAACTGGCTAAATGAAATTGTTACCTTTCGGATTGGAAGTAGACTCCTCTAAATCACTGTCCACTGTAACGTTCTCTGAGGGTAGAAAACACAGAAATTAATCATTTAACTTATTTAAATTTTAAATAAACATTTAATTTAAAAACACAAGGTAATACATGCATATTATTCCAAAGCATTCCCAAAAACCTATATTACAATTTATGTAAACTATTACAGAATAAAAAAAAAAAAAAAAAAAAAAAAAAAAAAAAAAAACAGAACCAATATCTCTAAATTAATTCAATTCAGACAATGGTCACAGTAACAGTGTATAGTACCTTCTGGATCAATGATGATTTCATCAAGATTTTTCCCTTTAAAGTCTGCCAAGCGTCCTTTTTCGAGGGCCAGAAGAATTTTGCTCATTTTGGCCAGCTGAAGGGTCCCCTCAGGTAAGCGGTAAAACTGACGGTGTATCCTAATATCATGGCCTAGGAAGTCAGCCAGCTGATCAAGCTCAGTGTTGCTCAGATTTAACACTTCAGAGAGGGTACCAATCTGTTTCCTCAACTTGGTGGAAGTTAGAGTTTGAGGATTCTTAGCATTGCATGCACCTGCAAATTCACGGATGCAGTCAGAGCCACGGAAAAAGGTCATTGCAGAAGGACGTGCAAAGAGGAAAGGGTTCTCATTCAGTACTCCACACTTGCTCCGGTTTTTAATCAGCAGGCTGATCGACTCTTGCATTGAAGGAGTAACAAGCACTGGAACTTTTCTGCCTCTTTTGCCTCTGATCTCTATACGCTTGAAGTACTGACACAGTTTATTTTCCAACTCTGTGAGGGCCATGCTAATATCCGGATGAGCTTCTGTTTGGTTGCTGGAGGTGTATGCGGACAAAGGCATTTGTGACACTTCCCCTTCTCGCCTACGATTGAAAAGCATAACCTGAGTTAATATAACCTTTGCCAATTTTGACCAATGCTGAGATGATGGCTGTGTTGACAAGAGTTTGCGGTACACTTTCTCTTGCTCATCAAGATGCACATGGAGACGTTTGACATCTTCAGTGAACGGGAGCAAATGTGGGCAGTTCCACTTGGCTTCCTCCATTGTTCGCCGTGCTGTTGAAGAAATGTACTCGGGCCATCGGGTTTGATACAGCTGTTGGAAGCTGCTCGCAAAATTTGCACTTGCTTTGTCTCCATTGATTGTAGAATGGCTCTCAATAAGCATTGCGATTTTGTTCAGACTATGACCAAGTTTCACAGCAACACTAGCCTTTTCATACACATTGGTCTCTTCAATGTATCCAGCTGTTCTTTTAACTGCATTAACGGCATGCATGAAGTTTGTGGGATGGATGAGCTCTTTAATAGATGTAAGGGGTGTTACCTCTCTAGTACATATGAGGAGTCTTCCAAGCTCTCTCATCTTTTGACGGATGTATTCATGCATTTTAACTCTTGATCCATACTTGTTGTAAAGATGCTTTCCCAGCTCTAAAATGCACCAGTCATTTCTAGCTTCAAGTGCCACTTGGTCTTGGTTCATAGCATTTAACAGCTTCCAAACACCATGAGTTACTCCTGGTGGGGGAGGTTGTGCAAAGCTACAGAGAGCCTGCACACGGGTTTTTCCAGGTTTGGGTTTCACGTCAGAAGGCTTGAATTTGCAAACTTTCACATGTCGCCACAGGGTTTTCTTTAAGAAGAGTCCTTGGCAGTAAATGCAATGCATGAATTTTTCCCCATCCAAATTCTTTTTAGGCAGTTTCCGTGGAATCATCTGTCCTGAGCCTGTATTAATAACAGTAGCATTGTAAGCAAAATTACCTTTGTTGCGTAGATACTCAAGCTGCATTCTCCTTTCTTTGGAGCCTTTTGGATGACTTAGAGCCTTTGCTACCTCTACTTCATTGCTATGCTTGCGCTCTAGGTGTCTAGCAATTTTCGTAAAAGCACTGTCACAAAAAAAGCAATGTTGTCTCTTGCTATACATTCTCAGTCCATCCCTCTTTTTAATGATAGCTGGGATAATCACTGAACTTGTGCTGTCAGGAACTGAGGCTGCACCATGGCTCTGGAAGCTCCCTAAGTCACAGCTGCTTTGAGGATTGTAGTTTGTACTTCTGTTCTCAGCTGAACTGCACTGGACTGGCAAAGTCTGGAGCTTTCCTTTACCTTTAGGTGAAACAGTAAGGCTTGTGCTACTATCTGATGCACTACTCTCTTCTGATGTGTCAGGGATGTACTCTTCCTCACTGACTTCAGATAACTCATCTTCGCTCGAATCAAAAACATCTGAGTGCTCAGCAATCTTCCTTCTAGCCTTGAAAGACAATGACCATCCAGTTTAGTTAATCCTCTTTCATAGATTAATAAATAAAACAAAAAAAAACAAAAAAAAAACTCTTACTCTGGTGTTTTTTGGTCTTTTGAATGTTGTGGCACAAGTGGAATGTTGTTCACTCATTGCAAATGGTGTATGTTTCAGTCTGATGTCATCTTGAATGTCTGTACTGTCATCTCCACTGGAATTTTCAGAGTAAAAAATATCGGAGTCCTCATGAGTTGCAGGTCTCATCTAAAAAAGACAAATTAGACAAACGTCAGAATGGCAAGCCTTCAAATAAACTAGGAAAATATATGCTTATAGAACTATGTTTATCATATAATGAAAAATAAAAATACAATATTATGCAGTTTAAAAAAAAAAGTGCTTTTGAAGTATGAGGCAATTAAAAAGAAATGGTAATAGCAATGAAAAATAAATACCTGTTTATAAGATGTCATCATTTTAGAACACGAAATGTCATCTTCACTGTCTGAGTAATCAACCAAAGGCTGTTAAGAAAAAGAAAAAAAAATGGAAAAACTGTCCTAACAGTTTAGGGCAAATTATTTAAGACTTTCTTGAAGCACCATAAAACAACTCCAATTTAGGGTCCTGATCATGTCAGGGTTTATTTACCAACAATGATGGGCTTACTTTACATCATCCTTACTAAAATGCCAGAGTTAATATATGTACCTCAACTGTACGTCGTGAAATGCCAGCAGTTGTAACAGAATCCCCAGAGCAGTTCTTTATTGTCATCATGTCTTCATCATCCGTGCATGTAGCCTATAATAAAAGAGTTAAAAAAATGAGTTATAATTGATACTCATCAGACAAGGTCCCCATTACGCTAAACCTGTAGGAAGTGTGTGTATTTAATCACAGAGGAGTTTATATGGCATTCCTGAGACAATACAGGTCCCCACAAAGTACATTACACTAGAAACAGTGTGTAAGAGTCAAGACCACATATAATAGATAGAAAAACAGATAGAGAGATGGATAGACAGTCAGACTGATAGAGAGAGAGAGATGGATAGACAGTCACACTGATAGAGAGAGATGGATAGACTGACTGATAGAGAGAGATGGATAGACAGTCAGACTGATAGAGAGAGATGGATAGTCAGACTGATAGAGAGAGATGGATAGACAGACAGACTGATAGAGAGATGGATAGACAGTCAGACTGATAGAGAGAGAGATGGATAGACAGACAGACTGATAGAGAGAGATGGATAGACAGTCAGACTGATAGAGAGAGAGATGGATAGACATAGATATTAAATATATGTACCTCAACTGTACGTCGTGAAATGCCAGCAGTTGTAACAGAATCCCCAGAGCAGTTCTTTATTGTCATCATGTCTTCATCATCCGTGCATGTAGCCTATAATAAAAGAGTTAAAAAAATGAGTTATAATTGATACTCATCAGACAAGGTCCCCATTACGCTAAACCTGTAGGAAGTGTGTGTATTTAATCACAGAGGGGTTTATATGGCATTCCTGAGACAATACAGGTCCCCACAAAGTACATTACACTAGAAACAGTGTGTAAGAGTCAAGACCACATATAATAGATGGACAAACAGATAGAGAGATGGATAGACAGTCAGACTGATAGAGAGAGAGAGATGGATAGACAGTCAGACTGATAGAGAGATGGATAGACAGTCAGACTGATAGAGAGATGGATAGACAGTCAGACTGATAGAGAGAGAGATGGATAGACATAGATATTAAATATATGTACCTCAACTGTACGTCGTGAAATGCCAGCAGTTGTAACAGAATCCCCAGAGCAGTTCTTTATTGTCATCATGTCTTCATCATCCGTGCATGTAGCCTATAATAAAAGAGTTAAAAAAATGAGTTATAATTGATACTCATCAGACAAGGTCCCCATTACGCTAAACCTGTAGGAAGTGTGTGTATTTAATCACAGAGGGGTTTATATGGCATTCCTGAGACAATACAGGTCCCCACAAAGTACATTACACTAGAAACAGTGTGTAAGAGTCAAGACCACATATAATAGATAGAAAAACAGATAGAGAGATGGATAGACAGTCAGACTGATAGAGAGAGAGAGATGGATAGACAGTCACACTGATAGAGAGAGATGGATAGACTGACTGATAGAGAGAGATGGATAGACAGTCAGACTGATAGAGAGAGATGGATAGTCAGACTGATAGAGAGAGATGGATAGACAGACAGACTGATAGAGAGATGGATAGACAGTCAGACTGATAGAGAGAGAGATGGATAGACAGACAGACTGATAGAGAGAGATGGATAGACAGTCAGACTGATAGAGAGAGAGATGGATAGACATAGATATTAAATATATGTACCTCAACTGCACGTCGTGAAATGCCAGCAGTTGTAACAGAATCCCCAGAGCAGTTCTTTATTGTCATCATGTCTTCATCATCCGTGCATGTAGCCTATAATAAAAGAGTTAAAAAAATGAGTTATAATTGATACTCATCAGACAAGGTCCCCATTACGCTAAACCTGTAGGAAGTGTGTGTATTTAATCACAGAGGGGTTTATATGGCATTCCTGAGACAATACAGGTCCCCACAAAGTACATTACACTAGAAACAGTGTGTAAGAGTCAAGACCACATATAATAGATAGAAAAACAGATAGAGAGATGGATAGACAGTCAGACTGATAGAGAGAGATGGATAGACAGTCAGACTGATAGAGAGAGATGGATAGACAGTCACACTGATAGAGAGAGATGGATAGACAGTCAGACTGATAGAGAGAGATGGATAGACAGTCAGACTGATAGAGAGAGATGGATAGACAGTCAGACTGATAGAGAGAGATGGATAGTCAGACTGATAGAAAGAGATGGATAGACAGACAGACAGACAGACTGATAGAGAGATGGATAGTCAGACTGATAGAGAGAGATGGATAGACAGACTGATAGAGAGATGGATAGACTGACTGATAGAGAGAGATGGATAGACAGTCAGACTGATAGAGAGAGATGGATAGTCAGACTGATAGAGAGAGATGGATAGACAGACAGACTGATAGAGAGATGGATAGACAGTCAGACTGATAGAGATGGATAGTCAGACTGATAGAGAGAGATGGATAGTCAGACTGATAGAGAGATGGATAGACAAACAGACAGACAGACTGATAGAGAGATGGATAGACAGTCAGACTGATAGAGAGAGAGATGGATAGACATAGATATTAAATATATGTACCTCAACTGTACGTCGTGAAATGCCAGCAGTTGTAACAGAATCCCCAGAGCAGTTCTTTATTGTCATCATGTCTTCATCATCCGTGCATGTAGCCTATAATAAAAGAGTTAAAAAATGAGTTATAATTGATACTCATCAGACAAGGTCCCCATTACGCTAAACCTGTAGGAAGTGTGTGTATTTAATCACAGAGGGGTTTATATGGCATTCCTGAGACAATACAGGTCCCCACAAAGTACATTACACTAGAAACAGTGTGTAAGAGTCAAGACCACATATAATAGATAGAAAAACAGATAGAGAGATGGATAGACAGTCAGACTGATAGAGAGAGATGGATAGACAGTCACACTGATAGAGAGAGATGGATAGACAGTCACACTGATAGAGAGAGATGGATAGACAGTCAGACTGATAGAGAGAGATGGATAGACAGACAGATAGAGAGATGGATAGACAGTCAGACTGATAGAGAGAGATGGATAGACAGACAGATAGAGAGCTGGATAGACAGTCAGACTGATAGAGAGAGATGGATAGACGGATAGACAAACAGATAGAGAGATGGATAGACAGTCACACTGATAGAGAGAGATGGATAGACAGTCAGACTGATAGAGAGAGATGGATAGACAGTCAGACTGATAGAGAGAGATGGATAGACAGACAGATAGAGAGATGGATAGACAGTCAGACTGATAGAGAGAGATGGATAGACGGATAGACAAACAGATAGAGAGATGGATAGACAGTCACACTGATAGAGAGAGATGGATAGACCGTCAGACTGATAGAGAGAGATGGATAGACAGTCACACTGATAGAGAGAGATGGATAGACAGTCACACTGATAGAGAGAGATGGATAGACAGTCAGACTGATAGAGAGAGATGGATAGACAGACAGATAGAGAGATGGATAGACAGTCAGACTGATAGAGAGAGAGAGATGGATAGACAGATAGAGAGATGGATAGACAGACAGACTGATAGAGAGAGATGGATAGACAGTCACACTGATAGAGAGAGATGGATAGACAGTCAGACTGATAGAGAGAGATGGATAGACAGTCAGACTGATAGAGAGAGATGGATAGACAGACAGATAGAGAGATGGATAGACAGTCAGACTGATAGAGAGAGATGGATAGACAGACAGATAGAGAGATGGATAGACAGTCAGACTGATAGAGAGAGATGGATAGACGGATAGACAAACAGATAGAGAGATGGATAGACAGTCACACTGATAGAGAGAGATGGATAGACAGTCAGACTGATAGAGAGAGATGGATAGACAGATAGAGAGATGGATAGACCGTCAGACTGATAGAGAGAGATGGATAGACAGTCACACTGATAGAGAGAGATGGATAGACAGTCAGACTGATAGAGAGAGATGGATAGACAGTCAGACTGATAGAGAGAGATGGATAGACAGATAGAGAGATGGATAGACAGTCAGACTGATAGAGAGAGATGGATAGACAGACAGATAGAGAGATGGATAGACAGTCAGACTGATAGAGAGAGAGAGATGGATAGACAGTCAGACTGATAGAGAGAGATGGATAGACAGACTGATAGAGGGATGGATAGACAGACAGACTGATAGAGAGAGATGGATAGACAGTCAGACTGATATAGAGAGAGAGAGAGAGAGAGAGAGAGAGAGAGAGAGAGAGAGAGAGAGAGAGAGAGAGAGAGATGGATAGACAGTCAGACTGATAGAGAGAGATGGATAGTCAGACTGATAGAGAGAGATGGAGACAGACAGACTGATAGAGAGATGGATAGACAGTCAGACTGATAGAGAGAGAGAGATGGATAGACAGTCAGACTGATAGAGAGAGAGAGATGGATAGACAGTCAGACTGATAGAGAGAGAGAGATGGATAGACAGTCAGACTGATAGAGAGAGATGGATAGTCAGACTGATAGAGAGAGATGGATAGACAGACAGACTGATAGAGAGATGGATAGACAGTCAGACTGATAGAGAGAGAGAGATGGATAGACAGTCAGACTGATAGAGAGAGATGGATAGACAGATAGACTGATAGAGAGATGGATAGACTGACTGATAGAGAGAGATGGATAGACAGATAGACTGATAGAGAGATGGATAGACTGACTGATAGAGAGAGATGGATAGACAGTCAGACTGATGGAGAGAGATGGATAGTCAGACTGATAGAGAGATGGATAGACAGTCAGACTGATAGAGAGATGATAGACAGTCAGACTGATAGAGAGATGGATAGACAGTCAGACTGATAGAGAGATGGATAGACAGTCAGACTGATAGAGAGAGATGGATAGACAGACAGACAGATAGAGAGATGGATAGACAGACAGACTGATAGAGAGAGAGAGATGGATAAACAGACAGACTGATAGAGAGAGATGGATAGACAGACTGATAGAGGGATGGATAGACAGACAGACTGATAGAGAGAGATGGATAGACAGACAGACAGACAGATAGAAAGATGGATAGACAGTCAGACTGATAGAGAGAGAGATGGATAGACAGACAGACAGATAGAGAGATGGATAGACAGACAGACAGATAGAGAGATGGATAGACAGTCAGACTGATAGAGAGAGATGGATAGACAGTCAGACTGATAGAGAGATGGATAGACAGTCAGACTGATAGAGAGAGAGATGGATAGACAGACTGATAGAGAGAGATGGATAGACAGAGACAGACAGATAGAGAGATGGATAGACAGTCAGACTGATAGAGAGAGATGGATAGACTGACTGATAGAGAGAGATGGATAGACAGTCAGACAGAGAGAGATGGATAGACAGACAGACAGACAGACAGACTGATAGAGAGATGGATAGACAGTCAGACTGATAGAGAGAGAGATGGATAGACAGACACAATGATAGAGAGAGAGAGATGGATAGACAGTCAGACTGATAGAGAGAGAGAGAGATGGATAGACAGACAGACAGATAGAGAGATGGATAGACTGACTGATAGAGAGAGATGGATAGACAGTCAGACTGATAGAGAGAGAGATGGATAGACATAGATATTAAATATATGTACCTCAACTGTACGTCGTGAAATGCCAGCAGTTGTAACAGAATCCCCAGAGCAGTTCTTTATTGTCATCATGTCTTCATCATCCGTGCATGTAGCCTATAATAAAAGAGTTAAAAAAATGAGTTATAATTGATACTCATCAGACAAGGTCCCCATTACGCTAAACCTGTAGGAAGTGTGTGTATTTAATCACAGAGGAGTTTATATGGCATTCCTGAGACAATACAGGTCCCCACAAAGTACATTACACTAGAAACAGTGTGTAAGAGTCAAGACCACATATAATAGATGGACAAACAGATAGAGAGATGGATAGACAGTCAGACTGATAGAGAGAGATGGATAGACAGTCAGACTGATAGAGAGAGATGGATAGACAGACAGACAGACTGATAGAGAGATGGATAGACAGTCAGACAGATAGAGAGATGGATAGACAGTCAGACTGATAGAGAGAGATGGATAGACAGTCACACTGATAGAGAGATGGATAGACAGACAGACAGACTGATAGAGAGATGGATAGACAGTCAGACTGATAGAGAGAGATGGATAGACAGACAGACTGATAGAGAGAGATGGATAGACAGACAGACAGATAGAGAGATGGATAGACAGTCAGACTGATAGAGAGAGGGATGGATAGACATAGATATTAAATATATGTACCTCGACTGTACGTCGTGAAATGCCAGCAGTTGTAACAGAATCCCCAGAGCAGTTCTTTATTGTCATCATGTCTTCATCATCCGTGCATGTAGCCTATAATAAAAGAGTTAAAAAAATGAGTTATAATTGATACTCATCAGACAAGGTCCCCATTACGCTAAACCTGTAGGAAGTGTGTGTATTTAATCACAGAGGGGTTTATATGGCATTCCTGAGACAATACAGGTCCCCACAAAGTACATTACACTAGAAACAGTGTGTAAGAGTCAAGACCACATATAATAGATGGACAAACAGATAGAGAGATGGATAGACAGTCAGACTGATAGAGAGAGAGAGATGGATAGACAGTCACACTGATAGAGAGAGATGGATAGACAGTCAGACTGATAGAGAGAGATGGATAGACAGTCACACTGATAGAGAGAGATGGATAGACAGACAGACAGACTGATAAAGAGAGATGGATAGACAGTCAGACAGATAGAGAGAGATGGATAGACAGACAGACTGATAGAGAGAGATGGATAGACAGACAGACAGATAGAGAGATGGATAGACAGTCAGACTGATAGAGAGATGGATAGACAGTCAGACTGATAGAGAGATGGATAGACAGTCAGACTGATAGAGAGAGAGATGGATAGACAGTCAGACTGATAGAGAGATGGATAGACAGTCAGACTGATAGAGAGATGGATAGACAGTCAGACTGATAGAGAGAGAGATGGATAGACATAGATATTAAATATATGTACCTCGACTGTACGTCGTGAAATGCCAGCAGTTGTAACAGAATCCCCAGAGCAGTTCTTTATTGTCATCATGTCTTCATCATCCGTGCATGTAGCCTATAATAAAAGAGTTAAAAAAATGAGTTATAATTGATACTCATCAGACAAGGTCCCCATTACGCTAAACCTGTAGGAAGTGTGTGTATTTAATCACAGAGGGGTTTATATGGCATTCCTGAGACAATACAGGTCCCCACAAAGTACATTACACTAGAAACAGTGTGTAAGAGTCAAGACCACATATAATAGATAGAAAAACAGATAGAGAGATGGATAGACAGTCAGACTGATAGAGAGAGAGAGATGGATAGACAGACAGACAGATAGAGAGAGATGGATAGACTGACTGATAGAGAGAGATGGATAGACAGACAGACTGATAAAGAGAGATGGATAGACAGTCAGACTGATAGAGAGAGATGGATAGACAGTCAGACTGATAGAGAGAGATGGATAGACAGTCAGACTGATAGAGAGAGATGGATAGACAGTCAGACTGATAGAGAGAGATGGATAGACAGTCACACTGATAGAGAGAGATGGATAGACAGACAGACAGACTGATAAAGAGAGATGGATAGACAGTCAGACAGATAGAGAGATGGATAGACAGTCAGACTGATAGAGAGATGGATAGACAGACAGACAGATAGAGAGATGGATAGACAGTCAGACTGATAGAGAGAGATGTATAGACAGACAGACAGATAGAGAGATGGATAGACAGTCAGACTGATAGAGAGATGGATAGACAGACAGACAGATAGAGAGATGGATAGACAGTCAGACAGATAGAGAGAGATGGATAGACAGACAGACTGATAGAGAGAGATGGATAGACAGACAGACAGATAGAGAGATGGATAGACAGTCAGACTGATAGAGAGATGGATAAACAAACAGACAGACAGACTGATAGAGAGAGATGGATAGACAGTCAGACTGATAGAGAGAGGGATGGATAGACATAGATATTAAATATATGTACCTCGACTGTACGTCGTGAAATGCCAGCAGTTGTAACAGAATCCCCAGAGCAGTTCTTTATTGTCATCATGTCTTCATCATCCGTGCATGTAGCCTATAATAAAAGAGTTAAAAAAATGAGTTATAATTGATACTCATCAGACAAGGTCCCCATTACGCTAAACCTGTAGGAAGTGTGTGTATTTAATCACAGAGGGGTTTATATGGCATTCCTGAGACAATACAGGTCCCCACAAAGTACATTACACTAGAAACAGTGTGTAAGAGTCAAGACCACATATAATAGATGGACAAACAGATAGAGAGATGGATAGACAGTCAGACTGATAGAGAGAGATGGATAGACAGTCACACTGATAGAGAGAGATGGATAGACAGTCACACTGATAGAGAGAGATGGATAGACAGTCAGACTGATAGAGAGAGAGAGATGGATAGACAGTCAGACTGATAGAGAGATGGATAGACAGTCAGACTGATAGAGAGAGAGATGGATAGACATAGATATTAAATATATGTACCTCGACTGTACGTCGTGAAATGCCAGCAGTTGTAACAGAATCCCCAGAGCAGTTCTTTATTGTCATCATGTCTTCATCATCCGTGCATGTAGCCTATAATAAAAGAGTTAAAAAAATGAGTTATAATTGATACTCATCAGACAAGGTCCCCATTACGCTAAACCTGTAGGAAGTGTGTGTATTTAATCACAGAGGGGTTTATATGGCATTCCTGAGACAATACAGGTCCCCACAAAGTACATTACACTAGAAACAGTGTGTAAGAGTCAAGACCACATATAATAGATGGACAAACAGATAGAGAGATGGATAGACAGTCAGACTGATAGAGAGAGATGGATAGACAGTCACACTGATAGAGAGAGATGGATAGACAGTCACACTGATAGAGAGAGATGGATAGACAGTCAGACTGATAGAGAGAGAGAGATGGATAGACAGTCAGACTGATAGAGAGATGGATAGACAGTCAGACTGATAGAGAGAGAGATGGATAGACAGTCAGACTGATAGAGAGATGGATAGACAAACAGACAGACAGACTGATAGAGAGATGGATAGACAGTCAGACTGATAGAGAGAGAGATGGATAGACATAGATATTAAATATATGTACCTCAACTGTACGTCGTGAAATGCCAGCAGTTGTAACAGAATCCCCAGAGCAGTTCTTTATTGTCATCATGTCTTCATCATCCGTGCATGTAGCCTATAATAAAAGAGTTAAAAAAATGAGTTATAATTGATACTCATCAGACAAGGTCCCCATTACGCTAAACCTGTAGGAAGTGTGTGTATTTAATCACAGAGGAGTTTATATGGCATTCCTGAGACAATACAGGTCCCCACAAAGTACATTACACTAGAAACAGTGTGTAAGAGTCAAGACCACATATAATAGATGGACAAACAGATAGAGAGATGGATAGACAGTCAGACTGATAGAGAGAGAGAGATGGATAGACAGACAGACAGATAGAGAGAGATGGATAGACTGACAGATAGAGAGAGATGGATAGACTGACTGATAGAGAGAGATGGATAGACTGACTGATAGAGAGAGATGGATAGACTGACTGATAGAGAGAGATGGATAGACAGTCAGACTGATAGAGAGAGAGATGGATAGACATAGATATTAAATATATGTACCTCAACTGTAAGTCGTGAAATGCCAGCAGTTGTAACAGAATCCCCAGAGCAGTTCTTTATTGTCATGTCTTCATCATCCGTGCATGTAGCCTATAATAAAAGAGTTAAAAAAATGAGTTATAATTGATACTCATCAGACAAGGTCCCCATTACGCTAAACCTGTAGGAAGTGTGTGTATTTAATCACAGAGGGGTTTATATGGCATTCCTGAGACAATACAGGTCCCCACAAAGTACATTACACTAGAAACAGTGTGTAAGAGTCAAGACCACATATAATAGATAGAAAAACAGATAGAGAGATGGATAGACAGTCAGACTGATAGAGAGAGAGAGATGGATAGACAGACAGACAGATAGAGAGATGGATAGACAGTCAGACTGATAGAGAGAGAGAGATGGATAGACAGACAGACAGATAGAGAGAGATGGATAGACAGTCACACTGATAGAGAGAGAGAGATGGATAGACAGTCAGACTGATAGAGAGAGAGAGATGGATAGACAGTCAGACTGATAGAGAGATGGATAAACAAACAGACAGACAGACTGATAGAGAGAGATGGATAGACAGTCAGACTGATAGAGAGAGAGATGGATAGACATAGATATTAAATATATGTACCTCAACTGCACGTCGTGAAATGCCAGCAGTTGTAACAGAATCCCCAGAGCAGTTCTTTATTGTCATCATGTCTTCATCATCCGTGCATGTAGCCTATAATAAAAGAGTTAAAAAAATGAGTTATAATTGATACTCATCAGACAAGGTCCCCATTACGCTAAACCTGTAGGAAGTGTGTGTATTTAATCACAGAGGAGTTTATATGGCATTCCTGAGACAATACAGGTCCCCACAAAGTACATTACACTAGAAACAGTGTGTAAGAGTCAAGACCACATATAATAGATGGACAAACAGATAGAGAGATGGATAGACAGTCAGACTGATAGAGAGAGATGGATAGACAGTCAGACTGATAGAGAGAGATGGATAGACAGTCACACTGATAGAGAGAGATGGATAGACAGTCAGACTGATAGAGAGAGATGGATAGACAGTCAGACTGATAGAGAGAGAGAGATGGATAGACAGTCAGACTGATAGAGAGAGAGAGAGATGGATAGACAGACAGACAGATAGAGAGATGGATAGACTGACTGATAGAGAGAGATGGATAGACAGTCAGACTGATAGAGAGAGATGGATAGTCAGACTGATAGAGAGATGGATAGACAGTCAGACTGATAGAGAGAGAGATGGATAGACATAGATATTAAATATATGTACCTCAACTGTACGTCGTGAAATGCCAGCAGTTGTAACAGAATCCCCAGAGCAGTTCTTTATTGTCATCATGTCTTCATCATCCGTGCATGTAGCCTATAATAAAAGAGTTAAAAAAATGAGTTAATATTCAACAATATTATTGATCTCCTGCACTGACAGCATTATATGAGAACTGAACTGAGCTAGGCGATGACATCACTGTTTTCTCAAGAGCGGCAGCGGCTGTATATATAAATCAACTAAATTAATTACTAATGCTTTTTCCAACCTAAATTAATAAATTATGAACTAAGTAGTGAACTAACTTAGGATGGACTATGACGCTATTTTCTTCTAGAGCTGCTGTACAGCCGAAACAAACTTGGTTGCATTATTTTCCTGTTGTCACTGTAAAGCAGCTTTTCAAACAATCTGTATTGTAAAAAGGTTGGAATATCGATAATCTATTGTGAAAAAAAAAGCACTGCGATAGTTAGCTCTATCGATATTTTAGCACAGCCCTACTGATAGAGAGATAGATGGATAGACAGACATACACACCCATAACTGTAAAAATGAGAAAAGTAGACAAATTTTGCCAAACCTTTCTCCAAGGCCAGTCACTTCCTCCATAGTCATATGAGATTTCTTCTCCAGGAATGATGTCTTTTGCTGCAAAAAGGCACAAATGTGGCTTTCCCTCGACAATAACCTTTTTCATTATGCAATTTGGGTTCCTGCAGTCATCATTCACAAGCCGGCCAAGAGTGGTGTTCTCATGAGTTGCATCAATGCTTGGGAGGAGAAAAAAAATAAATAAACACATTGAATTTATATTAAGGTTTAGCCTAACAAACCGTGGCTGGGTTTCCCGAAACCTTCTTAACGCTATGTCACTCTTAAGTTACACCTTAAAGAGGCTATATGTGATTTTCTGAAATTTAAACTCGCGACTGACACCTGTGGCCAAAAAACAGAACTGCTCTTCCTTTCTGCTCGCTCTCGTACGTGCACACTTCACAAGTCATCCACTGCAAAGAAGTCAACATTATGTTTACAGAGGTAAGAACAGTCAAATACATATATTGTTTGAGAAACTAAGTTTGTTTGCTGACTAGCGGTGGTGGAAGAGTGATCTGAAACGTTTAACATGAACGCGCTTGACGTCACATCCGCAGACAGCGCGCGAAAAATCCGACCCGACAGAAAATAGGAAAAATAGGATACAGGCTTATACTGCCCTACAAAGGCAAAAGACCTTAAGTCGCTAGAGTGTGGAACTGAGAAAAATGACTTTAAAGATTTTTAGTTGTCCCGCCAAATTAATTATAGGTAGGACACTGGAAATCTGGCAAATAGATGTTTTAGTAATGGAAATTATATACATAAAAAAAATCTTGAGCTCAAACTTGACTTTTGACCACTATTTTAAAGTTACTGTACTCTGCCTTTGTATTGTCAGCAAAAAGTGAGAAGTCATGCCAAGGCAAAAGGCAGTAACTTCCACATTATCAATATTTAGTTGCTGATGATCACCATTAACAAAATCATTATGTACACACCTGTATAAAATCTAGTGATCATGGCATTTATTTTGTATGATTTACAATTATTTATAGCCATCTACTTATTGCTATCCTGGGCTTTGGTTGCATTCTGATGGCATTATTAATACATTTGACATGACAAAATACCTCCATAGATATATTAGTCCAGTGTTGACTCGACCGCGTTTAGGGCGGGGCTGAAGGCGAAGTTTTTGGCACTTTGCCAGCTAGTTTGCCAAGCTTTAATTCTTGGTTGTATTCATCTGATACGGCAATGTGTAACGTTTTTCTGTCAACTCTGCATAATCCTTCGCGATCGATATCGCACGTTTGTCGATGGAGCGGGTTCAGACCATACTAAATGTTCTGACCGCTCTGAGGACATCAGAAGTTAGAGGGACTGATGGCAGCTGTACAAAGTACACAGGCTACACCGTAATTAAAATTTTAATGGACATTAAAACAAAGGCAGATAACCGTACAATCTGGTAGGTAGCATTATTTGATTGAACACCGGCACAGTAACTTCATATTGACGCGCGGCTAAACAAAGGCAGAGCACCGTAATTTTCTCGAAAAAAACCCCGAATTGATTCTAGATACTTATTCACATGATAAAGAAGGTCTTGAATGTGCCAAAAATATAAATAACTCATTTTCGACCAAAAACGAAGTTACGGTCTTTTGCCTTTGCACGGCAGTATAGGTGCTCCCACTGTGAGCGGACAAGGTGTCAGTATGCTCATCAGGAGATGTTTGAGTCATAAATGGTAAAATAAAAAGGCTATTGTTACGTTTATTTTGGGGAAAAAGTTGCATATAGCCCCTTTAAGCTGTACCTAATCGTTAATATGTATTTTCCGAAACGTTCTTAGTTAAGTATACCTTCTGTAAGTCATGCATTCGGAAGGTTGGTCTGGACCACTCTTAGCTTCACCTTATCACTGTTGCAGGTCTATATGAATATAATTCTGGGCCCGTATCCCTAAAGAATTTTTGTGCAAAAAGTGGCTCCTAGCGGCCAAATTCTAAGAAAATTCTCAGAGTCATGACGTTTTCTTAGAATTTCCCCTAAAAGTGACACGAAAATCCCAGTTAATATAAAAGCTATTCCTCAAGATTCCTAGCGCTAAAAAGGGCTCCTAAGGCGAGATCTGCTAAGAGCAGGGAAGAGGACTTTTAGTGGCTTAGGAGTTCCCCTAAGCAGCTGCACAAAATGTGTTTGTAGGATATTTGTTAACAAGCCTTCATAAATAGACCAGCCAGCAATCACAGACATTGATAAAAGCTGAGCCGTGTTACCCTCGTTAAGACCACACTGAGTTGTAACGTTGCAATTTCTACTTCATTAAGGACAGCCCCTTGAGATAGGCCATCTTGTTTTCAATGGGGTCCATATCGGAGTGAAAGTACAAAATATGCCAGCTAGGATATTAATATGAGCAAATAAGACACGAATCATTATTTGAACAGGGTGTAATGAGCTTAAGTTTTCACATATTTTAGATTCTAATGTTAGGCTATAACCCCTACAGCTTACTATTCATTTTCCAGATATTTTCTTGAATGTGAAATATTATTTACAATTACAGTCTGCATAAGATTAGAGTGAATAATTATGTTTATTGATTTGAGGGTACATCCTTTGCTCATTATCACCAAAAGTTCATTTTCATCAAACTTGTAGGATCAACCAATCACGGCTTTTGAAATGATGACTCATACCTAGCAACGGGGTCAACCACACCTCCTCACTAAGATAGGATTTTCCATCCATTCCTTGCTCAGAGTTCACTGAAAATGTTCTGGAATCACTTCTAAGCTAAAACTCCTGGCAAGGAATTTTTAGGTTAAGTTAGGAGCTCTCTGAGAGGATTCTCAGAATCTTTAGGGATACGGGCCCTGAAGTTTTAATACACCCAGACAGTGTTCAATTAGGCTAATTCAAGTGTTTTCATGCAAAGAATAACATTGTCATTACACTGATTGTTGTTAGATTTTTAATTATATTATTATACAATATTATTAATTTAATTAAAGACACTTTTAAAGGCCAGTGAAAGCATAGGCTACTGTCAGTTAAGTCCTATTCGGACGCTAATATTGTTTCTCATGGGCTCGTCCGGTATTTTAAACATTTACAGGGGTGAGTCTGTGATTTTAGTGCCGTCCGAATCCATAATATCAATGTTTTTTCTCACCCAACCCGCGTAAAAATCCCTGGCCAAATTTGTACTTACTGTTTTTTGACAAACTGGTCGTGTGGGAATTTAATTGCCGTCTGAATCCACATCTCTGAGTTTACAAGAAGAGATTAAAAATTCACTGTTTAAATCCTTTTTGATCACTACCGAGCACCGTACGTAAAATGTAAACTTATTACTGAAATGCTGGAAAGTAAAAAACAATATTTCATCGCAGCTCCACCTCAGCGAACAAAAATGTGAAAGAAGAAAGCACATACAAATTTGAATGGTTATTATGGCAGCAATATATGATACAATTTAAAATATGTAGGCTAGGTTATTATAGGCTATTATAGTTTGGATTATTTTTTATAATATCCCATGAGTCCTAATAAATGCAATTTCAACTATTTCTGAAGTGCTTCTTTTATAAAGAACAGCACTTTCTCACATAAACATGAGAGAATAACTGATTTTCGAGCCATCGATATCAACCAATTCAGCAGCATCGCCACGGACAGCACCGGGTAACGTCACACGTAAGAAGGAATATCTTAAGCAACTTCTTAAAGGGATAGTTCGGTCAAAAATGATATTTAACCCATGATTTACTCACCCTCAAGCCGTTCGAGATGCACATGTCAATCTTTTTTCAGACGAACACATTTTCAGTTATTTTAGAAAATGTCTTAGATCTTTCAGTGGTTATAATGTGAAGCTATGGGGTCCAGTCCTTCAAGTCCCAAAATGTGCATGCATCCTTTAGAAAAGTAATCCATCCGGCTCCAGGGGGGTAAACGAAGGCCTTCTGAGGGTAATCCGTGCGGTTTTGTCATAAAAATATACATATTTAAAACTTTATAAACGAAAATAACTGGCTTCCGGTAGCGGTCGACGAGCGTTCACGGAGATGGATGCTGGCGTATGACGTAGTGTAGGAAGCGTCATGACGTAGAACGAACGTGACAGCGCAGCCAGACAGCAGAGCAAAACAAAACTCTACGTTCGTTCTACGTCACGGCGCTTACTACGCTACGTCATAACGTCAATCAATCAAAAAAGATTGACATGTGCATCTCGAACTGCTTGAGGGTGAGTCAATCATGGGTTAAATATCTTTTTTGGCCAAACTATCCCTTTAAGGCAGTGGTTCTCAAACCTGTCCTGGAGGACCACTAACACTGCAGGTTTTCGTTGTCTCCTTAATCAAACACACCTGATTCAACTCATCAGCTTATTAACCCATGTGATAATGAGCTGATGAGTTGAATCAGGTGTGTTTGATTAGGGAGATTTGATTTGATTTTCTTTATAGCGCCAGATTGCAATTTGTTAATTTATTAAACAAACTAAATAGCCCTTAAGTAATATGTTATTTATCTTATTTCCACGATGGCTGTGTTTGCGCGTTTACAATTATCCCAATGAGTGCGCACGCGCACACACTCACACACAAACACTTGCGACACATACAGATGAGCACTAGCGGACAGAGCGTGCGCAGTGGGAAATATGTCGCATCAACCAGATGAAAACCAGAAAAAAAAATTTGCGTTTTTTAAACGCTCACAGGGAACTGAAGATGGCAACACTCGCTCTACTGCGAGTAGCAGCCGGAGTAGCTTTTTCGGCGTGCATGTTAATCAATGAGTGCATTCACACCGCGAGCAGGAGCGTCGTGTGAGCAGCAGTGAAGGGTTTCGGCGCCGAGTCTATTTTTGCTGCTGCTCACGCTCAATTAAAGTGAAAGCACACTTTTGATGGCCAAAATAAGTATTATTTCACACAAAAAGTGCCCAAAATGCACAGAATTTGCATGTCTAGTGTGTTTTAACAAGAACTGGAATAGGCTATGTCAGAAAATAACATTTATAGAAAATTTACCCATTTAAACTTGTTTTTAGTATTCAGTTTGGGTAAAAGTACTATATGGTGTTTTATAAAAAATAAAAATTGTAAACTAGTCAGAATATACAGTATAAGCTTTCTTTTAGTTTAATTTTAGTTAACTTAATTTCCCACACCAGGAGTAATTTATATAGTTCCATTTTATAGCGATTATCTGTTCAAAAAATGTTTTATGTTCTATGCAAAATGTTCTATTAAAGAAAAGATAGAAAATAAATATTTGTGTGTGCTGTAAAGTGGTTAGAAAAAATGAAATCGGAATCGGTTAAAATCGGTATCGGCAGGTCAAACTCAATGAAAAATCGGAAATCGGAATCGGCCAAGAAAAATATAATCGGTGCATCTCTAATAAATATAAATGTCCCAATGTTTAGTTTAATGTACAGTTCAAATAATTGTTCAGTTAATATAGGCTATTCACTGCTGCCTAGTGTTGTTTTTGGCGGCCTGTTTTACTTTTAGTTTTAGTCTAGTCTTTGTGTCAAGCTGTCGTTTTAGTTTTTATTAGTTTTAGTCACGTTCATACTCTTTTTAGTCTAGTCTAGTTTTAGTCGACGAAAACTGATGACATTTTAGTCTAGTTTTAGTCGACGAAAACTGATGACATTTTAGTCTAGTTTTAGTCGACGAAAACTGATGACATTTTAGTCTAGTTTTAGTCAATGAAAATTGTATTTTAGTCTCTATTTAGTAATGCAATGATATTTAACCCAGTCAATATAGTATTTCAAACAAGGTTATCTTATTATATTTAGGGCTGTGGCGGTGGCAGTTTGTTGGTAATGGACCAACTACCAGCGGTGGTGGGGGGGGGGGGGGGGTTGTTTAAAAAAAATAAAAACTCGTTTTATATTTCCACACAAAGACGCGTGATATAGCCTACCACAATGCGCTTTGAGAGGGATGTGGGACACGAGCAGGAAAGAGTCCATCGATCTCTTTTCTGATATCTTCATGTTTTCAACTTGATGAAAAATGGTCTGAAGAGCGAATTTTATCCTCCACAAGGGCGAGATATTTAGGCTATGTTTGAGATTGCGCTGCCAAAGAAAGTGAAACAAAAAATCACCCGCGCGTGTGAAACGCGCTTTACAACTAAACTTGACGCGCCTTACCATGTAGCACAAACTGTAGAATTTGACATTCAAGTACAAATGTAGGCTATCTGTCCTACAGCGTTTTCTACTTTACCACAGTAAAGAATACGAATATAATAGGCCTTATTAACAATGAAGAAACGTTTAATCCCTTTAGAAAATGGGTGAGACGTGAGTGAAGATTTGGGAAAAGAAAGAGATTCCATGCAGGGATGAGTCACGTTTTTTGAATAATTCGATTAGTTTATTTAATTATAGAATATCGAATAGGTTGTGCGATTATTCTTTAAAATAAACTCCATGTTTTCTGTGCTGATGCGGTGGTGACGCGTTCATGTAACCAGAGGGTGATGCTGCCAATAACACACATAACAGCTGTCAAAAGAACCGGCAAAAGTAATGATTATGAATGTGTCAAATATATCAATGAGACATTTTAATGGAATAACTAATGGAATAATATAGTTAAATTTGCTGATAATCGGGTGACCAGATCGCAAACCAGAATTTAAAGCCGACAAAGCTATGGGTTCACGCCATAGAAAACGGGTTCACGCACAACTCTCTCATTTGTCGTGACGTTATAACATTTCGTCTCGTCTCGTTTTGGTCAACGAAAATGAAGAGACATTTTAGCATAGTTTTTATTTTGCTAAACCACATTTAGTCTCGTTTTTATTCGTCAACGATATTGCATTATACATTTATTTTAGTCATCGTCACATGACCAGCATTTACGTTGCGTCTCGTCTCGTTTTCGTCAGGTGAAAAAGGTTCGTTGACGACAATATTTCGTCATAATTTTCGTTGACGAAAGCAACACTACTGCTGCCATTAAAAGAAACAAATGAACACCATGACTCTTAAGTGTTTTTGTCTGTGTCAATTTTCCCCACCCCCAAAGCTGTAAACCTAGGGGAAACACTGTATACCTTAAGAGTCTTCATAGTGCGCTAAGAGACAACGTTATCGGGAAACCCAGCCCATAACAACAACCAAATGTAATGTAAATTTAAAAATTATTTAACTATTTTTAAAACCTACCACCACTTCTTGTTTTGCCAGATGAAGTCAAACATAAACACAGTATTTTGATTGACCTCTCTTCTGCGTTCAGATTCGATTAAAGCAATAATTTCCCCCCTATATTCAAGAACAAAATCTCCTTTATTAAAAGGAGCCAATGCAAACACTCCACGACCTGAAAAAAAGGGTAAACAAATAAAATGTGTTAATACAATCCCTTCTAGACATTTAATAATACACTGATGGTTAGCCCATTATAAATAACTTATGTAATAGTTTAACCAGGGTTTCAACACCTTTTGACAATAAATCTCTAAGAACACCTTCAAGACTAATGGCTTTTTCAAATACATTTAGAGAACTACTGCAGACAATTTAATGCAAAACTGCTAAAATGTTTAAAAAAAAATAATAATTTGTAAATGAGTAAATAATTATAATCAGATTTTTTTAAACAAAAAATAAATCACAATTTTAAAATATCCCTCATATTTATAGGTTTTAAATGACCCCAGAGCCCATACTTTTGAAGATAACCATAGTTACAAAAGTATTGGGTCATTTGACATAAAATATCATAGTTAAGAATCTGTGGTAAGTAACGTTAATTGTGAATTTACCACACATAACTTAACGTTACCATAGTTAAGATAGTTACAATAAGGAGCCGTACTCATTAATGCGGGCTATACAGAATGATAATATAAGAGAATTCATTCGACAACTCGTTTATTCATAACCACGATTTACTAATCTGTTGCTTGGTGTTAGTTTAATCAACATTAATTGGGAATGTGTTCTAATCATAGACTGTAAAAAAATAGGTTCTAATTCATGGCCGCCATTATATACATTTTTCCCGCGTCATGGGCTGAGCTCCATAGTACGATAATAAAACCAAATCTTTACAGTCAACTCACATTTATAAACTCTGTACAAACCTACCTTTATGATCATTTATGTATCTAGCCTCCAGTGCGTCGGTCTTATCAGTGGCATTGATGACATGGTCCTCGGCATCTTTTGCTGGTCTAATTCTCCTCCGTCTCATGTTGATGAAGAAGCCAGGCTCGTCTCAGCGTCACCCCGGGGATTCACGAAGGCCGCTCCGCTCCGCTCGCTTAAATCTCCCGCCGTTTGGCAAATTACCACACACTACACCACGCGCAGTCAACAAGTAACGTTAAATAATTTAAATTATTTATGGACATGCAATTCGACATGTATATTCTAAAGTTTATCAATAGTATATTCGCCACAGTCAACGAATAACATCAATTACACCTCATTAGAAAACTCCATTAGGTCATGTAATTCAACAATCTTTCTAAATTATTCGAACTTGTGATGTGTTTTTATTTAATTATCGAATATAACATAAAAAAATGGTCTAATTACCTGTAAAATGGATTAATCCTGTTGATTGAAACCGTGATCTCGTCGTCGTTTGATTAAGCGATTGTTTTGCGCATGAGCAGTTGGTGAAATGTGCGTCTTACGTCACAAGTGTGCTTACGGGTGCAGTTCCGCGAACATACTACAGGAGCGCTAAAGAGCAGCGCTGCGATACACACTTACACACGGAGATCAGGTATATGCTCATGGTGGGGATTTAGAAAAAAAACTGCACTAGGCATATCAGCAACGCCCCCTGAGACTATTACAAGCAAAACATTGTGGGGACCGGGGAACTGGTCCCCACCATGTTTTTGGTCCCCACTTTGTGAGTGTGCTAACATGCTGAGGACCCCACCATGTGATAAAAACAAACACACACACACCCACACACACACACACACACACACAAATGTTTCCAACAATATATAATATAATGAACACCAGGTTTGTTGTGCCTTGTAGGCATAGGCTATGCGCAGTGCTGCATAAAATAATAATAACAATAACCTATAGCAGCCTATAAATCTTCCAAAAGATTTCAATAACAACTAAGCTAGAGAAAAATATATTGATTATCCTATGTTACTTCAAATGTTTCCATTCGTTATGATGATATGAAATGAGATTATAGTAAAAACATGAAGCCGTTTGGTGCTTTTCAAATGCGATCGTGATCCAAAATATGATACATTCAAACGCGATCGCTCTCAAATATAAAACATTATGGTTACCATATACATATCTACATTTGAGCAGATATCCACAAACACAGTAACAGTAAACACGGGTCTAAATATTATAATATTCACCATATATCTAGCAACAGTTCAACTGCAATGTGAAATTTATGCAAAAATAACAAACTAATATGTAAGAATTTCTTACCTTACATCTTTCTTGTCTTCAAATCGCGTTCTTCTTCTTCTGAGGTAATTCCAATGTAAGCTCACGGCGTGTCTTTCAAACTCGACGAAAAGCAGAGACTTGTGAAGTGTTTTCGTGCTTTGTTTTTGAGGTAATGAGCGCGTTCACGTTTCATGTGGAGATTTGCATGTCAATCTCTTTTGCGCTCGTGGGCGTGTTCAAATTAAAAATAATTAGGAAGCGTTTGAGAAGCTGGACATCTTGTTGGTTTTATACAAATTACTTAAACAGAGAATATTTGTTTTCAGTTTGAATCTGATCATTTAAAAGTACACACTTAAATGTTTATAAAGGTATATGGCTCATAAATGTGTGACAAGTATTCGCTGAGTTTTGTTTCACAGGGATTAAAGTTCTCCGTCGCTACGACGGATTTCCGTTAATTGCAGCAAGTCTATGACGGATTTCCGTCAATTGCAGGGTTCCAGTCTGTCCTTAAAGTCTTAAATTCACTTTTCATAATTTTAAGGCCGTAATAGGCTTTCATTTCTCAAATAGTGTAATAAATATCTTAATTTTAGTTTGAAAAGGTCTTAAATTAAGGAAGGACGAGGTGTATTCACCCTGCTGAGGGGGATGTGATCAAAGCCTGGAGTGGAGCAAAAGCACGTTCCTCTCTCCACTCTAAGCATTCTGTAATCACTTCGCTCATGGTCCACTCCTGGTTTTCAATTACCGCTCACGGAAAGTGCATGTCAGGCTACAGCTGAGCGCTGAGGTAGAACTGTATTTCAGTGACACACTTCTAATGCAGGTAGGGCTGGGCGATATATATCGATATAAAAAATATATCGATATATTTTTGAAATGCGATATGGAATTAGACCATATCGCATCGATATAGTTAAAATTTGCGCTGTGATCCTTGCTCCCCGCTCCTCCTATTCCACTCTGCGCGCGTGTTTAGAGCATGTTATGTTA